>NC_052138.2:27849765-28532129 GCF_016086655.4 Lepeophtheirus salmonis | reverse complement strand
TTTCCAAGTTCCACATTTTTTAATCTCCTTCTTCAAATATTGACTGTGCAAATCACACTCTTCGCATGAAAAACACATTTTCTTTTTTTTTCAATGTGATTTAAACCCATCATTTGGATATTCATAAGAGAGTCGTTGTTTTGGATAATAATAAGTTACTTGTTCAATCAAAATAGCATACTGTGTCTGATAATAGAAAAGGAGTGGATTAAAAATTAACAAAAATAGACAACTTAATGTTGTGTAATTTTATGGATTATAATGAATTAGCCAATAATGTTGAAGGAGCATCTTTTCCCAAATAATTAGATAGTGAAGATAAAAATGATAAAGAATCTATAGATAAATTAACGGATGTAGGAGAAGAAGTGAACGTAAGAAAGAAATCTTTATATTGAGGAAAATGAATATTTATTATTTTTTTGTTGAATAAGTTCGTTTCATTTTTATAGATTTAAAAAAAAAAGTTGTTACTTTTCATTACAAGAAAGTAAAGGAACGACATTCATCTTAAGATATTTCATTCTTTCCTCCGATAAGTTTTTTTCTATAGAATATACTCTTCAGGAATCGTGAGAGGTAATTCATTGGAAAAAATTCCATGTTTTAGTAAGTTCACAGAAAGAGATTGTCAACTATCAGACCATTCTTCTACGTGTACAACTCCAGGAGAAGTAGAATTGAAGGTGAATATGTGATAGTTCTTTATTCATTTTAGAGGACAGAAATACTTAGCGAGTAATGTCACTCGTCTTCGAGGGTATAACATTGAATTTAGTGGAATATTTGAACAACAAATTCTAATAAATCTTCCACACATTCAATTTTTTGTTGATTATAATAAGATTTGGAAATTACGCAGAAGATGCGGTGTCTCGAAAACTTTTAATAATTCTCAGGAAGAAAGTGTATATAAACGTCATCCAATGCACCACAAATAACCATGTATGCTACAAAAGCCGTAATGATATAATTTTTATTCGGGCCTCTGTAAAGGAAATTAATTGTTAAAAGTAGAAGAAGACGCAGAACATCGCTGATACGCTGCAATTCAGGATATAAGAGAGATGCCCCACAATTTGAGCCTTTCTTAATAGTTTCTTAAAATTATTTGAACAAGTTGTTGATACACTCATAGAAAATGATCAGCAACGGCAACAGTATTCAATTCAACCGATTCTAAATGGTCAAGAGTTTCCATTGGAACGAAAACATGAGTATAAGATATGGAAGGTAGCTTTGAAATATAGTGTGCTATATTTGAGACATTATCAATCTCTTTCTCTTTCTTTTATCACTGCTAGTGTTAGTGATAAGCAAGTCATCATTCTTCATAAAAATAAAATGGCAAATGAGCGTCTTAATAGTAATTCTGAATTGGAATGAAAAATCTGGATCTCATTTCAAAAATAATAGTAATGCTGTACATTATAGAAAAGAAAGGGAAAACTTAGTCGTTACTCGTTACTTATAACTACAATTTCGTTACAAAGAATGGGGGACATTGCTTCACACCTTCTTCATCTTTATGTATCTCATCTTCTTTATTTGAAAAAGGTAGGTCGCTCATAGTTGAGAAGGTCAAATGGAACCACCGAAAAATTCTTGTCAAGTTGGCCGACGTGAACTATTGCCAATTATGGAGTGATTTATTGTTCTTCAGTCTCCAATCCTTGCTGAACTCTCTCTCACACAATAGGCACTTTACTTTTACACGATAAATATATGAGTCATTTCATGAACTAGTTATTACTTTATATTTATGTATTCTCTATCCAAGAATAAAATAATAACAGCTATGGGAAAAAACACATCTAGATTCAAGTAGCAACTACAAAAAGCTCTCTTCCATTATCATACTATTTACATCTATGTTGATTTGACCTATGTTATTGTATGTACTCATGTTTCTTTATTTACGAATGCCATTTTCTTTTTTCCCCCCAACACATTCCCTTCATTTTTCCAATTGTAATGATTCAGCTTTAGCCTCTAAATAAATAACTAAACAAGTAACTGAAATATTTATTTTGTAACCCCAAAATAATCAATAATTCAAGTGATATAAATCGTGCAGGGAGACATTGTCAAAAATCTTACTGCCGAAAGCCATTTTGCCGAGCAAAACTTTTCCGAATGACCTCCTTGCCAAACGGACAGTTTTCCGTTTAACATAATAAATATATTCGATCATGATTCATGCTTTAATACTATGATGTAATTATGATTCCCATTCAGATTATTCCAAACGTAAAAGATAAATGTTTAATTATTGGTCATAAATTGCAATAATTAAGTGTTCATTAATTAATAATTTATTGATTCATTTAATTATGAGGATGCTTCAAAACTTGGTTCGAACTGCAATTGGACCGTTGCATCAAAAATCATCCCCCTCCCAATAAATAAATAAATGAATTCAATGACTGAATGAGTGTCGATTGAGATTCAATGAGACTAAATACATATTCATATTTCCAGTCTAGTTTAACTTTGCTTAGTCTAACATTTTTCTCTTTTTAATTATAATAGTCTATCCAAACTGACTCACTTCACATATCTCTTAATATAGTATTCATATCTATTGTGGGACACACCTTATGAAAAAAAACACATTACTCTTTGTTTGGGTAATTATATTTGCAATAATGGAATAGAATCATTAAGGACAAAGGATTAACATATGTTAAATTACATAATTTGAGATGGCTGAACAACTTTCGATAAGATAATTTTTTTAGCAAAACAACTGTTTCCGAGTTTTAAACATTTTTATTCGATCACATATGAGTTACCCTCATTGTTAAAATCATTTTGTTTAAAAAATCTTTTTGAAAAAAAACTCTTTTATATGGATTTCAAATTTATATTAATTTGATGGTAGAGGTTACGTTATTTAAATGTTTTAATACTTAATTAAGACTATTGGCACTCAAAAATACATGAAATCTAGTTGTTTGGTGCTTTGAATGATCATTTTATTCGTTGGGTTGGAGAACTTTACATTAAAAGACAAAATCTCTTGCTCATAAGGACATAATCATTTCCAATATAAGGATTACCCTAATCTTTATAAATATAAAATAGAGTTTGTATCTGTATGTCCTTTATAGGCTAATTTTACATGAGTGCCTCTTTTTATGGTGAGGCTATGAGGCCCCTTTTTGGGGGTTGGGGGGAGGAGGTGGTGTCATATAAAGGGGCTTATTCTATTTCCAAAACTGCAAATAAAATAAAATTTGTAGAAATGTGTCTGGAAATTCGTTTACATATAAATTTGACATATAAAAATTGACGTTTAGCTGAACTTTTTTTCATCAAAAGTCAATATTCACATTTTTAAAATTTTAAAAATGCCACAAAACTATCTAGTCCCAAACTATTTTGTAAGAAGAAATGCCTCAATACTATCTAATTCCAAACTACTGACATGATGTTTATTTCATTTAACACTAGAAAGTAGTATCCCCATTCTCCCCCACCCCCTCAAAAAAACCAAAATCAACACCTATTCAGGGTTATTTGCCCCTGCTCCCCGACCACTGCCCAAACAGTAAAATAAAGTATTTTCAATTATCAGAACATTTTATCACATTATTTTTGTAATATTTGCAAAAAATAAACTAATCATCAAGGGTTATTTTTTCAACGACATTACTCTTCATAATTTTTTGTTTGTTTTTGCAATTACAAAAAAAAAAGTATTGGTAGGATTGCGTTTCAATATATAACGGCAATATTTTCTACTATTTTCTACTTTTTTGTGTCAAATTAGTGCAAAAATATTTCTGTGCCAAATTACTGCAAAAATAGTTTTGAATTTTTCTTCTTAACTTTCGATTTGGCAATACTTTTACTAAAATATAAGATGGATTTCTCATCTACACAATTTCTTTGATGCATACATGTTGATAAATTATTTGAAGTTTAAAAACACATTTTTTTTTTTTAATCCAGAAGAACGGATGTAAATCCGGGGTGTTTTTTAGCTGGCCTGTTAATTTATAATTGATAGTGTAAAGAAGGAATTTTCTTTTCCGTAGCAGTTGTCAATATTATTTAATTCCTGAGTAATGAACATCCTTTCAATTATATTCCAAACCTGTTTGAATGTTTGTGTGTGTTCATAAAATACGGAGCGTAACCCTGAGGATTTGTTGTGAAATTATAATTGTAAGTCCTTGTTGGACTCAGAGTAGAATTGGAGATCGGCATCGAAGTAATTCTATCAAATGTCCTTGTTTATATCCTTTTCGCCTTCCTCCCTTGTAACAGCTGATTGTAGCTGATCTAATGAAACGTCATGAGCAAAACTGTCAGGGTTACTATCTTTATTTTCGATTGTTTTTTTAACATACCCAATCTACACTGGATTTTCATTATTGAATATCATTGATAATGTTCAATGATATTTCCCGCTTAAATCCACTTGTTGGCTACAGTTAGACATCCATTATTAAAAGATTTAGAATGTTTCACTCTTTTTCCAGAAATGTAAGAATATATGAAAAAAAAACTATTTGTTGATGAATTTAGCCTTTTCGTTCAAACTGAGATTGTTTGTGACAATCCTGGTGATTTAGTGGTAATTGAATAAATATCGAGCTTTTTTCCAATGAAGAAAATTTCCAAAATAAACAAAACTGCCCCTAAAATTGTAGAATATTTTATTAATTTAGAAGACATGCTTTCCCAAAAATTCAAAAGATATTTCTAGAACAAAATACAACACTGCCGTCCTCAGCTACTGTTGAGAGAGTGTTTTCTAAAGGTGGTTAGTTATTTAAGGAATGCTCCCAGAGTTTAAAAGATGAACATTTGAAGATTTTTTTTTGTCATTGGATAAAATATTAGATTAATCATTTTATGGATTTTTTAAATATAATTTTAGATCTTTGAGTTTTATTTATTTGTGTACCTTATTTCTCTTCATTTTTTGAAGTAAATGATATATACCAATAAATTTCATAATCATAATGAGTTTTCAAATTCATATACTCGCATACGAGCGAAAAAATGAGAGCCACTCATTTTTAATTAAGTGGGAGTGCGCTCATTGTTTTAAAAACGATCTGGAGTGCGCTCAAAAATAAGGCGGGAGTATTATTACGCTCAAGATTCCTTGTGATATGGGAGTGTAGAAAAGTGATTACCCTAATTGATATATTTTGCATATTTAAAACGGTGTTATCTGGCTAACACAACAATATACAGTGTGCATTTTTGTCGGCTGTCACTATTTATGTTTCTTTTCTCATAATCAGTGTTCTGAACGTTGATCAGTTGAATTAGGATAAGCTCCTTTAAAGCTGTGATCAATTCTCAACAATTATATTGAATAATAGCTTTATGGCTCTAGGTATTTTTGCGCCACAAACCTCCTCGCTGCCGTTCAGTTTACACCTAAATTTTTGGTACAGGTAATTTTGCTTTCAAGAGATTTTGCCGCAGGACATATGAGGGTCATCTTTAGGGAAGGAGCTGTAGTAGCCCCCATCAAATTTATTTTTTGTGAGTAGCTGCGGATTTATGAAAATTTTCTCCGAAAATTTAATATTTGAAATTTTTTATCAAAATGTTTTGTATTTGAAATTTAATATGACAAATTTAAAAATTTGATTTTTTATGCACAGTTCTGAATTTTTGACATTTTTCTTCAAAGAATTTAATATTGCTTTTTTTTTACAATTTTTTCGAAAAAATTATAAAACCAAGGCCCCCCCTCCTAAAATAGTATAACCTTGTATTTCTATTAACTTTGATTACAATGTAATAAATGTCATTATATATATGATGAGGGATCAACAAGAAAATGTATCCTTATCCTTTGGAAACTGAGCATTAACTAAATATCGACAGCTGAGAACATAATACATAAGGTCCTTATGTCTTAGCGAGGTGAAATGTGTTAAGTAATCTGATCGAGATAAGCTCGAAAAGATACTTTAAAAACATGGAAAGACTGCGAATATTTCATGTCACAAAATTACTTGTCACAATTATACATATATTAAGTTAGGAGGAGTTGGCCAACAACCAACGGGGTTTCGGCAATTTTTGTCTGTTTTGTTCCGGAGGAAAGGATGCATGAGTAAATAAAGGTAACAACGTGCTAATGATGATTTATTTGTTTATTTATGCTTTGCATATTTTTACAAATAATAAATTAGATTAATTAGATTTTAATGAAGAAATATTGTTCAGATGTTTAAGGTAAGAAATATCATTATGTAGGCATTGTAGATCCATTTACTCTTTATAAACGTACAATATTAGGCCTAATAATAAAACCATTATTCTCATCTCAACCACCCATGTTGATGATGTTTTTATACGTAATTAACTATATATTGGCTTTACATATAAATTATATTTACCTCCATTCAAAATATTCACATCTTAGGTATATATTTGGGTGCCAAGTTGCTCATTTACCCTAATCATAATTTATTTTAATGCCTTATAATCTAATATTTTATCTTATTTCGTTTACATTCTTTGGTCGATTTTGCGTTTTTAACGTTTTTTGTGACGCTGGTATGACAAAATTTAATAGCTTTTTACTGTTAACATATATAATATTATTATAAAGTTTTGCAAAAAAAAAAACTGATTGTGATTTATATTCATCGAAAAAATTTCTTCCATTTCTATCAACAAACTATTCTCATTAACTCATTGACTATTCTGCAAATTGCTCATCAAGTATTTAAAATTGACCGTCACAATAATAAAATTAGAAATTGATATATTATTTAGGGGAACAGGCTACCTACCCCTCGGCCTTTAACAACACCCAGTCCAACTACCCCTGGACCCTTTCCCCCTCATCCTATTTTATTTTTATTATTGAGAAGTACAGTTAGTGAATGATAGAGGGCCAAAGTAATAAATGAATGTTATGGTTGCTTGGATCGGTTGTTGAGCTAACAAACTGTCAAGTTCAAATCGGAAAGTAATTATGAGTTCATCAAAATTATGATACTAAAATAAATAAAAATTTCAATTAAAATAGCCTGATTGTTCAACCATATGCATGATATATAAGATAAAATAAATATTTACAATAATACCTAATCTAATTTTCTTATTCCCATGACAAAATGTAAGTAAATCATTGAATTTTAGTATGTTATTTATACGAGGAATTTATGAATTGACTATATTGAACGGTTATACACATGATGTTATAATAATTGTCAGAGAAGGATTTTCTGATAACTCCTTAAATACGGTGAGTTATGCATATTCAAAATAAATACATTAATTACATCTAATTTTTAATATATGTATTTCAACATCACAAAAATCAAATAAAATCATCCAAAACCTTCTAAAGTATTATCAACGTTATATTTGTAATAGAAAGATTCAAAATACTGACTTAGATGCATATAATTAGTATCTCGTATTTTATGAGATATATTAATTAATAATAATACGTATCACTAATATTTACGTCATTAAGTTAAATCAAGGACTCTTTGGTTAAATTAATAATTAGGTTTGTATGATTGGTAAAAGGTTGAATGTTTGGTCGTATAGTACCTATTTAATGTAATATTGGGGGCAAAAACTCTGGGATATCTCATTTCCCCCCATTCATTTGAATACAAAGCCATAATGGACTCAAATACGTTTATCAAATATAATTACATGGAGTAAAAAAATTAATTGGGATTTTCTCAATAGTTGAGTTTTGTTCGAGATTGTTTTTATTTTGATGCCCCGCAAATGAATGGTGCCCAAAAAGAGTAAAGTATGTTTAAATATTTTTAAATCTGATTTTCCATATATTGCATAGATACTAACCCCTCGTATTGGCTGCATTTCCTCTAGGAATAAATGTCTGTATTTTAATAATATAGGTATACACATATTACACCTATAAAAACCTGTTTTTCTATTTCATTAATGAAAGAGAAAGTATGTGAAGAAATCAAAGCCCATATTGTATACATAAAAAATAAATATCTACATATAAATAGGAGGGAAGTACTCTTTAGAAACGGAATATACCGGTAGTTCCTTAATACGCGGACGATTTTTTAAACTCTTATATCTCGAGGTTCCGTGACCGGAAATAAAAAAATCCAGCACAAGTAACTCGGTAAATCTTTTGGCTTTGGTTTTGTTTTTCCTACTTGCATCAAACAAAGTCGTTTACGATGAATTACGAGGCCAAACGTCATATGGTTGCCACTCTCCTCCGCGCCGGTAGGTCTGTCAAGGACATAATCAAGGACACTGGACTATCCAGGACTACTCTCTTCAAGGTCCAGAAGCTTGTCAAGGAGGGAAAAGATCTGAAAGACCTGCCCATACCACTGGAATGACTCAGGATTGGCTCGCTGCCAACATGCCATTTTGGAACAAAAACATTTGGCCACCTCAATCACCTGATTTGAATTCCCTTGACTACAGTGTGTGGTGGCAAATGGAGAAGAAGGCCTGTGCTACCCGCCATCCGAATTTGGACTCATTGAAGGCTAGTGTCAATGAGCAATGGGCAGCCATGGACGACCATTACATCATCAATGTGTGCAAGGCCTTCCGTGGGCGCTTGGAGTGTGTCATAGCAGCTGATGGCGGTTATGGTCAGTAATTATATTAAATTTTATACCAGAATAAATTCTCTATTATATAATTCTCAAAAAAATACGTCATACGAATTTTATTACATATTTCATTATTTGCC
Organism: Lepeophtheirus salmonis; assembly: GCF_016086655.4. Lineage (NCBI taxonomy): Eukaryota > Metazoa > Arthropoda > Copepoda > Siphonostomatoida > Caligidae > Lepeophtheirus > Lepeophtheirus salmonis. The sequence continues at coordinate 28,523,431 of NC_052138.2, read as the reverse complement.
ACAAATAGTCCGCATATTTATTCAACTACCGGTATGTAAATATTTGTCGGTATATAAAAGGGCTCAGGTTAATCATGCTTAAAATATGATTTAGAATTATAAATTGTAGGCTGTTAAATTAATACAAAAGGAATATTCAGATTACACAGGCTGCTACCAAAATTTATTATTGTTATTAAACCTCTACAGGTTTGACTTTTAAAGCCTTTTTAAAAAAAAAATCAAGTTTTGAAGGTATAGCTACGATTTAGTGCCATATTTGGTATGAAAGACCTATATAGATGAAAATCAAAGTAAATGACAAATTGATACAAACATTTAACCAATTGAAAAATGAAATATTTATTACTTTATCTTGATTACAATTAATAAAAAATGTATATAACTATTAAAAAATCGAGTAAAATGAAGGACCTTACATAAAAGCTAATATCTTTTTTATTTTTTCTTCAAGTGCTTTTATTCTAGCTGAAGTTATAGAAATAAAACTTACATTTCAATTAAAAACAAAAAGGTTGATTTTGATTGATTTTTGGTCAATTTAGTTTTTAATATTTATTAAGGAATTTTCAGAAAATAAGCTGGTTCAAGAAAAGGACAAAATCGAAACTTTTGTGTATACATATACCCAAGGGAGGTACCCTTATATATTCAGAATGGACATCCCTTGAGAAACGCCATGATCAGCCGCAAAAAAGAAAATAATTTCTTAACACTCATTTCCTCGGGCTTTCTATATCTCATTTAATTACAAGTGTCACTTCCTACTAGAGGTGTATTCGGCTTAGGCACGAGCCCGAAAGACCACTCTCCGAATCTCATTTTGCCAACCCCCAAAAATCAATGGTCTATACCTTCCAGATTGACATTTATTTATAATTGAAAGTAATTCTTTTAACAGTAATCGATAACGTCATCCTGAATTTGATACTTTATGAAAAATATGTCAAGGATGACGTTATTGATTATTTGTAAGTGTTACACTTTCACTAGGTTCCAAAACTTACCAAAACTTATCAAGACATAAAATGTAAAGCCGTATTCTATGGAAATGCCGGGAGATCAAAATATGAGAAACCTAATCATTATCAAAAAATAAAAACAAATAGTTATGTGTACATTCTTATGTCTTAAATAATATATTATAGATCTCATTGTATTATATAGATTCTCATATTTTGGCCCAAAACCCAACACCGCGTAGCCTGAAGTCAAATAGTTCCTACCATGATCCACCTCTACTTTCTAATATTAAGACCTCCGCCAACGAAGTTGAACAGAATTGATGCACGGCGTCACCTCATTAACACAAAAATACCCTATGTATTTTGTTGTCAGCTGTCGATTCCCTCTTCTCGCTTGATAGGTCATGGCTATTTCATAATTTATTCTTTTTTATACATAAACGAAGTAATAAATTATGAATGTTTATGCTCCGTTTCCAAAAGGACAGGAATACAATTTCTTATTGATCCCAAGTTGTTTATATAATATATATGTTACGACAATGTGCAAAATGCCCGTCAGAGAAATTGTGCCTTTATTTATATTTCTTTTTGGACCAGGTGTTCACTTGCACAACCTGTGTGTCGGGGTGTATTATAGGATATTCGAAGGGGTCCTGTATATTCAGGATAACGGTGGCAATGGATTTTGATTACCTTGTGGACAAGCCGTTAACTAGCGTAACTTTTGCGCCGTGGTGTATTATAATTTATTCGAATGAGTCCTTGATACTCATGATAGTTGTACGATAGTTTTGATCCACCTGCAAAACCTGTTGGACGAGGTATATTTTCAAAAATAGAATTGTGTCTCTTGCGAAAATTTCTTATCATATTATAGTCTGATTATCTGTATAGAATATAAATTTGAATAAAAATGTAATATATCAGGGATGTGTAGCCATTCAATTTAATCACCTGCAATATTTTAATTGGGCGCAGAAACTATTAAGTTAAATTTCTTGAAAAATGGCTTTCTAAAACAACACTATTAAATAGAAATTTGTTTTAATTTTAGAGGAAATATAAATAAAGGGTGAATATTATTTTTCAAGGCAAATCTTGAAAATATGAGATACCGTCAATATTTGTACGTATTATGATAGTTATAGGCATTTTGACGATATTGCAACAATTTTGCTAAAAAATAATACTTTAAGTGAGAAAGAGTTGTGAGCCACACCTAAGCATTCGGCGGGCCGCAATGCTTAATGTGATCCACAAGTTGGACATCCCAACACTAGATTATCAAGCTGCTTTCAATGAAATTGTATCTGAATCATATCCTTAACAATACTCAAATAACTCACAATCATTTTACCTGACAGTGTATAGGAAGTTAAAATGTCGATTGACCACTGCATTGTAAATTTTATAGATTGCCCGGGATTTTTGCAAATTGCCCGAGCATTTTTTATGTTTCTTTTAAGAAGAAAAGTTGTGTGATACAATACAGGTAACGATGTATATGTTTTTGGTTCAGATTGCTTGACTATCTGTTTATTTGTCTGTTGGTGATCAGGATTACGGCAAAAGTTACACATATATTTTTGATCTAACTTGCTTCGAATATATACATATAATCACGTTAAGATGCTACTTGTTATATACGTATATATGTATAATAGTATGTTATTGTTATTTAAGATACGTCATACCGAGTTTAGAATATATATAGATGTGTGATACGTGTGTACCTTTGTAGAAGTATCTCGTATATATTCCGTGACTATTCCAAAAATATATCTGTGATAAGAAAGGATAATACATGGCGCAGTTGGAAGTCCTAATCGAACTCCGAAGGTTTTAATAAAGAGAAGAAAAGTCCTAGTCAACGTGAGATCTGAGGTACAGAAGAACTCCTAGGTGAAGATAAGTTCCTTATTCCAAAGATGACCAAAATAGATCAAACATCTCCATTAATCGATCTTCGAAGATTTAGAGGTGCGCAAATTAGATTGTTTGACGCAAAAATAAAGAACATCAAAAAGCTCATGGAGGAGGATGTCCCGAATACTTTTTAAATTAAGACATTGGAAATAATAAAGAAAGCTTCCGAGAAATTTAAGGAGAAAACAGAGGAATTGTGTGTGCTTCTTGAGGAATCTTCTCCGGAATACAAACTTGAAGTCGAAAAGTCAATTGACATAGAAAAGAGATTAATAAATATTGAAGCTCAAATAGATGAATGTTTAGAGAGCAACTCACCTGGAAAAACCTCCATTCCAGCAGACATGATTCTTCTAAAATTCACAGCAAACCACCAAATCAAATTCGAGATGGAATAAGGTATTCTGACTTCCTAAAGGGGTTAGAGACTTGGAATAATTACGTTTGTTTGACCCACATGTGTAAAAAAAACAAGGGAAGAACAAATTTCTATGTTTTGGACTTGTTGCTCAACAGAATTAATTTAAAAAATCCGACATATTGTGGATATTCCAGGAAATAGAAGCAAATCCCTGGAAGAAGTCCATGAAGACATATGCACATACCTAAAAGAAAATAGACAAATTGCAGCATCATGTTATAAACTATTCAAAAGGAAACAAGGGCCCTTAGAAACATTTGACAAATTTTATAGTGAGTTAAAAAGTTCTAGCAGAAGAAGCTGAAATTTACGAAATGAAACCAGACGATTGTCACGCATCGTTAGTAGTATGTGTAACGAACGATGATAAAATACGACAGAAGCTTTTAGAGAAAACTCCTCAATGAAATTTGAAAGACAACCTTAACCTATGTAGAACGGTTGAGGCAGCAAAGAAAAATCAGAGCAGCTTGAACGATTTTGTCTTGAGTGGAGTAAATGAAGATAAGAAATCCATTGACAGGAAGGGGTTCCGAAAAAGGAGTATCAGTCGAGGAAGATCCTCTATGTGGATTTCATTATCCTCATAGAAAATGAGATGCCTTGTGCAGCGAGGAATAGTGAATGCCTGAGATGTAGAAGAAAGGGACATTTTACAAGAATGTGTAAATCAGCAAAGCAGATCTCTGTCAGTCTAATAAATTCTATTCAGAAATTAAAAATGAATAAAATACCAATTGAGATAATGGATGCTTATGGAAATCATGAAGTGGAAGTTGCAGTCACTTGTGATAGTGGAGCAATGGTTTCTATTGCTGGATCTAAAGTATTTAAAAAAATCAAATTTGATCGCAAAGTGTCTACTTTTGATCCAAAGATTGTTGGAGTGAATAGATCTTCATTGCATATTCTTGGTGTTGTACAACTTATCAAGAAACTTGGAAGTCGCACCTATAGGGAAACTGTGTATGTTGTAGGGAATATCCCAGAGAACGACTTCTTCATCTCTCAGAATGCATGTATCCATTTTGGCGTTCTCCATCCTGATTTCCCACAACAACTAAAAAAAGAATGGATTGATCAACCATTAGGCATCAAGAGTGTGAGAACAATTATGCAGAGTAAAATTAAAGAAGTGTAAAATCAGTTATTAGAAGAATTTTCAAGTGTATTCTCATTCCACCAATAAAAATAAACCAATTGGAAAATACGAAGCCATTTGCACTTCATAGTGCAAGACAAGACCTTTTTGCTATTGTGGACAGGTGAAAAGCATACTGGATGGCATGGTTAAAAAGGATGTGATCGTGAAAGTAGAAGATGAAATAACATAGAAGTGCCACCCCATAGTTATTGTACCTAAACGGAATGGTAAAGTGAGATTAACATTTGACTTAACCAAGTTAAACTCATAGTTTAAGAGATTAGTTCATCTTATGAAAACTCCAAAGGAAACTGTTTCTGAAATCTACCCGAAGTCCCAGTTTTTCACAAAATTGGACGCAGGGCATGGTTATTGGCAGATGCCCCTAGAAGAGAAAAGCCAGAAATTAACAACTTTTATTACTAAATACGGAGGATATTACTTTAAGAGAGCTCCTATGAGATTTATTTCTACGGGAGACGCGTATAATAGTCGGTGTGACGTAGCATTAGAAGGTATCCCAAATGTTTATAAAGTAGTATGATATCTTCGTTGACTACGAAGATTTTGCAAATCATATTAAGAGAGTAAGAAGAGTCCTAAACAGATGCAAGGAAATTGAAATCACATTAAGTCTAGAGAAATTTCAATTCGCAAAAGATGAAATTGATTTTGTCGGTTACAAAATCAATAGGAAAGGAATTGCCGACAACGAAGATAAATTGAATGCTATTTGCAAATTTCCCACTCCCACAAACAGAACAGAATTAAGGTCATTTATGGGTATGGCTAATCAATTAACATCTTTTACCTCAAAATTGAGCAAAGTGGCCGAATCATTGAGACCACTATGTTTTCACTCAAGACAGAGCTCCGTCTCGTTGCGTTACTAAGACCCTGGCCTTTCCATGCGACAACTTTCGGACTTTTGGAATCTCAACATGTGGCCACCCTCTTCCCCCGACGCGAACCCCTTAGACTACTCTATCTGGGCACGGCTGGAGGAGAGGGTGTGTGCTACTCCTCACAGGAGTGTCCAGTCTCTAGAGGTTTCCATCAAGAAGGAGTGGACTAAGCTCGAGTATGACTACATCATCAAGGCATGCAAGGGATTTAAGCCTCCCATTGAGACAATTATTAGAGCTGCCGGCTCACATAATGAATAAAAGTTTGGCCGAGCAGTATTTTTAGATAACTTTATTAAATAATTCTCCTAACAAAATCTCTCGTTTAAATTTTACTAATGAAAAATTGAAAATAATAAAATATATACCCCTAGATAATGTCAACCCTGTAAAACATTGCCTGGAAAGTCCAGGGCTTAACAAAGAAAGCCTTAATATAGTCCTCAGTTTCAGCAATATCCTCTCCATTGGAGCAAAATTTCTTACAGGCAAGCATTTTTTTAGTTCTGCGAACAGCCAGTAGTCATTGGGAACCCAATTTGGAGAGTAAGATAGATGCAGAAGCAATTCGGGATTCAATCCATGTGGTTGTGCCTTTGTCTTGAATGACACGGTGTGCTAAACTGGCAAAACAGCACTTTTTTCTTCTTGAAATGGCTCCTTTTTTCTGTGATTTTGTCCTTCAAGCACTATATAATATTCAATGTTGATAGTATTTCTCTTCTCAAGGTAGTCTATGAATAATATGGCCTATGCAACCCCAAATAACGAGCCCATAATCTTTCCAGCTTATTGTTGCGCTTTCGGGCGCTTTGGACGAGATTAAACAGTTGCTGTCCACTCAGATTATGGTGCTTTTGATTCCGCAGTGAATTGATGGATCAATAGTTCAACCATTGTCACATAAAAACGGAAGAATTTCGGTTAGTTATGTTACAACATGGGCAAATACTACTTCATAATCATTAGTACGTTTTAATTTTTGCTCAACAGTGTTCAAACGTGGCACCCACTTTGAACAAATCTTTCTTATGAATAAATGCAAGATGTCAACTAACTCAAGTAACTTCCTTTTCCAATCATTCAACAGGATTTTCTTCCTATGTTTGTAGTTGTTACCGCCTCATTTCGACGCCCCCTGCATTATATATCATTGGTGTCTCTAGGAACACGTTTGAAGTCAACAAACCAATATTTAGTTGTTGTTTCTGATAGAGTTGAGTCTTCATTACACTTTTCACGCAATTTCTTAGCTTGAATAGAATTTTTTCCCATCAAGGAGCAGTGTAAAATTCAAACAGCTGTCTTTTGAAGATTGGTACTAACTGAAAATGAAGCGATTTAATCAAATATATCGCCATCACTCTGTGCATCCCCGAACTTTTCAGCCAACTTATATATATGTTGTATAAAATATAGTTAATCTTCCGCTTCATCGTTATTATCATAGCAAGATAATTATTTCAGGATATTTCTCAATAACAACGAAACATTCATATTATAAATATTAGTTTAATAGAATATGCTACTGCATATATATATAATCATTTTATAAATAATTTCTCACTTTTTCTCGATTATTTTGACCATTGTCAATGTGATTTCCTGCTCCCTCCTTGGCCCGAGCAACCACGGGTAACCCTTTGCTAGTATTTTATATAATAGGTCGGGGAGAAAGTAATTTCGTATTTTGCTCTTTATTTCAATGATTTATAAGAAGTGTTACAATCATCTGATTTTAGCCAAGTATACTGTGTTCTGTTCTATTACATTGTTACGAACGAGAATCCAACTTCATAATGCCCTTTTCTTAGGATCCCTTGTCTCTATTGGCTAAAAACTCTGACAAATAATTATTTATGTCAAAAAAGTATCAGCACTGTATACATCGCAAATTTTCTGAGGCTCTTTAGACGCATTTTTCACTTTCAGGTAGTAAGTATTCAAAATTTAGCAAATTTATTCCTTCGAGACCTCCATACTTGACGCACAATAATTAACAACTTAACTAAGCATGCGCAATAATGTCCAAACAGCTTTATCAATATATACTTAGTAAAAAAAAAGGCTGGAAATACGAAATTACTTTTTCCCCTAACTGATGTATTTCTTTGTACTGTTATTATTTAATCCAAACGAGCAATGGTCTAGTAAAGATGCCTAGAGACATTTTTGTAACCGCGCCAGTCAGATATGACGTTAAGGCGATAAATAAAAGAACTCCCTTGTTAAAATAAGAAATATTTAGAACATAATATAGTCATCTGTTTTTGTTTACAAGTTCATTAATGATCTAATTATTAATTATGAAGAATATTAATAGCCAATAGGTGTGAGAAAAATATCTTAATATGAAATATATGGAATAGTTTGCTAAACCTGTACATGAAGACTCAAAGAGTGTTCCTAAGAGGACCAGAAAGCTTCCTTAGCCAACATTCTTTATTTTTTAGTAAATTTAGGGGATGAATGTAGGCTTATATTCGTCAATCTAAGGATGTTTAAAGATTACAAATGGTATGCCTTGTTCTGAACTCATGATAACTACTCACATATTCATTTCCTTCCAGTGATAGGAAGATGGATACCTTGAATGAAGAAGAAATGCTTCATTTGGATTTGAGGGTGTCTAACTTTAACAGTCTGTACTCTAATGGCAATTTGCAAGGTTGTGCCTTTAGCTGTTTCACTGATTAACAATATATTGCTTATTAGTCTCGGTTCTTTTATTTTTGTTCCTATATACAATATATATCATTAAAAAAATTAGTTTAATCAATAAGTCAATTTTTTGAGTTTTTTGTACACATGATTTCCAATGACTTTTTTTACATCCTCAGGCTGATACAGTTGTGTTTGAGTTCTAAATACCTAAGGGCTTCTTCTGGATATGGAAAAGGGGGTTTAGGCAAAAGACGCTGTAAATAAAAGAGGGGTGGCGTGGAGTAAATTATGGATCCAGGTCTGGTCCTAAGGTTGTCACGGTCCTATATTGTGACAACTATAATATTCTAAATCCAGCGTTTCTCAAACTTCACTATTCCAAGACCCCCCCCCCTACACTAATACCAACTAAGGGCCACTTTATAAGAGTTTTCGGGGACCAACTGGAACTTGGAGTACTACGCACTCTGCGTAATAGACAGCTGCGTCCCTGTTTGTATCGCATATCCCTTCTTGGGACCGAATTTTCAAGCTACGCCCCTTGTTTTAAGTGTATATTACTAAACTGATCCTGTATAAAAAAGAAGTGCGACCGAAGACTGGAACCGAGGGCAATAAAGCTGAACCGAGACCGAAACCGACAGAACCACTGAATCTGAACCGGGCACAATTTTGGCAATTTGTTATGATATCCTGTATTATATTGAATAGGAATATTTGCACTCAGACTCGTAAGATTTGGAAATAGCTTTGGTTAATTTGAAGTTCATAAGCTATCTTAATATTATACGATAATAATAATAATAATTTGATAATTTTACCTATTTTAATATATATTTACAATGTGGAAAAATATCTTAATCAATTATATTAATGGATGAGAATAGTAAATTTTTTTTTTTACTATTTCAAAGAGTTCTTTGAGTTAGATTTTTTGAACTTTTTTTTTCTTTCAATTTTTCAAGAATTACTGCAATTATCTTCATGATTACTTTCCTTGATTCCCTATGTTTTACTAATTTAGGGAACTAACCGACACAGCACTAGTGAAAACTTATCAAGAAACTCTTTCTATAGAAACAAAAATATAGGCAAGAAAAAGAATAGGTAGATTCATTTTAGGAAACAAACGTTTCTCATGAATACATAAAATATACTCCCAAATAGAAAGTCATTTGGTCGAATAATTCATTAAATCACTACCTATAATCATCATGCACAATTTGATCAAATGAATGAAGAATCTTTACCACGTAAAAATATTAAAGATGATTGTTTATGTATATAAGATTTATATATGCTACAGGCAATGTGCAAAATTCCCGAGCTGATCTAAAAATTTCCAATAGATTGGTCATTTTGAAATGTTTATGGGTAATTTGATTATTCAACAATTCATTAGAAGCAATTTGATAATCTATTGCATTTTCATTGAAATTTATAATGTATTCAGACAATAAAACTAATGTATGAATAGAAATTGTCAAGAGAGACTCATTTTCTTTATTAATATAGAGATGTATATTGTACAAGTCGCAATTATTAATTTGTATGTCTCATAATACATTATATCACAAATGTACCTTTAAGTTGCAAAAGGGTGAGAACTTCTTATATAAAGTATGATGGGGTATACAAATTGCAACTTGTACAATATACATACCGGGTGGTTCATTGAAATCTGAACACTTACTAATTCAATAATTAATGCTTGAGTGATTGAAATTAATTCATATTTCGATATGTTAAAGTATACACAATTATTTAGAAAACAAAATAACCTTGAGCTCTTCAGCTTTAGGACAAGTTGAGAAAATGACCTTTGAAATGACTCGAATTTGATCGACAAATTTTCATTCGTACACTTCAAGCATTTGGGAGTCTCTCTAGGACCACTACCTATGCTGTCAGTAAGTCCGAAACGTCGTTGGAAAGGAAGGATGGCTCTGTCAAAAACGCCAAACTGGACCCGGAGGAGTTAAAAAAAATTAGACCAGGTCAATCCTCTCAAGTCCATGAGACCCCATGCAAGAGATCTTGGGATTTCACACCAGACTGTTCAGAGAACTATCAAAAAAGCGGGGGAAAGAGTTTTTGAAGGCGGAGAGGCTTCTTTTGACACCAGGAATGAAATAATTCCACCCATCTCCTCCGTTGCATATTCTTTTGAGCTCATTTTTGACACTTATGTTCCACCTACAGCCCTGATACCAACACCCTTGACTACATATTTCGGGTGCAAGTCGAAGGCAAGGTCTGCAGTGTCCATCATCCAAACACCAAGGCCCTCAAAGGTACTGTCTGCAAGCAATGGGACGCCATGACGGATGACTATATCCACAGGGTTGCCAGCCCCTCCTGCCGCCACCTGAGAGCCATCGTTGCTGATAAGGGCGGCTACATTAATGATTGAGAGAGCTCTAACATACATCTTTTTATATAATGCACAGAATAATGAAGCAAAGTTGACTGATTTGTAACAACGAGCCTTTGTAGCTTTTGCCCGGCTACTCATATTTTAAAAAGAAGAAAAGGGACTAAATATAACATATAACGCATGTGACTTTAGCAATTAGTTTGTGTAGCTAAAGATGAGTGTGTCATATTAAAAATAAAAATAATATATTTTGTTATTTTCTCAAGCTGCTATCATTAGACTTTCATTTTTGAGGAGATAAAATCTAAGTATTGAGTAACGTGTGAGTGTGCTCATGAAAAACAAAAACTATCTTCTATATTAGTAAATAAAATATATTTTGTAAAAGGAAAAAGTGTTTGTTGGGCGAGTAAGCTTTATATTAACCATTAAACTCAAGCCTCTCCAACAACAACGACAACAAAGACGCATTTTTAGGGATTCAAAAAGTGTATTCATAAGATCTTTTTTATGAACCTGTTTATCTTAGATTATAATATTTATGTATGATTGATTATTCTTCCTCTGTATAGAGTGCGCTTCTGAGAACATAAAGAGTTCGACACATACGTCTCCACCAAGATGAAGAATTATAATATGTAAATAAATATACAATAGTCAATAACTAATAATAGCCAATACATACCAGTAAGGTGCGCGCTGTTCCTTCTTTGTAGCAAATAACATTATTATTATAGTTGATAATATGGTAGAGAAAAACACGTGCGAGGAGAAGGGGGGGGGGAAAGACATATGGTATCATTGTTTAAAATACTGATGTGATTATGACTGAAAATCACATCAGTATTTATCAGTTGCCTGCTTTATTATGATTTTTGAGAGTATAACGAAAGTATGTTTAGTAAAAGATATACTACGTATAATTGACTTAGACGTTTTTTATCCGTTACAGTAGATTTGAAAACGTCACACTCCATGAAATTGTAATTCATTAATAACCATATTCTCAGAATAATAACTAATGAAACGACAAAGTAGAGTATTTTGAAATATATTTGAAGTTCCAAGTTTAAAAAGAAGGCTTAAATTAAATATAATCTACATACATACTAAAAAATAAACCATCATACATTTATGTTAAATATACAAAATTAAACAATTGGAATCATGTAACTAATACCAATAAATTATATATTCAGAATATTGAAATAATAGATTGATCCAAATAATATTTTCTTGTTCTGACATCGGAACCCAGTTAAATATGTCATAACTTTAGGTTGCAAAACACAAGCCAGACGCGGAGTTTAATCAAAAATATCATCACCCTTTTTTCCTCATGTGCAAGCTGATATATACAATTGTGCACAGGAGAGATATATTACTACCGATGAGATTTTAATCATTATTAATAATAAAGTAAATGTCAAAATCCTAAAATTAGACAATAAATATACTTACAAAAAAAAAATATTAGATTTAAACCCATCTCTTCTTCCAATCTTAGTACGAACAGCTTTTATAATCCCACTTTCATTTATTTCATGTGTATCTAAAAAAAGAAAAGTTAATACATGCAGTCAAATTTTAAACCTTAATTACTTATCTTAGATATAAAAATAAGACTCCTTTATAACTGATAAGACAATTCAGGCAACCATTCTTGACTTAATGTAGTTTTCTAACATGACATCGTAAAGATTTAGAGCAAAAGCTAATTATGTAGTAATGTCCGGCGATATTACTCCTTATTAAGAGCATCAAAAAATATATTCCCCCGGTTATTTATGCTTGTATAACAACATACTATTATCATGAAGGATACACACAATTGCTAATTATAATGCTACACCCAATGCAACTACCCCGTTGTTGTGACCATTTAAGCCGTTGTTTTTGCCTTTTTGAGTTTTCTTAACACAATTTCTTGGAGCTTATGAACCATAGCTAATCCTTAAGTGACAAAAAGTAAAATTTATTGACTATGTAATATTGGAAAACCTCATGATCATACCCAAGCCTTTAAGTGAAGAAAACTAGTGTCAGACAAACTAGTTGTGAACCATCCAAAGCTACTACCCCCGTTGTTGTGACCATTTAAGCTGTTGTTTTTACCATTTAATGAGTTGTGTTTCAGAATTCTTGATATTTTTAGCTAAAATAGAATAATATTTTATGGTAAAATTTAAAAAAAATTTGAATACTTACTGTTAGATAGTACAAAATTCAGAGTTCCATTTCGAAATTAGTAAATATATTATACTTTTTACTGATAACTTGATCGTCATTTGGTGTGGATGACTCAAAACATTTTTATATGTATTTCTATAAATGACATCAGTACCAACATCCTCCATTAATTTAATGATGGTTCCTCGGGAAGGGATAGGTTTATCCGTGTATTTCTCCATAAATTTTTCGAACCTAGATGATTAGCAATAGATAAGGGTATATTCCATGTAATAAGCATCTTTATGAGATCAAAGTTAAAGTCTGACTTGATGTATTCATCATTAACTTGATTTTTTTTAGATGAATATCCATACTCTTGATATGAGATGAGGATAATGAGTGGCGTGGAATTCTAGACAGGGGACTAAAGGCACATTTATATCGACAAATCTGACAAGCCATCTGTTTCTCATCCGCTGAGTATTTTCCAAATTCCTGGGCCTCCATGTTCATAAATCCAGACAGAAGGCTACGTTATTTTAGGCATTTTATTCAGTTCTCTATCGACTATCAGCATTTAATATTATATTAATATTGAATAATATAGGGGGAATGATAACGTTCTTGATAGAAGAAAATGTATATTATTTAATCAATGATGCCATGCGAATTTATTCTTTTCTCCTCGCACGCTTTTCTATTCTTACCAAAATGATCACCCTTGATTATTATATTCAAACACACAGACACAGTGATAAACAAAGCCTTATGATTAAAGTAATAATGATATTAACATTCATCGTTTACATGCTCTCGATAAAATTTATCATCAAGGAAACTCCTTGGTAGGGATTATGGATGAAGGATTTTTTGGTCTTCCTCTGGGACGAGGTAGTGCTGATATAGTTCAATCTGGAACTATTCCGCGATTTAATCGGTCGATGGAGATCAGTTCTACTCGGGAGCCCCCTAGAATGTCTCAATATTAGTCTGAGATTTGTATACCTTTAATAGGGCCTTCATAAGGAGAATGTAGGCGAACAAAAACGAATTGAGTGGTTTGAAGCTTTGATGGTTCATAATCTATTTGACGTGATTAATGATGGACAGTGGGGTGAAGAAGTAACGTTGAGACATGTGTACGAAGGTTGGTTAGATTTTGTTATGAAGAAGACGACAAGGATATATCATTGCACCAGGAACGGAAAGGGGTTGACCGTAAAGTATTTCTGCCGAAGAAAAAGGAAGACTGTATCGATACGTAGAAGTTTTCAGGAAAGTTGGTCTACCCATTGTGATGAAGTAAAGCGTGATTTTAAGGAAGATTTGAGTGTCGATGAAAACTTTCCACTAATCTGTTAGACTGTGGATGATATGACGTGATGTGGGTTATTTTATAGCCTAGAGAGATATATACTTGTTGCCAGGGTTGATAAGTGAACTGTGGGACTCTGTAGGAGGTTATTTCTACTGGAACGCCAAATTGTGATATCCAATGTAAGCACAATGGAACTGGGCCCACAAAATGGACATGAATATCATAGAAACATGAAGTAGGAATTGGAATCTGAATGGGTATTGATGTGTTGGTTGACTTTTGCCATCTAATACATTGTCGAGCAAAGAGATTAATTTCCTTATTCATACCATTCCAAACAGTGTTTTTGCTATAAGTTTAACTGAAGAACGAGCTGATGAATGTGATAACGAGTGGATAACATCAAATATTGGCCGTTTCAAAGATTGACGAACCACCAGGCACTGAGTGGAGCTAGAAATGTAATATAAAAGCACAATGGGTCTGTCTATTTTATTGGTCTTACTTATAGAACTCACCGTGTAGGAAGACGTCGTTTGATTTGGAAACAATCAGCTGATTGGAAAAATCAGCAGTTGCTTTAAAGAAAGAAACCTCTGGCTAAAAAACAAAATTCGTGTGCATCCATCATAATACCGATAGTGTACGCTCACCCAATCACCCGAAATTCATAAAAGTCTCAAATTTCTCGCTGTCTGAAGGTTTATATATGTCCAGAAGACGACCTTTAATAGTAGAATATGGATCAGCTACCCCTGCGATCGCCCCTGCCTATACATATGTGGTGTGTCAACATAAAACAATCTTGAACAAAAATCAAGAAATGGAGAAAATCCAAAATATTCTTTTATTTGATTTAGGTATATTTCACCGACATATTTGAGTCATTGATACGCTTTGTATTCAAATTTGTAGGATGAGTTAAGATACCTAATAATATTAGCTATAGTTTAATCGAAAGGGTTGATACAAATCATTAGAATACAAAAGTAATCCATACATAATTTTTTTTAAATATAATTATACTATATTTTTTTGTTGACTGGCCAAATTGGTTATATTTTAACAATATAATACATTATCTGCCATGAATAGATGTTACATTAACATATGATACCTACTAGATCAATGAGAAATTGTTTTTTTGTTTTTTTCCATATTATATTTTATACAAGTGAATTCATAATCTGAAATAGTCATCGGATGAAAATAATATTAAATTGAGAAGACTGTACTGAATATATTGATTCAAAATTAATAAATTATATCAAGCATGACATCAAAAAAAGTGGGTTATCAAGCGTGGGCATGCGATTTATTTCTATCAACTTTGCAAACATGACAATCTTCAAACCTCTCCCTTTTCAAATAAAGAGGTTCTGTAATTAGAAATGTTTCTTTTGTTTGTGATAGAGAAGATGTAACGTGAGTCCTTTTATTGCTACCCAAATAAAACTCAACATGGTATTTTCACTCCAATAAACCAGACATATTTTAAATCACACAATCTCTTCATTTTGAAAGGAAGAGTTGTTGAGGTTTGAAGATTACAGTAGGCAAAGTTCTTAGAAATAAATTGTCTATACACGTATTATGTCTCCACTGTAGACACCTGATAAATGTGATCAATCAACTTTTCCCCTCAAAAGGATCAGAAAAAAAGGACCATAATCAATTGCTAGTTTTATTAGGAGGGGGAAGCAGAGAGCAAACAACAAAATAAACTGTATATTTCTGCGCCAGGGAGGTAACGTATTGTTAGACATATCCATTCTTCATATTTAACGTTGGGGTAGATAAAAAATAAGAACACAAAAAAAAACATTCTTGGAAACCTCGATAATTAATTCCAGAATATGCTAATAACTCAAAAGTATCATAGGAAAAAAATAATTTAGGAAGAACATGATAAGACGTTGTAGGACGATGTTGCGATACGTCAACAAACAACGACAATGTATGCAAAATGACAACAGAATGCAGACCTTTCCACACCCATCACTCTGTAAAGGAAGATATTGTAACTTGATTTGTTGAGCTTGCCTGGAAGGCAAGGAGACTCATTAATATCCTTGAGAACTTCTCAGAAAGACAGAAAGTCGAGGACAAAAAAAAAAAAGATTGTAGTTGAAGTCATCTTGACCGATGTGGCTCTGGAGAATCGGATTGTAAAGCCTTTGTTGGATGCCAACTACCCTGTAGGAGATTATGGTTGGCAACACGAGTCAACAAGGAAATTATTACGGGCTTCCAAACTTGACGTCCCCTCATTAACGGACTAATTGACAAAATTTAAAGAAATATGTGGTTTCGTGGAGAGCAAGGCCTGCAAAGTCTCCTACTACAATTTTGATTCCCTGAAGGCCTATGTTGAGAAGGAGTAGGCTGATATGTATAATGACTACGTCATCAAAGTGTGCAAGGCCTTTAAGCCCAGATTGGAGGCCATGGTGGTCAAAAAAGGAGGACATTTTGTGAAATAACGTATAATTATGATGAATAATTCAATGTACTATCAAAAATGGTACAATTAGCTGACACACAATGTACATAGAAGCTGGAGTAAAAGTACACAAGAAATCAACATGATGTTGACATCTTTGGGGTGGATAATAGTAAAAAATATCAGAGAGAAGTAACGGAGGTTCTAATTTTATTTAATCGAAGAAAATCCCAAGAAAGTGTAGTTGTGTATTTCCTCATGAGGATTCTTTAGCCGAAAGAATGAAATAAGTTTTTTAATATATCATTATCTTTCATTAATAAATACATGAAAAGCAAACTACAAAGGTATATATAAACTAATAGAATTTTCAAGGTTGATGGATGATCCCTCATCATGATGATATTATGAATTCATAATAGAATGGTCCAACCTTGTGGTTGAGAAGAACTTGCAATCATTTCTATAGATACAATACTCATAGTACAAGTGTAAATGATAATTTGATCTGGAATTCCATACTATTTAAAATAACATTTGAGGCACTCTCTCTTAAAAATCATTTCTCACGTATTGGAAAGAGTAAAAATTGTATTCAATTATTTTTTATTGGATTCACCTGATTTCATGCATTACTGCACCATTATTTTTTGCAAAAAAAAAAAAAAAAAATTGCTCACTCACTTTTGGTAGAAGTCAATATGTAGGGAAGACCGGGCAGTAGAAACATTTAAAAAGTTAGAGTCAAAGAACTTACATCACATTTATATAATAAGTATAATCCAAGGTTAATTGTATTATTACTCACCTTGATATACTAATACAAATGATTCTGGCAAAAAATCAATCATTTTCTTTCAACTTTATGTTGATATATATGTTGAATGAAAAATAATTTTGAGGGTTAAATCTTTGGATAAGTAATATTTTTGTTATAATGAAATCAGTTTCTGATACGCATTATAATAATACGGATTTTTTAAGACCTTTTTAACAGAATGACTATCCCTCTAAAATCTCTCAATGAAAATTTATTTAAAAGAAATTTAAAAAAATCAAACTGGAATTAAAATACAGCAGTTTAATGTGTCTAAATCAAACCAATTCTGAGTAATTGAGTCACAAGTATAAAGTACTCCAACTATACTCGGTCTCCTCTACATAAAATGCAAATATATTTATTTTATATTATAAAGAAAAGACAAATTGTCAGTTTGACCATAATCAATTATGGGTTATTAATGAACTTTGAACAAACAAAGCACGAGAAATGGCTTATACAACTTAACAAAAATGAGTCCGAGTAGTTAACTACCTGGTTTTCTCGTTTCCTTGGAAATTATCTTTGAGATGAATCCCGAAAAATACATTTATAAATTACAGGATCTCGTTAGTTAATAATAAATACTCTAAAACTTACGTATTTTTTATTAAATTTTATTATAAAATAATAAATTTTCAAATAGTTTTACCCATCATTTAGGACGTCATTGCTCTAAAGAAAATAGAGGGCGAGGAGAAGGCGGGAAAGATATTTGGCACTACTGAATTAAGACCCTTGTTAATATCAGCTGCGATTTTGGGGGAGAGAAAGTAAATTACTGCTATAAAGAAGATAACTTCTATATTTAAAATAGCATTAGTGCCGGGAAAATATTATAATTAAATTTAAGTTCAAATATTTTTATATTATTATGGGATTTTAAAACAATTTACACCAAAGATATGCGAAAAATGCATACTTCAGAGGTAAAATTAAACGGCACGATGACCCATTAAATAATGAATACAAAAATAAAAAAATCACACACAACAACTGTTTTTTTTTCTTTTCTAATTTCTGAACTTAGTTTTTCAGTACAAAAATGGCATCCTTCCTATCAAATATCCACAATTTTCCTTTTTATTAATATCATTTTTAGTATGCAGGTTGTATTTTTAGATTTAAAGGGTACAGTCTTTTTAAATTCCATAACTCAATTCCATCTTCAAACAGAGTAATTAAAATAGTGAGTTATGAACGCGTTAATTTTTAATGGAGTTGGAGATTGTTTTATTGTGAAACACTCTTTCCAATCCAAGCGATAAAAGTAAATATGGACATCACCAGAATTCATGTAGCTCTTTTTATCCAAAATTGAGACATCTGGCATCATACTGCTTTTTAAAAAGAACACATTATGTTCAAAATACTGAATTTTTGTGCAGACGTGAAACAAATTCCAAATTAATTACAAAGCATATGATAGTCAGTTGATAATTCAAGTAAAATTGCATGATGCAATCATAATAGGAAATAGAATTTAATAAGTTTAAATGTGACATTGCTTAAAAAGAACATCCAAAAATGGATATTTTATTTAGTGTTGATTTAATAGCCGTTTAAATGGACAATTCTTTTTAAAATAAAAAAAAAGAAAGATTTTCTTTTTTTAATAAAGCATAGATGGAAAAAAAAAATACTCCAAAAGTATTCTCGTGAATGGGCTATCGCTAGAATGAGCTTCCCCATTCACAACATTCTGAGTGATTTCTTTCCGTTTTTAAACATGAAATAAAATACTTGTAAATTTCATTCTTCTATTTAAAAGAAGGAACAATATTTGGTAGGTGTAAAACTCAAAAAAAAAAAAAAAATCATAGAAAACGAGATCCGAAGATCACGATAGAGAAATCTCAAGTTAATATTAGTTTTTGTCTAAAAATCATAGAACGGTCTGAAACCATTTTGATTTTTAGTGTACCGAACAAAATACTTTCTTGATCGGTCCTAAAAAAATTCGGTTTGGAATAGTCTTACCAAAAAATTGGTTCCATTATTAATTTAATTTAAATAAGTCGATCAGATGACTAAAGCTGTCTCAAATACATTAAATATAAGGCATATTTAATTTGGGGTTCATCTGCATGCCTCAAAAATATTAATTACTTATAACAATTATTCAAATACTCGACATAATTATATTTCATTTCCCAACATTTTTCATGCAACATTACGCTGCTTATGTTTTAAACATTCCATAAGAAAATAAAAAGTTAAAATCAATCAAAATTGACCTTTGTTTTGACGGCAAATCTTTTTAACTTGTAATATTGGGTTATTCTGTAGATTTAGCATAAATATTGATAAAAATAATAAATAAACAACAAACGGGAATCAATGAGCGAAAATACTTCTGGAATATTGAATGCCATGCATTGGTTCATTTACAGATCCATTAAGTACTTTAACCTTTGGAAACATTTATTGAAAAACTCTGGAAGAGAGAATTTGACACTTTTGCTGTAAATTTGAAAGAGAGGCCCCATAATTTTTTTCTCAAAATGTAAGATTACTGAATGGTTAGTTTCAAAAATATTATACGAGAGATAGAGAGTTACTTTAAAGACAAATTATTTTTGTTTTATCTAACACATAGGATGACAATTCCCGGTCTTTACAAAGAAAACACGGTTTTTTTTCAATCCAAATTGTTTTTTTTAAAGTTTTTATTATCTATTTTATGGAATGTAGTCCCCATTACACTTTTCAAGCCATTATTTAGCATAAATGGTAATCTTTCCCATGGAGAAGAAGTTTAAAATTAAAACACGAGAATCATTATAAAAATTTTATTGTTTTATTTTTGATTTTATATGAAGTAGAATCATTCTTAACCAATTGAAATTTCTTAATATCCCGGGCAAGTCCGGAAAAACCTACTGTAGTTGTTTAATCACACTTAGCAAAATAACTCACAAATTAAACCACAGATTGTCATGAAATTTTGACAGCTGTCTTTTGAAGGAATGGTACTAATTGAAAGTGAGGTAAATTAAGAAAATAATAATAGTACCATATATGTGTGAAGCCTGGGACTTATCAGCCCATGTTTTATATTGGCTGCCATCAAGAAATTATTAATTTCATCTTATAAAAATAGCAAAGATGCTTTATAAATTCAGAAATAGGTATTTTGACTCCATTTGATATTTTAGATTTTTGTATAAGATTTCTACTATGTATTACACTTAAATTTCCTTTTTTTTAAATTAATAATTTAATGTATAAAATAATTTTTTATATTGTATAAATAAAAATATTCGTTTTCAAATAAAATCCTGGATTTGTCGTAGGGTGTAAATTTTAATTTTTATATAAATTACAAGAAAACTTTAAAAAAATTATTGTTCCATATCGCTATCTTTACAACAAAACGACAATAATTCCACAATTTAGGTTGGAGGGTGGGCGTCAATTCCCTTTAGCCTACCCCTGGATATTGGCTCTCAGGGTTTTTTTTTTTTTTTTTTTTTTTGGTAAATATTTTTTCTAATTTTCCGACTGGTTTCCCATTTTTCAACTACCACTTAATTTTTTCTGACTTTAATAGTAAATGACTTTTTTGTGCAAATAAAATTTGGTCTTTTAATTAAAAAAACAAAACATTAATTAATTGTTCGGTAATATTCATCGAATATCCTTAATTATTTATAAACAAACAATGTTTTATATTAGTTGTATAATGTTTACTCGGTTGTATGCGTATTTTTTTCTTTAAAAAAATGATTATAACCTTTACACGTTCTATGTTTCAGAGGAATGGAAATGGTATGATTGGCTATAATTAAGTAAGATACATTTCTGACATATATTTTCGGATTCCCTTTTAATCTTTTATTATTTCATGATATTATATACATTGGGAACCAACCAACTTATAAATAGTTATTATATTCGAGCCAAAAATGTCAAGTTTGGCCGAGTACCAGTTTTTCAAAAGACTCAATTATCAAAGGTGTCCGCAGAATTATATAATATTTTTTTTTTAATTCCAGGGAAGGGCTTGGTTTTTGATTTTGTTTGAAAAAGATTCAGCAGTTTAGAAAAAATACATTTTTGGGGAAAAAATTGAAAATATTACATTTTCTAGTAAAAAGCAAATAATCCTTAAAATTGTGGGGATACAGCCTCTCCGTCCCCTTCCCCCCTCCTGACGACCCCCTTGATCATTGAATTATATTTAAGTACATAATATATGAACTTTGTCTCATTTCTCTTAAGAACACAAATGTAATCCATATTCCCTTTTGAGAAAAACCCTCCCAGATTGATTCTGTGTTGATGTACATTGTAAGTATGTGCCTACATCATGTGATGGAAATCTATGTACTTATATAGATGTTCATGTATTTACAATTTACATACCTGTACTTACGAGAGAGATATATATGTACTTTTATCGTTTACATCAAATGAAAATATATTTTAAAGGTAATTTATGATACGATGCATATTTACAATACCTGAATAGCAATAACAATAGATGCATTATGACTTGCATGAAAACATTTTACAGTCATTACTTTAGGTACAAAAATGCATAGCATTTGTTTTAGATTGAACTTTGCATATTAGTGTTTCATGCTGGCTTTTCAGCACTTCTTTGATATCGTCCATAATTTTGTTAGTTCTAAAGTATCAAAATACTGATTTTGGTACGGGAACTGATACGTTAATATTCGTAGGGTGAGAGCTCATGCATATGTGACAGTAGAGATTGAAATCCAGTAGAATCATTGATTCTCCTAGGAGAGATCATGATTATAATCTGTCCTAGAACAGATTGTAATCATGATCTCTCCTAAGAGAATCAATAATTCTACTATTAGAGATCACAATCCAATTATCTCCTAGGACAAATTTCAATTTATACGGAGGAAGATAGTAACATTGAATATTTGAAGAGGTTCCGTGTTTTCAAAGTATGACACCAAGTCATACCCTCTATAGCATTGTATGTTGCAATATTGTACAAAAATGATTCTTTCATTGCCGATTTCTTTTCTTTTTTTCGTGAAAATTATGCTTTGTATAATGCTGGGAATTGTGATTCCTTTTAGTCAACTGATTCAGTTCATTGTATGAATCACTTCTAAGATACCCCCCCCAGCCTCAATTCAAACTTTTAAAAAACCTGTATAGAATGAATATAGGAAAAGTTCTAAAGATTAAATAGTTGTTAAGTAATAAAAACAAATTTAAATATAATTGATTACTACATTATGTATTCATTTGGATCAAACTGCATTGAATCCAAATTAGTATTAAGGAATACAAGTTGGCTGACTTTAGTTGGGCTCAGTTCAATATTCCTAATATCCTAAAACTTCCATATTGCATGAATAATAATATAACATATTTAACTTGTGTTCCAGTTAACTCAATATTAATGTAAGGTTTCGTTTAAGTTAATAAATTATCTTAAGTTAAGAAAACCTGCATATTTTGACGGGATGTATTTTTGGATATTATGTGGGATTTATGATGCTCCAAGAAGTGGCTCTGGAAGAATTTTTTCATTTAATAGTTTGAGTAGACTCAAGTGAGCTGCTACCTGAATGTATGAAATACGAATAATCTGTAAAAGATTCAGTTCTTTTGATGACTCAGTTCTTTTAAATATTAAATTATTTTGATGATTCGTTCTTGTAAAGATTCAATTATTTTATTGAATCAGTTCTTTTGTTAAAACAGTTCACTTGAATGATATATTCTAGAAATTTATTACTAGTCCCAGCATTATCCTAGGAGTGATGATGATTGTTGTAACTTGTAGGACTCAATCAAGAGTTGAGCTTGAAGCAAGGTAGAGTAAGTGGTCCTGGAGAAGGGAGTGAGGGCCCGAGCAATTAGCTTAATTGTTTACGTAGATTTGAATTATGGATCGAGAAAGAAAATAAAGAGAAAAGAGGATTATTAAATTGATGATTGTCGATGGATGAGAAGAAGTAGGAGGGAGTAGTAATACAAATAGACTATGAAGAAGAGGACTAATGACGAGATTGACTTATATTTCCCAAGGTATAAATAATATCAACAGATTCCATCTCTACTCACTATTAAAGATTTATCATGACGTCATTTCTAATCCATATACACCATAAATCATTTGTGTCCGTCTCCCATCCACCACTAATCATCACTCATCTAAAGTGCCAACTGGCCACTTCCAAGCCCCCCTCTACAGTCCTACACAAAAACTACTAACTAGTGAAGAAGCATTAACCGTATGACATCATTATATATCCTTCTTCAAAGTGGGAATAAAATGTACAAGAATTAATTAGACGGGGAATGAAATTACTAAGAATAAAAAGACACAGGAGGAATTTACTGGGAATGAAATTACCGATCAGGGTTCCAATGGGGGGGGGGTTGACTTGGCGTCATATTTTCTAAACACGCAACCTCTTCAAATATTCGAAGCTACCATCTCCATGAATAAAATTGTAATTTGTCCTAAGAGATAATAGGATTGTAATCTCTACTAGTAGAATTATTGATTCTCCTACTAGAGATCACGATCATAATCTGTCCTAGGACAGATTACGATCATGATCTCTTCTAGGAGAATCAACGATTATACTAGATTTCTATCTGTACTGCGACACATACATAGATTGGAGCAATTAGACGTTGACGAAAAGACAAATTTTGTTTTAATAATATAGGAGACTAGCAAAGGGTTAATGTATAATATACTGGAGGTCTTTACTGGCCATGCTGGTAAACTTGTTAACATGGAAATTATAATTAAAGGCTTCAAAGAAACTTATCTGGTAAATATGATCATATGCCTGAAATTCCTTTCTACATTGTCTGACATTGTTAAGAAGTCTGAACGTTTAGCAAAGGAGACTGCAGATTCTTTATAAGTTATATTCCTTTTGTTAAAACTATTTAAGATGTCAAGAAAATATGTTGCGTTTATTTTAAAACAATTTTCCTCGATATATATTAGATGAATAAGTAAAACTGGGAAAAAAATATACAGGAAGTCTCTAGAAAATACCGCGGATTTCGTATAATGCGGTGATGAAATTATAGTTTATGATGAATAAAATGTTTTTATTGCCTAAAACAAACAAAAGAAAAATAGTAAAAAGTGGACATTGAAAAATAATGTCTCCCATTTAAGGATTTTAATTCTAAAAAGTCCTCGTACAACGCTGATTTGATAAAATACGGATTTTCTTGTCACCAAACACCGTGATAATGTATTATTACGAATTTAAAAAAGTCGAACCACTGTGGTGCAACAAGAACAGAATGAGTATCGACCCGCATACATCACAAATTTCCTTGGTTGATTTACACACGTAGTAAAAATATAAAATATGGATAATTTCTTCCTCTAAGAATTCCATACTCAACACACGATAACTCACGACTGAACCAAACAAGGATATTATGCACTCATACCTTTATAGTATCTTATCGTATGATCCGATGTGACCAATGATGAGAAATATATACTTAGTTAAAAATAGGGCGAGAAATACGAAATTACTTTTCCCGAACGTAATATATTTATATATCTTTTTCCTTTTCTTTTTTAATATGAGTTTTAGTAGCAAACACTCTTTGTTATAAATAAATCCTCAACTCATAAATTGTCTTTTCTAAAAGGCAATAAAAAACATTAAAATAAATAAAGCCTAGACCCAAATATTCGGCCATGGAACTCTAGATATTTAAAATAAAGACTGCATTTTTCCTTATCTCGTATGAGTCAATTTTTCTATTATGTATTCAATAGTAAATAAGAGTATTGAATATTCCGTACTGAACATTTCTAAAAAGTCAATATGCAAATATTACCAAAGATTTGTCTTTCTTCTTTTAATTTTAACAATTATTTTTGACAAAAATTACAATTTTTCAAATTTAATTCGAAAAACTCATTCTTACGACGGATATCGTTGAATTTCTAAAGATTTAAGAAAGAAAAATGTATTTAAAAACAAATGATGCCTCAGCACTATAATAAGTGTAGAAAATTTATAACAAGCAGAAGGATATATTACTCAAGTGGGAAAAAAAGGGAGGATGACGTCGATAGAATACCATGTATATAGAATTCCCCGTTTTGGCAAAAATTAGATGCTCTGCAGTTACAAAAAGGTTGGGGATAACTGATTTATGGACTATTCAATTATTTTATAATCATTTGTAATAAAAATTATTTATTTTATATGCTTCACATTATTTTTAGACAGCAACTTGCACAATATTTGATTAATCCAGTTACAACTACATATTAATTAGTACAAAATTGCAATTTGTACATAGTGCACATATGTAACACATGATCTGAATAGTCCGGCCCTTCAAACATAGATAATGTTATTATTTTTATAAATTCGCCTCATTTTCAGTTATTTCCCAACTTTCAAAAGACAGCTATCAAAATTTCCTGACAATCTGTTCATTAGTTTGTGAATTATTGTGCAAAGTGATACGCTACTTTTTTATTTCATAAACAACTAAAGTAAGTTTTACCAGAATAAAAAATTTATTAAAATTGCTTCTACTTTTTATAAAACAAAATATAAAAGTTGTAAAATTTTAAAAATTATTATCGATTCATGATAGTGTTTGTATGTGTCCATGCAGCTTTTTTTTATTAGGGCATAGAGTAGGATTGCCCGGCATTACACTGGGCATAAAGAAATTAAATTTAGTTTTGAACTTTTCCGTTTTTACAGGATATTATTAGGTTTAGAGAAGAAAACTATCATTCCCTCATCTTTCATATTATTGTCAAAAATCTTTTGTCTCATGATCTCTTTGTTTTTTCTATGGAAAACTAATAATCTTCTTTTCAAAAAAGTGTGCAAAGATACAGACCAACAGATGCCAGAATCATTCTTAAAATTTTACATTCTTTATTTTTTCTGTTATATGAAGTTATTATTATTATTTTTTAGACAAATACTATTTAAAGGCCTCCATGGCCACCATTTTTTGAGCTTTAAAACCCTACATGAAAAATTCCAGCAAAGTCCATTCATTGATTTGGGCGTGATTCCCGGACAAACACCTAACCAGCATTTAAAAAATAATAAAAATTGAAATGTAGATACTAAAAAAAATCCGTGTTTTAATTTTACACTACTTATTGATGTAAAAAAATACCGTTCTAATAAGGCAACGGCTTGAAAAATGTTATGGAGACTCCGCTCCATAAAGTAAATATAAAAAAATCATAAAAAACCAATTAGAACAAAAGTAAAAAACGTTTGTTCTGTAGTGTTTTAAAAGACTACTTAATTACGCAAAGCAACGGGCCGGGGGAAGATCATGTAAATGAGACTAGTGCTTTGGGAGTACATTTATACAATGAATACAACATTATAACTTATAAAAAATGTGTTTAATACTAAAATATATTAGAAAATATACTCTATGGCTAAAAGGCACCTTGATTGCTAAAAATAATCCTTGCGTTATATAAATAAATGTAACTAAGACAATGGTGATAGATAAAAATTTATTTGTTCAGCCCTTGAATTTTCACCCCATGTGTTATTTATATTAATAAAGCAAATATATACATTAGGTTAGAAAAAAAAAACCTGCATTATTTACCAATGGATGCCCTTAGTTCTGTGCATACCGCGTTGTTTAAGTATCGTCAATTTACACTAGCATGAGATTTCGTACTAAAAAAACAGTGTAGTGATTGTTTGAGCACACGTCAAACATGGACACCAGCAAAGAGCAGAAAATACGGCCTATTTTATCGTTTTTCTTCTAACAAGAGTAAAATACTAGCCAGGCGAAAAAATGTGTTTAAGTGTTTATGGCCCTAATACTGTTACAACCCACGCGCAATTTTGTTTCGGTATTTAGATGTCAAAGATGCAAGGGCAATTGTCGAAAAAGTGGATGAAATAATGGAAATTGCCAATGAATTAATTAATTAATGGAAGGATAATTATTTTATTTTTTTTTTTTAAATATTGGATTTCCTTTAACTACGACTTATCTTCTTATTTTAAAAATCACTTAACCTTTCCTCTTTTGAAAATCCCTCAAGCTTTCCTCTGTTAAAGAACACTAAATTATTCTTTTACTACGATGTGGCCTGTGGGATGGATATGTTACATCTACATTGTTGAATAATGAAGACATACAAGTATGTACTTATACACAAACTCCCACAAAAATATAATATCTAATTAGTATTTATTATAGTCTTAAAGTATTATTTTACAAATTATTACTTCGTTTTCCTTTATTGCAATCTATATTTCTTCTCTTTTTTCACTAAAATATTTACGGCATGCATGCAAATTCCATACTCTGTATTTATGTACTAATGTATATATGTATTAGTGTTGGATCTGAAAGTTTTATGGGCCGGTCTGAGACCCGTATGATTTTTGTGTATCAAACTAATTATGTTCTTTAAAGAAGTTCGTCTGGCTGAAAAACTTGATCCTATGTGTGTTTTAAAATTGTGAACTTCGACGCACAGCGGTTTATCCCACTTACATCAAAATATTGAGCGTATTTTGTAGTCAGCAATACATTGTAACCGATTTTGGAATTAATTATCGAGGTTTTAAAGAATTTTGTGCATGATTTCTTATTATTTGTCTTCCTTAACGATAAATATGAACGATGGAGATGTCTTAAAATGCGTTAACTTGCATACAAAACGTACTTTGTTGTCAGCTGTCGATATTTCTGTCCCCCTCCCCCCAACCCCCAAACTAGAAAACATTTTAAATAACAGAATATCCTTATTTTAATAGGAATAATTGATGAAGTTTGAAGATTGTAATGTATGCAAAGTTCATAGAAATAAATTGAGAGTCCATAGATGTGGAAAACCACTTTGTTGTAAAAAAAATATCATGCTTGATAATTTATTAATTTTGTAATAAGCTATTCCTTACAGTCTAATAAAATTAATATTCTTCTTTCCAAGCCTACTATTTTCGATTATGACTACCCACCAATTTTTAGCCGTCTTTCCTTTTGTTATGAAAAGTTGCGTGATACATTAAAAGTAAGTACGTACAAAATAACGATATCTGTCTTCTATAAATCTTATTTGTGAAACGCAGAGAGAGGAGAAAATTGGTACCACATCTTGGTTTAGACCGAAATATCAGTCCACATTGGTCTACAAATAATCCCTTAAGACCGACCCGAATAAAAAGTTCGGCCTCTGACCGAGTATCAACACTTTTATAAATGTATTTACCTTCTTAGTAGCATTCTTTTTCTTCTAATTAATTCCAAATACAGAGAGAAGGAAATTTATTATTTCGGTGTACACTAGTGATGCGTGTTTTACCTTAAGTCCTAGAGTTCCAGTTTTTTTTTTTGTCATATTTCTTACAAAACAACTCTTCCGATTACAGTCGTGTTCACAACTCTTAAAAAATATGCTAGAAACTAAAGCAAATTAACACTCTTTCCCAAATATTTTTTCAAACATAGAAAAGTAACACTGACTTTAATGTGAAGATCTATTTTTTTGGAAACTAAGATGGAACCTAACAATTGAAAGTAGAAGCTTCAGGACTTTCTGTCACAAGTTGTTATACCAATTGTAAGGGATATAAGGTTCTATTTAAAAACATTTATGTTTTTTCTTAGGACTCAGAACCATGCGGGGGATGGGGGCAAGGGGCCATGGCCCCCACCCTAATTTTTTTAATGATTTAAATTAAAAAAACTGAATTTCAATTTCTTATTTTCTTAAAATAAGGTCATTTTTTTAATATTTTTTCGGGGTTTTCATTATTCACAAAAATATGTGTACACCAAACATAAATAAAATCATGAAATAATAATCAAAATTAACAGAATGCGGGAAAAATACCATAAAAGAACATTTTAGTTTAAAATAATCTCCCTCAATGATAGCCTAACATCCCAATTGTATTCTTTTGTAAATACATCAAATGAAAAAAGAATTTTCATAAACAATTGGGTAAAAAACTATTTAATCCTCGAGAGAGCTAAAATGAATACGTAAAGGTAATAATGATTTTATAAAAATAAAATAAAACATAAAAGTTGCTTTTCGTTGAAATTTTATACTTTCCAAAAATTTTAAATTTTTTTTTGTCTCTCCTTAAAAAACTTCTTAAGCATTATTTTCAAAAAAACATAAATCATTAAAAAAGTTTAATAGGAATCGCCCCCGTCGTTGCTTGGGAGTTGAAAAAAAAAGAACTGTCAAAAATTACTCATTTGATAGATGTAAGTCCAAACTATAAATTTAATTAAAGACCCCATACACAAAAACTATAAATGACTTGAGATAAGGGCAATTTATCGGCCGAGCACTAGTCTAAACTCTATTTCAAAGATATTGATTTTGCTTCATGGGTTAATTTGTACACTTTTTTTCTCTTTCATGTTGTAGGTACAAGGATAGGTATTGTTAACATTCTACAATATCTCTAGGGACATTTCTGGAAATATAAAAAGTACATCCATTATACTCCTGTAGGTAAAGTCAGTGCTCCCTATTTTCTTCATTCCCTGTCTTTGATCTTTCAACGACCTACATAAGAAGAAATATATGTTTATAGCAAAGCGATGGTTTATTAGTAAGCGTTGGACTTGAAAGAGTGAAGATTCTACATATTATGTATACCTTCATATATATATATATGTATGAATGCAGTAGTGTTGTGACTCAGTCCAAGACCGAATTTTTAATTCGGTTCCGTCTTTTGTCATTTTTTACAGACATACTACTTGAAGGGATATTTTGGTTCAATGCGTAGAGCGAAATTAAATCGTTTTTAAATTGTGGACCGATTTTTCGATCTCTATATATGTATACAGAGTGGATGTTCAAAATTTATAGGGAATCAAACGACAGCTGAAACATAAATAAACAAGTTTTGTTTTTATCCCATGTCTCTAAGTATACAAATATCGGAGCAACAACAAAAAAGGCGATCTCCTCTGTACAGATATTAGTGTCGAGAAGGACACAGATTCCATAAGCATTTACATCAAGAAGTCTACTACAGGCCCATACAGCCAAGAAGAACAAACACTTCTGCAGCAACAATACGGATGACTTCTGCACTGCTTTCATGTGGCCCTCATCCAACACTGGCCTCAACCTTCTGGATAATGACGATATAATTAGAGGATTTTCTCATCCCTCAGATAAGTGTTCCTGGGACAGCGAATTTGAAAAAGCCTGCAAATTAAGAAACACAATAGTGTTAGTAAATCGTCTTCCAACAGGTCGTCCTCTAAAGTTAATTCTAAAAATGGTGCGTCATCATTGGAAGCTAGCAAAAAGTTTAGTGGGGCCAAAGCAATTTCATCGGAAATGTTTTTTGACAAGAATTGTTCAACGCCAATTTCAACCCCTTCCAGAGGGTTATTTTAACAGAACGGAGGTGTGAATAAGGTTGCGTGTAAATTATCGGGAATGGCGTCTGGCGTCTATTCGCTAATACAGGAGAAATACGGTTATTGAAGCAGATTCCTTTTTTTAACAACATGATGTGCCTGATGTATCTTTTTTTTAAATCTGAAATGTATAAAAATAAATTATGAGAATTTAAAAAAATGTGTGCTGCACCACTCATTCAAATGTTGATTAGTTTCAACCTACCAGCATGACAGCGTGGTACACCATGAACACGGCCTTAATCATGAGTAGCTGCCAATCAATTTGTCGGCGTAACAAGGTTGTTATTGCTTGTGAAGGAGCTGAATTAGATATACAGATTTAAGCATATTACTTATTTGATTGGTATTTTCTTGATTCCATAAAAATCCTATTTTTGTAATTTAGTTATGCTACTGCAAATTTTGGTTCCCCCAGACAGTTGACCAATTGTTTAGGCTCTCAATCTAAAGACCGATTTTCTCCTCTATCCTCCTGATTTATGAGCAGTACAAAATGATTTATACAGCAGATTTATTTTCTTATATTGTTATTGTGCATGACGTTATGAAAAAAAATTCTATAAAATCGGTCATGCCTAATTTTAAATGAGAAGAATACTAACCAATTTTTGGTAAGACCCCTCTAGATCGAAGTTTTCCTTGAGACCAAACATCTTTAGTGAACTGAATTCGTTTGGTTCACTAAAATCGTAACGGTTATATATGTACATAAGGGTGACGATTTTTACTATTTTATTCTCCTGGATCACTATTAGATGAACTTTATATAATCTTTGAATACCATTTTG
This sequence comes from Lepeophtheirus salmonis, assembly GCF_016086655.4. NCBI lineage: Eukaryota > Metazoa > Arthropoda > Copepoda > Siphonostomatoida > Caligidae > Lepeophtheirus > Lepeophtheirus salmonis. The sequence goes on along the minus strand of NC_052138.2, from coordinate 28,492,075 downwards.
ATTTTTGAAGTCATTTAAGCAAGAAATATCACGCATACACTATTTTCAACTTATGCCATTAGATTATAGATGTACATATATATTTTATAATATTAAGAAATATTATTTTAATACGAACTTCAAAATCATTGATAAACGCCATTAGCACCAGTAATACGCCTTGACAAGGTGGACCTTGAAAAATTGACGTTCATAGCCATCTCCGTCATGGAGAGATCCCGTTGCTCTTTTAATGATTTGACTACAGCTTCAGTTGTCAATTTTCTTGGACAAACCACTCCTGGGAGCTACTTCAAAATCATCATTCTTATACAGAAGCTCTTTGATAGGATAAATGGTTGGATTTTAGCGATATTAATCCGAAATAGCTGTTTTTATTGACATTCCAGTGGTAAGCAAGGTTGCAATCTTTCGCTTTATTACTCTTGTGACATCATAATGAACTCTTATGTTATGAATTTAACGTAAATAATCCCATTCATATATTATCCGCTGAGTTATTAAGTCTTAGAAATTGACTCGGAACTTTGGCATGATTCGGGCAGGGCGTCCGCAGGGAGGGGGGGGGGGGTACTTTTGGAGCTGTAATTTTTTTTCGAAAAAAAAAATTTCAATTATACCGAGTGGTCCAATTAAATCTGAAATCTTTGAATTAAAACTTCAAGAAGATATAATTTATTAATTAAGAATAGAATTTCAACAAAATTAATACCATACCTAAATATATACGTGTCTGGTCCGTCTTAATACATATTATGGCACCCCTTAGCGGCAATGATGGCTTTTGGGTGGCAGCAGACCCTGCCACCCGCTGCAGATGTAGAACTTTGTCATGGTGTCCCAGTACTTGTTCACAGTGGCTTTGAGGGCCTTGGTGTTTGGATGATGGACACTGTGGCATTCCCCTCGACATTTACCCAAGAGGTGTAGTCGTAGGGGTTAGTATCAGGACTCTAGGGGGAGCCAAAAGTGTTAAAAAAGAGTTTAAAAGAACTCAAAAGAGGCTTATAATAGAGGAGATGGGTTCCTTTCATTGCTGGTTCAAAAGTAGCCTCTCCACCTTTGCAAGGCTCTTTCCACCTACTTTTTGGATAGCTCTCTGGACAGTCTGTTGTTAAACCCCGAGATCTCTTGCATGGGACCTCATAAACTTGACTGTTTTCTTTAACTCCTCCGCATCCAGTTTGGCCTGTTTGACGGAGACTTTCTTCCTCTCTAACGTTTAGACTTGCTGACAACTTAGACTGTGGTCCACTGCATGGAATGACCGAATGGAAATTCGTTGATCATATTCAAATATCATTTTCTCGACTTGTACGTAAGCTAGTAAGCTCAAGTTTATTTTGTTTTGTAATTAATTGCTTATGCTTTAATATACCGGAATATGAATTAAGTTCAATCACTTAACCTTCATTAATTATTAAATGAGTAAGTGTTTAGATTTCAATGGACTACCCCTTGTAATCCTGCGGGACGCCAATGCCAGTAGATACATAATAAAAACCAAATCAAAACTTTTAACACCTTAAATATTCAGAGATAATAATTTATTATACATACATTTTTGAACAACTCTTTACTATCTACTTGTAAGAGATCAATGATCTACATTTGGAGCACGACCCATTTATTGAGAAAACCCATCTCTAACTCAGTCCTGACCATAGTATTAATCTTATAGATCTATAAAACATTTAGATATATGCATTGAATATTTCTATGAAACAAGGGCTCAGCCAATATTCGTGCAGTGCACTATTTATTTATAAAACAACCACTTAAAAAAATTAAATTATTTGTCCAAGTCCCAAAATATAACGAACTACGTGCTGCACTATTCTATTAATTTATTCATATCAATAATCTTTAAAATAATTTATGCCTATTTTTTAATTTTAATCAAATCATCTTTGTTATTTGTAGTTTTAAATTCATCTATTTGCACTACAGTAAATACATTTTCGAAAAACTAATTACCCTAATGTACATATGAGTACGTATCCATCAAATTCTCTGCTTTAGATATCCCACGTAATAAAACAAAAAAAAGTCGACAACTATCATAGAATATAAATTAGCTTTCATTTTTACATGCTTCTATAGCTAATACGATATATATACCTAATACAGATTTGTTCTGACTCATTTAATACAGACTAGGATTACATACTTAAATATAATAGAGAGTTGTCAATTCTATATGTGATAACTATGACGTATTAGACAGATTTGTGTAGAGCCTTTATAATAAACACTCTTTACCACATCCTCTCTTTCAGATATCAGTATTCATATTCAGGGAGACCTTGCACAAAAGGGAGGTTCAAGGTGCATAGAATTAATGGATTGTTATAAAGAAAAAAAATAACTCAAAATCAATGTGCTTTAGAGAAAAACAACCTCAAAACTCATAGATTTTTGTAAAAAGAAGATGAAATTTGAATTAAACAGATTTAAGACACAATTACTTTTTTTGTATCTCGTAACCTTTCCTCATCATAAAAATTCAGCTTAAAATCAATTAATATAATTGTTCTTTCGGTCCTGATTTAAGACTGTGGTCCATGTCTAGTCCAGTTCTACTAGTCGGTCATTAAAGAAGATAAAATCGAGGCATTTTCCCTTTTTAATTATTGCGTTATTTAATATATTATTAAGTAAAAGTATAATTTCATATTAATGAGAAAATGAATATTTTTTGGAAGATGTGTGCAATGTTCTTACCAACTACATAAGGACCGACACAATATTAGGTGATAGTTGTTGGACTAACTAACTATGTGAATATTTATTATTCAATAATTAATTATTGGGAATGGTTAACACCTGAACAAAGGCTCATTCAAATTTAACGTATACAATATTTTTAATGGGAAAAGAAGCACCCTAATCTACATATTACAATTTGCTTGACAGAGTGGAAGACAAAAAAAAAAGGGGGAGGGGAGGGAAACAAACGAAAATTTAACTTTTATTTAATAAAAACCATTTCAAAACAAGAAACAACAAATTCAGCTGTTATTTGAAAAAAAGTTCATAGATTTTGAAAAAAAAAAACAAGTTCAAACTCACATATATTTTATTTAAAAGAGCAAATATGTGACATGTAATTACAAAAACAGCCTCAAATTGTTGCCGTGAAAATCTATCAGGAGGATAAAATAATATTTTTTTAAAAATTCGTTGGTTGATGCCGAGTGGTTTTTAATTGCTTTACTACGTGTGATTCAAGATATAATATTAAACATAGAAATAGATTGGGTAGATAGTTCAAATCCATCTCTTCTATAGTCTTAAAGCCTTACCTATACCTACAAATAATATTTTGCTGATATGAGTGTTAGATAATGGCCCTTAAAAAATCATAGTTTAAATGAATTTCATAATTAAAATGATTATGTAAATTACTTTCTAATGAAGTAAAATAGCCAAAGAAAAAAAAAACTTGTTTAAAGCAGCTTGCTTTTATGTTGACATGTCTCATATATATCTGACAAAAAACCTTCCCTTAAAAACTGAATACAAATCAATTTAAAAACAAATAAAAAGTTGTCAAGTTGAGCCTGGAGAATGTCACTGTAAATATATTATACATATATGTAAATTAATCAAATGCAGAACTTCATTTATGAGGCTCATCCATCTTGAGGGAAAAATTAAAAAATCTTTGCATATTATATCAAATAACAAATTGCAAATAAGAATAAATAGTCTTCATTTGTCACTACATCCTTATTTCAATTAAATGGATGCAAAACCTTATTTTGAAATAGAGGTACATGGAAAGAATCATAATTGAGTTTGTGAATGAGTGATCGGTAGCCATTTCGTGTGTTATACTAATATAACAATAGATTCATTCCCTTTTAGACAAACATACATTGCACATGCAAGTGATGTACAGGATCCTTAATTTGCTGTTCCGGGCTCAATATGGTGCTTTGTTCCATACGGCTCGCAAGTCTTAACTGATCTTCATCTAAATTTTCGAAATTTGCATTCTGTTCCTTCCAGTTCCTTTACTAGACTAGAAATCCAGTTATTTCTTACCCTTTTTCTCTAAAAATATATGAAAGACATGTCTGAGATGTGAAGATTGTCAAAATCCTCGTGAGTGTATATCAAAAAGAAAGTATAAGTGGGACACTCTAATTAACGTCATATCTCCTGATGGAGATCCCATAGAAACTAAAGTGGACCATGCTCACTATCACATTAGAATTTTCAATATTGGGAGAAATCCTTAGCACCCTATAGGGCAGGGGTTTCCCTGGGGTTGCACCCCCTAAGGGGTCGCGAGACACAGATTCGGGATCGCGAAATGCATTCTAAAAAACAAAACAATTATTTATTCATTTTATAATTCCTTTTTGTATAATATATATACAAATGAGTTAAAATTAGAATAAAACCATAGAATTGTAGCCGAGCGTTTAGGTATTGTATTGAATAAGGCCTGAACCTAGAGAAGATACAGGAGACATAACAACAGTTTAGTACAGCACATCCTTCTGGTAAAATCCCTCTTCAGAATAAGAGTCACTAGATAATTAGTTTCCACATTTCCCATCAGGTTTTTTCCCCTTAAAAAACAACAACATTTCCTTTGTTTATGTTACGACAAAAGTTAGTGACAGTTCAATTTACAGCAGCAACAGTCACACAGTAACTGCCCAAAACTGGATGTGCGTGGTTGTGTGCAACATTATAAGCCCTCCAGTGTCGTTTGCGGTTGTTGGTCTCTGGCACGGTTATTTTGGGGGTCGCAGGATGAAAAGCTTGGGAACCCCTGCTGTAGAAGATAACTCACCAACAAATCCTATGCGTCACTTGCCATTTTTCATGATTACACTCACACGTAGCTACTCAATACTTAGATTTTCTCTCCTCAAAAATGAAATATAAATAATAACAGCTACAGAAAAAAACAACTTTGTTCAGGTCCTTAAAAAACACTTACGATTTAAGATCCTTAATATATGTACTCCATTTTTCTTTTCTTATTTTAATATGACGCACTGAGTTTAAGCTAAACACGCTTGTTGATAAACCATATCTATCGTCACATTCACTATTTTTGTTGTTGCAACTCGTAGAGTGTTTTTTATCATTTTCCTATGCTGTTATCACTATTCATGAAGAGAAAAAAATTAATTATAGAGTAATCCATAAAAGACGAAGAGTAAAATAGACCACGCATGTGTGTGGAATAATAAATATAAGTGTGATTTGAGACATTCTCTAATGCGTGACCTCATGGCCATCACTGATGATTTTTGCAGAATTATATGTATAAGTCCTTATTGGGCTCGGAGTAGAATTGAGGATCTAAATCAGAATAATTCCTGCCCACTATCATTGATAGATACAGAATAGGGTTGTATTTATTTCCCCATCCCATAGCTACTTGCAGCTTATCTAATAAAACGTCATGATAGATAAGTTGCTCTTCTCCTAAAAGATTCTTCAAATTGTCAGTGTGACCAAGGTTAATAGAAATACAAGGTTATAGCCTAACTGCACTGCACAGGACTGGAGGAGAAAGACAGAAAGGAAAAAAAATATGAAATATTTTTCGATCTTCAAAAAGTGTTCAAGACATAGTAGGTAGAAATCTACAAGCTTATATAATCTGCAAGACTTAACTGCAATAATTTTATTGGAAAAACTAAGTAGGAAAGGCTTTGTTCTTTTAAATGTTGTGAAATCTACATGCAACATCCAATTTATTCGGAATGTGAAATTACAAAAGACTTAACCTTTCATCTAAGATACATGGGAAATTAAAATTAAAGGAAAGGGCATGGAATATTATCCTTTTCAGACCTATAGAAGGAGGTAGGAGACGGAATCAAAATCAACCTTTTGTAAAGATTTTTTTTTTTTTAATTAAAATATAATGTCTATTTTATAAGTTCAGCGATGACAACAAGCATTTGAAGAAAAAATAAAAAATGATATTAGTATTTAAGTAAGGTCCTTCATTTTACTCGATTTTTTGGTGGTTATATACATTTTTTATTAAATATAATCTGAATCTTAGTTATACATTAAGGACTTGATTTTAAAAAAAAGGCTTTAAAGGCCAGACTTTCATGAATTGAAAGTTTTAATGATCATATTCGTGTTCTACGGCATAAATAATGATAATACCTGTGGGTTTCAGCCTGCGGGCAAAAATGCTGTTGCATTGTGTTATTCATCATTTATTTTTTGTTTTTCGTTTCTTATATTTAAATATTCATGATAAAAATGGCTGAAATATTGGATGAATAATAATCAAGTTTATACCCTAACACTTTTCATACAAATTTTGACTTCCACTACGCTCTTTAATAGTGACGTCAAAGAGTATACCTGTTACTAAGTTACTGTTAGAGTACAAGTGTTAATACTCTATGACGTAATATCTGTTTGTCTTGCCCAGCAGTATTTACGGTACATCACATTGAAAATTGTAAAAAGTCCGATTACATGATGGCATAACCTTGTACTTCTATTAACTTTGAGGGTAACAACGTTCATTTTCCATTTACTTTTTTTTTAAACAACGCAGTAGTTCATATAATTTGAATCTCTCCCCTTGTAGGTAGTGTTACCTGATGTATATCATATACAGTATAAAGAAAAGAAAAGGGATTATATTCACGAAACACTGTATATAGTGCTCTCTGATGTATATAGTATGTATATGTAAAGAGTTGTTTTAAATATGATCTCCTGGTATGTAAAATGAATAAAATCTCATAGGCATTTTGGTCAACTCAACTCATGGTCTTATTTTTAATTTTGTGTTTCTCAAGCTGTTAGAATTATTATTTTATTAGTGACGAGAGAACATCTAATTATTGAGTAATTATGCACGTGAATGTGCACATAAAAAACGGAGAGTCACACTATATTTCGTTATTATTTTGTAGATTACCAACAGTTACTTTTTTTAAACCCATCCTCATGAGAATTGAGACAATTTGTACATCTTTACACATACATAACTACTATTTTACAAGTGAATTGGTAAAAAGAACCAGATCTACAGCCTAATCGATTTTTTAGTAGTTGAGGGAGGCGAAATTATTCAACTTTTTCTCGAATATTTGTGACAAAGATTTTTATAAAATATTTTCTTGACAGTTTTTTTTTTTTAGAATAGACAATTCTTAAAGCCGTATTTTTAACAAAATGGGTCCTGTTATTTAATAAATTTCCCCTTGCGTTCTAAAGTCGTCCCCTGTCTTCTCTCCTTCTCAGTACAAATTCCCAGTTCACGCACGTGTTTTGATAAAATGTTTCCTGGTAACTCACTTTTCTCAGAATAGCCGGTTCGGACCCGTAATCTGTGATATCCCTAATATGTATATAAGCTCCTCATCCCATAGTGATTGCATACCTGAAGTTATCCCCCACACCGAATTAAAGTTCATATATAGGTATTATATATATAGGGAGAAAAAAGGATTTAGCACTCTAACATAAAAACGTACCCCCAGCTGACTTTTAAGTTTGTTTGTTATTTATTGCGAAAAAAATATTGCATGTACTTTATGTATATGGACTTCAAAGACGATTCACAGGTGAGATGGAGTAAATTTAGTACTATAATGTTTACTACTGCCTAGTCAGTGCAAATCCAAAGGAACTTTAAATAAACCACACCAATGAATATAAGAAAAAAATGTCAAAAGTGAAGTGGTAAATTAAATTATTTTCCTAAAGCGTAGGCTATGATCACTTTTCCGTGAGACAATTTCAATTTTGCTTAGATGTTTGTAACTAATACAATAACAATTTGAAGTTGTTGTTTTTTTAAATATTGGTTTAACTTATAAGGCAAAAATACATTTTGAAATGTTATTTTTAAAAAAAATAACTTGTTGCCCAAAGAGTAATAATAATTTTACCAAATTTAGCCTAATTTGCCCCCATCTCCTTCGTAAGGAGATTTTTTTTTCATTACTAATTTAGCAGAAAGGCTATATCAGACGAAAACATCTAATAATTACTATATATATAATAATATTAATGTGTTTATTACATTACAAATTTAAGGATGGAACATGGTAGATGTTAATATTATTGACTTCTCAAAATTAATTTGTGTGATGGGAAAAACTCCTAAAATTAAGAAGGGGCACATTTCCCTTCCTTCAATACATCAGGAATATAGTAGCCTATTTAAATTAGTTAAAAATACGGAAAATGATGATTATCTCATCATATTTCATAAGAAAATAGAGTAATTTTGGACGAAGCTGTCCGGGTGATTCCAAAAAAGTAATCGAAATTTTATTAATTTTTGTACAGATGTAGAATAAGGCTAGGATCGTACGCTGAACTCTTTCTATCCTTTTTTCCCCCCGATAATTATAAGCTTAAATTTAAACTCTAAAAAACAAAAATTGCTCTAGGCTATGTAACCGAGTATTAGAGGAACTTTTGATGACACACTAAAATTGTTGATCAATTTTATGATAATTATTTTGTCACGGGTGTCATAAACGTTAAATGTATTTTTAAAAAAAAAGAGATTATTCAAAAATATGTATTAAAAATCATTCAAAAATAGTTTTAACATTTTTCAAAGAAAAAATAATTCTTGTGAAAGGTCCGTTTTTCTTCTTACATAATGAAATGACACATGGTCATTTCATGGGAGAACTATGACGTCATCCTATTTCCATTTTTATTCTAGGAAGAGAAAAGGAGAGAGATTCTACTCCATCACTTGGGTACTCATCATTTGCTAAGGCATAATACCCACATACCGATTTTGTAGACATATATTTATATTGTAACCAAGGCAACCGAGAACAAATATTTTTGAGAGAGAAAAGAGACAAAATGTATCATGCAGTAGTAGTTATTTGGGGTTTATCTCCGGATATTTATCGGGTTTTTACTCCTATGAGAAATCTTGCAATGATTTATTTATTAGTATTATTTATTTTTTTTTTTAGTTGAGAAACTTTAAATAAATATATTATTTTCTTATCCAATTTTTATTTTTATTTAATTCTCTAGTGCCCTTCCTTTAACTTCACCGTATTTATTATTTAGTAACTGAATAAAATGTATTTTTTGGGACCCTGTTCAACGACAATTCTTAGATATGATCTTACACTATTAAAGGAAACACACTTTAATGACGTCAGGAGGGATCAATTTACATTATTTAAGGACTGACAGAGGTGGGACTGGACTACGGTCTCCTATCCTAAAGAGGAACCCACACAACAATATTTACTAGTTAACACATCTACCATGCGTTTGCGTCTACACTTAATGCGTGTATAGCCACTTTATTTCTAAGAATTTTGAATGTTATAATTTTCAGACCTCAACGACTATACTCTTTCTGAATAATGAGGTTTTGTGATTTAAAATACGTCTTGTTTGTAGGAGTCAAATACAATTCTAAATAGCATTTTGCTATCATGAAAATGACAATCACTTTTTTTCTCCAAACATAGAATATTGTCATCACAGAGCCTCTTTATTTGGACAAGGAGAGTTGTTGAGATTTGAAAATAATAATATGTAATAGGTATAAAAATAATATATTATTATGTAGATGTGTACAGGGAAATTTTTTAATCATTTTCAAATGGTAACATAACCATTGATATCTGAATTTTTTGGGTCATTTAAAAACATGTTTCAATTTTATTTGAACCACGAACGTGCAATACAATGATTTTTCTTTCTGGAGATACTAATGATTGTTTACCTTTTGTTATTGCTCAGCAGAGGAAATTTGTTGTCAAATCAATGTATTCTCGCAACCTCGCACAAAAACTTTTTTTTTAATGGCACAAGTGAGATTTGAAAAGACTTGGAGAGAAGCCAAAATTATTTTTGCAATTCTTTGACATGCAAAATATATACCACATTAAAGTGGCAATCAGGTCGTAGAAGGAATTAGTAAAGGAAGGCGGGATTTGATTTTAAAGTTTTCTTAAAAATGCAACCAGTCGTTATCATGCATTTGATTGGTGAGAAACTTGCATTATCCTTCGGAAATAAATATGGCCCAAAAATAGTTTGACATAATATTTTATGAAATTAAACTAATTTTAATTGTGTTCTTGAGTTTTTATTGTTACGATTTATGAAAATGAGTCATGTTATGTTTTTGTAGCCTCTACTATTCCATATTAAAAAATGGTGATCACACTAATGGCAGAAGCATCCACAAGGGTGGGTTGGAGGTGCTGTCGCCCACTTCCTCCAAATTTAGCATTTTTTTCTTTTTACAAGAAAATCCAACATTTGAAATTTTGTTTCAAACAATTTAATATTTAAATTTAATTCAATTTTGCAAATGTTTTTTTGAAATCATTTAATTTTTAAATTTTTTCCCAAATATAATTTTTGATTTTTTTTTCAAAAAAAATAAATTTTCTGTAAATAACTACGGATTTTGGAAATTTCCATCCAAAAAAATTTAATTTTTGAAATTTTTCCAAAAAATTAATACTTGAAATTTAATTTATGAATTTTTTTCAAAAAATTTAATACTTGAAATTTTATTTATGAAATTTTTTTCAAAAAAATTAATTTGTGAAATTTTTTCCGAAAACATTATTTTTTTTGTAAAAAGCTGTTAATTTTTTAATTTTTTTTCGCAAAATCTAATTTTTGAGAATAACTATGGATTTTTTAAATTATTTTCTTGGAAATTTTGAAATTTGAAATTTTGTGGAACTATTTTTCGAAAAAATAAAATTTTTTGAGAAAAGCTGCGGATTTTTGAACTTCTTTTCCAAAAAATTTAATATTTTGAAGATAACTGTATTTTTAAAAAAAAAAATCATATGTTAAATCTAATTTTTAAATTTTTTTTTCTAACAAATTTAAATATTTGATTTTTTTGTCAAAAAAAATCAAGTCCAAGCCCCTTCCCCCAAAAAAAAAAAAAAGAAAAATATATATATATATATATTATCCTGTAACATTTCTGCTTAGAATCCCCAACATAGGTAAAGTAGAAAAACGAGTTTTTTTATTCATTTTTTATTATAGGAAATCCCATTCAATGTAACTATTTTTTTATAAGTTAATCCAAAGAGTCAAAAAATCCTTTTGTACATACAGACATAAATACATTCTGTAATACCCATTTATTGAAATATATATGTATATACATAATTTTATTAGAACTTTCACTTTTTTTCAAAAATTCATGTCTGTTTCTCGATTCTATTGATTCTCTTACAAAAAAACTCAAAACACTGCATGAGTCGACTATTTTTGTAGGCGCGTAATTTGTTTTTTAGATCTGAAAAGGGAGAGGGGATTAATAGCTATTCATAATTAATGTCCTATAGCAATAAAAATTACATCAAATTCTACTAAATATCGCAACCTTTCCATTAAAAATTATAAGAAAATAGGCTTAAAATCCGTTTGTACAATTAATCGGCGAATTCTTCACAATTGTGAGATCATTCTTCTATAATTCATAATAGAAAATTGTCAACACCTAACCAAGAGCTATTTCGAGTACGAACAACATTATGAGACACGAGTAGTATAAAAGTGCACAGCGTATATATAAAATACAGCGTCATTTTCATATTAGTGGGATAAATCCTTGATAATTGCAGTTTTTCTATGTTTTAAGAGACTTTGGAACATCAAACTCCAATTCATAGAAACGTCATCAGTTTTGCTACTTTTTAATCTAACCCTATAAGTAACAAATACTGAGTAACTTTTCTCACAACTGATTATCCTAAAAAATGATTCTTAACTAAAGAATATGTCTGACTTCAAGTTATAAAGATTGAAACTCTACGTATGTACATATTTAATGAAGAACCATACATTTAGTTCTTGGGAATAATTATTAGTTAAACAATAATAATCCACTTATATCCAAACAATTTTGTCATTTTTAACCCCAAAGGCTGAGGGAAGAGTAATGTATCCATAAAATTGTCTGCAGAATATGTTTGGGGATGGAGGGGGGGAGGGGTGGAAGGTTGTTCCTGGCTTGTAAAAGTTGTTAAAACGTTATTCTCTCCTGATTAATTTCATAGATTTTTTTAAAGAAAATCTCCAGACCGAATCCCAACACTAGTAGAAACGTCCACAGAAAGAATATTTACATATTACATAAACGGTTTCTCATAATTTCCCTACGCTTTGAGGGTCAAATTCTGTGACATCCGGCTTCTTTCTCTCTCTCTACGTGTGTTCTATCAGTAATAACAATAATATGAATATATATTATTATATAGGGTACCTTAGCTATAAGAAGAATGTCCTTTTACCTATGTATGTGTACTCACGTTTTTACTCCGTGCCTCATTTAATGTTTTCTTCTTCAACGCATGTATGTATTAGTGTTGATTTCCGTCCGAAAATCCTGGATCGGTCTGAGACCGGTTTGATTTTTTTTTGTAAGGAACGAATTCAATCCTTTTAAAGAAGGCTGGATCCGCTCTGAATCGGCCTTTGAAAGTTGATGACATTGTGTGTGTATAAAAATTGTATAAACATCGTCATTCGTCATATAACGGCATATGAAGTTTTCATCTAATATATGTTGTACACAAGTTGCAACCAAAGAATGAGATGAAGGATTTAGACATGTATTTGGGATGAGAATAATGCAATAATTGAAATGGTATTTTTACCTATTTTAATAATAATTACAAAAAAATCCAAACATTCCCACATGCCACAATATAAAGTTCAAATGTCCAGAGTATTATTATTCATAAATACATAATAACCATGTAATTCTATTAGATCAAAATGAAATGATAGTATCAATTAACCTGGTTGGTAATAAGAATGATCAATGATGTAATTAAATAATGCATTTTAGAAAGAAGAAATTCAAACTTGTACAATTTGCTTATACAAGTTGCAACTTGTACAGACATTATAAATTGTATACGACATATAGGTCTATTTTTGGTGTTATCAGTCTGAAATTTAGCAAGTAGGCGTATAAAATAAATAAGCTGATCCTATGATTTTTTTAGTGCCTCCGAGGTCATTGAGAGGCGGTTTTTGACCGAAATACATCCTCCTTCTCTCTTTCTATATCTCTTTCCTTCTCTCTATCTATCCCCTCTTCTCTTCTCCTTCTGTATCTTGTACATCCCTCTCCCTCTTTGTCTCATTTCTTCTACCTTCATTCTTTGTTTTATTCCCCTCTATTCAAAGACATATTTTATTCAGGACTTGAATGACTTATGCAACCTCTTAAATGAGCGCTCTGTTTTCTTTAGTCACATTAAATACATAGAAGGGAAGTGAAGAAAATATTGTTCAGTTTATTCGGTCATCAATTAATTATAATTAAAAATTACAAACCCAGTCGGAGACTCGGACACGTGTTGTAGTTTAAGTCTTATTGAATTGTGACTTCAAACTCCATGAGGACTCGATTTGGACAAAAAAAGAAATTTCAGATTTGAATGGGATTCAATGTGAACGACTCAAAAATCTCCTAGATGCTGGAGTTGATGTGATGAAGATTAGGGGCATTGTTAAGTGTTCGAGTAGCCTGGTTTTTAAGTTGACCAAGATAAAAAAATGGAAAGGACCTCTCCAGGATGTCAGGAAGTGGAGGGCATAATTTTAAGAGGGATACGAAGTTCTTGTTAAGTTTGGAGAAGAATATAAATGAGGATCCCATTAAGTCGATGAATACCCTCGCCAACGACTTATCTGTGGCTCCTACTACCGTCCAGGGGGCTAAAAAACACAACTTGGGATTAGTTTCTTTCCCCAGGACCCCACACCACCTTCTGACAGAGGGAATTAAAGCCCTCCGATCCTAAGCTCGAGAGGTGCAAGAAAATAATCACATGGATCTAAGATTAAATTAGTTGATTGTGAAAATTTTCACCGACAAGAAGATTTTTACAGTTGATCTTTTCCACATCCACTGGTACGACCACTAGCTTGCAGAAATAAAAGAAAATGTCAAAGGGGTTTACCAAACAAAATATCCAGGCCAAAAAATGGTCCTCGGGATTGTGGCCTCTGATGGAAAGAATATGCCTCTGTTTTTTTTTTTTTTCAAAGCTGTTCAGAAAATCGTGCAGGAGGCCTACTATAAGGTGCTTAGGTACACAATCTTGTCATTGCTGAAGACTAACTATCTGGAGGATAGCTACATGTTTACCAGGAAGGTTCCCCCTCTCACACGTACGCCAAGTGCCAAAAGTTCCGCGTAGACATTATGGCTCAATTTGGTCCATAGAGATATGACGTCCTTCCTCACCAAATTTGAACCCACTTGACTTTTCTAAATGGGGCACATTGGAGAGGGAAACCAACAGGACCTCAATCACAAATGTGGACTCACTGAAGTCCTCCATAGTGGCTGAATGGTACAACTTGTAAAATTAGTTTGTCATCAACTCCTGCTTGGCCTTCAAGGGACGTGTAAAAGCCGTGATTGATAATGAAGGTGGTCATATTGAGTCAAAAAAGTTTTGCAGGAAACCTTGTCTACCTGTTTTGTTAACATTATTATTATTATTTTTTTTCCTTATTATTGAAAATATAAAATTATTGATGTATTTCTAAATCCATCTCTCGAGTCCACGTTTTACTGCCCTACACTGTATAAATTATTATAGTGACAACCAATGATATAAATCCGGTGTGTTTTTAGCTGGTAGTATAGAGAAGGAATTTTATTTTCCTTAGCAGTTGTTATTATTATTTAATTCTTGAGTAGTGAACATCCTTTCCTAAATAGATTCAATTATATTCAAGACCTATTAGAATTTTCACGCTTGCTTATAAAAGACGGAGCGTAATCCTGAGGATTTGTTGCGGAGTTATGATTGTAAGTCCTTGTTGGACTCAGACTAGAATTGGGCCTCGACATCGGAGTAATTCAAGAAATGCCATTGTTTATATCCTTTTCATCTTCCCATCTTGTTGCAGCTGATTGTAGCTGATCTAATGAAACGTAATGAGCATTTTTCTATCTCTTATCAGAAACATTCTTCAAATTTTTAGGGTTACCATGTTGATTTTCGGGGTTTTTTTTTTGGCATACCCATTCCACACTGGATTTTACACCTTTGGTAATGAATGGCATGGAAATCTTTGCTCGTTTTTAGGGTTCAAGTACTTTAATAAAACATTTATTTGTGCTCATTCAGACCTACAACTCTCTAATTAAGTAAGTTATATTTGTACAACTTTTAAATCAAAATAAGATAGAAAATCGGTTTAAAATGGATTGAGATTGGTTAATATATATTATGACTGAAAATTGTCTTATTTAAAGTGCTTAAATTTATGTGTACAGTTATATATCGTGTTGCAAATTGGTCTTAAAAAATATTAAGACCGAAATAAATCGGTCTGGACCCGAGTCCCAACACTAGTGTGTATATATAAGTTTTTATATTGACATAAAAGTATCACGATTTTGTATTTTGTTTTTATTTAAATTTTATTAGAACTGTATGAGTTACCTGTAAATAAATAGGTAGACACATTTGCTTTTATTATCTGAATAAAGTAAGTAAATAATTATTTTTATAAAGCGAATTTGAGGTTGAATGGCATCAGAAATCCGTAAAATAATTTAATTGTGATATTTGTTTCATATTTTACATAATATGACGCATGTATATTAGTGTTGGGTTGCGGTTTGAAAATCCTAGATCGGTTTGAGACCGTTATGATTGTTAGTGGACTGAAATAATTGGGTCATTTATAAAAATTTGGTTTCGAACAGTCTCAAAGAATAATTTATTCAAGACCAATTCTATAGATGAATTGTTGATACGGTTATTTGTATTTTAAAATTATGAACATCGGGTGATATAAAGTTAAATGTATTACATAAATCATATTGTACAACTCATAAATTAGGATAGAAAGAAAAAATAGATCTATACATTGAGACCAAATCAATCGGTACACCATAGGAAAGGCTTCAATTTCGATATACACTCTAAAATTACAGTTTGGACCAAAATATCAATGCAAATGGGTCTAGAAAAATCACTTAGGACGGAACTGGGGAAAAAATCGAACTTGGACCGAGTCTTAACTCTATTGATTATCCTAAATAATTTTATTTCAGAGGTTCGATGACACACTTCAAAGGAACTGTATAAAAGTATATATATCAACAGATATTTGTTAAGAGTATTTATCTTTATTGATCTTGTAGTTAATTTATATGAAGTCGGTTACAAGACTATTCAATTACAAAAATAATTGAGTAAATTTTTAAAACAAAATACGAATATGGAACCAGACATGATTTGATTCCGGATGCGAAGTAGCTGGTGTGGTATAAGTAAACCTGTATTATCCAAAAAGATCCCAGATCCGAACCAGCTGCGGGTATATTTAGAAATCTTCAAAAAGATCCGAGGGATTTTCCAGATCTTAAAAAGCTAATAGTATTACTTAATCCTACTTATATATTAAAAGAAAAAGATATTATGTATATCAAATGTTGATTCTCCATTTAATTTGATTAGTGATTGGAGCCACATCTACATAAACAGTTACATCTTGTGGTTATTCAAATCGGTGTTAATTCATTAACACAAAAAAGTATACTGTATTTTTGGGGCAGGTATCAATATTTCTTATTTTCCTTTAATCATTGTTATTAAAATGTTTGGTTGGACACGAATTTGTTCTTATTAAGCTTTTAACAATTATCAAATTTTATAGAATAATAATAATTCTGTATTTGGAAGAATTGTCAAACTACTAACCAATTTTGTGACTTTTTTCTATTT
This sequence comes from Lepeophtheirus salmonis, assembly GCF_016086655.4. Lineage (NCBI taxonomy): Eukaryota > Metazoa > Arthropoda > Copepoda > Siphonostomatoida > Caligidae > Lepeophtheirus > Lepeophtheirus salmonis. The sequence continues at coordinate 28,475,327 of NC_052138.2, read as the reverse complement.
CTATAAGGGTATGTTGCAAGCTATAATAAAGGTAATGACGTCCCCAATGTTATTTAAACAATAATTAGAACTAATAAAAATGCTTGTATTGCAATAACTGAACTTGGAATTTGGTGCGATTTTTTGACCAAAATGAGCAAAAAAAAGAGCGCTAAAATTTTGAAAAATGAGTACCCAAAATGCTAAATTGAGCTTTCTATAATTAAAGAAATATACAGTTTTAAAAGGATAATTTAATGTAATCCGTCTTTTTTATATTTATGATATTTTGTTCATAAATATTGCAATATTATAACCACAAATTATAATTTAAAAAAAATGTTCTTTCGTAAATTTTTGTCTTCGATCTGTATTTGTAGTTTTAAACATACTAAAATACAATTCCATGTCCAAATTAGTAATTGGAGCAAATTGAAGTTGGCGATATCTTCAGGAGTCATGTTAGACGGAGGTATCTCATTAGCACGACCACTGATTATAAGTCCAACCTTTTTTATAAATGGAAAATCAGGATTTCTGTGAATGACAGAGGTTATTTTTCTCTGAAATATTCTCCTTTTTCTCCAGGAATGGGTTTAATTTTTTTTTCGGCATCAAAAAGTATACTCAGAGAATAATAAATATGCATTCCTTCTATTTCAAGTTTAGTAATAGCTTCTGGTAAAAATGACAGATTAGCTTTGATGAAAGACTAACTGCATCAAGGGTTGGATCTTTAAGAACTTGCTGGCAATTTTCAATTGTGAGGGCATCATTTTGATTAAATTTACATAAAATGTTCTTTATATCTTCAAAATATATTGTGTAGTACATAGCAGCCTTGACCCATGACACCTAACGGGTTAGAACAGGTTCCTGTGAGAGAAGTAGGTCAAACAACCATTTCTTAAATAGAGCTGTTTGTCTGGGTGATTTAAAAAAAAACTTTTTGGTTTCAGCAATTAGCTTATTGACTTTTAAAAAAGGCTTCACGATTTTTCACAAATTTTTTGTAATGCATGGGTCAAACAGGTTACATGATTTAGATTTGGAAAAAGTTATTGAAGGACTTTTCCAGCCGAAGAACATGTTTTAGTCCACCCTCAGAATTGATGGTGAGGTCCAGACGGTGGTGGATCTGCATCAGACCCTCTGTATGTACTTATGGAGGCCTAGGCCTTGTGTACGGAGGTCGCCAGGGGATGGGTGCTGTTTTGGAATCATAGTATGCTCCCAGATGACCGTCTTGTACAATCCTGCACGGATGAGCACTGTGATCACAATCCTCTTCTCGTACTGTGTGCTCATGGTGGTGACTACGACATTGATTTTCTTAGCAAGCTACAGCGAATTATGTATTCTACAGCATTGCTCATAGGAGCGTTGTAAAAGAATGACTCTTAAACTCTCAAAATTTGCATTATAGAGATGAGTAAATAATAATGGTTGGCCCAGTATATAATAAAGCTGGATAAACTAGACTTTAGAGATATAAAGTTTAAGCTTTTTATTTATTAGTTCCATTTTTGACCAGTCAAATACACTGGAATAGTTTATCATTTTCCTTTATCTAAATTGAAAAGAGTTTATATTCTTATAAAATTTGATTGTTGAGGCTCTCAAGATGGCCGAAATGAATAGCAGTGCTCAGACATCAAATGAAAAAGTTCTAAAACAATATTGATTTTTTTTTTTTTTGTAGAAATCGACCCCAAAAATTTAGAAAGTTGATTAATATTCCAGTATGTCTATATTTATCGATTTTGAGAGTTAAAAGACATTTATCGGGCCGTTTCGAAGAAAAAATAAATATTTAATGTCTAATTTTCCATTTCAATTTGAAATTCCATTGACATTTGAGTTAGTTAGTGTTCAAATTTAAACAATTTTATGACCTTCTTAAGAAACAAAGAAATCAAAAAAGATATCTGGATAGTTTAAAATTTCTAAAAACCACCCGAGTATAAAGAAAACATTGGACATAAAGTTTGAATTTTAAAACAGCCAGATTCTTTTTCTTGAGCTTTCAAAAGTTTTGTCAACGATTTTGATAAAAAAAATCATATTTTTACAATTTTGTTAATGCTAGTAATAATATCCTTTGCTTTTCATTACTCACTAGAAATCCTCATCATAATGTATAATGACGTCACATTTACAAATGAAACTTAAATATTACAAGTAATATATTAATTACCTTTTTATATATATTTAGATATGAGCAAAACCATTCAAAATTATGCTAAACCAAATTTATTAGGAAGAATGTGAAACAATAATACCGGGAAAAATATTCAAAATCTCTAATAAAACGTATGCCCCCCCCCGTTATGAGTGAGGCTTCTAGCCACCCACTCCTCATCACTAATTCCGCTCAAAGATATTCAATTATTCCTTGAAGATATTGTTAGTTTATGAGTAGGCTAGGAAAACTTATCCACGAAAAATTATCCTACATGCATGAACCATTTAAAAAGCAACTTCCCTGGTTTCTTTGTTCGTTTGTGAATATAATTTATATTTCTGTACATATCCATTTAAGTATGTTTAAAAAGAGAATAACACTGAGGATTTCTTAGAGTAGTTATTTTCTATATTATTAAAGCAAAATTTGTATTTAGCCAACACCTAATTACTCTTGGCAATGCCGGGTACTACCACTAGTAATCAAATAAATTATATAACTAAGTAAATAAATATTATGCTCCATTATAAGGAAAACATGAACATTTTGCAAAGATCTTAATAAATATTTCTTACATCTTATTTAGCTTAATAAACCATCGATATTTGTAGGAAAAATTCCAAGGATTGACATTCCTTAGGATCTTTAGGACCGGTATTAAGACTGAGCTGCCCTGGACAAAATAATTAGGACGGACACAATACAACCATCAATCTAAATGATACTTTTTAGAGCCAAAGTAATTTTTAATTAATAGTTTGAAAAAAAGTAATTTTGTATTTCGCTTTATTTATATGCTTTATAAGAACTGTTGCAATCATTCAATTTAAGCCAAGTTTCCCTGTTCTCTTTGATAACTTGTTGCCAACGAGAATCCAACTTCATAATCTCCGTTATGTAGAAGGTAGAAGTCCTTGTCCCTATTGGGAAAACACTCGGACAAAATTTTTCACAGGCCTCTATTGTGGCCAAATTTGTACACCGAAGCGCGTTGGCCATAGATAGGAACAATTGTTATTCACTTGGTTCCAGGTCCGGAGTGTAGGGTGAATGCATAAGAACTTCCCATTCTAGCTCCCAGAGCTTCTGGTGCGTCACCAAAGATATGTGCAGCCTGATATTATCTCCTATTCACCAATGCCGGCTACTTCTATTCGATTACCAGCTTCAAACGGACGAGTTGTTCGTAGTAGAAGAGAGAATTGAGCTATTAAAAAATATCTTGAACCACATCTGTGCAACACGAGCCGAAAGAGTATTGGCCTTGTATACATTGAAAATTTTCTTGGTCGATTTCAACGTATTTTTCCCGTTCAGGTTGTAAAAATGTAAAATTTGCAAATTTTTTTATTTGAGACCACCTCCATACTTGACGCACGATAATTCACGACTGAACCGGCCAAGTGCAATACTGTCCAAAAAGCGTATATATTAAATATTCATACCTTTAGAACACTGTATTGTATGATCCGATGTAACCATTAATGAACAAAATATATGTACTTAGTTGAATAAAAGAAGCGGGAAATACAAAATTACATAGATGCCACGCTGATGGCTCCCATGCTAAAAACTGTAACATCACATTGTGAATAATATATTTTTGTAGTTTGTGCATCCCCTATTGAGTTATTTTAGTAAAACTTTAAGTATTGTTCAAGTAACAAAATAGTTTGTCATTATTTTCAATTTAGGCCTAAGTGAAATATTATATTCTTCATAGTCAAGATGGATTGAAGATGACGTCACTGGCTGATATCTATGAAGACGTCATTTAGAAAAAGCTTATGCGTCCGATTCGGACATATCCTACAGATTTGAAGGAATAAATAAAGTCATATAACTTAATACTTAGCAAGAAAATATACTTTTACAATTTAACGTCACTCTAAGCGTTGAGATTCTAAAGTTGTTGTTTTTGTATTTATATAGCTTGGAGTAAACTTTTTTAAATAGTTTATCGATGTTGGGTAATTTCCCCTTGGGCAATATTCCTAGTACCAAAATCAAACAAACACTAATTCAAACCCAAATGAGTTTATTTATCAAGAAAGAGCCTCTGGACAATCAAAAAAGATAATAGTCATTCAATTTGTTGACAAGTTACACTTATAAAATAATCACCGATGGGCATTAAATGTCTAATAAACATCATAATTTAAAATAATTAAAATACTAAACTTCATGTTTATCGCATAATAATGAAGAGAGTTGTCAGTCTGTCATGGATAATGGAAGCATGACTTGAGTGTATCATAAGGATTTATCAACCAAAATCGTATATGTAGTACGGTTTTGCTTATTTTACCTAAAGCAATACACCAAGTGGCAATATAATAACCAGTTGTGTTGAGTTTTAATCTAAAAACTCCTTTACCTCTCTGAGATTTTTATGATTTTGTAGTGTACCGAACTAATTCAGCCCTGGTATGGTCTGGATCGGTTTCATTTTAAATTTGCTCTAAACCAATTCTATAAATGAATGGTTAATGAATTGATTCGTGTTTTAAGATTTTGAAAATCGACCTACAATATTGTCATATGAATTTAAATGTGTTGCGTAAATAATATTTGTACAACTCATAAATTGGGATAAGCAAAAAAATTGGTACATTGATTGAGACTGAAAAAAATTGGTGGACTATTTGAAAAGGATTTGCTCCACTGTCTGAAACCGCAATTTGGACAGAAATTACTTGAGAAAAAATCAGAGACCGAACCAAATAAAAAATTTGATCTTGGGGCGAGTCTCGACACTAATGACCACGTGATCTGTTTTTGTATTAATTCAATTGCTACAAGAATAATTTTCTGTTCGCTACGGAAAACTCAGATTAGCGCTTCACTAAATTGTAGTAATGGTTCTGAAATCACTTAATAATTTTTCCGAAATTTTATCTGATTATTTCCCCCTCTAGCTAATATAAATTTCGAAACTTTGGAACTGGTAATCACAATTATCCAATTTTAGTATCTAGGGTGCCCTGTGTCATTAGGATTTTGTGAGTCTTTCAAAATTACAATCTCTCTTATAACGAGTTATTTATTCGTTCCGAAATTCTTTTGTCTTCAGGAGAATATCTTTCATCTATCACAAACTATGATTGAAACATTTACGTTGATACCTTATACAGTAATATATTTTTCTTGTGTAATGTTAGAAGGTGATCGTGATAGTAATGACGTAGTGTATTGGGGACTATGTTCTCATAAACTATCAGAAGGATGGCTAATCAATCCAGGACCAACAATACTTTATCTTTCTAAAAACAGAAAAAAATCGTCTTTGAATAGCTTGAATATGTCTGATGATGAAATCAGCTAAAAATTACAGTTCAATTTGATTAAATTTTTACAATTGAGAAATAAATTTTAATACAAAAATAGATTATACAGAAAATTCAGGATGTTTACAAGCGGAATTCTACAAAGTCTATTATGTCACGGGGAAAATATAGTAACGTCCTCAGCTCATCAAGCGCTTTTCGACAGTTTGATTATTGCTGTGATTTTACATATTTATTTCATCTTTGACTAAATTCAGGAAATTGAAATCTCTCTCATTTACAAAACTTATATTATTGAAATAGTAAACAAAATACAAAATACAGATTGACCTTCGACTTCATTTTTGCTCAACAAACACATAAAAATTTATGGACTTGCAAAATAAGCAAAACAAAAAAACACACGCACATATAAGAAGTGTAAATAAATATTAATATCGAATTGCTAACAATAAAGCATAAATAAAAAGTATAATCGTTAAAATTTAACAACCTTTCGAAATTTAAACAATAATATTAATGACGTCAAACGAGCGCAGAAATGAAGAAGTGAGACAACAACAAAGGACCATTACGTACACATGAAACAACGCCTCATTATAAGGTCTATTAGAGTTAGCTATAAAAGTATTAGGGCGGTTTGTTTTTCGTCTTTTTTCGAATTTATAGTAAGACAAGTGAAGAAAAGTTCTCATGTGGTAGGAAAGTTTCATTGTCTCTTGATGTCATTTTTAGGGTGCACTATAGTTTTAAATCAAAGTGGCAGAACGCAACTGTTGGCGTCAGGGCTTTTTATGATACAATATATGACATCACTTAACGATTTCAGTCATTTCACATCAAATGAAAGATCCTCATTTTCTTGGATCTGCGTCGGTTCGTATCAATATTTGAGTAATCTTCGGGATTCAAGATCCGAAACCAAAATAAAACCGAATACTTGTCTTGAATTTTACAAGTATTTTACCTAAAGTTTAGATAAAAAAATATAAAATCCAGATTAAAGTTACATTTTTACTAATTACGAATTCTGAAACAATAAATAACCCAATTTTATTACCATTAACATAATTATCATTAGAATTATCGTTATAACAACATTGGATACGTCATAACCTTTATTGTATCTCAAAGCCTCTCCTCTTCAAAGAAACGGAAAAACTCACGAAACGATAGTTCATTAAATGGGCGATTTTTTCAACTATAGATTTTTTTTCTATAATAGTATATTACTGGTCATGACTTTAAAAAAGCTAATTTATATAGGCCCAATCAATGTTAAGAACATAGATTTGAGGAAAAAGAGAAAAAAACTTCGACAGCTGACAACCAAATACTGTATACATTTTTATGTTTCCTCGCTAACACAAAATTGTACTGTATATTTTGTTATCAGCTGTATATGTTTTGGCTTCGTTTCTCCTAATCCGTTTTCTGAACGTTGATTGGTTGAATTATAATGAGCTCCTTCCCCAATGTGAAGAATTCTGAACAATAGTTCCAGAATTAGAATAGAATTGGCTAACGATCGACGGATTATGAGCCTTTTTCTCTCTGTTTCTTTTCGGGAGAGAGGTAACATAAAAAAGTGTGAGGTAAAACCGTGTCGACCAAACCCACGGTCCAGCTGTTTACATAGATGTCGCTCCAATCCCAAATCAAGATAAATAGAGTTTACATTCGAAATTCCAAAACCAAACCAAGCCCCCATCAAAAAAAAAAATATATATATATATAATTAATATATGTATTAATCCTGCGAACGCCCCTGACTATAAGTTTTTTAAGATACGGAAAATCCCTTGAATATTTTTTGTGATCCTTAAAATTTCATGAGCCCCAAGCCGGTTTGGGTCTCAGATCTTTTTGGATAATCATGTTTTCTTATACTGAGCCCGGGTACTTTGGATCCGGGTACCCGTTCTATCTCTACTCATGACGTATTCAACTTTTTTTCCCCCTGCAGAATTCACCTTGTTAGTACAGTTAAAAATGTCAATTCAGAGATGTTGCCCCATTAGTAATGGAGTAATGTACAATGCCCCTAGCCGACAAAAAAAAGTTTCTCTACTGCCACTACATTGTACAAATATAGATCACGTGGTTTATGTTACGCCACTTGGTATATTTGGTCAAACATGTAAATCCAAGTTTATTTAGTGAATAAATACTTTCAAGCAAAGCATTATTTTTTATTTTTTATCAAATCTTTTTGATATATATTTTTCTAACGTATAAATAGTATAAGTAAAGTTGTTTTTTTTCGTCTTCTAAAGTCACTCTATGAAACAAAAAGAGAGAATACCGTAAGAGAACATTTTTGCTGATCGGATTATGTGGCCCATCTTTTTTTTTTTTTTTTTTTTACATTTTTTAGATAGGTAAGATTAAAATATAAGTATGTTCAAAGTTTCCTTACGTTATTTTCTCTTTTTTATATATAGGATTACTTTAGAAAATATGTCTATTAACATTTTTATTGGTTAGAAAAATGTCTATCAAAAGTATTTCTTTGCAAATTACTCAATTTAAAATCTTTATGGACTAAGTAAAGAAGATTTGCCTATCTTCAAACTTTGATGGATATGTTTGACCTGAGGATGAAATCGTAGAACAATGTAATTTTGCATAAGGAATTTTCTTAATAGGAGACAATAATTTTCCGCACTAGTGGACATTAAAATCTGGAAAAAAAAGAAACCGAAACCGTCCTAATGTATATAGTACTATGAAGGTATATATTTTTTGGAAAATTATGAATTATTGAAATAAAAGAGTCAATAAACCCCGTAAGGACGTCATTATATGCAATAAGAGTGCTATAATGCAAAAGCTAGACTTGGTTAAAGGGTTTCCAATTGAAATGTGTATTACTTTATGTGTTATTTTTTATACAAGGGGAGGGGGGGTCTGAAAAAATTCCGACCTCAACGTGAATCTGACAGCAATTGTAAATAAAAACTAGTATTACCTATCTAGTATCTATTGGCAGTTACTCACCAAAGTTTTAGTCATTTTGAACACGCAGTTGTCAGGTAAAAGTCGTTTGAGTGTGTTGATATGAGTGTTTTTGTTAAAATGGTAAAATTGAGTATCGAGGTTTCATGAAATATTTTTTTTAATATTTAAAATTGTAACTGTTAAATAGATTCAAACAAAAGCGACAAATAAAGGCTTGTCGTGTTAAAATTTGACGCGTCTAAGTCAATCCAACAAAAAGGTTCTCATGAACCATTATTTTGCAGAAATAAACACCATGTACTATTTGGAGAGGTTAAGGAGATGGAAGCATCTCTGGCAGAAGTCTGAGAAGTTACAAAAAGACAATGTTGAAAAATAAATATTGTTTCTTTATTGGGTCGGAAACTTTTCAGAACCCCCTCGTAAGTTCTATTAAAGATTTTCCCCTCACTCTACACAAAAATAGTGGTATAAAAACCAAGTTTTTTAATAATACTAATAACCTTAAATAATTTGCGAAAAGAATACTATTTAATATTTGTAAATAGTTACAAAAAAAATATTTTCATGCTATATATTTTAGAATGTATTTCTTCATCAAGAGTGGATCATCATGGCATGAATTATATTTGTATTTAGACACATATCACGCAAATCTCAAAATAGGCCATTGGACTAGTCTGATAATATCTCGTTGTGTTTAATGTGTATCCATGAGGCTATCATGTGAGGTGTCATCAACCTACAAAGAAACTCAAAAAGTTTCATCTATACGTATCCACTTTATCTACAAACATATATCTTTAATTTTATGTAAAATGTGTTATTAGGGTGTCCCTAGGTATATAAAGTAATAATCATGTATCACGTGAGTTGTACCGCTCTTTATTGATTACGTCTAGTACAGTTTTGGAACCGGTCTGGACAACTGTCAGTGGTTAGGTGCTGTCCTTCACTGTCAGGCCCTGAAAATTTTCCTAAAATGTCGATGGTATATTAAGCCAAATATGATATATAAAAGTCCCGGCTTCACATATAGATGGCGATTTTTTTAATCACCTCATTCTCAGTTAGTACAAACATTCAAAATGCAGCTGTCAAAATTGCATGACAATTTGTTTTTTAGTTTGTGAGTTATTATGCAAAGTGACACGCTACGTTTGTTATAATAATAAATAATAATAATTTGAAAAAGGCCAATTTGGAATGAAAACAAAGGCGTTTTCTTTGTTAAGCTAGGGTTTTTTTACTCCTTGACTAATGAGAATTGGAATAAGAGCATTGCACATATCTAATAATAATATTTGTCATTACTAGTGCAATATGATACAAACATAATATATTTTTGATTAGTTATATCGATTATTCCATTATAGAATGGAATAATATTAAAAAAATAATACCCTCAATGGTGTCACAAGGTATCGATTTTATCTTCTTTAAGGACCGACTAGTGGTACTGGAATGGAATGGGACCGCACTGCATTTTGGACTTTTACAGGGAGATGTTAACGCCGCGGTCCTTGGTCCGAAATAATGACCGACACAACACTTTTTGGATTCACGTGAGGTCTCAGTAGGAGCAAAATGTACACTGTATTTTACTGTCTACTGGGAAATGTTCTATTTAATCAGTATTACTAGCCGTAGTAACTGGCATTACCCAGATTTATTTGTGGTCTACAAATACACAAATAACCCTCCAAGAAATCCTCAGTGTTACGCCCCCTTTCACACGTAATTACTCAATACTTCGATGTCCTCTTCTCGAGAATGAAAGTATAATGATAACAGCTTCAGAAAATAAAATATTGTTCAGTTTCACATCTAAAGTCAAATTCATTTTATATAATGTACATACTTTTCTTGTTTAATGTGAGCTATAAACTCTAGTTGTTAAAAATGAGTGAAAGACTCATTTTATACAACTCTACACTGTATAAAGTATGGGAATATGAGTTAATCTAAACGCCTGTGAGATTTAAATCATTTTTACAAGAGTATTTTTAAAAGTTAAATTGACAGTTTTTGTAGTCCAAAATTATAAATCGGTACAATAGAGTCCTTTATTTGGCATAAATGAACTTCAAAAGTATATTTAATAATAATATATTAGACACTTAGTATTAAAAAACAAGATAGGAGTAGTCAAAATGAAGATAAACGTCTAAATATATGCGCGTTATACGCAGTACTAAAAGAAAATATTATTTATTGTCTGTATGCTTGGAACTAAAATACTCATTCTTTGAGGAAAGTTAAAGAAAGATTGTGTAAATACTATTGAAAATTTATGTTTCATCTATAATACTTAATTTAGTAAAAAATCCTGTAACTGGATTCAAATTGATTATTTTAAAGAAACAACATCGAAATTTCATTTTTTTTTTGACATTTTACAAATTTTCAAATCCAAACGCATCCATGAAGGACCATTTTTTTGGACGTTTGATAGTTATTTTCTAGTTTAGACAAATAAAATGCGAAATAAAAAATATTCTGCGATATCAAATTCCTAACTTTTGTCATTGCAGTACACATAATATACCTATAAGGATTGTTTAAAGTCCGGTTTCAGTCCAAGGATAGAGTCCAAATTGACTTTAGGGAAAAGATACAAACATTCATTCGAATATACATAAAACAGATAGACTTTGCTCTATTAATTTACATGAACGTTGAGCTATTGAACAATTCGGATGAGCTCTTGTTAAGTTACTATATGAACAATTTTCTAGAGTTCTCGAATAACTATTCCCTATTTGGGAAGAATTGAGCTACTTATCAATTGATTTTGGGCCTTTTTCTGTTCTTTTTAAAGGCCAGGTTGCGAGGTATAATAATGGTAACCACGTGGTATACTATTTATTTTTTCTATTTGATCTCAGCTATACACATGCGAAAGATTATTCCCTTAAAACAAGGAGAATCTAGCAGACTTGTGCTGAAATCTTAACAATGAAATTCATGTTGGACATTTCATACTCAAATAAAAATTATGAACAACTAACAATAAGTAAGCAAAGAGTTTCAGATAATTAATTAATGAATAAAACACTAATATTTTACAAATAGACTCATTCCAATCTTTTTCTCTCTGTCTTCGAATAGTTTCTGAAATAAAAGGCTGGCTCAAATAAGCTCATAATAAATACAATAAAATAAAAGACCACAAGCACTTGAAACTTTTCACGTTTTGTTCAATTACTCAAAGATGATTTGATTTAGGTATACCACTTTTTATTCAAAAAATTTAAAACTATTTACAACAAGGAAACTAATTGAATAGTATTTATGATAATTACCTGTAAATTACATTTGAATGTTAGTTGGATTAGGTCATTTTGCTAAAAGAATAAGTCGAGTCTCAAGTCTTACCTCACAAGTCCAAGTACTGTAATATTTTCAACGAGTCTATTTCAAGTACTGAAAAATAAAATACACTTGAAAGAGTACTTAATACCTGGAGAAAATATTGAAATAAGTCCAAGTCAAGTGGCGAGTCTTAAATTGTATGATCAAATCGAGTCGCGAATCTTTGACTGTGTAATCAAGTCGAGTCGTAAGTCTTCAAAATATTGATTCCTGCCCATATGCACACCCAAGTCTCGAGTCCCAGTCCCCATCATTAAGGGGAATAAGATTTTTACTTGACTGCTTGGCTTAGTTAGGCAGACAGATAATAAGTATTCTGATCTTGAGAAGTTTAATACAGCTGTTAGATTGGGTCTACTTTTAAATGTTATTTTAAAATCCGCAGGAAAAAATCCACCTATTAAATGTATGGGTTTAACGGTAAAAAAACATCCCTAAAGCATACATAAGTTACAGCTAAAGACAATATAACAGTATGACGTACTTTGTTATCTCTATATTTTTCTTCCCACTTCTACTTGTTAAAGTTTAAGCCCATGTTGGCAGTGACTATCCTTGTTCTAGAGAAATAATTTTGTCAAATTTGATTATATGTGAGATCAAGTAGAAAAAAATAGGATGTATTCATATTAAACAACATTACTTCTATTTTCAGGGACACCCTAACGCACATAAATTGCCAGTCGGTTGCAAAGAGTAACTTCACTTGTTGTAAAACACCTTTTTGTTTTCCTTCGTCTTGTAGTTGTTAGTAGGTAGTCAACGTGTAATTATTCAATTGAATAATGAGACGACGTTTTGCGAGGTCACGTCGCTGTCAAGTATCTTTATTTCGAGTAAGAAGGTACTCAATGATTGCTTATATACCCATAGTATAATCATAGGTATATGCAGTACAATTAAAGTCCTCCTTTTACATCTGATCTCATGCACTTATTTATAATTAGTGATGTAATTTTTTTGTACTTTTTAGCTGGACTGTTTTTGTGGAATTGGTAATCTGAAGAATGAATTTTCATTTCCTTTGCTTATTTCATTATTATTTAACTTCAAAGTAGACGGAGAGTAACCTTGGAGATTTGTTGGGGGATTATAATTGTAAGTCCTTGTTGAACTTGGAGTGGAATTGGGGATCGACAACAGAGTAATTCTTGCAAATGTCCTTGTTTATTTCATTCCCTCCCTCCTCCCTCACAGCTGATTGTAGCTGATCTAATAAAACCTCATGACATCTAAGCTCCTCCATGCCAAAACATTCTTCAAATTGTCATGGTTACTATGTTAATCCTAGGCTTCTTTTTTTAATATGTCCAAAGCAATTTTCATCAGTGTTTATAACTCTTTGCTACATGAATTATTTTATTTTGTGGGAACTTTTTTTTTTTTGATAACAGGAACTTTTATTACGTGTTAATTTAGGATTGAATAATAATAGTAAGGAATTAAATTATTTTATATCTTCAGTTTCTAATTTCGGTACATCAGGATTGTATAAAGAAATTTACAATTTTTTTGGAAATATTTATGCGTACAAGGAACTTTAGAGTGGATCAACATAAAAATAAACTTGAATAAAATAAAGAAAAGTAGAAAATCCCAATTCATTTATCTTCATTATTTATAAATTGTAGCCAAATATTTGATAGACATATTTGAGACTGTTTATTTTTATACGAATTTGTGTGAGTAGTTTAATTGAAATCATTCAAATAAAAATCCGTCAAATTTTTATTCTTCTATTGTGATAATCAATTTTGACTACTTCAAGGGAAATTTGTGAGCTCTACAAAGGATTAATAGAAAGTATTTCTTCATGGAAATGGACGATAATTTCATACATGTTTCTAAATTGAATCAAGTATGTACTTAAATTATATAGGTAACTACAGGGGCGTCCACAGGGGAAGGGATGGAGGCGCTGGAGCCTACCCCATTAATTTTTTCATTCTTACTAGAAAATTTAATATTTGAAATTTAATTAAATTTTTAAATTTTTTTTCCAAAAATTTAATCGTCCGTGAATAGTATAAATTTTTGAAATTTTTCTGCAAAAATTACAATTTTTTTATGAAAAAAATTTTATGTTTCAATTTTATTTTAGAAATTGAAATTTTTTCCAAGAAATCTTATATTTGAAATGTAATTTTCAAAATTATTTGAACAACTCTGAATTTTGAAATTTTTTTCCAAGAAATTTAATTTTTTGAAAATAACTATGGATTTTGGATTTTTTTTTCCAAAAATTTAATTGTCTGTAAATAACTATAAATTTTGATAATTTTTCTCCGAAAAATTTAATATTTGAATTATATTTTTCAAAAAAATTATATTACCATTTTTTTTTAAGCAAAAATTAATTTTTGATTTTTTTTTTTCCAAAATATTTATAGACCATGTCCCCCCCCTCCCCTAATATATTCTGCCGATGCCCCTGGACTATGAGGTACATTAGACAATTTACGTACAAAATTTGGTATATCCAGCTGTACAGGGATAAATTCATGGAATGTCCAATTATACTAGACGGAAAGTTGAAAAACTTTTAAAAGTTGTAGTTAAATTAAAAGTAAGAAAGTAAAAAAAAACTATACCCAAAACACACATTTTCAAAAAATCAGGGCTAATTGGGGGCTAAAAGGACTGTAGCCCCCCAAAAAAAAAAGAATTTTTGATATTACAAAAAAATTATTTAATATTTGAAATGTTTTTTCAAAAAATTAAATTTTTGTTAACAGTTGTAGATTTTTTTATTTTTTGAGAATAGTCATAGATTTTGAAATTTAGTTTTTGCATTTTTTTCCTAAAAAATTTAATTTTTTAGAATGACTGGATTGTTGTAATTTAGTTCCCAAAAATTGAAAATACTTGAAAAAAGTTTTATGAATAGATGTGCATTTTTGAATTTAATTTTTACATTTTTTTCCCAAAAATTTTAAACTTTTTGTGAAAAACTGTGGATTTTGGTAATTTTCTTCCAAAAAAATTTAAATAACTTGAATTTTTTTTCCAAAAAATTCATTTTTTTGTAAATAACTATGGATTTTTTAAGTTTTTTTCCAAAAAATTAATATTTGAATTTTTTGAACAGCTGTTGATCTTTGAAAAAAAAAGTTATATATAATTCTTGAATTTTTTTTTCCAAAAATTTTCAAACCCCCCAAAAAAAAAAAAAAAAAAATATATATATATATATATAATCCTGCGGACATCCCTGTTTATACACCACTACCAGTCTTCTCCTCCATACGACGATTAATATTTACATAACTCAATTAATTAATCATTCACAATGTATGTAAGTTCTAAATGTTCCTTCTACCCACATAATATAAAAAATAATCAAATCAGAGGAGGCATGACGGAAATAAATTATACAAAAATTTGCATAGTTATCACCATTAATTAATCACCAAGTAGTCCTGTTACATGTGGGTTTTAAATTTGGAATGAATGTCTGGAAAAGTTATTATTTGTTAAAGAGGGGACAGAATTATTTGTCTATGGAGCTTGAAAATAGGATGCATGAAATCAAGTCATCATTTATGAATGTCTACCATATATGAGGGATGCTCATAGTCCAAGAATAAAAAATGATTCTTTGTAATCTTCATTCTATTATCTGATTAAAATAATTTATTTATTTTAAGAGACTATGTACTACCAGAGTCTTAGATTTGATTAATATATTTTTAAGCATTGACAAATTTGGTAATCGTAGGATACTTCATGCAATTGAGTTAGAAATGTGTTAAGTATGTTTTAGATTTCTATAAGTTGTAATATGTATGAAATAGTTTCAATGAAAATAAAGATATATTATCCAATAGCTATTACATTAAGCCCCACGTCTCAACCTGACTAAATAAATCCAGATTAAATCAACACTTTGGTTACATAAAAAAATGTCGCTTTGAGCCAGAATTAGCTCTTTTCCAAAGTCTAAAAAAAATTTATTTTTCAGAAACCTACATAATGAAATAGATTTTTAAACATATTTATTTAATACGGT
Organism: Lepeophtheirus salmonis; assembly: GCF_016086655.4. Lineage (NCBI taxonomy): Eukaryota > Metazoa > Arthropoda > Copepoda > Siphonostomatoida > Caligidae > Lepeophtheirus > Lepeophtheirus salmonis. Next base: position 28,459,531 of record NC_052138.2, on the reverse strand, counting down.
TTTGCCTATTATTGATTGTTATAATATATATTTTAATAAGCAAGTGGATCTTTGCGGAATCTTCGTATCAATACGGTTTTGCGAGTCGGGTTTCCTTAGAGATTATCAACTCATGAGCACTTATATCAGATAACGAGGATTGTCACAACCAGTCTGAAAGCGAACTTTAAAAAGACATCTCAGAAGTCAGGAGTAAATGATAGTCAGTATACTTATAATATATAAAAATATTCAAACCTCAATGACTTATCACACTTACATTATTTACTTTCCAATTAAATTAAAGCCAATTATTATGTCTGCAAGATGATTTCTTAATCTCATTTTGGCTAACACGCAAATACTTTTGAGAACCTGGACATGAGCTTTGCTGTCTTTCAAAAATCTATCCGTCTATTGCCTAGTTTTATTATAGGTATATTATTAAATGTATTAAAAATATGTTATTACATAGTTATACGTTCGTGTTTCCTTGTTGAAGATTAAAATAAACTATTAGAATGGAACGAATAATATATTTTTAACTTAATTTCAATCGGTTTAGTCCATAATTGCTCAAAAAAGAATGATAATTGTACAAATTAAAACTTTTCGAAGGGATTTTCAGTACATATTACTTTGATTATATTAAATTAAAAAATAATAGTATGTTTTAAAAAGTGAAAGTTAATTTTTTTAGTTTCAACTTGAACAGGATTTTTTATTTTCTACAACTGCTATCAAAAATTAAAGAAAATGTAATTAAATTTTTCTCCAAATTTTTAGTGAAAAATCTATAGTGTTTCACATAAAAAAAAGTTTTGCTAAAAAAAATCCATACTTACTTAAAAAAAAATAATTTTTTTAAGAAAAAATATCAAAAATTAAATTTCAAATATCTATATTTATTCTCAAAAAATTGAAATATTTAATTTCTGTAGAAAAAAGAGAAAAAATTAAATTTTTGTAGAAAAATGTGAAAAAATTAATTTTTTGGAAACAAATTTGAAAATTAAATTTTTTGATTTTTGTTTGAAAAATTTATATTTATACACAAAAAATTAAATTTTTTTTAAAAGAGTTCAAAAATTCATAACTATTCACAAAAAAATTTGAAATATTAAATTTTTTGCTCAGCTGATAATTTTGCCAAATGACCTTTTTTTGAAAGAAAATAAATTTTTACCCCTATTTTAGCTTAAAAAATTTCCATCCCGACCAAAAAATGTAAAGCAAAAAGCCATAACTCTAGCCCACCCCTGCGGACGCCCTTGTCCTGCCCAAATCCCCTGGTATAAGCGGAATGGGATTTGGGTTATTTACCTTCCTCTCACAGCTGCTTGAAGCTGATCTTATAAAATGAGGCGACAGCATTGCTTTTCTCCTTCCAAAAATTATTCAAATTGGTAGGATTACTACATTCATTTTTATTTTTACATAGTGACAGTTAATTTTTTATACACCAAAAGCTCTGCTACACTTGTGGTATATATTGAATATCCCTTACCAAACCTATCTATATCTCTCAGTATGATTATGATCATAATAATATGTACACTTAAATATAAAAATCGACATAAATAGTACATTTAGCTGTACTTTTATGAAATAATCACGTATTTTCCATAAATAATAAAAGAGTAGAAATTGAATAGAGAAACTCCTTTCCCCTTAAATATATACTTTGTATATAATATATATTATAGATAAGTACGCTGTATATCCATCTACTACTTAGGTATATCTAGGTATGTAGTTTAATAATATTATACATTTTTGGAGCAAGCCAAAATGATGATGTATTCGAATATAATCCAATGTTTTCTCCTTTGCTCTATTGAGCGTTTTCATGTTACGTCAGGATTGCCGGTGATGATGACCATATTAGGGAAGACAAAAAAAAACTTAGTTTTTTAAAGAATATAATCATTCTTTTAATTATTAATGTTAGACAAATTACTGTGTATTTTGATCTCAAAAGGAGAAATTAACAAATAAATCTAAACAAATCTACGTCAATCAAAAATTGCAGTGGGGAACACTCATTTTGTACAAAGGAATTCAAACCAAAAAAGGAATTTATTTTTGAGTGAAGAATCACAAACGGATCTTAGTTTTTCTTTAAGTCATCTTAATTCTGAAATATTCGGGACTATTATCGTTCAGAGTCATTTTTTACCATTAAAACAATCCCTTAAAAGTAGGACGACTAATAATGCATATGCAAAAGTGTTTTGATTGATTCCGAATCATGTTCTGAGCTCGATATATTTCCATTTTTAGGCGTAAAAATGATGATAAATGACATTCTTCTTTAGAGCCTTGTAACTTGTTCATAATACTTGCTGATGAGGAATACCATATCTTACATTACAGAAAGATATTCAATGTATAATTTAAAAAAAGATCTATTTAAAAAATATATATCTCCAAGAATTTTTCTTCCAATTTGTATTTTTTTAAGTGATCCCATTTTTAAATATTAAAATACTCATCGTGAAAGGATCGATTTATTCTTTCGATCCTGGTATCTCATTCCCAAGGAAGGAGTCCACTTTGTTCCCTTATAAGGTCTTGTAGTTTTCTTAGGATTAATTCTCTACCAGTCGTCCCTTGTGGAATTTGGAATCCGAATTCAAACATCTCTTAAGATGGGTGATCAAGTTAGAAGTATCTACCTTCCATTGCCTCGATCTTCCTTTTACGAGACAGGACGTCATGAAATAGGCATAAAAATTGAAAAAAATATGATGATAATATTGACTATTTTCTAGTACACCCCAATATAAAATGGAATCACTGCAAAATGGAACAAGAATCCTTGGAGATGCATAGTTTTTAAATGGATTTTTTTCGAAATTGTACATTTAATATTTTTCTATAATATAAGCCATGATATTCCTCATCAATAAGCATTATGATCAAGTTACGAGGGTCTAAAGAAGAGTCTCTCTTTTCATCATTTCCTGCCTAAAAATATAAATATATAAAGTTCAGAACAAGATACAGAATCAATAAAAACACTTTAAAATCATTAAAAACACTTTCATATGTCTTCAATTCATTTGTACAAAATTTTCCTTCCTAATTGTTCCCCGGTGTTATCTCTTACGTTTAACTTTAATATTTATACATACCTCAGATAAGAGATCGCTAAAATATGATCTAAATATGTGGGAGATTTTTGTTACGTTAGTAATCTGAACAGTGTTTTTTTTATTATTTTCCAAAGCTGTTATCAATATCCTTTCACCAAGCGCACGTTTGTGTACTCATGAATAACGTAGGTTAATCCTGAGGATTTGTTGGGAGTCATAAGTAGAAGCACGGTCATGAGTAGTGTTGCTTGGGTCCTTTATTTGGACAAAAGACCGCGGTCCAGTCCAGTCCCACTTGACAGTCCTTAAAGAAAGTAAAAGCAATATCTTGTGACATCATTAAGGTTTTTTTCCTTTTTTTAATTATTTCATCATTTAATATAATATACTATTAACTAAGTCAAAATATTATAATTTCGTTTTATATTGCATTATTTTGAAAATAGGAATATTTTTGCAAAATATGTGCAATGCTCTTAATACATATCTCATATATCTTATTTGACTCCATGAACCATCGACATTTTGAAGTTCCAGTTGCAAGGATTCACAGCCATACTCACCGCGCCGGTCTTAAGGGGTGATATTAAGGACCGATAGGAACAGAGGATGAAGTAGATCAGGTGTCGCCGAATGAAGGGAAATTGACAGTCAGCAGAGGATAGAAAAATCAAAGGAAGGCTTTCTCGAGGATCAGAAGGTCAGAGAAGTAGAAAAAGAGAGATCACAAAATAAAAATGAAATAGCAGAATCCAAAAAAAAAAAGAAGATGTCAAAGTATAAAATTTTCTCTTTAAAGGCGTTTTTAAATATTTCAAAGCACACATCAAGGGGTGTAACAGTATTTGTCAGAAATTGTTCAACTGCAAACTACATTTTTAACGATGAAGAAGGAAATATTTTAACAGTTGATGTAACCTTTTCAGGCACAATATACATACAAGATTTTAGGCGCATATATTCCATCTGAGTGGAAAAAAATTAAGACAACGTTAGTAAAGTATAAATGTAATCCCAAGAAGGAGAGGGTCATAAGAGGCGGCGGCAACTCCAATGAGGCAGAAAAGTCAAAACAAGACTTCACATCAGAATCTGGATTCCCGAACATTTCAGAATTAAATGTATGGAAAAAAGAAAACAATTTAACGGATATTGCAGATGTAACAAAAACTATAGACATACCTTTGTCAGAGACTATCGGGGGAAAACACCAAAAAACAGGATAGATCACATTCACCTATCCGACATGGTCATGCCAGACCAATTTAATCTAACAAGGCTAAGTTCAAACGGGTTATTGGATCCTTTTGTTATCGAAGCAGTTATTCAAAGGAGTATAAAAAATGAAACGAATTAAATGAAAAGTGACTCGGAATTGTTGAGGTTGAGGAGGCAATCCACAATGCAATTGATGACATTCAGGAAGTTGTAAATTCTGGAATGACTGTGAAAGAAGCATTAAGTCGTTTTTACAAGACTGCTAAAAATATCATATTTGCGGGAAGACTGGCGCGAAGAAGAGAAGAGACCGAGATAAAAGTTTAAAAGAATTATTAAAAGAAAAAGAAGACTGAATATTAGACCGGGTTTTATTTTCAACTTTTTTCGAATTTCGATTACAGACAGGGTAGAAAAATTGCCTTGGGGTATGAGAATAAGGTGTACAAAGTTTCCTCGCTCTAAGAATTAATCACAGTTGGCAAATTTTGTTCAAAGTTTTAGAAAAAATTATAGTTTTCCCTTATTTTGGCTATATTTTTTGATAAACGCATGTATCATATTTTTTTAAAGATACAATTGTTAGATGTTAGTACAGTCTAAATATAGTATTTACTAAACTTTTTCTTAAAATGATAGTTTATTCTGGAAAAAGGGAAAATGCATAACAATTTTTTGATGACTCCCATATAACGCGCTCCTGTTTTAATGCATTTCAATGAATAATTTAAATAGTAATACAATAACAGATGACAAATGATTTATTTATTATTCTTAAATTTATTCTTATAAACTTTTAAACAAAAACAATAAAAACACATACATAGAAAGTTAGTATTACATATTTTTCAAAATTTATGTTGAGCCTTAGTTTCAAATACAGGCATTTTTTTTTTCTTAATACTAAAGCTGCTTTTACAAATCATTTATATTATTAACTCCATAAACGCTCTCCGATGATTTTGTAACTAATTATATCTTACGCTCTATCACCGGGGTGTGGCATGGTGTATCCAAAAAGTTTTCTTATTTTCCTTTTGATATCATTGTTTCTTATATATATTTGTCTGTCAAGTCCATCGTCATTAACAGTTCTCTAACATTTTCTTCCCAATCTATCATTTCATGATAATATTTCGCATGAAATTGAATAGTTAGAATTCTCAATTTTCCAACTGTTTCTCAAATATTACTTTTCCTTGCTTCCAATATGCAATGCCACCCAACTTCACGGATTTGGCTTCTGTCATGGGTTATCATTGATATCAAAATGTTTTCAGGATGACAAAAGTGACCATTTCCTTGTAGAATTGGCTTTACATTTTTTTGGGTGTGAGGACACCTTAGTCGTTTTATTGACTCAAATAGTTTTTTGGATCCGTTTATAACAGATGGGTTACTTTTTATTTTGAACCACATCGGAACACATCGGATTTCTGGTTTTTAGATGGACTTTTTGTAGAAACAGAAAGCCTTAAAATGTTATTGACAGTAGTAATCCATCTAGAATGTGACATTCTCTCGGGATTTCTATTAGACTTTGAGTTGCTAAAAGTACCTGTAGATACTGCTTCGCAAAAATGTAATAGGTATTTGGAAATATTAGGGAAATTAATAAAAAGCTGGAATGGATGGGTTTGTATTGTACAATTTGTAACTTGTCTAAGCTGTTTCCCTATTTCTCCACTTAAACCTGTAGATCCTGAAGTTTAACCATCCAAAGTTGTGACAAAGTGCCTTGACGGAAGCTCATTTTGATGTTAAAGGCAAATCACTCATTAAAGAGGCCTTTCAATACTTATTTCCAAGCAAGAAATAATTCGATTTTTGAACACAGTGTTGGTCACAGTTCCATCACACCTGACTTCCTGTAAGTCTTTAATATTGACATCTTCATTTTCTAGAAAGCTAAGGATGGAAGAACTAATATTTAATACAGATCCAGATACAGGAATAATATGTCCTAGATAGCCTGCTCCAGGTTCTTTTACAATCGTTATGTATTCCTCTGTGATTACTTTCAATATTTTAGTATTAGTACCATCAATCGAAGTTAATGTTTTATCCTTCCGTCCGTCAAAATAGATTGCTCCTATAGTTTTATGTAAATTTGAGTTCATGTGAGCTTCACGATTTTTTAATCTTTGTCTATAGACCTTTTGACGATCAATCACGTCTATTTTGTTTTGATGATCAATTATTTCAAAATCATGAAGTACTGCATTATCAACCATAGCCGTAGCATGATTAGAAATTCCAGCTCGGTCACAAATTTCACTGAAGTGTGGTAGTTGTTTAGTTAAATTATTATTAATATAATTCCTTACATATCTGTTTGGCAAACTTTCTTCATAATGAGACGTGCCTGTACTTGTACAACTCGAGGTTTCAGAAGACTCATACATAAGATGAGTTGGCTCAATGTTCTTTTCAACTAAATTATATATATTATATAAAAAAGTAAGATGCCGAGATGAGAGATGCATGTATTGGAGGGAAAAAAGTGGCAAACCTGTTTTATGCAGCTGATGGAACTAACAGTCATTCTAAGTGGTTGCAACATTGACTTCCAAGCGTCTAGGATGGGAGAAGTGTTAGAAATATTCGGAGATCTGGTTTAAGGGTGAATGCATCTAACTCTCAGACGTTTACGAATAAGACAACAATTCTTCTAAATCTATGTTCTTTTTGGAAGAAGCAACACTCCTGGGGAATTCCATCTCCATCAAAAATGAGAATGTAAAAAAACCTACGGAAGATAGATAACATTATTAGCAAATATTTTGATGAATTTTAAAACATTGACTCATCTTTGTTGAGAGAATAAACTGTTGGAATAAGGTGGTAATTCCAAGAGTAAACCACATCCTGAGATGTGCACCATTTGATGAGAGATTGTGTCAGACTTGGAGGAAGAAAGGAATTGATTTCGTTCGACTCTCAGAAACGGTTGGGACGAGCTGTTTATTCACTACCAAGATCTGTGGAGGCTTGAGAATGCTTGATTTAAATGTTAGTGGCATCTCCTTTTATTATCTTGGAGGAGGAGGGGTACACATATAGGGTTCCCGTGGAAGAGGGCGGTACTAGAAGCTGAAGGTAAAAAGAATCCATATTGTTTAAAGTGGTCACCGATGAGAGAAATGAATGGCGTTCCGATTAAATCGCCAAGAGCATACTAGCTAGGTTATGGCCCCCAATCGAAAGAAATGAGTTGATTACCATATTTCTACCTGAAAAAGTAAAAAATAATTTGGTGTTGGTCACAATGGAAGACGCGTTATATGCAAGAGGGGTTCATTCTCTTGGTGATACTAAAGAATCTACTCCGCAATACTCATTCAATCCAAAAAGGAACAAAGACGGGCCCCCCTTCAAAGACTATCAGGGACATCATCTCTTGGCAAGATCACACAGACAAATTTAAAGAGGCTGCGAGGGAAACGGAAAGAGTAAGCGTGTTTGGGATCCTATCCTCACACCTGAGCAAATATACTTGAAATATTGTATGCCGTCTCGTGTCTTTATCACATAGGATCTCTTCAAGGACGAGCGGGCAATCTGTCACGAATGTAATGAACCCAATATCGTATAATTTGAGGGACTGCAACTCCTTAAAGTATATAATACAAGAAATTAGCCACGGAGTGGAGTCCAAATTGGGTCGGAAGCCATCGAACAATGAAATCTTGAATATTTTTGGGAGACGTAGGAATCTCGAGTGAGGGACATCGAAGGTTGTTATTTAATTACAGTTTTTATTGTCAGTAGTGCAATACCATAATGTGTATCCTTCGAGGAGTTCTGCTCTGACTGCTCCGAAAGAGTTTATGTTGACAAAGTTGACCGAGAGGATGGGAATAAAAGAGACTATCTTTACCGGTGTGAAGGCTTGGTTACTAGGATTGATTTACCAAGTGTCGAATTAAAAAACAAGATCATCTCATCTCCCCTTCTTCGTTCTTTTCTCTTACGAGAACGAAGTTCTTTAGACAAAATGTTGTATCCAAATTAAGTTTTATTTTTTTAATAGTGCATACTTGCTCGAAGTAGAGTTGGAGAAGAGTTTGGGATGAGTTTTGATTTCCTTCTTCTAATAGGTGAGCGTAGCTAAAGTGAAAAAACATCATGACAGCCAATCAGCTCTTCTCCCAAACCGTCTTCAAATGGGCAGGTTCACCATTTTATTTTTCGTTCTCTTTTATTTTTAAAAGACGACATTATACAACTCTATTTTAGATCCTAATAACATGTATTTAAAATATGTTTTTACATTGTTATACAATCTTATTTACATAGTAAAGCCAATAAATTAACAATTATAATGGAAATTATGAGATATTTTTCTCTAATTATCGGCCGACTATTCTCGTCTTTAATCGATCTAAGGAAAAAAAAACTAATTTTACAAATCTAGCAATTTCATAAGGATTTGATTGAAGTAATATCACTGTTAATCATTGGCATCAAGAAGTATTCAATCCAGATGAAAAGGTTTTTTTAAATAAATTAAAGACATTTGATAATTGTATCCATTTTATGAAGTAAAAACATCAACTAAGTGTCCCCAAAAGGATATAGGTTACAATTTATCACGTCAATTAAAACCCTCTGTTCCCTAACCTCACTCCAACCCTTCTATCTATCTCTCTCGCAGCTTCCGAGTCCCATAAATGTGTTATTTTTTTATTGCATTATTTTAGATATGAACATCTACTTACTATTAAGATTTGATTAAAAATGCCTCAAGGCAACTCTATATATATACAGTGTACAGACACGCATATAGAACATTTATAGGTCGAAGCATATATACACATATATGTATAAATCCGAAAACAATAAAAATGTATTGAAAAGCTTCCGCAATTACGCGGAAAACTGTTTAAATTATATATCTCTACATTGAAGGGTTGTTTAGCCTCAAAATATGGGACTTAAAGTCTTGTCTCGTATACCCTCACATCTTTTAAAACAACCCTCTACAATGCATCATTTTCATTAAGGTATTAAAGATAAGCAACTGAGTCAGTTTGCCCATTGAATTAGTTTAGTAACGAATATCCTTAAAATTCATTAAGATTTTGCAATTCTTCTTAATATAGGTCTAATTAAGGTCTACATTAGGCTTATTAAAATTATAGATGATTGATAATGATGTTGAAAGTTGAAAGATTAACAGAAAAAATCTTTGAACGGCTTTCATTCAGACGTTGAGTTCTTTGCTCCTTTTTTTATTGTTCCTACAAAAACTTATTTTACCCCAGAACCAATGCTAAAAGCAAGTGAAAAAAATTTAAACTATCTGATCATTTTGGTGCATAAACTTTATTGGCTACAAGAATACTATTTGTTCTCTAGAGGCGCTAAGGGAATCATGAATTACTCATAGAACTCTAGATATCTGGAATAAAGACGGGATTTTTCTTTTTCCCAAATGAGTCATTTTTTTCTTATATTATATCAGAGTAAAATAAGGCCTGCATATGTTGTGTTTAACATTTTTAAAATATACAACAACAAATTTCTGCAAAAATAGTTCTTCCAATCATTTTTTTTAATTTCAAATTTTAATCCTTACAATTATTTTTCACAAAAAATGTAATTTCTAAAATTTTAAACTAATTAATTACCACGGATATATTTATTCCTAAAAAATTAAAAACTCTAATCTAATGTAAATAAAAATCAAGCAACAAGAACTTAAAGTGTATAAAAAATGTATAAGAAGAAGAATCTATGACTCAAGTAGGGTAAAAAAAGGAACTTCGATAAACTTCCATGTATCTAGAATTCCATGAATTCTATTCTATAGCTAACTAAATAATCTCCGTCAATTCACAACGTGAATTATGTGACCAATTACATACGTCACGAGGAAAAATGATAAAATCAAGTCATACCTCAATAGATACATCTTTTGAGGATGATTGTTTGTTTTTTTTTCCATAGGAAAATAAGTTTGGACAAAATTCATTATGGATGACGGTTTTATTTTAAAAAAATGAAAGAACGAACGGGTGTACAAAAAGAAATTCTTGATTGAGTGCCTACACGGAATTTGTCATAAATGAACGGATGGATGGAAAAAGGTGAGCGGTACATAGTTTTAGGTGTATAATATATGTATACCGATGCCATGTACAAGTTGTAACTTCTCTTTAAGAAAATTGAACGGCTCTGAAATTTTAAAATTATTTCTAAGGGATGTCAGCCTTATTATGATGTCATTCCATAGGGCTATCAAGTTTTTAAGTAAGATATCAATAATGAAGAATAATAGGTCATAGGCCACGGTGTTACCAGACTAACATCAAAATATATAGTGATTTATACTATGGGCAACTGTCGGTGTTTCTACTTTTTTTTCTTTAATCAGTGTTTTCACTTTTGGTAGTTTCGAATCGGGAAAATTTTTCTCATTATCCGCCTTTTTATGTTTTAAATTATGGGTTCGAACTTTACCTTTAGTTTTTACGGTTGATTCTCAGCTATACAAAAGAAGAAGACTTGAATAAATGTTAGAGTCACCATTGATAGAAAGAATGGAATGTTTCAACCGTAAAGACTAAAGGTAAACTTCGAACTTATTATAAAAAAATTGAGTATGTTTTGCAGCAAAATTTCCAAGACATCAAGTAATTTTTTATCAATTGCTCTATTTTAACATAAGTTGATTGACTATTTTGAGGAAAAATATTACTTTTTAATACAAATTATGAAATCTACAACTTCAAAAGTAATTTGCAACTCTTAATCGTTGTTGATCTATTTTCTTAAACTTTATATTTCTTCATCTTTTTGACCAAAATTAATATATTTAGACTGAGTCATAACAACATTTCGAGAAAAAAATCAATTTTATGAACCAATCTATATATATACTACTACCGCATGATGATGTACTTCATTTAAGTCAACCCTAAAGGCACGGTAATACCAGAACACTGATCTACATAAGTAAATGAGTACATACATTACGTATTTACAATGAGAGAAAAAAACTTTCCAATCAGTTGTTATCCGTTCTTTTCATCAGCACTTTCAAAGGAGGGAAGGCATGAAAAGTAATCTTTCAAACTAATTATCCCTTCCTTATGAATTTTCTTTTTACATTTGTTATATACAAGTTGCAATTTATGCCAGCCTATGGAGCATGACCGAACTAATATATATATTATCCGCAAGGTGTCGTGACAGTATTCCATTTAGTAATAAACAAATACGTGAACAACCACCCCCTTTGACGTTCACCTCTATAAAATTGAAAGAGAAATTAAAAAGAGAAACCTCTGTCATAAACTTAGAACACAAATTTCGATATTTTTATCCGTTATCCGAACCACCAACTCCGCCTTGGGAGTATGCCAATTCCTTGGTTTCTTTCAATATCTTATTCACGGTTTATTCCTTACTCCAGATTCTAACTCCAGTTAAGGATTTATGGAGTCTCTCTGAGTCCAAGGGACTCAAACTAATTCCTAACTTTATTCCTTCCCAAAGCAGAGTTGGTAGTACGGATAACAGAGAAGAATCTCGATATTTGTGCTCCCAGCTTATGAGGGAGGTTTCTCTTTCCAATTCATTTTTCTATTACAAACAAATAACGGAGGGGTGGGGGAGATTGATATATGATTGTCCAACAGATGGTTGTAAAGCTAATATCGAGTAAACAAAGTTCGTGCCCTATTGCTTATTATCATTCTTGTAGTTTTACTATTTTGCCGAAACACTCTGACGCCTTTATTACATGCCAATATAATTAAACAGCGATCATACCCTGTTGTACAAGTTAGAATTTGTATATCCCATTCCATAATTATAAACTATACAGTAAATAATGATACCCTCTGTTTTGACCTCAATAAACCATGCCCTTTGGTATGAAGAGAAATGGATAAACGTCTACCTATCCTTACAGAGTGAAAAATCGTTAGATAATTAACGCAATACTTATATCAGGTTTAAAATACTGAGCAGAATTGGTTATTATTCTGTCCATCTGGAGTGACGAAAGTGAACGAATTTGCTAAAATATACTACCATATATAATGGACTCTTATAAGGACAAAATTACTTGTTGGAAAAAATTACATGGCTCGAATGAAACAAAAGTTGACAACATACACGACCAGCTAAGGCGTGCATAACACTGATTTTAACAAACAAAGTCTGCAGAATTATATATATATATTTTATTTTTTTGGGGGTGGGGGAGGATCTTGGTTTTTGGGGGGAAAAAGTCTAAAATTCAAAAATCCATAGGTATTTACAAAAAAATAAATATAAATCGAAAAAAATTCAGAAATCTATAGCTATTCCAAAAAACTTTCTAAAGCCCTCAGTTGTTACCAAAAAAATTTCAAAAATCCATAGCTTTTCACAGAAAATTTAATTTCTTGGAAAAAAAATTCAAAAATCCACAGCTATTCACAAAAGATTAAATTTCTTGAAAAAAAAAAATCAAAAATCCATAGCTATTCACACAAAACAAAAAAATCTGAAAGGATAAATTTTTTTATCTGCTGCAAAATTTGCCAGAATGACCTTTTTTTTAAAAAAAATAAAAATTTGAAAAACAAATTTTTGCAACCCTTATTTTCGAGGAAAATAGGGGGGCTACAGTCCCATCCCCTGCAGACGCCCCTGCCTTAGCCATTCATCTAAGTCCTCTAATTTGTTAACCTCGACATCCAAGTACACCCTTTTCCTTAACTTTAATGAAAATGTGTTTTTGTTCCTATAAATCTTTGTTCTTTATGTCTTTGTTAAGATGGCCGACGTCAACAATACTAACGTCACATGAAAAGGCTCTATAGAGCAACAACAAATCAGGGATAGAAAGGGTACAGTCAATAATACGATTAAGAAGAAAAGAAGCCCTTGTTTACATGTATTTATAATACCTCAATCCCCTCCTCCATTAAATGACGTCATATACATATAATTTAAAAAGGCTTTCATGGCTATTTGTACCATATATGTATATATATATATAAGAAATGTATATATTCATTTACAAAATATTGAGGAGGATGAGAGGGGAGAAGTATGTACGTAAGGAATGATTCATTGAACTAACCCCGGGGAATGCCAAGATGACGTCAATGAAGTGTGTTTTCTTCTCTTATTTTATACCCATTTGCGTTCTAATTTAATATAACGTAGGCACATTATTTAATAAGGGAGGAAGATATAGTAAGAGGCACATAATTTTTTCTATAGGGTTAGAACTTGTATACGAGGAGTTCTAACTTGTACAAGTAAATTGTGACCAAAAAATGAGGTGATTAGTAGTGTTGGGTTTTCGGTCTGAATATCCCAGACTGGTCTGATACATTATGATATTTAGTGGAGCGAACTAATTTGATTCTTTAAAGAGAAAAATGGTGTATATTTTCTTCTTCTCATGGCTGATTGCACCTAATCTAATAACACGTCATTACGGCTAAGTTGCTCTCCACTTCAGCATTCTTCAAATTGTCGTATTGACCACGTTCATTTTACGTTTATTTTACACATTTCTGAGCTTAGTTGTCATGACATTTTGTTAGATCAGCTGCAAGAAGTCGTGAGAGGAAGATTCAACTTATAAAATAGCAAGGACAATTACAGAGATGATCTTATCTAGTGCATAACACATTATTTTATTAAACAAAATCATCTGAAAATAGTGTTTGGCATAACTTTTATTCCATATGTGAGCTCTTAGCTTTATTAATTGCCTCAATACGAGACTTTAATACCGTGCAGACCTAGCCATACTCGGGCATGCTCCCCTCCTTTTTGATGGAATCCTGGAAGCACAGAGTGGGGTTTGTGTTTATTTCTCCCCTCTCGCAGCTGCTTGGAGGAGATATAATAAAACGTCATGACAGATAAGTTGCTCTCCTCTCAAACATTTTTCAAATTGTCCGTAGTATTAGGCTTCGTTCTAAAAATCCTAGACCAGTCAAATGCGTTATGATTTTGAGTGATTTCCTTCACAAATCTTTCACAATTTTGAGAGAGGTTTTCATACCATAACTCTTTTTAATAAAATCAAATTTTGATGAATATTGTTATTTTATATTCATTATTTGTCAAAAAACGTTGCCTTTCCGGTAATTTGACAAAAATATTTTAGTAAAGTAGATTTAATTATAATTAATAGTAGTATATATAAATGATACATTTACTTTGATATAATTTCAAAATATTTTATCTACACTAATTATATTTTAAATGTAGACTATAATAATTACAATTATTTAATTTTCTTACGTCCTTATATAATGTTGTTTCGATAGTGTAGTCAATAAATTAACAATTACATATCCATGGATAAGATTATTTTTATCTAATTACTCTACTTTTCTCGTTTAAATTCACCAACATGAATTTAATCGTAAGCATTTAGCCGTTCCAATTTTTTTAGTTTTCTAAATATTTGATTTAATTAAAATATCAATGTCTTTCTTTGTTAACAAGTTGTATTCAATGCAGATGCTTAGTATTTTTTCTTATTCAAAGCCATTTGATGACGCTTCTACTATACATCTTGAAAGAATGCCAATTTATTTAATAGAAATATCATTTTTTGAGTCCCCAACATGGCCTCTTCATCAGTTATAATACCATTTGTAGCGTAAGTGAAAACGTTTTATTGAATATTTACATAATATGTCGCAAGATGAGAGTAGAAAAGTTTAACAAACATTATACAAATGTGGGTTTGTAAATGATAAGCATTTTATAGTGTGCAAGCTTTTTGGTTGTTGGCAACCCGAAAAGAGTTTTTATTTTTATTTTCTAAAGCTGTTAGTATTATTTTTTTAAATTCTTGCGAAGATAACATCCAAATATAAATTATATTGGATCACTTTAAGTGTTGTAATTATTTACTTATATTATACATTATATGACGTAGGATTATGGTTTCTAAAGTGGGTGCTCGCGACACCTGTTGGGACAAATAACTTATATTATTTACCTCTGGGTTGAACTTTATAAGAATGATATGGAATCTCTTTGATTAAAATGTACTCCAAATTTTATGTTCATCTTTCAATGAGAGGTGTTGGGTTTGCATATTGTCAAGTAACATATTTCAAGAGTAGAGCCCAAGAAAGTTTGGGAACCACTGAATTACACCTTTTACTTTTTATAGATTTTCAATTCTTTGTCCTAAAGAAAATGGGACATTTTATTAATTAATCCATGCACAGCCGGATGTACCGAATCCGGTACATTAATTGTATGTCATTGAATGGTTACAAAAGTTGTCTAATGGACCCAATAAAATAGTTCATTTTTATTTATCCTTTGTAGAGCTCACAAATTTCACTTGAAGTGGTCAAAATTAATTGTCACAATGAAAGAGTAAGAATTTGACAGATTTTTATTTGAAGGGCCTTATCAGGGCCTATACAAGTTTCTTCAATCAAGGAAAGGATGTAAACTATATCCACAATTATTTGATATCTTAACTACTCACACAAATTTGTATAAAAAAGCATATAACTGTGTCAAATATATGTCATAAAAATATTGGGCTACAATTTAGATATAATGCAAATAAATAAATTTGGTTTTTTCTACTTTTCTTTATTTTATTCAAGTTTTTTATTTATTTTGACCCACTCTAACGTTCGTTGTACGCATAAAAATTTCCAAAAAAATTTGTAAATTTCTTTATATAATCCTGGTGTACCGAAGTTAGAAACTGAAGGATATAAAATAATTTCATTCCTTACTATTATTATTCAATCCTAAATAAACAAATAAAAAAAAACTTTCCCACAAAATAAAATAATTCATGTAGTAAAGAGTATAATGGCCTGTCAACACAAAAGTAAGCTAGAATGATGGTTCTTAAAAATGAGTGTGGATTACATTTGTATTCTTGGACGAATTTTCGTCAATTGCTGTCAACAAACCATTATTATTATTATCCCTTTGGGGGACTCAAAAAGGTTCATGACACCAAAACTGCTTTCGTTCCAAAATAGTGTTGTGTTTCGGTCTGAAAATCCAAATAAATGAAACCGGAAAAAAACGGTCCACGGTCTGAGACCCCGGTCTGGACCGAAATAACGGTCCAAATCGGTATATAAAAAAATCACTTAAGACCGAAACGAAACAAAAATCGGTGCAGGACCTAGTCTCTCAACACTATTCCAGGCCTTCTACAAATTGTCAGAGTTACCATGTGTTAAAGTTCGTTTTCTTTTTTTATTTACACATTAAAAATTCTTACGATTTACAACTCGTGTCCCACTACGTTCCTTCCCCTATAATTGATTTGCATTTAAGTTTTAATGGGCGTTTAAAATCATTTGCTGTTGTTGTGATTTTGCCTTTTTTGAGTGACTGATCATATTATAATAACAATCAAACAGCGAGTACCTAAGGGTAATACAAATATTAAAAAGAAAAAAATGAAAAGTATGTATTATTGAAACATTATATTAAAGGTAATTATAGGCGTAATTGCAATTCTATAACCATACATACACTAGGTATATAAGTACCTGCTAGTGTTGAGACTCGGTCATAGACCGATTGTGCTATTCGGTTTGACCTTAAAGGATTTTTTTTCTTGACGGATTTGGACCTAGTTTTCAAATGGCGGATATACTTTTTGGTCTCAATCCTTAGAAGAAATGTTTTTCCTTTATCCAGTAAATGATTTATACACATATGAAGGGATGGGCAAAATGTAGGGGAAACTAACAGTTTTTAGAATAGAAAAGGAAAAATGGTTCATAAATGTGCTATTTTTTTCCTTTTCCTTCATTCTTTAATAGATGAACGTGAAACTACATTATCAAAAATGCATTATCTCGTCATCTATATTAATAAAAACAAAGTTTTTATGTATGTATCTATGTTGAAAGTATGTTGTTTAAAGTGACAATACTTGATCAAAGGAATAATAATAATACAATCGAGCATGTGCGTTAGTTATATCGAAAGAAAAAGAAGAATATTTGGTTGGAATTGTATAAAAACGGAATGTAAAAAGGTATGAAGTATTGGAGGCGTAAAAGAGAAAAAAAAGGAAGTACTTTACATATAATGTAAAAAAAAATGAATGTGACTTTAATTGGGGCTTAGCAACGATCCAAAGTTTTCACTGACACATTAAATCATTTTTTTTCTTCAAGCCTTTATTATTGTTCTTTTATTCTTGAGGAGATAAACTCTTAAGTATTGAGTAACTACGTGTGAGAGTGCTCATGAAAAAAAAAAATAATACTGTGTTGCAGGGTTATCATTTATATTTTTAAAGCAAAATGTATCTGTTCATCGACGCCTAAAAACTCCAGGGAATGCGTTTATTACATCTAATATATATTTAAGTATAATTTAAAAGTATTTTTCCGACACTGATGCTATTTTAAACGTAGAAGGTTCCCCTCTCTATAGCATTAATACATTTTCTCTCACAAAATCATATAAAAGGGAGTTGATGTTAAAATAAGTCTTAATTTAGTAGTATCATAGGTCTCGATCCTGCACTCTCCTCTTACTCTACAAAATGGCCATTCCTAATAATATGAAACTCATTAAACTTTTATGAGGTCATTCCACTTATATTTACAATTTGGAGACAGACATGATGCCATCCCCATCAACAATTCACAGAGCTCTTAAATTTTGAACTAGGCTGTGCATTACATTTGTAAGTCAAAGTATTTTAGGATGTCACGCAAAAAAAATAAAAAAATGACATCATAAGCCTCAGATCGTAGGTTAAAGTTAGTGGTACGCTATTGTTTTTATAATACAAATATAAGTTGTTGTTTTTTTATTTTCATTTGAAGAGTGTTCTCAACGTTTATGAATTCCTTTTCTTCAAGAAATAGCCAAATACTACGTATAGGGTATGACCAAACTAAATAAATATGTTCTACGCAAGATGGTGTGGCATTCTACTGCCTATTATATAAAATACTTGCATAAAAAAATGGGGTATTCAGAAAATAATTTTCATAATAGATATGTATTATTTTGTCGCAAGAGAGCGCCACTCTCTGTGCCTTTGTTTGTACACTAATATACGCCATTACTGAAACTTTTTGTTATTGATTAGAGATCCCAATCTGTGTCGTAAAATACATTTATATGATAACGTCTCAATGAATAGTTGAGATATAAAAATGACTAATGGACGCATAATATAAATGCATGAGATATGTGGCCTGATAATTTGCGTGAGTCTCAAGATAACTTGATGATACTTCAAAGCCCTGAATTGATCTATAAAATTTATTTAGACCGAATTCTACATGAGTCCAATTCAGACCAAAGAAGTTTTGTGAGACTTAACTTCATGATTGGACCAGATGGGTTTGGTCCATCAAAAATTATAATGGTCTCAGACCGGTCTAGAGTTGTCCAGACTCAAACCCAACACGAATATTTAATATGTATTGCATATATATTCTACATTCTTGATGAGGAGTTTTATGTAGGCTTGAAGAGGCCTCTTGTATTACTGATGGGTGGGTTGTTTTATTATTTTTTTTAAAGTGACTGTTTGTCCATTTTGGATAAGGGAATTTGTTAATTGAGTTTTCACTCCGAGTTTTTAAAATAGAATCATTTTAACTCCTCCACCTACTCGAATAATTCATTTCCATGAGCAAATTCATGACATAGTACTTGTGCATATCAAAGTATTATAATTCATATCATTACTTAAATACCTATTACCTAGATAATATAAGACTCTTAAGCATATCCATATAATATGTAAATAAGTTAGGGATTTATATCCTTTAAAATGCTGACGAATATTGAGATTAATATCCCGAGAAATGGTTAATATTAAGTTGCAATTAAATAGTTTGTTTTTTTAGATCTATGAATCTCTGTTGTGCTTTTTATACAGGTTGTAATTCCTAAGATACCTAGAGACATAGTATATTAGAGACACGGTTTTCATAAATAAATGAAAAGATTAAAAGCATGTATGAGAAGGATTTTATAATATATATATATATATCTAGATCGCCCACTTGGTGATGAAAATCGGATGTTTGATTTTTTTTAGCAAGAATGTTTTTTTTGTTTTTTTTGAGTTGCAAAATGAAAAATGAATTTTCTTCTCCTAGGATGTTGTCATTCCTTTAAAATTCCTTATCTACTACAAATTCTTGCTTCTGACATTGTATATTTCATTCTCCCTTGTCAGAACTACTTGTAACTTATCTAAAGAAAAATCATGACAGCTAAGCTTATCTCTTTCGATACATTCTTCAAATTTCCAGGGTTACCATGTTGATTTTTGGGGTTTTGAACATGGCCAAAACTCTCCTGACTAGCATCGCCATCGGACACTCAATGAAGGGATAAAAATGAATTAAATTTATCTTCCTTGCCGTGCCTGGTAGAAAAAAGGATAACTGATATAACTTGCCTCTAAGTGGATCGATAAATCCTACGCTATAGACCAAGTGGGGAAATGAAAAACACTTTATCAACATTTTTCTATAGTATGTAAGGGTCATAGATTTTGAAGTTGCCAACTAGAACAAAACTCACACGCTAAAAATGCTTCGGACTTACAACCCTGGTTTTAACTTGCTATGTGAATATTGGCTAAAGTACGGTGAGTTTAATAACCACGCCAGAGAATATATCATAAAAAATATGCTGACTTTGGGATACGACATATTTGATGAGATAGATAACTATTACTATTTTTTAATCTAAATTATCAAACGCTGTTTTCCTAATTATTTCATTCTGTAGAAAGGATATCTAAGTATGAAGTCTAACTATGAGTGTATGTTTTCATTAAAGACGAAGATTATACAGGGGTGTCCGCAAGGGGAGGGCTGTAGCCCCACTAGACCTCTTAAAATTTTAACTTTTTTTTTTAAACCTTTTAATATTTGACTTTTTTCCGTTCTCCAAGGTCAATGGAAACTAAATATAACTGTCATTTGGATTTTGGACCACAACTACTCCTGCCGCATGGGCCTTGAAAATTTATTGTCGGTGGCTCTAAAAACAAGGCAAAAAAAAAAAAGGTAATTGTTTGTATTCTGTTGATTATAGCTTCGCAATGGCTTATCTTATAGTATTTATATGGGTATCAAATCAAAGCCAATAAACTGTGATTCAATTTGTATAAATATGTTATTAATTCTTTATTTGTGCCAATGGGTAAATTTTACCCAAGATATTAAAATATGCTTGTTTTCATATTTCCCCCCGTCTTTTTAGGTATTCTCCTCAGTTATTATTATTTTGACGTATATATATACAAAAATAGGATACCGATAATAAAATAAAATAAATAAATTTTATCAATTTTTTTTCAAAAAAATTAATTGTCTCTGAATAGCAATGGATTTTTGAAATTTTTCTCCAAAAAATTGAATATTTTGTATTTGCAATTGAATTAAAATTAATTTTTGGAGAAAAAAAATTCTAAAATTAGAACTTTTTTTTTCCAAAAAATTTCAGTTTTTTCTAAACAGCTTTAGCTTTTGAAATTTTTGAGGATAGCTAGAGATTTTAGAAATTTTTTTCTGAAAAATTTAATAATTGAATTTTTTTTCTAAAAAATTTTATATTTGAACTTTAATTTTATAAATTTTTTCCCGAAAAATTCATTGTCTCTGAACAGCTCCAGATTTTTGAATTTTTTTTTCCAAAAGTTTTAATTTTTGAGAATACCTAAGGATTTTTCAAAAAAAAATCTATTTTTTTCCCAAAAATTGTAATTGTTTAAAAAAAATATTTTTTAAATTCCAAAAACCAAGCCACATTCAGGATTTGTTAAAAAGTATAACTGTATGTCCTTATTGGACTAAAAGTATAATTGAGCATTGACGTAGGGGTAATTAATACCCATTTCCTTCCAAGGTACGCGGTGAGGCGTATGTTCATTTTCATCATCTCACAGCTCCTCGTATTTAATATAATGAAATGTCTTAACAGCTAAACTGGTCTACTCCCAAACATTCTTCAAATCGTCAGGGTTACCATGCAAATTTTCGATTTCTTGTTTTTACATACCCAAAATGGTTAAGATTTACATCTCTAACTATATTGCTCTATGTTTGCTGATACGTTAAAATTTTCAAAATAGGGAGGAATCATTAATAAGAGCATTCATTTACTTTTTTTTTTTAAATTACGCTCACCGTAATTTAGCCAATATTTACATCCTTAGTTAGTAAATCCATCTAGAACTCAGAGTAGAATTGCAAATTCTTATAATATTAATTAGACGTCATGTACGAGGGTGATGTGAAAAGTTTCCAACTTGAACGTGAAGATGGCCGCACCCATAAATAAAAGCTAGTAACTTATATCTAGCATCTGTTTACAGTTACTCACCAAACTTTTTGCCATTTTGGACTCAAAGTCGATTCAGAGAGCCAATGTAAGTGTTTCTTTGAAAATTGATAAAATCGAGTATCGAGATGTAATTAAATAGTTGTTTTTTAAAATGTAACCTCTTAAATAGATTGAAAAAATAGCAGAAAGTCTTGTTGTGTTATAATTTTACACGTCTAAGTCAATCCATCTCGGAGTATTTGAGGCAAAAACAAAAAGTGTCTTGTATAATGTTTTTTTGCAGAGAAAAACACCGAGTACTATTTGAACGGTTTGCAGAGATGGGAGCATCGCTGCATGAAGTGTGTATTGTTACAAGGAGACTATGTTGAAGAATAAAATAAAAATCAGAACGAATGTCTTGAACCTTTGATAGGTCGGAAACTTTTCAGACCACCCTTAAACAGTGTACAATGTACATAGTATTTGGTTGGTGCAAAGGGAAGAAGAAGAAAAGAAGTTACCAGGAAGGAAAAGTGAAATTTAACATCATGTTTTTTCTTTAACAATAAACACATAATAGCAAACAGTCAGCCAATAATGTATTTATGTATATTGTATGTCAAATACATTGGCCACAGATATGCACTGTATGCATATCTGTGGCCAATGTATATCCATACATCTGGTGTAAAAATTACAATTTTGTGCATTTGCACAAGTTGCAATCAGAAAATATAATGAGGTATTATAAATTAAGATTTTACATTATGTTTGTAATGGAATCGATAATGAACACGTCGTTTGCAGTGTTAAGGTGTCCTTCATGATTGATTTTTTTCTTGGTCGGTTGTAGATTATTTAGGTACATTAGATAAGTTTCTAACTCGAAATCAAAGACTGGGAAAGTTGAAATACAATTATCACAACATTTTAACAATAAGGAAATAACTTTGTGACACGACAAAGACAATATATTATTAAAGTAGAAGGAGAGAGATCTCGACTTTTTTGGGATCATTAACACTTTGGAGGATCATAAAAGTAGATGGAAGGTCTCTTTAAGTGGAAGAGCCCGTTAGTTTGTCTCCAATGGAGCTTTGTTCAAAAATAAATAAAAAATAGTACAATATTTCAAAATGTAACAGAAATAAAACTCAATAAGGAATAAAAATGTAGTCATGACTCATATTAATGAAATTTTGCAGGAGTGCTGCATGTAGCATCGAGCGTGCCGTCATGTTAAAAAAGGAAAGTGAGTATTTGTAGTATAGAACAAGGTTAATAGAAATACAAGGTTATATTTCTAGTAATAGTAATAGTGACGACATAGACTATGATAGGTTATGTGTTTTGTTAAAATCTGCCTGTCTTACCCAGTAGTTGGTACCATACATCAAATTGAAAATTCTAGCAAGCCCATTATATGATGGTTTAACCTTATATTTCTATTAACCTTGCTATAGAGTTGTACAAGAACATTATGTAAAAATGAATGAAATCTTGTAGGCGTTCAGATGAATTCCTTTTTTATGAACAATTATTAATGTAATGACTCTTTTTAACAACGGGCGTGCATCCCTAAAAATCATATTAAAAAGGAAAATAAAAAGGAAGTACTTTATATAAAATAATCAATGCAGCTAAAACTCAGCCAGACAGTGCTCTTGAAACTAAAGTACTCCTTCGCTTATCACGTCATATAAAAATTATCAAACAGTTATCATTATTAATTCACTCCTGAGGAAAGAACATCTTAGTATCGATGAACTACGTGTGATTGTGCTCATAGAGGGTTGTCCACGGAGCGTGGGCTAGAGAGGCTGGTACCTTCCCCCTCCAAATTTAGGAAATTTTGTTATTTACCATAAAATCTAATATTTTATTTTTGATATCAAAAAATTTAAGATTTGAATTTTGATTTAATTTTTTAATTTTCTATTCCCAAAATTTAATTGTGCAATTTTTTTTTTAAAACATTTAAATTTTGTTTATTGCTTTTCTTAAAGAAATTTAATATTAGAAATTTTCGTGAAGATAGCCTAAGTGCGCTATGTTCATCTTTTGACTTGCGTAATTGTTAATAATGGGATATCTGTATAGAAAAATAATATTATTATTCTTCTTGTGTTCTACAATAACCCTATCCCCAATAAATTTCAGATCCAGGGAGTACGAATGATTGAACATAATTTAGACTTCCCCTTTGAACAGTCAATCCCAACCTGGAAGTCAGGATCCCAACAGGGTCACCTGATAATTTGAATGGGGTAGGAGTGTATGGGCTGAAGGGGTTGTAGCGCCAAATTAATCAATTTTGCTTTTTACTGGTTATTTTTTTCGTCATTCGTTCAAATTAAGGAGTAGAGCGACAAATTTAATATTGATTTTTTTCCCATAAAGTTAAATTTTTGTAAATAACTATGAGTTTTAAAAAAATTTGCAAAAATTTTAAATATTTGAAATTTTTTTAGCAAAAAATTTAATTTTCTGTAAATAGCTATGGATTTTTGAAAAAATTGTGAAAACCCAAAATTAATAGAAATTAAAGTTTTTGAATTTTTTTCAAAAAATTCCAAAAATCAAGGCCCCCCCCCCAAAAAAAAAAATATATATATATATATATAATCCTACAGTCGCCCTTTGGAGTCCCCTTAAGCCTTTTTGTATTCTGTATTCTCCTGTTAGAATATCAATATTATCTAATTATAATAGTCAACTAAATTAAAATTTAAGATTACTCGTGATTCCGTGACATGAATATCCGTAAAGAATGGGCTGGAGGTGGATCGCAATGATGGAATTTTATAAAAATTATAGCTCTGGAAGAAAAAGAAATATTTAAAAAATGGGCTATCAATATTTTTGTAGGATTTATGTTCTTAAAGAAAGATCATTTCATCAAATTATGCAACAGAGCAAACTGTCGATTTTTTTTTTTTTTAATAATTCAGGCATGCCCTGAGACAATTTTTAAAATATTGATTTACTTTCATAGTCGAAGCAGGAATGGAAAAATCTGCATCAATTTGTATTTAGCAACGAAATTTCAAAGATAATAGACATTGTACTTATAAATGTTCAGATATTTGGACGTCAATTTTAGATATAGCCCTTTACTAATTAGCTTTAAAAATGCATTGAAGAATATCAAACCAAATAATTTTGTTTTTTTGGGGGTAACTGCAACTTGGCAAATGTTATTAAGAGGTCACAACACCAGAAAGATTTATAACCACTGGTTTAGAATCTTAGAACATTAAATGAGAGCATCAAGTAATAATTGATGACTAAAATGACGTATATCTTTGAGATGCAGTATAATTTTAAACTCAAATTTTAGCTCTAACATTCGTAAGGGTTATCCCTTGACCCTTTCAATAAAGTTGAGGCTACCTCCAAAAAGTTTTTGCAAGTGCTAAAAGTGTTAAAGTATCATTTTTATAAGAATGATAAATATATATTAATAAATTCGTTGTTTTTTTTCGACGACCTCTTTTAATAATTAATTATAATTACTAATCTATTGAACTTGATCCTTCTTACAAGCCTTTCCTTGAGATGTTGATATGTAATATAATAAATTAAACAATTAATTATAATCCAAATCGTTAATTTATCATAAATGCAATTTATCTGCAGCGCATTTATTCATAATTGTTGTTATGAGCAAAAATATATCAAGAATGATTTACAACTTACATAGATGTTGGAATGTTTTGCTTTGTGAACTAACAGTAGAAATTATATTCATATGCAAACACAATGCTTGCATACAAAATATGTATGTATGTAATAAATGCATGAGTCCTGGCGTCTGTTAAGTATAAAAGAGGGGACGGATGAAAACCGGGTAGGGTTATTGAATGAAATATACATTAATAAAGCAGAATTTGGATGTCCCTTAATTGGATTGATTGTCTGAGCTGGACTCATTTTTTTACAAGAAACGTATGTACCTAGAGTCAGCACGTCCTATTAACAAAGCCAAAAAAGCCAATAAGATTCTCGTTTATCTTATGTATATATATTTTTAAAAGTCTGTTTTTGGAGTTATCACGCATGGAAACCAAAATAGTCAAGCAGATCAGTCTGAAATTTAGCAAGTAGACGTATGAAATATCCAAGCATGTTCCTATAATATTTTTGGGGGCCTTTGAGATCATTAAGAGGCTGTTTTTGACCGAAATACATCCTCATTTTCCTTCTCTCTTTATATATCTCTCAGCCTCTTCCCTTCTGTTTCTTTCTACATACCTCTCTCTCTCTCTCTTTTATTCTGCCTTCATTTTTTGTTTCTATTTCCCATTATTCAGCCCTGCAACGAAGGTATCCTCTGCTAGTAAAATATAAAATAATGAATTTGACTTTAGATGACGAGCCTGTGTAGCCCACTGCGTTATATTAAAAAAGAAAGAAAGAAATAAATTTGTTGTTGTTGCAGCCTGAACAATGTCTTTATTTTCTCAAGCTGTTACATTATTCTTTCATTCTTGAGGAAATAACCTCTATGCATCAAGTAAATAAGTGTGAGTATGCTCATGAAAAACTATAAGTATTTGTCAAAGAACTATTTCGTATATTATTAAAACAAAGTTTTTCTGTCTTTTTGTATGTTTGTCGTCGCTTAAAAACTCCGACCAATGTCAGATACTTCCCTTTGGTATCATATATGTAAGAGTGCACATATCTTGTCCGAGAGGCTTCTCTTCATTTCTAGATTCATTTCTAAATAAATCAATGAAGGAAAGATAATAATTGAATTGTATTTGAGAATTGCAGTCAACAGCTGTGTCAATTTTTTATCCAGTCCTTTTCACTCTTGTAGACTTTAGATCAACACATCGTTGAATAGGAAAGAAACATCTGTAGTTTAGGGTTCTTTTGAGTAATTATACTAGAAATATGGAAAAATTTTACTCGTATGTTTCAAAATTGTATATTTCCAGCAAGTTCGAAATTTTTTAGAAAATTTCGGTTTTAGAAAAGTCGAGTATTTTCTTTTGTTTTTTATGTTCCTTTAATTGGTCAGATGGAGTTGCATTGATATATGTAAAAATTACAGTATTACAATTACTCTACCTGACTTAGAAATTATCTTTGAAATCCATTTGGATAATCAAGGCTTTAAATTCTAAACATTTGTTAAAGTGTGAGTTTTTTTCATGACAACCGGAACCGTGTTTTTGGATCATCAAAATTTCTTATCATTACTATTTCATTCTTGAGGAGAAAACATATAAGTATATTAAGGCGTAACCACGAATGTGTGTGCTCATATTTGGTAGAAAGTAACGCTGGGGAGTTAAAATAGAATTGAGTAAAACGGAATAATTTTTACGTGATACAGAGTGAGACGTGTGTTTCCTTACTTGGTCTCTCAGCTATGTAGTTTAATGAAACGTCATAACAGCTATGCTGACCTTCCCTCAAACTTCTTCAAATTGTAAGGGTTAATATCTTAATTCTCTGTTTCTATTCATTTTTCAGACAAATTGCTTACAGTTTACAACTCTATACATTATTATATATTGCAGGAACAATGGCATCCTAAGGATTGCATGAAGGGGATGTAATCCCCTCTCCCCCAAAATATATATATATATAATCCTGCAGACGCCTCTAAAGTGTGATCGTGAATCGAACGAACACACATTGAATTCAAAAGAACCATTTCACGTTATCCCATGAGCTACGTGGCTCCATGAGTTTTTCTCGAGTTCGAGTAATATCTGAATCCAACACAAATAACTAATATCAATGAACTCTAAAACAATAGTTTTTTGGTTTTTTATTTTTATTTCAATATATATATACGTAGTATTGATAATGTATACATATTGTACACCATTTTGTATCAATACCATTACAATGCATTCATGGTGAGGATCATTATATAGAGAGAGACTCAAATCATAATTGGATTTTCAAAATACCTACATAATACATGCATATAAGGATTTCTCATTTCCCGGACAATTGTCTTTGACAAAGAATCCCGGGAAACAAATTTAGCAGCTGTGGCGAGGGAAGAGAGGGAAATAAAAAGGACATTGACGGGAATTACTCCAATGTGGATCCTCAATTCAAAAAGGACTCACAATTATAACTCCACAAATCCGATTTTGTATATATAAATAATGGCTTGGATCTAGTCGAAAAAGGGGACGGCTCTAAGCTACATAAATAAAAGGTAATTCATGACTTCTTCTATCAATATTGGTGTGACCGATATAAAAAAGATCAAAGCATGAAACATACACATACTATGCTTAATAAGCCCAAGTCGAAGTGCATCAAGCTTGGACGAATAGTCTACACTTTTCTAGCCCAGCTAAGCAAGTGGAAGGACATATACTCAACGTACAATGCCCGTATGGAAGAATTGCAAAGTGCAGACTATCTCATCCTTAGATGACCCACCCTATTTTAAAATTTGTGAAATGTTAATAAATGTAAAATATTATTGAACAAAATTTTAATGTAAACTAGGTTTTAGAATCTACTGTAGTAGCAGAAATACCCTGTTGTGTGGTAGTGTTCGTTGCCTTATATTTGTAAAATGTTATTTTATTTATGCATGGCAAACAGTAATAAATATTTAGCTAACTCTAATCATAATTGGATAAATAGTTTGTTAAATAAGGGAAAAAGAAGTTCACCCCTCCGGAATTAAAATCATAATGACAGCAGCTTAAGAAAAGAAAATTCACTCTTGAGTTTTCCAACTAAAATATGCAAGCAATTTTCGTCATGATTATTCATATGAATTCAGTTTTTTTATATATAACGCGCTTAACTTTAGATACACACTCTCGTTTCTCCTACATACATTATTATTTCTTAGACCAAGTTGTGACTCTATCTTAAAATATTAAGTGTACACTCGAAAATGAGTCCTCTACAAATAGACAAACAAACTATTGCTTATGAATATATATAGTGCCCAAGTTGATTTTTATAGAGCTCACGGGCCCAATTTTTTTAAATTCTTATACTATATCCAACCTGCAACAGAAAAACAAAAAAAACTTCAAGAGTAAGTGATGAAGAGGCTATTTTTTCTGGCGTTGCAAGCTGTATAATTGTGAAATCAGTACTTGTCCCGCGGGCTAAAAGTCACCTAACACATCATTTGATACTTTTTCGTTAAGTCTTTGAATAATTATCAACAATAACGGAATAATAATTTCATAAGTGGGAAAAAATTTCAAAGTACCAACTGATTTTAGGCCAATATACAAATGAGGCGTTAGCTGATCACATCCTTTGTAATGCATATATTGTAAAATCATAAAACCATGAACTTTTAATCTATTGAGTTATATATCATTAAATAAAAATCTATAATAAAGTAATTAAATACGGGATTTTCTGTAAATGTAAAGTTTGGACAAATCCCGGGAAAACGGTAGATAAATCCTCATACATACATATATGTAGTTTTGATGAAAAATATTTATTTTTTTAAACATGGTGCACAAATGAAATAGCTGGAACATTTACATAAAAAAATAAACATATTAATGATTTATGTTCAGAAAATTCCATATATGATGCGTTTTTAAAGTAGAAAATAATGATACAATATATATTGACGAGGTAAAGTTCCTTGGTTTTGGTTTTTATGTTTTGTTCTTTATACAAAAAAAAAAAAAGAATAAAAAATGTAAGGTCATAAAAGATATAAACGTTTATTGTCGTATTTCAACCATAATTTTATGAATTCAAGCATAAATATGCATTATATTATATATTGTATGGGTTTGTGGTATTCCATGTTATTAATAACTTATTGGAATCTTATGTCATTGAATGTGCAAATGCTATTCTCAAAGTCATATCTTTCAATAATCTATCTTTATAGATAGACTAGCTGTAGTACCTGGCAATGCCAGTAGTTATTAGACAAACTTTTCAGAAATAATATATAGAAGATTAGTGATGGAACAATTCCATAAAAATCCCAATACCGTTCTTGATGCTGATTCTGATAAAAATTATCCATTCCGATGCCGATTTCAACATTACTTATAGCACTGCTATTGATCTTCAGATTGTTTTACATCTTGCTACTTTTTGTTCTGCTTAATGTTCCTTAAATTTGTTAAATGGAGTTGAACCAAAGAATATACATAAAGAACTAAAAAACCAATACGGCCAATTCTAATCAATTGAAAGCCTTCTTTTGTCGTGTTTAAGCAGCTGAAATTCAGGTCAACAACAACTGATTATATATATTGTTTTTATCATAGTTATTATTAACTATTAGTTAAGCAATATAATTCTTTTTGATTAGTATATCTTCATATGAAAGATCGAAATGCCTTGTTGCTGACCTCATGAATAATTGATTCTACGCTCAAGAATGCATAAATTCCTCCAGATCTTTTACGGAATCATCGTATACTTCTACATGTATGAACTTTGGAGTTCATATAAATCGACTGAAGATTCGGTGAGAAACAGACAGAAAGAGTTTTCATCCACTGCTCCTTCATTGAAGTTCTTGAGTCTTTTCCTCTTTAAGTCAACTCTGCTTTGTCTCCTACTCTAAGAAAACTATTTCATTGATAAGTGTTCTTGATGCATATTATGTAGAAATAACTCATTGATATCAATTCAATTTATAGGGTGGAGTTTGATATGTACATATGCTCTACACGGATAATTAGATAACCTGGATACATTAAGCCTCATCCCTGATTAGGGATTTATTTAATACTTGTGAGTCTCTTTTGTGTTTGGAAAAAAAGTGGAAGATGATTCTGGACTCTTAAAGATAATGTGTCTCTCTTTTCTCGAAGTTTTGTCTGTAAAGCCTATTCTACGATGCTATTACATATAAATAGTTATTTTATCTTGTATCAAATCCTCCTATACTTATATTATTAAACTGAAGAGTTACACAAAGAAAAATATAATGGAAAATTCAGTAAGGAATAAATAAATTTCTCATTCCCCACCCAAAAATCCTTCATTGAAACTCTTGTGGTCAATCCTCCTAAAATTAAATTTTACTTTAAGTAAACTTCTTCCTTAATAAGAGTTCTATAGGATCCTTAGTGTTTATAATGCACGAATTACTTCTAAATAGTCTCTATCACAAATATCAATTTCATTTTTAAGTTTGAATTCGTGATGTACTGCAAATATGGACAATGATACCTCTTGAACACTTCAAGCCTCAGTCTTAATTTCCTTAGTACTCGTAAGGCTATTTTGCCTTTGGAAAACAAGTAATAATTTTTTTTTAACTTTCAAAGATAATATGTTCATCTTTTCTCCATATTTTGTTCTGCAATCCATTATTCTATTATGTTACTACATATAAATTGTTATTTGGAACTGTTAAGTGACTATGTACTTTAAAAAATATAAGTGACTTATTAACTTTAATAGATTTTTATTGTAATATCTGAATTTCGTTGCAATTTCCAAACTTATTGACTCAAGGATCTTCTTCTAAACATCCTTTATAAAATGGGCATTTAAAAAAAAAAGAAACAAAAATCAACATGGTAACCTTGACAATTTGAAGAATATTTGGAGGAGAGAAAGAATAATGCCCATGACGTTTCATTAGATTAGCTACAATCAGCTGTGATAAGAGAGGAAGGAGAAAAGGATATAAAGAAGGACATTTGCTAGAATCACTCTGATGTCGATCTACAATTATTCCTTGAGTCAAACTGGACTTATAATAATAACTCAGCAACAAATCCTCATGGTTACGCTCCGTCTTTTATGGGAACACACGAACGTTCAAACAGGTTTTGAATATAATTGAATCTATTTAGAAAAGCATGTTCACTAAACAGGAATGAATAATAATGACAACTGCTAAGGAAAAGAAAATTCTTTTTTTTACACTACCAATTACAAATTAACGGACCAGCTAAAAAACACAACGGATTTACATCATTGTTTGTATATATTCCATGAGTTGTACAGATTAAATAGAAGTAGGGATGAGCATCGAGCGAGTGCGAGTAAAAGGTGAGAGCGATACATATGGTACTATTGATTAAAAGTATCGGCTTTGGAGGATAGAATATCACGTGATGCTGGTATAGAAATGAACATCTTCTATATTTCATATTAGACTAGGAGAGTGAAGATAAAAAGTAGTTGGAATTTTCAAATTCAGGAATACCTGATTTACTCTGTGAAAATCATGAAAAACTTCCAAATTTCTATATTATAGATTTATTAACAAATATTAATAAAAGTCGCTAGTATGATATGTCATCCAATTAGTCGTCAAAACTTATGATTACCACTTTACCCATAGCAATAGATTGATAGTAAATTTATACATCAAAGTATTATAACGTATATTTGTGATATTAAGTTATAGAAATATGGGTAAAATTAAAAACACAATTTTTAAAAAAACAATTAATTATAACTAAAAATATTAATGAGCAATTTTAATACTAGTTATACACAGAAAGTGAAACAAATTAATAATGACAAACGATACGAAATTGAAGTTATTGAAACTATATATCACAAATGGATTCAAGAAATTATTAGGGACAAATGTAAACTATAAATATATAAAATATAATGCGACATTTTTTTACAGATAAAAATATACTAATTATGAGTAAAAATAAAATCCGTCTTTTTCCTTTCATACTTCAAATTCCATGTAAAAACCCTATTGTTCGTCATCTAAGTAGATCATTTGTAAAGCTAAAAAAAAGTAAATTAATATGTTCAGTATTTAACACGACTTATACTTATCTAAAATAAATTGTACTTCAATATGTTGGAATCCATGGAACATACCCAATTCTTAACCCGAAGAAACTCATGTTAGACAAACTATTTGCATTTGAAGCTAATACTGCCTTTGAGACCATTCATGCCGTTGTTCTTGTCCATATTACTGTATTTATTAATAAATATACTTTATTCTTGAAAAAGTTAATTGATAAACATTTACTCTTACGAATCTAAAATTTCAATACTCGATCTTAAAATTAGCATGTTCCTGACATTTTTTACTAATTAATGAATGGACTCAACATGCTGAAAATCCTCTCTCAGTTACAATTGAGAATAGTTGTGTTTCTGTAAATTGTCTCCTTAGAATTTGCTAGATCTTTCAAATCGTTCTACGCTGTATTTTCATATAAAAATATATTTAATTTGGTTTTGAATGGTTCTAACTTGATATCGACGCGTAAATGTTCGACAATAGTCAAGCTAACAAGTAAAGGGAGTCTTCCTTCTAACATGGTAGTTGCCTTGATAATTGGGTTGAGATTATTATTAATTAATCATTTACATATAATCTCCTTAACTTTAATGACCGTTGGTGTTTTTTCATTAAGGTTGTTTAAATATTCTCTGATTACTTTGAAGTTAATGATATAGTTATCAACTGCTTTGAACCCTAGTGTGTGACGATATGTGCTGGAGGTAAGGGAATTTGGTAGAAAACAGTAAAGTTCCGTTTTCTTTTCCCGGCATTCAAAAACATTTTTTTATTTTTCTGAAATGAGCTCGTTTGTCTTTGGAAATTCTTTACGTGCAAGTTCAGTCACATTATGGAGTCTATGAGCTACACAAATAATATTTGTCAATTGGGGGTAGCTTCTTTAGAGGTCTTAGTCCACTTTTTTACAGTAGGACACTCCATTCATGATGAAAACTATAAACTTATTATGATCAAAGTACAGACCAAGAGTTTGTTGAATACTCTCAACCACAAAATTTGCAATATTAATTACGTTAGCAACTTTTATGTCTATTAAGTTGATTAGATAAGTACGACCCAAGAAACGGCCATACAAAGGACCCACAATCTAGCTGTCATTGATCGTTCCTGGTTGTCTTTAGTCTCATCAACAGCAATGAAAATATCCTTATCTCCAATTTTCCCTTGAATTTTGGAGATTACATCATTGCTGACAACTTGCAAGATTTCATTTATTTTTATATACTTTTCTTATACAACTCTAATCGTATTTACTTTTCTTTTACTTTTTAACATAACGGCGCGCCTGATGCTACATACAAAACGCCTAAAAGATTTTATTGATATGATTACATTATTTTTTCTTAGATTAAAAAAGTATGTACTTATTAAAGACAGGCACACAAATAAAGTTTGCTTTACTAACATACATAGATAGTATCTACTATCTACATTCTCCTTTACTTGGAGAAGCAATAAAAATCAGGTCAAATACAACAAAACAATTTAAGTGTGACAGTTTCAAATAGTACTTTGTCGGTCCTTATGTATTATGTCCAGTCCAGTCTTGAGATCGATCCTTAGAATTTCCCCTAAAAATGTCCATGTTTTACTAAGCCAAAGAAGATATATGATATACAGGATAACCCATAAATCTTAGGACAACAACGGATGAGTGTATATTTTTTAAATTCTGTTTGTTGTATATGATTCACGCCACCTCCATTTTTGTTTTGTGTAAAACAAACTTTTTTTAAAACGTGCTCTTCAGCCTCTAACGACGACATCATGAACCCGAAGCGCGCCATTAGTTCATTTTATTTTGAAGGGAAGGGATGCAGGGGCATTACCTAGTCCCTGAAAGACCTCAATCTGTGCAAATCATAAGTCCTTTATACGATCAAGTGGACATGGATACCGGGAGTGTCGATGACAGTCCTAGGAGTGGTCGTCCGAGGTCCATAAGGACACCCAGGTTGATCGAGGTAACGAGGTGGAAGATCAACCTTCAAAAGAAGAAAAACATGATAAAGATGGTTCATGAGGCTGGATTGTCTCGAGGAACATGTGTAAGGGGGTCAGAGAGGACTTGATGATGAAGCTGTATCGTATATAAAAGTGGTAGATTCTCAGTGAAGTCAGAATAGCCAAGAAATTGGCCCAGGAAAAGGTATTTTGAAATTTCTCAATTCTTGTACGCACGTTTCAATCATTTAGACTGACGATAAGATCTTCACCGTGGCGTTGGCTCACAACTTCACCATATAGTCAATTCTAGAGAGGAAGGATAGTGTGACTTCCTACGGACTTGAAGGTCACCATAGTGTCTGCACAGAACAACTTGTCGGAGGAGACCATCTGTACAGCGTGTTTAGCAGTTCTAAAGTGTCTGAGAGCAGTAGTTGCCGCAAATATTGGACATGTGGAATAAACTGGTAGTCCTTTTGAAGGAAATTTCACACTGATTGCAAAGGGGTAAAAAGATGTTTTGAGAAATAAATATTTGTGTACTTTCTTGGATGTTGAAGTTGACATAAGACCTCATGAGTTACCCTGTATATATAAGAGCATTGCATATATCTTGCAAAAAAAAATCCCTGTTTTCATTAGATTGCAATATAATACGAACATATTATTTATTTACTCAGTTACATAATTCAATTTATTTTAAAACTGATATTATCATAAAAGAGAGAAACACTCTCAATGACGTTATGAGTGATCAATTCTACATTCTTTAAGTACCAAAATGTGGGACTAAGTTGGACTATATGGGACCAGACTGGAATAGATTGGGGTCTTTATAAGGACCGATACAACACCAGTTCCAATCATAGATAATATATCCAGTCACAAAGTTTTACTTGAAGGTATGATTTCATGACAGCTGTTCCTGGGGGAATATATATTGTAAGATTTTATAACATATATACGTTTGTACAATGTACGCCCAAATTAGGTTTCTCATTTCACAAAATATTGTATTTAAGCATGATCCCTAGAAAAATTTGTATACTAGTGGATCCTAAGAAATATCTGTATTTTTGGTAGGTGTAAAACCTAGATAAATTCCAAGATTCCAAGAAAGAAACTCTTAGTACAATCATGTATCGAAAAGTTGCATCTGCAACAACAGAAATGAAATCATATGATAACAGCGCACTCCAAGCTATCCATGTTTACCGTATAGCTATAGCCACCAAAATTTAGATTACAATTATTAAGGGAAAAAAATTGAGATTCTTATCATCTTTTCTTTGACTATGGGATAAAAACTGATTTTGAGGGCAATTTTTTTTTATATTCAGTCAGTTTTGTATTGTTTTTCTTGTGACTATTGATTTTGACATCAGTTAATATATATTATCATTATTCAAAACTCAGTCATTGAGGATAAATTTGAGATATTGTAACGCCTTGTACAAATGGGTCTGTTAGTATAGTAATTTTCAATTTTTCAAGTATAGTTAATTTGTATTGATTATACAATTACACTTTACTTTATGTTTTTAAGCAAAAAAGTACTCTGAAGAGGTTTTTAGAGTTTTTAAAGTGAATTTCTCTAATCTACATAAATGCTTGTTGTGTTATCTACCTATAAGATCAATTTTATTATACATTAACATGGTGTAATCAGGTGCATCCACAGGGTTTGGGATGAACTGGCGCCCCCCCCCCCTCTCTGCTCCAAATTAAGGAATTTTGTTTTTTATTTATTTTTATTCATTTGGGCAAATTTATGCAGCACCGCAAAAAATAAAATTTGAGAATAGCTGTGCTTTTTTTTTATTTAAAAAAAAAAAATTGAAATTTTTATTCGAAAAATTACATTTTTCTAATTTATTTCCAAAAAATTCAATCTTCTGTCTATATCTATGGGTTTTTCAATTTTTTTTCCCAAAAATTTATTTTTAGAAATTATTTTCCAAACAAAAATTTCTTGAAATTTTTTTTCAGAACTACAACAACTCTTGATAATGTGACAAAGAGTTTTAAATTTGTCCGTAGAGTCGTATAAGATATTACCTTTCAGCAAATAAAAATATATTAATCCCAAAAATGATTTAAAAATTTAATTTTTTCGTCAATAGCAATGGATTTTTGAAATTAAAAAAAAAAAAATTACGTTAATAATTATAAAAAAGTTTTATAATTTTTTTAACATATTTTATTTTATGAGAATAACAAGATTTTTGAAAAAAAATTTCCAACAAATTAAAATTTTTCACTGATAGTTCAAGATTTTTGAATACAAAAAAATAATATTTGAAATTTTTTTCCGAAAAAATTAATATTTGAATTTTGTTTTTCCAAAAAATTAATATTGTTTCTTTACAAAATTTAAATTTCTTGAGAGTAACAATGGATTTTTGAATTTTTTTTACAAAAAAATTTGAACTTTGGACTTAGTTTCCAAAAACAAATAAATCCAAAAACCAAGCCTTCCGGTAGGTCATATTTTATACACCTCTAGTTAGTTAACCTATCGTATTCTATCATCAAAAGACAATTTATTTTTTCAACTGTCTCCTGTCTCCCCTATTTATGTATGAACATATTTTCTTCATTTTTAATCTTATGTATTGTATATTTTGAATACAATATATGTACGTAACAAAACATTGTTATCTTCTTGACAGTGTATTATTATGCAAATCATCCAAACAGATTATTTTATGTATAATACCTAACAATCTCAAGAGGAATCCTCCTATCTTTACAGTAATAATGAACAAGGGGTGGAACAAAAACATGGTCACCCTCTAAGCCATGAGTCAGACAAGGACACTACATATTATTTCCTTCTCTATGGACACATCTCATTATGATGCTAATACGGAGTAGAGGTGTATAAAATATGCACTACTACAGGGGTGTTCGAAGAGGTGTACTGAAGGGCTGTAGCCCCAACCCCAAAAAAAAGAATTTTTGCTCTAACTATAATTATTTTTCCAAAAAATTATTTTTTTTAGGAAAAATAATTTAGTATTTGTGAATAAGAATGGATTTTTAAAAAATAAATTCCAAAAAAATTTAATATTGGAATTTATTTTCCCAAATATTCAATTTTTCAAAAAAAAATTCCCAAAATTTAATTTTTCAAAAAAAAAAAATCCCAAAATTTTTTTCAAAAAAAAATTCCCAAAAATTTAATTTTTCCAAAAAAATTCCCGAAAATTTAATTTTCTGCTCTCAGCTATAGATTTTTGCAAAAAATTTCGGATTAATTTAATTTTTGTGAATATCTTTTAATTTTTGAAATATTTTTATAGAGATTTAACTTTTCAAAAAAAATTCCAAAAATTTAAATTTTTGTGTTTAGCTTAAGATTTTTTTTAAAAAAGTTCTGATTTATTTAATTTATGTAAATAGCTTTAAATTTTTGAAATATTTTTCTATGAAAATTTAATTTTTCAAAAAAAAATTTCTGAATAATTCAATTTTTCAAATATTTCCAAAAAATGTAATTTTCTTTCCATAGCTTTGGATTTTTTGAATTTTTTTTTCTAAAACACCTCAATTTGAGATTTAATTTTTGGGAAATTTTATTGCCAAAAAAATTATTTTTTGGGAATAGCTTTGGTTTTTTGAAATTTTTTATAAATTTTTAATTTTTCGATTTTTTTTCAAAAAGACAGAACATTTAAGTATACAGTAATCACTATACCATGTTATCATGAAAACGAAGAATAACAATGATAACCCGGAAGTTATCAGAGTGTGTATTAGTAACTTAAATGGAATTAAGGCTCGATATCAGAGTAATTGAGTCTAAATGTCCTTACTATAACAAGAGTGGGATCTGTGTTTATTTCAATATACTGTATTGTCAATATTTATTTGGGACTCAAGACTGAAATCCCCTTCAGTTCAGTCTTGGACCCGTCCAATTCAGTTCAACTCAAGTTGTGTTTTTGCATCTGTTTTTTTGTCTCCTGGTCACTAGGATTACGGCAAAATTTACAGATCGATTTTGATCTTACTTGGTACAAAGATGATATATATGGTCACAGTAAAAGGCTATTAAACTATGAGAGGTCCAAATAGTACGAAATGTTAAAAATATATAATAGACTATAACTTTGGATTATTTTCAGGTACTGAGCTCAAATTGATGTCCTTATGTAGCTTTACTAAAGTTGCTTCATTTAATAAAAAAACCAATTGAGACAAAATGACCATAGACGGAGATTTGACCTACACTAACTCCTTTTTCTAATTCTTTATTTTTTCAATCAGTTTTAGTAATGAAAATCCTTGGACCGACAGTCTTAAGAACTGTTAAGATAGGTCCTAAGAATGGATAGACCAAATATAAGGACAGACACAACACTATTTCCTTTATTTCATGTCTTTTTGCAGATGATCCAATAACATGTCATGGAAAATATGCTGGTCTCCGCCCAAACATTATGTAAATTGTCAGGGTGACCACGTTTATCTTCGAGTTCTTTTATTTTTACATATACGGCAGGACATATTTTAAACATCACTGATAAGGAGAGTAGAAAAGTATGAATGTCAAGGGAGCGGGGATCAAATTGTCGCCAAAATATTCATCTACAAAAAACAGCACAAAATATCCATTTTTTAACTTTTTTATTGAAAATCAAAACTATGACGAGCATATAGGTATAGAGTAGCCATTCATTCGATATAATCACCGTTGGCATCAATAACGGCCTCAATAAGGCCTCTGAACCGGGCGCAGGCTCTTCTGACCATCTCATTGTCCATGTTGCCGAATACCTCCTTGATGGAGTCCATCAGACTGGCCTTGGTGCTATGGGGATGTCTGTTGGTATGTCTCTCGACATAGCCCCAGACAAAATAGTCCAAAGGATTTAGGTCGGGAGAGTTAGAAGGCCACAAATCCATGGTTACGACGTCATAACAGTTCTCGGTTAACCACTGCATGGAGATTTTGGACGCATGGGAGGGTGCTGAGTCCTGTTGCCACACCCAGGGTCTGTCTCCGGCCTTCATGGACCTGGTAGGGTCATCCTCAACCATCTTCTTCACCTTGTCGACAAAGTCGGTGTCCCTGACCTTCCTGTCGGCGCCCTCTTCCTTGGGTGCCCTCTTTATGGTGGCATCAACATCCCAGGTGTCCTCTAGCTTCTTACAGATACGCTGAACAGTCCGTAAATTCACTCCTAAGGTTGAAGCAATCGTTGAATTGGAGATTTCACCTCCATTATTAACCAATGCCATGACTACGGCGGACCTCGAAAGCTCCTCGTTCCACTTATAGCTCTTTATCTCCTCCTATGATGACGGTATGGTGCTAACTGAACTACGTATCGTCAGCTGACAAGAATAGCTTTCCTATTTGGTAACCGGTTTTTTATTTAATAATGTCGTCTTCAAGTTATCAAGGTTTAAATTAGGCGACAATTTGATCCCCAATCCCTGTAGATAGGAGCAAGGTTAATATAAAGACAAGGTTATACCATAACGCATGTACGACTGATGTTTGACTCCCACCACGCTTTTAATATTGACTTCACAGTAGATGAGTGGTTGCGTGTTTTGTCAAAATATGTTTTTCTGCCCAGCAGTCCCTACGATACATTGAATTGAAAGCTCAAGCAATAGTGACGTCATAAACTATGAGTGGTTGGGTGTTTTGTCAAAATCTACCTGTCTTGCCCAGCAGTTGGTAAAACACATCAGATTGAAAATTCTAGCAAGCCCGATTACATTATGGTCTAACCTTGTATTTCTATTAACCTTTGATAGGAGTAGGGGACATATTTTTAAGAGAGGGTTTGGCATCAAAATCTATCAGTGGCGTAGTTAGATATTCGTGCCTGAGGCAAAATTACCAATTCCTTAGAGTCATCCTATAAGACGATGTGATTGTTATATAATCTCACAACCTTACCTTCTTAAATAGAAAGGGAATATGCTCAAAATCTGTTAGTATCAGTTAGCTAATTCACAATGGTTTCAAAAATATTTGACATAGGCTAAAAATCTTTATATCCATTTGATTTTTTTGTATATATTAATGATACAATCTGATTTTTTAAGATAAAAAAATGAAGACAATATAGGTGTCTCCTATGAAAAAACATATCTGGCTTGGAAGTTGTTTTTATTTCCCTTACTTTCAAAAAACAAAAAGTTTTAATTCGCAATTATTTTTCAAAACGTTATTATTTCCTTAACTATAAATTCATTTTTTTTATTTTTGTCAATGAATTGTTTTGGGAAAGTACTGAAAAAAAATCTACGAGTCCATAATAAATTTTGTCGTTTTTTTTTTGTTTTGTTTTTTAATTAAACGATTATTAATAACACTATAAGTGTTAACTTTTGAAAATATTTTATTATTGTTTTTTTTTTCAAATCTACTCTATTGTTTCATTTTAATAAAACCCTAAAATCACTCTTCTGGCCCTATAAGACTATCTTAATCAAGTTAGATAATTTTGTTATCTATTAAACGACGTGCAGACAAATTAGAGCAGAACTAGGGATTTTAGAGTTTAGGCTAATATAAATATTGCTTGAAAATAAGATATGATGGTCCCTACTAAAAAAGTTATTCATCAATTAATTAAAAAAATTCTGATAAAAACGGACTTGAGTTCATCCAATCAAAATCAAGAAGACTATTAATTAACTATAGTTACACAAAAATCAACACGTGACATAAAAATACAGAATGAAATTTAATATTCGTGGTATGACGGCCAATGTAAATACATTCCCAAAAATGATTTGACAAAATAGTTTATAAAATAAAACTAATTTTGATAGTCTTTTTAGCTCTTTAGTTTTTATTTATGGAACTCGGCTAATTGATTCAATTTGTAATATACAAAAACGATTTGCACAATTCATTTTCATAATTTGAAATTTACAAAATTTTTAAACGTAAATAACACCATGGATAAAGATTTTAGAGATCTAATCTAAGTGTCACCTATTTAACTTTTGACTAAGGATTTTTAATTGGTACAAGTTGTCTCAATCAGATAGATTGGAACTGGATTTATTCCGAAAATCCAACTTTTTAGAGCTTTACAAAATTGTCAATAACTAATTATTTTATCAATTAATCATCCACAATTATGAAATATAACAAATTGTCATTTATAGGATCCAGCGTTTTATTGATACCGGATGCGGCGAAAAAATCTTAGCACTTTTTTTTGCTACATAAATCAAGTTTTTTGTGAATGTGGTAAAATTGTTCCGTTAAAATACTAAAAATAAACAAAAAACTAGATCTTCCTAAGTATCTTAGAAGTCAAGAAAATTCCATCTAAACGTGACCAACGAATTTTGATCAGCACACTTTTGGATGCTGGCAAGAAACCAACGGAGATTGCAAAGTAATTGAGAATCTCCAACATGAACCCGGACATGAACGCGGTTTTTTAGCGGGATGGTGCACCGAACACACGTCCAAAAGGCCCACAATTGTTTGGAGGACACCTTACCTTTCTGGCCAAAGAAAATGTGCCCCCTACTCAGCGGATTCCAACCCATTGTACTTCACTTTTGAGTGCATGTTGAGTCCAAGGCCTGCATCGTCCGTCACCCAAATATCAACAACCTTAAGGACACTGTCAACCAGTACTGGGATGCTATGTCTGAGGACTACATCTGTAATGGGTGCAAGGCCATCATTACTGCCAAGGGAGTTACATCCATGATTAGGGTAGCCAAGACATCATATTAGTTATTTTTATTTCATTGACATACCTTATTACAACTGGTTGCTGAAGGACATCTTCATAAAGTTCCAGATTGAAAGGGTAAATTTTTTTGCTGCACCAAAGTTTGATTATTCAGTGCATGATGAATGGAGGACGTCACCTCTTCAATATGATTTCCAAAAGTGTAACTTTAAATGTGTACTCTCATTATAAAACAAAAATATAACTTTTCTGATTTATCAAACTTGTTTCATTGCTTTTTTGGAAAAATGAAGTTATGTTACTGGACTCAATATATAATTTAAAATATAATTACAATATTTCCCCCAATAAACCAATTTTAAATGTTGAAGGCTCGACTTCTCTGTAGCAGTAATACATTATCTACCTCTAAAGTCATATAAAAAACAGCTGATGTGAATGAGGGTCTTTATTCAGCAACATAGGGACCTAGCGTAATGTCCGTTGGGTCGACTGTAAAATGGCGTCGGTCTCATTTTAAAAAGGGAGAAAAGGTGAGGAAAAGGAAAGAAACAAAAAAAAAAGAAAAAAAGAGAGAGAGACAATTTTTCAAAACAAAATTAGGTTCGTGAGCATTTGATTTTTGATAACTCTTGATGTTTGCTGGTTCCATGAAAAATTTGTAAAAAATAATAAGATTTTTGATTTTA
The DNA here is from genome assembly GCF_016086655.4 of Lepeophtheirus salmonis. Taxonomy (NCBI): domain Eukaryota; kingdom Metazoa; phylum Arthropoda; class Copepoda; order Siphonostomatoida; family Caligidae; genus Lepeophtheirus; species Lepeophtheirus salmonis. The sequence continues at coordinate 28,416,900 of NC_052138.2, read as the reverse complement.
TCAACAATCAAACTGATTCTTATTTAACTGAGCTGTTCTTTTTGCCATTTGAACACATGAGCTGGCTTATTAAAAACTTGTTTTTTTAATTATCCGGTCAGGCTTAAAATAGACTGTAACGTCCCTTATGGTAGAGCTCCGGTACGTCTTTGTACAGTAATACCATAAGTCTCTTTTCCGCTTTTTGCTCACGCTCTACGAAATGTACATCCCCTTATATTTGACAACATGGACTCAAAAGTAAATGATTATTTGCATACAGTGAATGGAACTTCAACAGACAAGTTTGTAAGGAGTAGATCAAACAAGTTTTTTTGATTAAATTCAAATGTTTTTATTAGTTTTATTAATATAAAATATACTTATTTATCTATGTCAATCTTAAAAATTATTATCTTACAACAAGTAATATCTTGTCCTAAATTAAATAATTACAGATATTAAACCCCAAAAAAAATTCGAAAATTTTAAAGTGGAACAATAATTTCAATGCTTATCAATACTAAATGTATTTCTGTTTATGGGTCAAATTTATTTTGTTAAAATTTAAGTATCTTTCATGAACAAATAGCATGATGAATATTATTTTTTATTTAAGCTTTATTAAGTGTGTTTTTCTTTTTGTTTAATTTTCATTTAATTGGTCAGATGGAGTTGTACCGATTAAGTATAAGTAATTAGTATAGTATTAAAATTACTCCGTCTAAACAAGGCATTGTCTTTAAAGGCTTTTATGCATAGCCTTATACCAAGTGGTCCATTAAAATCTGAACACTTTGAATTTTAAACTTCAACAAGATATAATTTATTAATAAACAATAGAATTTCATTAATTAATCTAGGGGCCTAATGACGACTAATGTAGTTCTCTGTCATGGCATCCGTGTTCTTCCCGACAGTGGCGTTAAGGGCGTCGGTGTTTTTATGGTGGACACTGCAGGCCTTCTCCTCAAAATGCACCCAAAAGGTGTAGTCTATGTGGTTGACACTATGGCTGTTGGGGGCCAAAAGTGTCAAAAAAGAGTTCAAAATCACTCCAAAGACTCATTTAAAAGAGTCTTGCTACAAAGGAGATGGGTTTTTTTCATTGCTGATGTCCAAAGTTGACTTTCCAACGTCAGAAGGCTCTTTCTACCCACTTTTTTGATAGCTCTCCGGACAATCTGATATGATACCCCGAGATCTCTTGCATGAGAGCTCATGGAATTAATGGGATTCGCCCTGGCCTTGTACGTAAGCTAGAGATTTCAGGTTTCTTTTCTTTTGTAACTAATTGTTTATGCTTTAATATATCGAAATATGAATTAATTTAAATCAATCAACCTTAATCCATTATTGAATTTGTAAGTGTTCAGATTTCAATGGACCACCAGATATATCCTTCTCTATGAGCGTCAGTGAATCGAACCTACACACATTAAGAGGAATAGAGTTGGTCATGGTTTCATTCTGAAGGTGATATTCTAATGTGTTCTTGGATATCCAGTCAGTTACTATCATGCATTGGAATAGTGAGGAACGTGCCATCAAAAATAAATATTGTCAAAAATGGTTTGACATCAAATTAATTGCAATTTAGCCCTGTAGTTTTTATTGATACGATTCAATAAAATTGTTTACTTTTTTTAAATTCCTAATATAGAAAAAATCATTTTTTTGCAGGTATAGAAGTATTTTAATTTGACAGCTCTTTATGATTAAAATTAATTTCCTGAATTGATATGTATTATTTTTTCAAAAAATGAAGAGAAATAAGGTACAAGAATAAATAAAACTTAAAGATCTAAAATTATATTTAAAATTTAAAAAATATAAAAGGATTCATTCAATATTCAAACTATTAAATATTTTATGCATTAACAAAAGTTGGGGTTTTTTTCTTCAAAGTTTTCATCTTTTAAATACTGACATCTATCCTTAAATTACCTTTAGAAAAATATATCTCAACGGTAGATGAGGACAGCAGTCTATAAATCAAAGGGTAACATTTGCGCTTGATTAGATCTAATAGAAAATCTGCCAAATATTCAAATATCTTTGAATAACAATTATTAAATTAAATGAATTCACATTACCACATGCAAATAAGATAATATTAAGTGCTAATGGGATGTGGTTTTCCCAAACAACGTGTCTTGAGGCAATTTCAAGTGTTCCTTACGATTTGTGACAACCATACATTATTTGCAATATCTTATAATAATCAAAATAATTGGTTTAATTAAAATAGGTGTGTCAAGAAATTTTTATTTGTGTTTTAGTGTGCCTTGGGCACAAAAAAATTGGGAACCGCTGTCTTTTGGGACAATGTTATTATGAGCTTTTGTTGACTATCCTCCAGTAAAGCCTGATAACTATTTTGAGCTTGAACACAGGGTTATCAGACTTTTTGAAATTGTGCTTGCGAAAGATTTTGAGATCTTATATCAATTTACTACATAAAAATATAAGAAAATTGTATTTCATTTGGGAAAATTCGTTTAAAAAAAAAAAAGATTTATCTTCCAATGTAATCTCCACACACGAAGGAACTGGTGGTGTCTTCTGAAGGAAATTATGTTTAAATCTTCTTAGAGTAGCCAGCTACATGAGAGGCAGACTTGTCAAACCACAGAGAGCCACAATTACGGCATAGAAAAAAATATCTAATATATCTTGAGAAATATTTTAAACCTTTGTTTCTCGCAATCTTTAAAATTATTTTTTTTATTATTAAACTTTTTGAGGGTATCTCATAAGATGCAGAAACGGAAAAAGTAAATGATCGAAAATTTGAGCAATTTTATCGCTCTTCTAAAATGGCTCGTTATTCAAAACAATGAGCGTACTCCTAATTAAGAATATTGAGCGGTGCAATTGTTACACGAACATGTTCTAGTAACATTGCAGCAGTGTTCAATTGAAGTCACACACTAATGCTTTGCCTTTATATTAATAAAGTAAAATTTGTCTGTTTGCATCATTTGTTTTATTATCATTCGTTACAAAATGTAACGAATTAATATCATTACAGTATTTTTCCGCAGAACTTCCATTCATGTAGTTACCACCAACACCACATGCACCGCTATATAAGACTATTACATTCAGTTCCCTCTGGATAACATAAATATACTTACATACAACCATATATATATATACACTATAGTGTATACGATTATTATGCATCTCGTCAATAACAAAGCAAGATGAAGTGAAAGTCAATTACACATATATATATAAGAAAATAAATAAGAATCTTAAGACTCAAGGCGTTTTATTATGTACTCGACACTATATTGTATTTTCAACAATGTATATGCACACTTAGTCCTGTTGGGTTTCGTTCCACAAATCCTAGAACGGTTTGAGACAGTTTTATTTTTTAGTGGATACAACTAGTTCCATCTTTTAAAAAAAGTTTAGTCTGTTAGTCATATTAAGTTCTATATCAGTCATTATTTATTCGGTCCAGTCGCTTCCTTAACTGTAAATGGTATATATATATGCATTAATGCATTAAGAGCATTGCACAATGCACATATCTTGCAAAAAATATTTATGTTTTCATTTTAATACAATATAATACGAACATATTATATTTTTATTATTCTAGTTTTGTTTCTGATAATTTAAAAAAGGATAAACACCCTCAATGACGTCACTACGCCTCTATTTTACCTTCTTTAAGAGTCGCCAAGTGGGATTGGACTGGACCGCGGTCCTCTAGGGGTGTCAGCATGGGGAAGATTAGAGGGGCTGTAGACCACACAAATTAAACACTTTTATATTCTTACTAGAAAATGCAGTATTTCGAAAAAAAATTCAAAAAAATTAATATTTGAAGTTGAATTAAATTTTCAAATTTTTTGAAAAAGTTGTGGATATTTGAAATTTTTCTCTAAAAAATTTTATATCTGAAATTTAATTTTAGACATATTTTTGACAAAAAAAATTAATTTTTTTGTGAACATCTCTGGATTTTTGAAATTTTTTGAGAATAGCTATAAATTTTTGAATTTTTTTTCTCAAAAATTAAATTTTTTGAGAATAACTATGGTTTTGGAATAATGAAAAAAATAATTTTTGTTAACAGCTCTGAATTTTTGATTTTATTTTTTTCCGAAAAATTTAATTTTAGAGAATAGATGGTTTTTTTGAAATAGAGTACATCGACCTACAATAGTGTCCGAGGAAACTTAATGCGTTGCTTACATCATATTTGTACAACTCATAGGTACGTCATAATAAGAAAGAAAATCGGAACCTCCACTGAGATCGAAAATAAGTAGACTATATATTATGACTGAAAAAATTGATTCACAATTTGAAAACGATTTAATTTCGATCTATGGTCTGATATTGCGGTCTGGACTGAAATATCTGTGCAAATAGATCTAGAAAAAATTATTTAAGACCAAAATGAGAAAAAACAAATTCGATATCGGACCAAGTCTCAACACTATTCCGCATTATGTAAATACACACATACGCATAGTACTCAATACATATAAGATATTGAATGAAGAATTAGACAATTGATCTTTTTAAACAAAAAAAAACCCTCTCATTTCAGACATCATATAATCAACGATTGCTTCATCCCTTAAAGATATTTTTAATTATCAGAGGTAGAACATGGGACTCGAGATTTGCGACTAGACTTAGACTTGAGTCCATATTTGATAAACTTGCAAATCGAATTGATATCATAATCAATTACCCGAGTCTCAACTTAAACTAGAAAGCCTGTTTATACTTAAGTCATGAAAAACTTCTGGATTCTATATATAAATCATGGACTTGCAATGAGCTCAAAATAAATCTAATGAATCGATGAAAATATTCAAGGACTTGGATTTGCAGTTAAAAGTGTCCCAATGATTGGTTTTTTCTTTTTTTTGAAAAAAAAAAAGACCAAAAATCCATAGCTATTCACAAAAAAAAAAAATGGAAAAATTAAATTTTTCAGAATATTATCCTGAAAAAAAAATTTAAAAAATTAACTTTCAAATATTTTTTTTTTTTTCATTCAAAAATTCCACAGTTATTCAAAAAAAATTCTAAAATCCAAAGTTATTCGCAAAAAATTAATTTTAAATATTAAATTGTTTGGAAAAAAATTTAGAGTAAAAAGAAAAAAAATACTTAATTTGAGGGGGCTACAGCTACTTCGCCCCACCCCACCCCCTGCAATCGTCCCTGCCTATTTAAATCGTACAACAAATGTTTATTTTCTTTGCTTTACTAGATAAAACTTTTTTTGTGGACCGATCAAGATCAATTTTTTTTTTTTTTTTTCAGACTGAATTTTCATATGAAGATCGGTCCAAACCGATCTTGGAAATGAATTAGTTTGGTTTAACAATAATTAAGACGGTATCAGATCGGTATATCATTTCCAAACCAAATTCCAACATTGTTTATAATATATGTCCCGTCAGAACTAAAGCAAGCTAGAAGGATTTTAAATTATTGACCTTTGTAGTTCGTCAACTTAAAAACAATCTTAACAAAAGTCAACAAAATGAAAAAAATTGATATTTGCCCTGATATATCATTTACAATAAAATCAATTTATCATTCCAGTTATTGAGACAATATATATTTTGGCTACAAATTTACTCCACAGTCAATATTGAGAAAAATCAGGTTAGATTACTTTTGTGTTGACGAACAACTTGTATATTCTTTAACTAATTAAGTATCCGTTATTTCTGCATTAATAGAATATTCTGATTAATATTTTACAGTCAATACAAATTATGCTTAAATATTGCAAAAATTCCCTATCATAATTAAATAAATATAAATGATTTTTGAAAAGAGCCAAAATGTCATTTGATGTCTCATAAATCAAAATATTATCTTAAACTATAACTATTATTCTTCAGTATTCCAATATTTTATCCCAAAAATTGAATAGAAAGTTTATAATTAACTAAAATATGTCCATGAAATATTCGGATGTCAGGGGCGTCCACAAGAGTGGGCTGGAAGCCGTAAAAAATATGGAATGTTTGATTTTTAGTAAAAATTTAATTTTTCAAAAAAAAAATCCAAAAAATTTGATTTTCTGTGAATATCTATGGAATTTTTACATTTTTTCAAAAAAAAAATTATTTGAAATTTTTTTCCAAAAAAATTTAATTTTTTGTAAGCAACTGTGCATTTTTAAACATTTTTGAGATTAGCTATAGATTTTTGAATATTTTTCCCAAAATGTAAGGTTTAAATTTTAAATGAAGAATTGTGAATTTTTGAATTTTTTTGCAATAAATTTCAGCTTTTTGTGAATAGCTGTGGATTTTTGAAATCTTTTTCAAAAAATTTCATATCATGAAACTTTTAAAAAAAAGTGTTTTTTGTTGTTTTTTTCAAAAAAATTCTTAATACCAGCGCCCCTCCAAAATATAATCCTGGGGACGCCCTGGAATATACGTATAAATGAAATATTTGTGAATTTCTACTTTTCTATACTTTTTGTCTTCTAATATTGTTTTTATGTTAACGTATCACATAATATTATACAATATGCGTACACGGAGTTATCGTCTTCATCATAAGTTAACTCGGCATAAGAAAGTTTCTACATGAATGCCTAACTACTCAGTTTTATGTAATCAATGCATTATTATTATTATATCATGGATGAGTCTTAGTGCCTAGTGCCTACCAATTATACACTTAAGTACACATATTACTATGCATACATCTTTGAGGATTTGTTATAGGTAATATGTTTTATAGTAGCTTAATTGTTGTTAATTATTAACTAGAAAAGAACGGAATTAATATACTGTACAGTATATTAATATGTACATATACTCAATACTCATAATATATGTGACGTCACAGAAGCTACTGATTATCGGGTTGTTTTAAATCAAAGTCACGCATATAATATACAGAAGCAGCCATTTTTCTTTAATCTTGGTTATAAAAAAGTATGTTTGTTAGGTGCTACGGGTCGTTCGTGCAATGTGTCATCAGGGGTTGGGCTGAAAGGGCTATAGCCCTCCCCCACCTCCTCCAAAAAAAAATAAGGATTTTTTTTCTTTTTACTAGAATTTCTTTTGGTCAGGATGAAAATTTTTTATCCAAAATAGGGGTAATGTTTGTTTCCCAAAAATGTAATATTTGAAATTAAATTTTTAAATTTTTTTGTAAACAGTTGTGGATTATTGAAATAAAAAAAATAAAAATTAAAAAAACTTGGAAAAATTTTGGAAAAAATATATTATTTAAAATTTTTTTCAATTTTTTTTTTGAGCAGCTGTAGATTTTTGGTATTTTTTCCCAAAAAATGTAATATCAAAATTTCATCTTTTGAAATATTTTTCAAAAAATTTAATTTTTTATGAGCAGCTGTGGATTTTTGAAATTGTTTTCCAAAAGATCTAATTTTTTTGTGTCAAAAACTGTTGATTTTTGAAATTGTATTCCAACAGATTTATATTTTTGTGAAAAACTGTGGATTTTTGAAATTTGTGTGCGAAAAATTTAATTTTTGAAATTTTTTGCAAATAGTTATGGATTTTTGACATTTTTTTTCAAAAAATCTTTTTGGATTTTTTTTTCTCAAACTATTCAAAGCCCAAAAAAAAAAAAAATATATATATATATACATACCTATGGAACGCCTCTATTGTAGTACTGGGGTATTGATGCAAAGGTAAGTTTGATCCCTTGGGACGTTATGAAGGAGGGCTTTTCCCCATTTTGCAATGATTCTGTTATATAACTAAGTAAAAATATACTACGTTACATTATAATAAAAACATAAATATTTTTCGCAAGATATGTAAATGATCTTAATTCATATCACATATATCTTATAAGGCTCAATAAAACATCAGCATCTTAGGAAACAATCCAAAGACCAATGGGACTCTAATATTTGACTAGATCATAAATAAGTGCTGGCACAATGCTACTTCAATGCCTCAAATTCCTGATCCCCCCTCACTCCAATAAATTTTTTTTTAAATAAAACATGCAAGAATATTTTCTTTTCTGTTATCGGTTAAAGAAAAAAAAATATCAAGAAAAGAGACAATAAAAATCACAGCTTTTTTCTTCTTTTATACAAATACCTAAAAGTCCGAATTAAGAACCATTGTCGGAGAAATATGCTAAAATGTCGATTTCTGTCTCGATTACCCCTTCCAAATTTGTTGGTTTGGGTTTCTTGTTACATTTAAAGAATAAAAATTGATCATTATAAAAAAAAGAATATCTTCTACCCATTCAAAAAACCTGTGGGCACCTTGGAAATGTATAGGAATTGCTCTTAACGACGTTTAAAAACCAAGTCACAGTTGTTGTTTTTTTTTGTTGTTTTTTGTTTTTGTTTATTGGTCATAAAATATCCAAATACCGATATCAATTTTCTACCAGAACTGATACAAAAATATTGGTATGATGAGAACACTAGTACTAGTTTGAGATCCACTGATTAAAACTTAAGTATCGCCGCTGTAAGTTTAATTCCAAATCAGGATAAGGGCATAGTTAGGGATCTTAAAAATGTTATCATCCTCTGCGTTTTACATATCCCTAACCATAATAAAATGTGTTCATGGGATGTCACAATCAATAGACAACGCAACAAAAGTGAAGGCTTTTTTGTTGTAAAATTAAGTAGGTACAAAATTATGGTTTTTAATCTTAAGCATTTTTTTTTCTTTTTCTAATTAACAATCTCTTTTTTTTATTTTGAAAGCTGCATCATTATTCTTCAATTTTTGGAGAGACAATATCTAAACTAATGATATTTGTATTAGATGTTACATATAAATTATGATCTCCCAGTATGCTAAAAAAAATACGGAAAAAATTGAAAAATGTATGGGAAAATAGAAGTTTAGACATTGAATAAATCAGCTGCAATCAGCTGTGAGAGATGAAGGAAATAAATACAGACCTCATTCCATATCTCTCAATGACATAGGTAGAAATTACTCCGACGTCAATCCTCCATTTTACTTCAAGTCTAACAGAGACTAACATGGTTAACTCTGCAACGAATCCTAATTGTTACTTTTTGTCTTTCACACACGAGTGCTTACTTTATACGTATTGTTCTCTCCTCAAGAATAAAATAACAATGATAACAGCTTTAGAAAATAAAAATAAAACTTTTTCAGGTTGCAACTACAAAAAGAATTTTTTATTTATTTGTCATTGAGAACCCCCTTTACATGATTCTAAAAAAACAAAATAACGTATAAATAGTGCGACAAACAAACCTCGTCCACTCTTACTCTCGTACTAAGTAATCATGACAAAGGAGAATGTATCTTTCGATATAATGAGACAGATTTGTAAATTATTTAATGGGTTACGTAATAATATACTAGGCTCCAATTTTCAAATTAAATTAGATCATATATAATATAATATTATTTGAAGTGTAGTAATAATGATTATTATATGGGTTCAAATATTTCACTTTGGTGTTTTAGAACTAACAAGTAACAGTTAAACCAACATCACACCTTCAAATATACACACACAACATAACAAAGTGATTAAATAATTATTTTGTGTAGGTATGTACTTGAATAAATATATTCACTAGTGGTGAGACTCGGTCCGAAAATTTTGGCTCGGTCTTAAGTGATATTTTTATTGACCAATATTTTGGTATGATTTTATCCCCTATCTTGATTTATGAGTTGTAGAAACACAATTTATGCAATAAATTTAATTTTGTATGACGTTATTGCAGGTCTATATTCAGAATACTGAAACACACATGACCTCATCAATAGTTCATCTATAGAATCCGTATAGACCTTATTTTAAATGAGACCTATACAGACCGAACTTTTCGTATTTTTGATTTTGTAAGATGGGTCTAGATCGAATTTTTGCATGAGAACATTCCACACCGAACTTCTTTATAGTACCGAGTTAGCTCGGTCCACTCAAAATCATGGTGGTGTTAGACACGGACAGGATTTTTGTAAAAATATGAATTGTTCAACATATTTAACTTGATAGGACGTTATAATTTTGATGTTTACCATTTTGAAATATAACTAACGTTTTCTATAGGACTGATCTAAATCGAATTTGACTTTGAGATAAAAAAAAACGAAAACAGTTCAGTCCGCTAAACATACCAAAAAACATACAGACTAGAAGAACCTTAATTTACAAATAAAGAATTGGTCGTCTTTTTTTTTTCAGTGTGTTTAACAGCTGAAATTCAGGTAAATATCTTATTATAATCAAGAATTAAAAAATATCTACTTCTATTTCTATATATATATTTCTATATTTTCTTTGTCTGAGACCAGTATATGATTTATGAGTTATACATTTATGAATAATGGAAAATATTTAACTTCATTTGACATCAATGTAGGTCAATATTCATCATTTTGAAAGACAAATTACATCAAAAAAATTCATACATTGGATCGGTTTTAAATGAAAGCAATTATTTTATAAGACCGATCTAGACCCAATTAGTTTGCTCTACTAAAAATCATAAGGGTCTCGGATCGGTATAGAATATTCAGACCATAATCAAACACTAATATTTACATAATTGTTGTTTGGCGTAGATCAATCTATGATGTTTATATCTTTATATACATATTCTTTTTTTTTTTAATGAAATGTATAATTGAGTGGTGGGTGCAATGTATATATCATTAAAAATGGTTGAAATCCGTATCTAAATGAGATATTATTTACTATTTCCTATTATAAAGAAAAAATAAAATCCTCACTTTATTCAAATTGATACATCTCAAGGATCTAAGGAAGTGGGGAAATATGATCTGTCAATCAATTCATGATGCATTGACTCAATCACCATATATGTATTGAATTTAAGCTTAGAAGAAGAGGGTTTATGGTTTTAGGAACATTCATTTCCTTTTGTATCCATCCAGCTGTAGTTAGTGCCCTCCTTAACTTTTGTGGTACACTATGCAACCGTAGTAACTGAATTACGTATAAAAAGTGTGACAACCAACCCCGAATATACACAAAACTTTGTTTTATAAGGTTAGACCAAATTTTACTTTGAGACCCATCCAAATGAACTTCTTTTTACGACCGAGTTTTGAAAATACGATACGTCGATAATAGAATCGGTTTAGACTGGATTTTAAAGGAGACCTATTTTTCGAAAGACAGTGCCAACAAGCCTAGTATGTTCATTTGAGATATTTGTGTCATCAGTATGTATAGAGCTGTAAATCATAAGTATATGTAAAAATTAAACGGATTTTACGGGTCGTAAATCCAAATTAAGGAAGAGATAGTGGTAGTAGTTGAGGATAGGGGCACTTTTAGCGTGAGTAGCGCCTGTGGCAAATAATAAAATTGAGGGGTGTTCTTTTTCTTTCCTTATAATAATTTACCCATTTTTTATTTCATAATATCAACTGGTTGAGCATTAAAAACAAACAGTTCGGCTGAAACAAATTTTGTTGTCAGATCAAAGACAACCGAGATTGAGTCTAACATAAATCGTGTATCAGAGCTTCTTGACGCAGGAATGAGTTAAGACTAGATCTTCCGCATCGTCCTCTGCTCCAAGGATCTCATTACCAAGATACAACAGCTGAAGAATGAGAACAAGACCCTTGAGAAAAAGCCAGAAAGCCATAAGTACACTAAAACTCAAAAGTGTTGTGGACTTATAACTTCCAGGCCCTAGATCACACAGTCAAGAGGATTGCAATCTCTTGATGATGATGACCACATTGACCAGGCTCACATATTCGTTAAGTTGTCTTGGTCAATGTGGCCTTCATCAACAACAGACAGCAACCCTCTTGACTGTTGGATCTAGGGCACAATCGAGAGGAAGGCATGTGCCACCTCCCAAATGTATGTTGAGGCCCTAAAGTAAGCTGTGGAGAAGTAGTGGCCTGAAATTTCGGAGGAATACGTGAAAAATACCTTTAGAGCCTTCAAGTCTAAGATCGAGGCAATGGTGGAGACCAAGGGTGGCTCTTTGAGATTGAATTGTGAATATATGTTAAAATAAATTATCATACTACTTGTACTTTTTTTAAATCTTGATAAAGTTAATCTAGAGAAAATTCGTTCTTATTGCCAACGACTCACTGTATATGAACAAATAAAGTAGGTACTCATTTATTTCACATATTTGAACATGTAAAGATAGATCTGCAAATATATAAATACACATGAGTTCTTGTAATCTAATGTTGTTATCACAAAAGCTGGAAGATGCATTATATGAGAGCTTTTATTCAACTGCATTCCTATACCAGTATATGTACGTCCTTTCCATAGTCTTAGGTGAGTCCATTTTCGGTCTGAGTCGATCAAATGACCGACTCACTCGGTCAGTCAAAAATAATGAACCAATAATAAAAGCCTGGTCAAGTTACTCGGTCCTGTATTGGTCTACGGACTGAAGTTGTAGACCACAAAAAAAAGTTTTTAAAATTATAGAACCGGCCTGCGTAGATATAGAAATTCCCTGTTTGGAAAGAGCAACAAAATGAATTCTCATAATTCATATATATTATTTAAAAAAAGGTGTGTTACGTCGCATGTTTTCTTTTTCTAATTTTTTGGTCCAGACCATGGTCCATCGGCAAATTCTGTTGAGATCGATGGAAAATCGGTGCAGTTCTATCATTCCAGACCTACTCAACACTACTTTTCTATTCGTTACGTCTTATTCATTGACAACAAGGACTTAGGTTGGCTTATTCCCCATTATGTTTATGCATACAATCGATTGATCAATCAATATAGAGATTTTGGGATCCTTGACTAATATCCGAATCGTCCTCTTTTACCTGTACCTATTTTATTAATAAAATCGTGATATAACTGGATTTTTTTTTGTGGGTGTTGTATAGCTATCACTAGAGTTGAGCTGTTTGTAATGAAAAAAAGAGGCGATTAGAAGACAAAGAGCGAGAGATATTGTACCCATGAATTAAGACCTGAATGAAGTTCATTATGAATGAAATACTCCAACTTAAAGGAGAACCTTTTATTTTATTATGCATTTTTTTTTAAATTGACACCCAAAATAGGCGATAAATCTTACTTCAGAGGGAAATGTTCACCCCACGGCGACCTATTAATTAATGAACAAAAGAGAAGAAAGAGACCAAACAACAGCCGTTTTTCTTTTTCTAATTTTTAAAGTTAGTTTTTTCATATCACGCTACTCAACTCTAGTTATCACCCTCAATGAGTCATAGGTTGTGTAGCTCGTAGAAACTTGCTAGAAGTTGACGGAGACGAACCTACACCATACGTCTAATAGCCTCACTCCTCCGTAATCCTCATACAATAAGTTCATGGGAATATAGGTAGCAAAACGTAGAAATTAGAAAAGGAAAAACGGTTGATACTGTCGTTATTTTCTCTTTTTTTATATATTCTTTAATTGATTGTAATGGCAACTCACTCAGAATGAAGAATTCCCCGCTTAGATTTATCATGTATTTTTTTTCATGCCATAATAAAATAGAATTACATTTGTTGAAATATCATTTCACAATATTTTCCCCGCATTAATGCTGCATGTTTTACTCCCACCTTCTCATTGTGCTTTCCAAAATGCCCATCCTTAAATATAAGTAATCGATACACGAGATCCATGCATAGGCATGGAAATATTATCTAAATTTGTTATGAGCATAAAAACCACGCCTGAGAGAATGTCTTAAAAATATAGTAACTCTGAGGGAGGTGTATAAAATATGTCCTAGATGGTGAGCGGTGTTTTTTACAGTGCAATTTGAACAAGGTTTTTTTCAATTTTCCAAAGCTGCTATATTTATTTTTTCATTCTTGAGAAGGTAATAATTCTTGTGTGGGTGTGTTCATGAAAATGAAGAGTAACAAATAACATAAAAGCAAGCTGGTATTTTTTTATTTTTTTTGAGGAAAAAGAGAAATAAAAAACAATATAAGTTTTTTTAATTTAATGAAAACCCGAAGAGGAATTTTTAAAGAGCCGAACACACAATTAAAAAACTGAAAAACTACCCAACAAGTTATTAATATGATGGTTATTTGTTTAAATTTTTACATGAACATATTATATACAAGACCAGTCAATTTGATCATGCGGTATTTGAACTTTAAATCGAATTTTATTATCAATAATATAATCAATTTCAGTTGGTAAGGGTTGTTATTACCCAGCTCATCCCTTTCCTCTTCTCGTTATTCTTGTAACGTGAATACTTATAAACTCTTCTTTAAAAATAATTTTCACGTCATGACGTCTCAGTATCATTTATAATGAGTATTACTAAAATTTTATCCGGTTCAGTTAACTAAAAACCCCGGATTTGAAGGACTTAATCACTTTCTTTATGATATATAAATCATAGTTTTCATATCAACGGATACGCTGTTAACAAAAAATAAAAATTTATAGAAAAAAATTTCATATATTATTATTCAAAAATAAAAAATAATATATTAACTTTAAAAAAATAAATATTTATAAATTAAGTATTTAGAAAAAAATTACTACAATCCATATCTATTTTCAAGAAATAAAATTTTTTGAAAAAAATTAAAAAATTCCACAGCTATTAGGAAAAAATTAATTTTTTTTCGAAAAAATTTCCAAAATTCACATCTGTTAACAAAAAATTTAAAAATTCATATCTGCTAACAAAAAATTAATTTTTTTCGAAAAAAAACTTAAGCTACTCTCATGAAATTATCTTTTTTTAAATATTCAATAATTAAATGTTTCAAAAAAAAGTTCAAAACTTAATTTTTTAAGAAAAAAAAATTAAAAAATCCAGAGCTATTCGCAAAAAATTAAAAATTTTGGTAAAAAATTTTATAAATTGATTTGTAAATATATATATTTTTTTTTGAAAATGTTTTATAGACCTTTATCTCGCCATCAAACACTTTGGTTCTAATAAAAAGGATTGTCATTTCAAAAAATGAGAGAATTCTGACCATGTATTAATCTTGTGGGCGTTCTACTTATACATAGAGCTAAGGAACTAACTAAAAAAATTCAATACTCAACTACTCATCATGAAAGACAAATAATGATAACAAAATGCCATCACGAATAAACAAAAATGTATTGTTTTCAACTAACTAAGATAGTTTTAGAGATATCTTAGATAAGCTCAATGGTTCAGTCCTACATATTAGTACATATCATTTATTTACAAAAACATTTTTAACTATGTATATACCTAACCATTTGATGGGTATTTTTTTTTTCTTTAAAAAAAGTAAATACTAACAATAAATAAATCAGGAAAAATATTTGCAAAAAAAAAAAAATAATAGCTTTTATAATAGTTTAGTTTTTTTAACATATACACACAGGGCGTCGCAATGAAATTTACTCCAAGGGTTTACTTTATTTTTAAACCCTTTATAATGCTGGATGTCCGCAAGGGGTGGCCTGTGGTTGCAGTGGCCCCCTCCAAATTACATAATTTGTGTTTTTCACTCTAAAATTAAATATTTGTAATTATTTTCCCAAAAAATTACTTTTTTGTTAACCGCTATGGATCTTTGAAATTTTATACCAAAACATTTAATTTTTTGAGAATAACTATAGTTTTTTGAAACTTTTTTCAAAGATTTAATTTTTTCTTAGTAGTTCTGGATTGTTGACGTTATATTCCAAAAAAGTTAATATTTGATATTTTTTTCTCTAATTTTTTTTTTCGAAAATAGCTACAGATTGTTGATTTTTTTTTCAAAAAAATTAATTTCTTGAGAATAAATCTGGTTTTTAATTTTTTTCCAAATTTTTTTTTTTTTTTTTGAAAAATAACTGAATTGTTGATTTTTTTTTTCAAAAAATTTAATTTTTTGAGAATATTTATGGATTATTGAAATTTATTACAAAAAATATAATAGTCTGTATTTCTTGACAAAAAATTTAATATTTGAAATTTACGAAAAAAAAAATCCAAAAAATTAATTTAATTTTTTTTTTTTTTGTAAATTATGAATTTTTGGAAAAAAAATTCAACAACCAAGCAGCCTCCAACCCCCCCCAAAAAAAAAAAATATATATATATATATGTCTGATTATTCGGGCGGCTCTTTAATGATCACACGTAATTGTAAATCCTGTCATTTCATAGCTGAAACTTTAAGCTTTTGATTACTGTACAATTTCCATAATTCGATCTCGAGATGAAGAAGTAAGAACACTTTGAGCAAAGAATCATTGATTTAAATCCACACTTTTTTTTTCATTATACAAAAGCAGATTGTGGTAGCAGTCCAGTGAATAATTCAAAACATCAAGAATCAACTCAAGGAGTTGAGAAAGGATATAGCAGTGGTTGGTGTTGTGATAATACCTTTTTGTTTTTGGCTCAATTACTCCGAGTTGGATTGACTTAGACTCGTCAAATTCTAACAAAACAAGCCTTTATACGTCTGCTATTATTTGAATATATTTAAAGGTTACAATATTATACTCGATTTTGTCTATTTTCAGAAAAACCCTAACACCAACTCGCTTAAACGCCTGTTACCACCCTTATAGGGCACCCTCCCCCACCCACTTAAACAAAACCCTACCAATGCCTCTTCAAGTCCTCTTTTAGTCGAAAAAGTATCGAAGTAACGAGACTAATTTTGATACCGCAATTATTTGTATTAATAAATATACATATACGTGTCCCGTCAAGACAAAAGCCAGCAAGAATGATTATTCTCAAAACTAACCGTGGATTAGATTTGTATTCCTCGACAAATTATGGTCAATTTCTATTAACAATGACTATTCTTTTAACCCTTTGGCTGTGTTGAAAATTGCACTTAAAGTAGCCAAATTTAATCATTAAAATAAAAGAATGTAATAATTACTATTAATTAAAGGTTATAAACTATAGCTACACTGCTTGAATATCAAACTCAGCCCAAAAATTTGAATGATAAGCAAGCAGGGGCGTCCAGGGAGTGGACTGGAGTAGCTGCACCCCCAAAAAAAAAAAAAAATGTTTTTACTAGAAAATGTAATATTTGAAATAATTTTTCAAAAAATGTAAATTGAAATAAAACTTTCTTAATTTTTTCTGAATAGCTATCAATGTATGAAATTTGTTTTCCAAAAAATTCCAAAATCAAGCAACACCCCCAAAAAAAAAAAAAAATTGGTCTGGACGTATGTTAATTTTTAAAAAAAAAGTGATTTTCTCTTCTCGTGATTTTTGTCGTCATGTTGACGGACATATCTACATTATTATTAGTAAAACTATTTGATATTTAAATTAAATCCTCTAATAATATTTTGACTATTTAACATTTTACTGTTAAAATGGAAAGGGGAAACTTTTTTAAACGTCACCCTGTAGCGTATATTTTTAACCGTGTAGTTAATGAAATTGGAAGGAAATATTATTTTAACAAGTAAAACAAAAAACAATATATTATTTGACTTGATGAAATCAATTTGATTTATTTTTTTCATTTTTTTTTTAACAAACCATGTTTGTTATCTTATCGATTTTCTTTTATATATTTTTTTGAAAAATAATATTGCAATTTGTATAAACATATGTTGTCTTTGTTTCTCATCCAGATGGTCAGGGCTATATTAAATTGTTTGTGAAAATTTATTTATATACTCCATTGATGTTGTTATTTTCAAGAGAAAAAAAAGCTTTGGAATTTAAAATAAATTTCAAAAATTAAATTACATACATTTGTAAAATTTTTATAATGAAGATAAATATGAAAAATTTTCATTAAATTTTGCATCTATTTGTGTTAGTTGTTTTTTAAAAAAAAATGAAACAGTTGCCGGATATTAAAACACCAAAGTTCGATTGATTCAATGTATGGGGTACGTAATTTTTCAGATAAGATTTTCAAAACTTTATGAAACAAAAATAAATCTTCTTTTATTGCCTATTGAAAAAAAAGGAAATTATTTGGGCACACCCCTGTATAATAGTAAATAAACACTAGTGATACGCAAGTTTGACATTTAGGAACCCACAGGAAAGGTTGGTTTTAGGAGGGCATTTGTCCTTGACCCAACTCTCGATTGGCACACCGCTAGATATAAATTTGAAATAAATACACAATTCTAAATACTATTAAAATGCGTTAATAATAGAAGAGATTTTTGGAAATTGGATTTTCAATAATTAAAAGAACTATTCTTTTGCAATAGAAACTTTAACAAATGAAATTAGGATATAAATGACTAAAAAACGCCAAAGTAAGCTGGGCTTTGTCAAAAAAAAATATTATTTGAAAAAAGAAAAGGGCATTTTATTTTTCTTAAAAAGTGAAATTATTAAAAAAAAATTAAATTAATAAAAAAAGGGCCTTCTAGATTTTTCTTTCCCCAACAACGCTCACGCTAAAACAGACGAATACTATCGCCGGAATATATATGTAAATATTCAAACGGTGACGTCATCAGAGGAGCCTGCATGATGGAGGGGGTAGGCCTATATACCAAATTTTGACAAACACTTTTTTTTTTTCAAGAAAAAAAAACCCTTTAGACTTGCAATTTTTAGGACGAATCTAAAATTTAAACGAATAGCCTCTTTTTTTAAATAAAAAGGCCAAATGGTATTCCCCCAAAAAAAAAAAAAAATATTACATTTTCAGAGGATTTTTTTAGTATTCTAATAAGTATACAGATTCTGCAAAAGTGGGGTTGATAATGGCCTTCGGACCCTGGGGTTCCGGTACCACTACTCAAAGGTTAAGTAGATCTGTGTGCTTTGATCCAGCAGTTATAATAAAAAATCAGCTTGTTTATCATTTAGTAGTTTAGTTCTTTTTACTACTATAAATGTCATATTGCTAAAAAAAAAATATCCCCACTCCCAGCTCCTCTTAAGTATCACAAAATAGGATAGAAACTCAAGCAAATCCACACACCCCATCTCACACTTCTAAACGGGCCTCCAAAGGGGTGAGCGCCGTAGTCCCCACCCCCCAAAAAAAATGATTTTTTTATTCTTACTAGAAAATGTTATACAAAAATTTAATGTTTGATTTTTTTTAATTTTTTTCATTTGAAATTTAATTTTAGAATTTTTCCAAAAAAAATTTATTTTTGGTGAATAGCTATGAATTTTTGAATTTTTTCAAAAATTTCATTCAACTTTGGATTTTTGAAAAAAAAAATTCCGAAAAATTAAATATTTGAAATTTTAAAAGATTTGTTATTTTGAAATTTAATTTTAATTCATCAGAATTTTAATTTTTTAATGTAATTTAATTCTATTGTGAACGGTTATGGATTTTTGAGATTTTTTTCATAAAATTTCATTTTTTGAGAAGAATTATAGATTTTGAAATTTTTTCTCAGAAAATTCAATTTTTTGTGAGTATCCGTGGATTTTTGAAATTTTCGTCCAAAATATTTAATATTTAAAATTTTTTTACAAAAGTTTTATTTTTCCATTTTATTTTTTCAGAAGATTAATTTTTTCAAATTTTTTTCCAAAAAATTGTAATTTTTCGATTTTTTTTCCACAAAAATTCCAAAAACCAAGCCCCCAAAAAATAATCTTATGGATCCATAGGTCCATAGGATCCTGTTCTATACCACACATAGAATTTTGTACACATTTTGTTGGACATATAAAGGATTACACTGAATTTGACGTGATGGTTCTTTTTGGAAATGAACATTGAACATACGGATTGAGTGTGGCAATTAAGTCAATTTATATGACTAAATGTTATACAAATTGTATGGGGATAGAACGTTCAATTTACAAACGTTGCGACACACTAAAAAAATAAGTTCACGTGTAATTTCATGTTGAGTGAAATGGTTTTTGAGAAATTTTGTAAAATGAACTTATAAATTGTAATTATATTAACGGTAATTTTTTCATAGTTTTTGAAATAGTTGCAAAAATTGCGGGATGGTTTGAGTTAAAAAATTCAATAGATAGGAGAGTTGCAGGCTCAAAATATATCTCCGTGCATCACTAGTACGATCAACACTCTCCAGAATAAATACAACAATATTAACAAAAATAAATCAACCATAAAATCGGCATTCAGTGCTGGAAATCAACAGTGAGAATGAATTAAATTCACCTATGAAGAAAGATAACAAAAATCAATATTCAAAGCACATAATATTTTATCTTATCTCACTTCGTACTCTTCATAAATTATACCCCATATATTCGATAGCTCATGAACACACAACTCAGTCCAAATCATTCTCGCTTTGAGCTTTCCGAAAGCCTCACTTTTTATGTATGGACACAATACAACGATATTTTGTTCCTATGTATAATATATGCATACATTAATTTGTAACAAAGGTAAGTAGGGAAGAAGAAAAGTTATTGAAAGAAAGGTGTTTTATATCTGAGTCCTATCCCATAATATTTACTTACTTGAAGGGGGTTATAAAATGGTTAGAGTTGCAAAGAATATGATCTAAAAAAAAGAAATTGAACATGGTAATCCAGACTATTTGAATAATATTTTTGAGGAGTGCAACTTAACTGTCATGAAAATTTAATAAAACAGCTACAAGCAGCTGTGACATGAAAGAAATAAACATAGACCCCATTACGTATCTAGAAATGATGGAGGCAGGAATTACAACGATATAGATCCTTAATTCTAATCAAAGTCCAAAAACGACATACACGTATAACCTTGCTACAAATATTAAGTGTTAGTTTACCTCTTTCACACGTAGTACTAATTACTTTATACTAATACATTCTCTCTTCCAGAATAAAAGAATAACGATAACAGTAAAGAGAAATATAAAACAACCTTTAGGTTGTAATTTACATATTTTTTCATCATGTTTATTAGTGTAAGCCCTAGTTAGAACTTTGGATCTATATCGGAGAAATTTGTGCCTATGTCCTTAATCGGTTCGGAGTGGGATTGTGCTTATTTCTTGCATATAAAGTAATAAAAACAAAACTTTCGCTCTCGTCTAAGGTCATATTTTTTTCAACATTAAACATGGTGACTATATTATGTCACTGGCTTTTTTGAAATGAAGAAATGAAATTTGGTTTTATTTATATTTAATATTTTCAATTTTTAAATATGTTTCAGATATTTGATCTTTAAATTTGTTCATTTCAAAATATTAAAGGCGTCCACGGGATTGTATGTTTTTTTAGGGCTTGGTTTTGGAACTTTTTTTTCCATAGCTATTCATAAAAAATTTAATTTTCTGGAAAAAAAAATTCAATTTTTTTTTCTTCTTTAAACAGATACTAATAATATTTTCCGCACATGTTTTCTTTTAACATCTATCCAGAACGGCTTGTAACTTTATAAATTTATGAAATGGCTTGTTTTATTTAGGGAAAAAAAGCTCAAGTTGAAAATCGACTTAAAATGAAAATAAAATTAAAAAACAAAATTGATTAATATTTATTTCTTAATTGAATAACTTCAAAATGTTAATGCCCCCATTTATACCACTACCATTGGCCAATATGTCCTTTTTTTTGGCAAGTAAAATATGGCTTGCCTAAGTTTTAATATTAATTATAATTAATAATAGAATAGCTATCAATAAATGGAAAGAAACCCCAATTTTATTAAAGCATGACTTGGCCATAAAATTTACTCTAGACATTTTTTTTTTGTTTGAAAAATATATAGATATATAAATAATAAATAGCCAATTTGTATATACACCATACTATTTTCAAACGGTTTTTTTAATTGATAAAGGAGTTCAAATCCTCACGTTTTTGTTGGTAGACAAGACACCAATATAGATTTCTAGACAATTGGGAATGTACACTGTCCAGAGCTACTGTTTACAATGTTAAGAAGAAGGATGGTATAAAAAGGAATGTTGGTAACGGTAGAAAGGTTGGTGATCAGGTTGATCTTAAAACTCAATGGTACTTTACTCAATTCCTAAAACGAAATTAATTAAATCGCCACTAATTTTAATTTAAATGATGTGAAGAACTGTCCAATCATCTAGCAAGACTCCATCCTTCCTCATGATAAACATTATCATGTGCCCCGTTAAGTCTTGATACTAGCTCACCGTAAATTTTCTCTACCTACGCACACATTTACATCTGTATTATTTAATTGGAACCTAACGCATCTCTAAAAACTAATTGTAAATGTTGTTGATATATTACAAATTAATATATAAAAGTTTGTTTAATATAAGATATGAACATGATTCATTTTTTTATGTCAAAGTATTGACCTCTTGAGTAAAAACTCAGTAGGTTGGCTTATACAATAAAATTCAAAAAAAGGATACAACAATTATCTATGCAATGGTTCTTAAAGTACATCGATATGTGCAAAATCATTCAAAATATAGCGATTTAAAAAAGGGTAAGTGACGTCGAGGCCAGAACTTTAGAAGAATCTAAATTCTGAACTGGAGGACAAAAAAACTGAAATTTTGGATTTTTGAGTTTTTAGCTAATATTAAAATATGCGCCAAACTTGAAAAAAATCGAAGATGGTGCTGTGAAAAATGTCCTTTTTTTTAAATTGATTTCATTAGGAATTACCCGTATAGTATTATGATTGGTATTTTTTTATAATTAATAACTTTGTAAATAAATCAAATTTCATTTTAAAAAATCTCCAGTTTTAATTATTCTTTAAAATTTGGTCTCATTTTTTAGACCAAAACTATTTAATGTATCTAAGGTTTTTATAAAAATGATTGAAGACTTATTAATGTGTTGCTGACTGATATCTATAATTATGTTATATATCAAATATTATTTTATAATGACTGTTTAACGTCCAGCACGATTTGTATGGCGGAAAATTCAAAAAGATTTTATACTATAATTATGATTTTAAAAACTGTGAAATGTCAATAATCCAAACTCAAACCAAAGTCTATCTCATAAGAAAATGATGCCACTGAGTGATCTGAATTTTTGACAGAAATTAAACTTCCTTTTAGTCTTTAAAATTTGAGATCTTTTCAGATTTTGATTAGATAGAGGCGCCCTAGTGGCTATTCTTGTTTATTAAACAGTTCTTTAGCGTCCGATTGAATTGAGTAATCGTAAAGAAAACTTTAACAGTCAATGAAGTTTCATTTGTCAAGTTTTAAATGATTTTCTCTTGACACAGTATGAAGAAAAGAAATGTATAACCAAAAATGAATTAGTCAATTATTTTTAGAAATTGAATTCCTACAACTACAAGTCATCATCCTCATTTCCATCTTCACTTTAATGCCCATCTATCATTGCCTTTTATGTATGTATGGAGAATGTAGATGATGTAAGGACTAATGAAAGCATGACGCAAATATAGCAAGTCATGCAGGTTTTTTAGGCAGTTAGTTCTATGTAATGTTGTCATTGTGTTTCCAAGGGCAAATCATATGACTTTTCCTTATAAAGGAAAGAAACAATTATTATTAGCTTACATATTGCGGGAGATTGTAAAGTATACATACTCGTATTATATTCACGATTGTTGTAACTATGCCCGTGAAAATAAGACAAACAAAAAACAACTTCTGGAAAATAATTCACAGTATTTAGTCAGTGGCACGATTTTTAGCACCTCTGCGCCAATGCTATGAACCCAATAGCAAAGTGAAGAACATATGATCAAAAATTGTACAAAATATTGATCTTAACCTTCAATTTTTATTCTATAAAATATATTCTAGTGGAAATATAGAGATACAATACATAGAGTGCTTATCCTGAGTAAAAGTAATTAACTTTTTTTTTAAGCCGAACGTTAGTTGACCAAAACAGTGGGAACTATATAGTTGTTTTTACATCAATCACTACAGATTTTGTATGGGACTATCCTATATCAGTATAAAAACTGAATATTTCCAGAAAGAAAATATAATCAAATGTAGAATACGGTACTATGTAACTTTGCCGTAAACATTTTTTATCGATGTTAATTTTTCCTCCTACATCTTTGCCTCAAAGAAATTTTGCTGCATGACATATTTGCCGCCTTTCCATGTTTTTAAAATATCGATTCTAACTTTACTGTTGGATCTCCTCCAGCCAAAAAAAAATATATATACAAAGCTCATATGAGTTTATCAACAGGAATTTTTTTATCAAAAACCAGGATTAATAGAAAATCAACCATAACGCTTTTCCGACTGATGTTTGAGTTCCACCACGCTTTTTAATAGTGACGTCAAAGAGTATAACTATTACAAAGAGTAGCTATATATCGCCTTCCTTGACTGTTATTGTTAGATTACCCTTGTTATACTCTATGACGTCAAAATATGTCTGTCTTACACAGGAGTCGGTACGGTACATCAAATTGAAAATTCTAGCAAGTCCGATTACATGAAGGTATAACCTTGTATTTCTATTAACCTTGATCAAAAATGATGTTTTTCACCACAACAGGTTGCGGGATTGGAGTTTGAGCTCCTACAGATAGTATGAGAACTCATCGACTATTCCTTCTTCATTAATTATTTCATCACTACTGTACTTTTTTTCTTCTTAGCCTAGCCATATAATTAATCTGATTGATTTACAATAGTGAGGTTCTAACCGATAATATAAAAAAAAAATAAAAAAAGTGGCAAATATGTCACTCAACAAAATCTCTTCGTTCCAAAATTACCACAAGCGAAAATTTTCGCTTTAAAATACAGTGAAGTGCATACATAAGAATATTTTAAACACCTTCTATATTTTAAAATACCTACTTATTACTACTAAAATTATCTTATTCTAAAATATAGTATAATGTAAAAAAAAAAGTCTTACAAAAAAAAATGTCGTTAGGTTTTTCTGAGCTTAATGGGGTTTTCTGCCAAGAGCATACACCTGATTGAATATCCAAACATGGAGTCAGCACGCACACCATTAAGACATGATGATTCATTGCCGATTCCAATCCCCCAGATGCATGCTAGATTATATCATGGATTACATGGAAAGCCGTGAAGGTGTAACTTGTGTGTCCAGTCCATCTGCAGATGCAAATTACACTTACGAACGTAGAGCTTTAGAGCCTAAACTCCTCAGCCAAGAACTGTTGAATGATCTTGTTAGAAACTTGTGCCTGTCCAAAGGAAAATCATAACTTCTTGCTTCAAAACTGAAGCAAGAACAATACTTGAACACAATGTTCACGTTAGTTGTTACAGAATTTTTGTTGGACCACAAATAAGGGAGGTTTTGAATGACACTGAATTTCAAAAAGCCTTACGTCCACTAGAATTGAAGGCTTGGCTGGCTTTAAAATGGATATGTGAAAATTTCCTTGGAAACAACAAGTCGCCTGTGTATAAAGATGGAGTCAAGAACTTGTTTTATGCTTTGAAAGAACTTTAGTGCCAAATGTTGTTGAAAATGCACTTCCTTCATTCCCACATAGATTTCTTCCCCGAAAACCTTGATAAAGTGAATGACAAACAAGGAGAGTGATTTCAAAAAGATATAGATTTTGGGATAAAAGCATGATGGCGGACTATTGTTGGATGCTTTATCGTGACAATCCAGGCAAAATGTAGAGAAGGAAGACTCTTCTAATATATAATCTTTATGTATATTGTTGTTTTTGTGTTCCTAAAATTAGACTATTTGCATAAAGTTTGATATATGTCATATAAGAATCTTAAAAATTGATAAAATTTCAAACAACTGTATTTCGAAAACTCTACGTGCTACAAGAATAAAATCAGATTTGAAATCAGCCCAAAAAAATGCATTTAGAAAAATGCTATCAACTTCGTGATGGAAAAAAAAACAATTAACCTGTATTATTAGTGTTGGGTTTCGGTTTATAAATCCTA
The DNA here is from genome assembly GCF_016086655.4 of Lepeophtheirus salmonis. Classification (NCBI taxonomy): domain Eukaryota; kingdom Metazoa; phylum Arthropoda; class Copepoda; order Siphonostomatoida; family Caligidae; genus Lepeophtheirus; species Lepeophtheirus salmonis. The sequence goes on along the minus strand of NC_052138.2, from coordinate 28,391,183 downwards.
AACCGGTCTGAGACCGTTATTATTCCATAGTTGGCCAACTAATTCGGCCCTTTAAATAAATAAGGTCTGGAAAGGCCCCATAGAAAAACTCGTTCTAGATCGGTCTCACTAATAATTAGATCTAGACTGATTATATAGATGAATTATGTTTCAAAACTGTGAATATTGGCTCCAGAACGTTATTTTTAGTTTAATGCGTTACATAAATCATAACAGTACTATACCTAAATATGAAATGGTGAGAAAATTGGTTCATAGATAGCGCTCAAAAAAATTGGTTCACGTTTTGAAAATGATTAAATTTTGGTTTATGGTCGGGATCGAAATATTAGTCCAAATTAATCTAGAAAAATTACATCAGGCGGATCGAGAAAAAAATTTGGTCTTGAAATGAGTCTTACCTAAGTAGTATAGAATAAACCTGTTCATAAAATAAATATTGAGGGTCAGAGGAGCTTGGCCCTCCCGCAAAACTCCACCCATATCTATTGACACTTTTTTGTCCGCTAGAGATGTGAGTCGACTTGAATATTCCTCAATAACAAGAATTGTAAAAAAATATATCTTTGCTAGTGGAATTTCAGATTTTGTATCTGTTTTTGAAAATATATACATACTCTTACTTCGATTAGGTGCCTCCTTCAGTATATTTTCTTCTTTAAAAAAAATAGAAATTTAGAATCATTTCTTTATATATTAGATACTGAGGATATTGACATATCAGTTGGCTCTTGCCATGATTTTTTTTTTTCGAATTTTGATGAGTATACTATGGGAGATATATAAATCATAAAATACAAACTGTGTAAATTTTCAGTTCCACCCTGTATATTATTATAAGTCATGATGTTTTTCTATTCATTCCATTGACAACTAAGTATCCTCTCATAATACTCTTACGTAGATACAACAAACATTTGTTTACATTTTTTATAGGTAGATATGAATATATATTCCAAATATGTAGGTATGGGAATTAATTGAATGTCCTTGTGATAATCATCACTACTAAAGATTCCTTGTCATTCCTGTGTATCGTCTACATACACGCATACATACATCAATGGAAAGTTCTATATGATATCAATAGAAAAATAAAATGGGGAAAAGTTAATGGATTTTAAAGTACATAATATATATAAGTACGTATTATTACATATAATATCTACATATAGGTAGGTAGGGAAGACAGGAAACTTTTCAATTGTCCCTTTCTGTAGAATATCAAAAAAGCTTTGCATATTTTAACTCAATTTAAAATGATAGAATAATAAATAAGTATTAACATATTATCGTCCACTAGAAAATACTGATCAATAATCCATAATATAGACTTATAATATATATTGAAATTTAATCATTCCACATCATGAAATATCTACTTATTTATATATTAAAAAAGAATCGTTGATCTTTTATTATAAATTTCTAAATCCAGTTTGATTTTTTCAAATGTTCCTTTAATTGGTTGGATGGAGTTGCACTGATTAAGTATAAGTAAAAATTAAGGTATCACAATTACTCCATCTAACCTAAGAATCTGTTTTGGTGAAATCCATAAACATAAAGCATATTTCTTTCTCTAGGAACAATCGGAACACAAACCTAAACAAATGGAGTTCAATAGAATAATTTCTCCTGAGTGATAATTGAGCTCGTCCAAATTTGATTTAGTTTAAGTCGTTCCTGGTTAACAGACAGCTGCAACACATGATGGGTTGTATTTAAATACTATTTGTGGAAAAAAAAACTCTTTGGTATAACCTTTATAAAGACTCAAAAATAGCAGACAGATCTATTGTGTTAAATTTTGACATATGACAGGCCCGTGACGTCAATTTTTAGGGCTGATATACAATGGAAGTGTCCGTAGGGGTGGGCTCCCCCACCACCAAATTAAGAAATTTTTGACTATAAGTGATTTTTTTTTTTGGTATGGATGAAAATATTTTACGCGAAAATCGGGGTAAAAATATTTTTTTAAAGATGTTTTTTCTGACAAAAAAGGTCTTTGCAGCAAAAAATTAAAAATTTAATTTTAATTTTTGTGAATGGCTACGTATTTTTGAAATTTTTTCCAAAACAATTATATTTGAATTTTTTTAAAGAATATTAATTTCTTTGTTAAAAAAAAATTTAATTTTACAAATTTATTTTCAAAAAATTTAATTTTACAAATTTATTTTCAAAAAATTTAATTTTACAAATTTATTTTCAAAAATTTAATTTTACAAATTTATTTTCAAAAATTTAATTTTACAAATTTATTTTCAAAAAATTTAATTTTACAAATTTATTTTCAAAAAATTAAATGTTTTGTTAATAGTTTTGGATTTTTTTCCAAAAATTCTATCTTTTTGTGAAAAACTATGGATTTTTGAATTTTTTTCCCCAAAAAATGTAATATTTGAATTTAATTTTTGAAATTTTTCATGAACAGTTATGGATTTTTCAAAAAAAAAATTAATTTTTAAATTAAAAAAATCCAAAACAAGCCTTACCCCCCTTCAAAAAAAGGTATATATATATCATCCTGCGGACACCCCTGATGCAGGACTGAAGTGGACCGGACCAAGACAGAGCTGGGCGTGAATAGAGTCTTCAGTTTTAAATAAGGACCGACACTAATTGCAGCATGACTCATCATTAAATATATTTACTATTTCTTTCGGCAATGTCCTACAATATCAAAAAGCGTTCTAATCCTTCCCCGTCTCCCCTACATAATATCATAAAGAAAAAGTTGAACAACTCTCCAAGGAGAGCGTGACACAGAGGTATTATAACTATAAGGATATCGCAGTCTACCACCAAACAAAATAAATAAACATAAATAAAGTAAGTACTTCTTTAGTTATGTATATTTATGGAACTTTCCTGGTCGATCGGTCTGATTTCACTGACGTGTAAGTTTGTTTATGATCCTAAATATTTTATGAGACTCACACTAGTATTAACAACATGGATAAATGATACTTTAACATACAAGTTGTATTTGTCCCTGGACCTTGCTCGTTAATCATAAAAAAACTCGTAACTCATTAGTAGAGTTGCCATTTTTGTAAGGAAAAAAAAGAGTGCAAAGAGGAGGCGAGAGAAACATATGATTAGTCAAGTAAATCGTGTGAATTTTTAAAACAGACCTTTTTTTTTTTTGTAATTGGTAATCTGAAAAATGAATTTTCCTTTCCTTATTAGTTGTCATTATTATATCATTCCTAAGTTGTGAACTTATTTTTCTACAAATTGAATTATATACAAAACCTGATTGAACATTCGTGTGTGCTCATAAAAGACGGAGCATAAACTTGAGGATTTGTTGCCGAGTTATGATTGTTATAATTGCTGCTCTCCTCCTAAACAATATTCAAATTGTCAGGGTTACCATTTTGATTTTCGGTTCTTTTTTTATCATACCCCTTAAATACACAATTTTCATCACTAAATATTATACAACTGAATTAAGACCCTTCTTAATATCTGCTGCCTGTTATATGATTTTTATGGATTCATATATATTTATTTTATTATGCATCTTTAAGACAATTTAAACATATATAGGCGATAATGCTTACTTCAGAGGGAGAAGTTAACACCACAACGACCTATTAAAGAATGAACAAGAGAAGAAAAAGCAGACACATCAAGCGTTTTTCCTTTTCAAAATTTTAAAAGTCGTTTTTAAATTACAAAAATGTGAACACTACTCATAAGAAATAACTATTGAGAAAAAAATAGAGAGGTGTGACAAAGATTTTTAATTGGCCGATTGCTATAGTTAGGCAAACAAAGAATCAATAATCTTATCTTGAGAAGTATAATACAGCTGTTGTCTTTGGTTCACTTGATACACAAATTCTAAACAAGGGCCTTGATTGAAATAAATTAATATATTAATCCAAATCCTATGTAATTCCTTTTTTGAGTTCATAATAATTCGAGTCATTTGCTTTAAATCATACAAGAGTGAACAGATGAATATTAATGAAAACAGCTAAAAGGGAAATACACTACATCTTAATTAATTTTAATAATCTAGTAGTCTCTTTTTCAACTATATTTTTTACCCATAAAATCAAGTGTCATTAAATAGGCTGAAGCATAGCCAGTAGAAATAATTTTGTGAGGTTGTCTTATTTTCAAAAACATCAGAAAGATCCTGCCACTTAGCTAACAAATCCTTAATCTCCTTGGAAACTAGAAGTTCCTCTTGTTGGGCATCCTCCTACTCACTGAGTTGTTACAACACCTCCTTATGTTGCATCATCGTCAGAAGTCCACTAACTTCTCATTCGTCAATCTTTCTTAAAACCTTATTGAGCTTGAAGCCAGGGTCGTTCCTAAGATTATTCTTTGGTGGGTTACAAAACTTGGACCACTGGCCTTATTTAGAAAGACAAATTTTGACAAGTGACCTCATTTTTTAGAAGGACATTTTTTTTTTAATTGACAACAATTAACTAAATTAACAAAAAATGTGGGTACTCGTATCTCAAAGTATTTCTGTGTACTAGGTATATATTTTTTTCTTTAAATAAATGAGTGAGAATTAAGGATGACGGAAAGTCTAATTGTATATGTTACATGTTTACATTCTGTAACAAGAAGATCGATGAAGTAAAATATAAAAGTATATATACAGATACATGATTAGGAAGAAGATTTAATTATAATAATTAAATCTACCTCATTTCTTCGACTATGTATGTACACTCCCCTGGCCCTCCCCAACAAAAAGAAAAAGGATTGTAAAGTTTCATAGGATGAATACTACTCCACAATGATGAGTCTTAGTTTTCTAGGAATGTACACAATATCATCATGTTGGCAGGGACACCAACTGTGTTTTTTAATCATTAAAGGGGATTATAAAACAATGGTGACGCCCTATGGCAACTTGGTACATATATTATTATTTTAATAATTACATGCAAAGATGTAAGAAATTCATACCTAGAACTAGCTTTTAGGTCCACTCGCAACCTCGAATGACAAGATGAAAGGAGAGTTTAGAAAAAAACGTATCGTAGAAGCCCTCTGTATTTTTAGTATTGCCAACTGTTAGTTATGATAGACGGAGGAGTTATCTTTTATATCAAAGGACATTAGAAACAATATACATTGACTTGAAGTCCTTGAGTTATACAAATTAATATAAAATCATATTTAATACCCTTTTTGAACTAATAATCTGCTACTTTCAATGATACAAGAATTAAAACAGCTGAAAGGTATATTTTTGTATGTTTTTTTAAACTCAACGACGTGTACACATCGTTTTTTTCAAAAAGAAACAAGAGGAAATACCAAAAATCAGCTGATAGTAATTTGTACCAAGTAATTATGAATTATTATTTAGTTATTGTTGAGATTTGGCTCTTGTTCACAGATTAACACGAGTTGAAACATCAACCGCTGACGGGAAAATACATCTTTACTTTTAATGCTAGTGAGGTAACGTCCTGACATAACTCAGAGATCACAAAATTAGGTTAGGTTTAGCTTATCAACCTACAAGCCTTTATCAATTATATTTCCTAATAAATTGAGTATGCTGCTTGATAGTGTCAAGAACCCATCCACATGGGTTTAACAAGGATAATCCATTTATTTTGATCAGATTTTAAAAAAAATTCAGCAGATACTTATTTCTAGTTTTATGAGTATTTTACCCAATTTTGAAGATAAATAAAATAGAATCAGGATTAAGGTTACATTTTTACTGATTACTGATACTGAATCAATAAATAATACAATGTTATTACAATTAAAACATAATTATTAGTTATTATTAGAATATTTGTTATATTTAGACAACATTGGACACGTTGATTGTATCTCTCAATCTCTTTTTTCAAAAGAAACAGCTAAAAGGCCCAAAATCAGTTGGCAATTAGCCAATTCTTTAAACTATGGAATTATTATTCAATAATAATTTATAACTGTTCACAACTTACTAAAAACTAACTCGTCTCCAAACTTTCAATGTTATGAACACTGAATACAGGAAAAGAAGATGATACTTCCACAGCTCGTGCAACTAAATGCATTATACATTTTTGTGTTTGTGCATGAGTTAACCTCGTGTGGTATAACTACACGATGCAACTGTATATATGTAGATGTCGCTCCAATCACTAATAAAGATAAATAGTTGTATATATATTTTTTTTATAACAAGAATTAATTATTAAGCAATGTTATAAGCTTTTTAAGATCAGGAAAATCCCGCAGTTCTTTTTTATGATCCGTAAATGTTGGTTTCGGATATTTTCGGATAACACAAGTTTACTTATAGCGATATTGGTACAGAATAAAAGAATGGATAAAGAGAAATCTTAAACACCCTTAGAATGAAATAATTAATCCTTAATTGTTATTACATATATTGAGACATTTTCATCATCAAATTACTTCTCCTCCAGTTCTTATCTAAATGTTTATCATTTTTTTAAATTCATAATTAATGTTTTATTGCCATTGCATTGCAGCTGTCGTGTATAACTTATTTCATGGCTGTGTATTGTTTTCTTATATTGTTTGGTCTCTGCGGCACCACCATAAAATTAAACAATTCCTATAAAAAAAATTGTCAGCTGCTGATTCAGCTATTATTGACACTGATTTATTTACTGTATATTGATCTGCTGAACTCGAATGATTGCTGGATATGCAGTGTACATTTGACTGCAAATAAATAAGAATAGTTGAGCAGTTGGGGAGAATGACGTAATACTCTTGCCCTTTTTAACAATACAGCTGTCGTTTTTCAATTATTTTATGGATGGCACGCCCTTATAGTTAGTAGCAGTTCTTCTTGCTAACTACAGAGTTAGTATTCAATAATTGTTGGGAATTGTTCACAGTTTATCAACAAAGGCTAATTTTAATTCAAGCAATCAACATTCCAAACACTGATAAAGGGAGGAGGAAGAACAATTGACAACTGACAACCAGTAGCTTTGCTAGGCCCTTTTGGGGTGCTTGAAGTCCTAAAAGTGTCTGACCCCCCCCAAAAAAAAAAAAAGGAAATATATAATATCTTAAATATAACTTTATAAGTCTGTTTTTGGTGTTTTCACACCTAGAATCAAAAATGGTTGAACGGATCAGTCTAAAAATAAACAAGTATGTTCATTTGGTCATTTTTGTTTTTTACCAAAGTAAAACCTCATTTTCCTTCTCTCTTTCTAAATCACTCAGCCTCTTCCCTTTTGTTCCTTTCTACATTCCTCCCTCTGTTTATTTTCTTCCACCTTCATTTTTTGTTTCTATTCCCCTCTATTTAGCATTGCAACGCGGGCGCCCTCTGCTAGTAAAATATAAAATAAAAACTATTTGTATAAGTAATTATATAACTGTGTTGATAATTTTTGGAGCTAAGTCTCCCCCCTCAAAAAATAATGAAAGCTAGCAACGCGCCTGCTGACGACAAAATACTGTCTTAATTTTTATGTTGTAAAGTAATGCTCCGTGCACCGTTTTTGAAAGCGGAGGGGCCAACAACAATTTATGATGAAAAATAATCACATTTTTTGCTGTTATATAATAATTAGAAATTCTCAAAAAGTGGTTAGGTCATGGCCCCCTATTGTACAGCCCCTGTATATATATTCTATTGTCTCTGGAAATATTGTTTTTTACAAGGGACGCCAACTGTGTTTAATATGTGTAATTGAAAGGGACTTTAAAAACATTGTCCCGTAACCAGACCTATATCCAAGGATGTGCACTTCAAATTCGAGGGACAATGACTATTATTTTTCTATTCTGATCAAATGGCTGGAAATAACATTTTTAATTATTTGTTCCTGATTTCTTTGTTTTAAATAAAAGCCCAAAATTTGACATCATGATTTTATTATTTTTATATAGAATTAAAAGAATATATTTTATATACAATTTATTTAACATTTTGCCTTATTATTAAAGAAGGGATCTGTGGAAAGAAAAAACTAAGTTAAGCGATTAGAAAAAGAAAAATGCTTGTTGCATGTACTCTTTCTTCTCTTTCCTTCGTTATTTAATAGGTCTTTGTGGTGTTAACTTCTCCTTCTGAAGTAAGTAGTATCGTCTATCTTTGGTGTAAATTGCTTTAAAAAATGCATAATACAATTAATGAAATTTTTTAATCTGGAATGTGAAAAATGTGTAAAAAATTAAAAACCCAATATATATATCTATTAAATAGTTAAAGGAAAGATACAAAGTCTATTAATGTATCTGTACTTTATTGTGACGATCAAAATGGACTATTTTAAGTGCAATTTGCGATGCACCTGAAGGTTTAATAAGAACTATTTGTTGATAGAAATGAACAAATATACCGTACAAGAAAAAAAATGTAATCCACACTTCATTTTGAGAAACATCTTTCCTGCTCGCTTTTGTCTTGACAGGCCACATATTTAATGTGAAAATGCACTGATGAAGCATAAATAAACATTAGCGCCCCCTCTAGAACAAATTTCAAACTCTCTGCATCACTAGTATACATTTCAAACTTTGCCTTTGTGCTTATGTCCCCCTCTCCCACTACAATATAAATATTATAAACCTAATTTAAACTTTACTTTACTAAACTTTAGAAATTTAACTACGTTCTAAATGACTGTTCATTAGGATTGTTTATTTAAAATCTGCCTCCAGACCTAGTACTACAAGGGAGTGTAATTATAAGCGTAGAAAATAAATATTTTTACAGGAGTAACTACAATATAAAGGACTGAATAATGACAATCTTATATATCAATGGGTATAACAATAACTAGAGGTGGGATTCCTGTATGAGCTCGAGGAAAAGGCGGGAGCGAGACATATACTAATACTGAATTAAGACCATTGTTAATATCAGCTTCTTATCAAATGATTTTGGGAAGAGAAAATGATTTAATGCTATAAAGAGGAGACACTTCTACATTTAAAATAGTATGAGCAGGGGCGTCTGCAGGATTTATGGTTGAAAGAGGCCATATAGAGGCCAATATAAGTCTTTTAAAGGTTTTGAGCTATAGGTTAAATTCTTGGCTATCTTAACTCATCCAGCCTATTTGAATACAAAGCCTGTAATTAACTCATGTGAAGTATTGTATGTACAATGTATATTAAGGTGGTTTGTTATTCAACTTTTCTTGAATTTCTATTAAGGCTGACCTATGCAAAGTGTCATTTTTCTACAATACCTCCTTAAGGTAGCACATCCCGTTCAAAGTTTGAAAGGAGATAAAAGTTATTTTTTTCGTCAATTAAGATAAAAATACAGAATTAATCATTATTTTGCATTCATTAATGATGACAGATATAATTTTACTTTATAAAAAACATTTTTAAAGTTATTTTTCTAAATCTTCCCTATGGAGCAAAACAAGAGATTAACATAAGAAATTTTTTTCCTTCCTTCCTAAAAATGTAAAAAAGGATGCGCGCTATACGCGCAACATCAAATTTTCCTAACTGTTTTTCTTTTTTTTTGTTCCATTGGGCAATTTTAGGAAAAAAACTCTTTTAAAACAATTTTTATTATTAAAAAAATCTCTATCAAAATTATTTTATATAGAATCTAAAAATGTCTTCTTAATATCTATAGTATGTCAAGAAATTGATGATACCTTAAAAAGAGTAAATAAAACAATAAAGACATAAAATAACACATGATTTTATTTGCCTCAAGTTTTATACACTTTTTTATAATCTCTGGTAAACATGAAATTAAATTATCTAAGATATCTGGATTTTTTTTAACCATGGCAATTTTACATTTTCAATCAAACCTTATCACTTGTTGCTGGATTCAAAGATTTCAGTTCATTTTGGGCAATGGCTCATAGATTTTGAATCAGAGACAAATTTGGACTGTAGCTAGGCCTTTCTGCCAAAATGAATTCAAATTCGGTTGAAGCCAATGCTGTGCCAATTGGGAGGGATGAGCAGGAGCCCCTCCAGCTCAAAATTCCCTTGTACATATCATGCAAAAGTTTCCTCTTCAACGTTGATCCATTTTCTAAACTCCTTTGTATTACTGGTAGAAGAGACTTATTTAGGATGTTCTCCACATAGTATTTGACTATAACAGTTTGCTCTCGTGGAATAATATACAACTCACTAAGTGCTCTGTAACTCATAAGCCTCCACAATTGAATTTTAAGAGGAAATTTCATAGTTTCTGTGGGTTCCACGTGTTCTTTACTTTAGGTTCATACTGGGTTATTTTGTAAATGAAGTTGGTGGAACAACTGAAATGGGGACTCATCATAAAAGGAAATTTCCTTGTGACACCTGATGATCATTCTTCATGAGTTTTTGGGCCAATCTCCTTGTAGATTGACCTATTTTGGTCATGGATTTTGAGATGGGGATTTTATATGTTCTTGAAAATTTCTTCTTCCTCACTCTACCAGGTTTGTTTTGGAGGCCCTCACTAGCTTTGTGTTTGGCCCACCAACTTTTCACAGAGACAATCGATTCTCCTATATAATTAGCAACTTTCTTTTGAGTTTTACCACCTCAAGTAAACCAATGGCCTTGCACCTTGTGTTTAAACTTTGCTCCTTCACCATGGTAACACCTCATTTTAACTAATACATACATTAAAAAGTACCCGCCTTTTATAGGTGAAAATTGCGCAATGCTATTTTTATTCATTTCAGCTTAAGGGACTTCATTTGAGTACATCTTTTCGAGCCTTTACTGATTTTTTCAACAGTATCATCAATGTCTTGACATAATGTATATTTACTATTTAAAGAGTTTTTGGTCTTTTTTTACAATTTGATGGAGATGTGACAACGAAAGATGACCTTGTAGGACAATGAAATTTTGCATTGGTAATTTTTATACCATAACACAACTTTTCCGCACTAGCAATATTCGAAATTCGAAAAAAGTAGAAAAACGAGCCACCCTAATGTACCTATAAATAAATTTGAGGTAATTGTGAGACAAATTAATTAATTGGGATTTTACCTTTTCTTGATTCTTGTTTATGATTGTTTTTATGTTGACGCACCCCATACACCGTTTAATTTAATTTTCTGTGAATAGCTATAGATTTTTGAAATTTAATTTTTTGTGAATAGCTATGGACTTTTGAAATATTTGAATTTTTTTTCCACAAATTAAATATTTAAAAAAATTTAATTTTTAAAACAATTTTTGGTTTTTCTCTCCTAAAAATATAATCCTGCAGACTTATATATATATGTACTAAAAGGGATTTCTTTTTACAAAAACATACCCTTTCGCTCCCCCCCGCGTTCAAGGTCATTTATACTAGTGATGATACTACCTTTATGGTTATGATGAAGGGAATAAGTAGGTCAAAATATTTATAAGAGTCGAGGGGAAGGAGTCTCACTTATTTATTTTTCTGTTAGTTATCAGTATTTCCCATCTTCTTTTCTTTTTAGTAGTTTTTGTAGTTGTATGTAGTTACATTTGATATTTCCTCCAAGCAAAGCAAAGTAAGAACCAACTTTGATGTGTCTATATAGAATGTGTTTTACACAGAATAATAATGGGAGAACAAGAAAGCATTTGTAAGAATTACATATTATATAAATGAGAGACATGGGAAAGAGGGGTTGGAGGGAGGAGAGATGTAACATGAGGGAAATTTTATGACTAACAAAGTAACATATAACGTTATATTTATATACTATATAGGTATTTTTCTCCATCTTCAAAGGCAGGGAATCTAATGAAGCATATCCCATAGTTCATCGAATGTAAAGTATACAGCTTTAAAGTATATACTAATAGTGAGACTCAGTGCAAGAAAGAATTGTTTTTTCGGTTCAGGTCAAATTTGATTTTTTCCAGATATTTCGATTCTGAACGCGTGTCGCCCTCCTCCCAAAAAAATATATATATATTAAAATTTCCAAACAATTTATTTTTCATTTTTTTTTTCTTTCAAAAAATTCCATTTTTTGTACATAAGTGTTGATTTTTGAAATTTTTTTCGAAAAAATTAATATTACAAAAAAAATATTCAAGAAATTTAAAATATGGCATTTTTTTACCAAAAAATGAAACTTTTAGTGAGCAACTGTAGATTTTTGAATGTTTTTCCCCAAAAAATTTGAAATTTCTTTCCAAAAATTTTTTTTATGAACAACTGTGAATTTCTAAAAAAAAAAAATTCCAAAAATAACATTTTTTTATGCACAGCTATAGATTTTTGAAATTATTTTCCAAAAAATTAAAGTTTCACTTTTTTTTTTTTTTTAAATGGTTCACAGCAGCTTAGCAAGAGCTAATTCGAATTGATCCAATCCACATTCAGAGTACTGATAAAGGGGGATTAGAAAAAATCAACAGCTGACAATCAAATTTAGTGTTAATTTTTATGTTACTGAGCTAAAAAATTTCAAAAACTCGTAGCTATTCATATTAAAAATATTCTTTTGGAAAAAAATTTCAAAAATCCACAGCTGTTTAAAAAATTGAATTTCTTTTATTTATTTTTTTTTCAAAAAATTTAAAGAAATACTTTTTTTGGTAATTTGGGTATTCGGGGGAGGGGACTGCAGATCCTCCAGGCCCACCCCCTGTGGACGCTCCTGATATTTGAAAGGTCATTCTGGAGTCACATTAAGTATCATCAGAGATTACAGGATTGTTTTTCTTTTTTCAAAAATGGATGACCTTCTTTTTAATAAGGATATTTCATTTTTTTCAGTTATTAAATTCTCTATTTTTTTTGACAAAATTCACTGTCTTTTTTGCACAAAGATATAGCCAAAATATTGCTTACATAACATCAAATTATCCAGCACGAATACTTAATTTTTTCAACTGACATTTCATTGATGGTTTTCACATCGTAACAGCCTTAATTAATCAAACAAAGGCTCTAACCAGGGATTTTTAACCTTACTGAAGGTAATGAACCCTGTAAGTTTCATGACTTAAAGCCGGTCTCCCCAGTACACAGTCGCATCAGTGGATGCTGGGGCCAAACTCCTGAGAGTGCATCACCGAAGCCTTGGGGGTTGATCGAACCCAATTTAAGAACCTCTGCTCTAAACTAAATATAAATTCTTGGGTAATTCATATAAGCACAATAATGGACCGAAAAAATATGTATTTGGAAAAAAATTTCCGAAAAATTTAATTTTTTAAGAAATTTTTAAGCCCCTTCCCCCTCCACCCCAAAAAAAATATATATATAAACCTTCGGAAGCCCTGTAGATTACTTCATTATTGCATTTTCCTCATTACTAATCTACTATAAATCCTCAATTTAAAATGATTCATTTGATTTTTTGATTGCAAAGTGTACATAATATTTTATCCCAGTTTGATTCTCATTTTTTATTTTATTAGAAGAAGATTTCAAACCCATCTTATTTTTAATACTTCTTAGCTTACACACTTTAGTCTGTATACCATATCAATATCAAATATTATGTACCTGTAAGGGGGGAAGGGATCTTGAAGGAAGAAGTTATGAAGAGTGAAAATAAAATAAAATGTAGTCCTATGATTATTATTATTATTACCCAGGATTTTCTCTTGAGGGCGCTCAAAAAGGGTGAAATTTTCTTAGTTATATTAAACTATAAACGTTCAAGGACAGACCTGGCTATATTGAGGTAATGGGGAAAACGAACTATGTCACTCATAGGTACGCAAACACAGTGTTGAATATATTACATAAATTCGTTTCCTTCTTATTTGCAACCCCCCGCAATTTCCCAAGCAATGATGCGTCATGAAAATTGCGTCATTGTATGTGTAGTAATATTAAGTATGTACAGAATGACAAATTCTTATATTATATTATATGAAAGGAGTAAAATGAGCTTTCTAATTTCTTGTTCTCCAGTCTTATTCGATGGGTTATATACTTTTTATTATAAATTAAAGATATGCTTGTATATTTTGTATTAGTATTCCATGTACTGACTGATACATAATGTTATTTATAATAAAGAATAACAATTAAGTAAAACTTCTTCGTTTCTTACTTCGCTGAAGAGTGTATGACTGGGAGTGGTCGATCAGTGCTAAGCAATAAGCATGGTGAGAGCTTACTTCTGGAGAAAGAAATAAAGAAAGATAGGAAGGGACTACTGAGTACTGAGAGAGTGAGGAAGCACGCACACCCGTGCACGCGTGTGTTTTTCTGTCTGAGTGCGTGTATAATTAATACTAGTGTTGTAGTACTAGAAGTTTAGTTGAAGTATTTCCACCGTGAGGAGAGTTGTGGATCGACAAAGTATTCTTGTGTTTTTTTTTAAACGTACTCTCTCTACTAAATACTTACATTTACATAGTTGTAACTTGTACATAAATTTAGTTACATAGTACATACATATTTGATATTCACACAGCAACTAATTGTGAATTGTCAAGTGACTTTCACATATTAGCTGGAAAAAAGTATGGGAGAATGATCCCGGGCGTACCGGAGTCCTCCGCCGGATTAATATATTATCATCAGGATGGAATTTCAGGCCCTCCTCCACCTCCATCCGCCTCATCTTCCTTTACCCAGACGTTTCTCCGTGGGATTCTTGCAAGTATTGACAGCAAGGATCCTGTGGTTGCGCATGCTTGGTTGGAGACTTTGCTAGATGCAATTGATCTACTTCCTCCTGAGGTTGTCAAACGAGAAGTTGTTCCCATCGCAGTGAGCAAGGCTCAAATCGGTGAGCCTGTTTTCGGTCGTCAAGCGAGTTGCCGCCTTTTGGGTAAAATTGCTGTGAAATTAGATGGGCCTTCCGCAAGAACACATGTACTCCCAACTGTACTCTCATTGGGACAAGACGGTGATCCGGAAGTTCGATTTACTTTATGCCGACACTTACCCCTTGTGGCAAAAGGTGTGGGCCTAGAAGCCACCAAAGACGCCATACTACCTCAAATTGTGGAGTTATCTGTTGATGAATCCTCACATGTTCGTGTTGCTGCACTTGATACCGTAGTACATCTCCTTCCACTTCTTGATGATGCCTCCAAAGGTGCTGTCATTGTTCCCCTTATTGTCAAAGTTAGTGAGAGGGCAAGAGCTACTGAAGAAAATCCTCTTCTTCCAAATCTTGCTCACGTTTTCGGACGTCTTCTTCATGGACTCCAACCTCACTTCCATCCTGATCAACGAAATTGGGGTCTTGACTTCTATAAAAGTATTTGCCAAAGTGGACTTGGACCTTCTGCTGCAGGGATTTCTACTTCAAGACTGGGATCTAAGGGCACAATGCCTGATATAGTTCCAGCCTCTGAAGACAAAATTATCATGCATGGAAGAGTAAGAAAAGAATGCGCCTTAAATCTACCGGCAATCATTGCTCTTATTGGTTCAGAAAACTTTGACATAAATCTCTTTCAAACCTTTTCGGACTTGGTTAAGGACACCAATCCAACGGTTCGGGGAGCTGTAGCTAGAAGTATTCACGAATTAGCTCCTTTATTAGGGGCTCGTTTCGCAACATTAGAATCTCAGCTCTGTACCCTTTTTGCTGATGGAAGTTTACTGACGTTAGAAGCGATGGTTAGAAATATGGTCGAAGTCGTAGACGCCCTTGCTCGTTATGGTGGGAAAAGGGGTTCTCCTGTCAACTTTTCAGGAGAAATTTCTTCGTCTTTACTCCATTGTGAGAGCATAATTGCAAAGACACGGAATTGGCGACTCCATGCGGACTGTTTAGAAAAATTCTCATGTCTTGCAAATTGTATTTCTCCAACAACGATTTTGAATAAATTTGTTCCTACTCTTTTTGAGAGGATTCATACTACAAGGACTTTACCCTGCAAAGTTGCAGCGTGTAGGACATTATTGGTCTTTCTTCGTTTCACAGTACGAAGTGAAGATAGAAAATTCATCCTGTTTAGAATGAAAGAAGAGCTTTGTCATGGAAAAAGTTGTTCTTCTAGAATGTTGTTTTTAAAAGTTGGAGATATGGCTATGACGCTTTTCTCCAAGACCTATTTTAAACTTCATTTCTTCTCAGATATGATACGATTACATCATGATCCTATTCCAAATGTTCGGCTCAAGCTTTGCTCACTTCTTCCTAAACTTAAGGCCCTAATTTCCTTACCTTCTGACGGTGAATTTCTCTTAGCATTGGAGGATTCTGTCAAAAAATTGTTGTTGGTGGAGCGAGACAGAGACGTTCTTTACACTTTACAAACTGTGATACAAGACTTGGATCGTACAGAAACTGGTGTGGATGGTATTTCATCTGGAAATTTAGAAGAGGATAGAGATAATGATAGAAAGCTACGAGAAGAAAGGCTCATTTCAAATATGGAAGAACAAATAATAAAAATGCACAATGACTACATTATTGATGATTCTAAATTTAATTATCATTATTCACATAATGGAACTATTAGAAAAAGAAGTGAAAGTGTTCCTCGAGACATTTTATTATCCCCTAAGGAAACAGAGAGAGGTCCTCCAAGGTTTCCAGATAATTTGACAGACAAAATGAATAATCACGGTTTAGTAGTTGTTAATAGAGTCCATCATCCAGGAAATAGTGGTGGTCACTCTCCTCCAGATGGACGTGATCCTAAAAGTGCATTTTACTCCGCTAGTCTAGAAAATTTAGATCCCAGTGCTAAAGAATTCCTTGTTGACGCGGGTATCACACTTGATATTCGCAAAAATGAATCAATGCCAAACTTGAACCAAGTTAGAGATGATGATTCATATCCTAAATTTTTAATGTCCAATTCCTATGAACCTTTGCCAATAGGCATCCGGCGGGCTGAAACGCCAATTTCTACAGTGTCATCCCTGGTTGTGGATATAAATTCTACATCTCCAGAATCTTCTCTTCGGAGATCCTCCCCAAAAAATCCTATTTTAGAATCTAAATTGAGGCCTCCAAGTAAACTTAAGCCTCCAACTACTTCCACTCCTAATGTATCAAGTTCTCCAATTACTTCAACTTCTTCCATAATAGACATGTCAAGTGTTTCTGCTCTTGCTCAAAATACGTTATCAAGAATTCCATACTCTAAGCTAGTATCCAGTACAGATCGAATTCAAGGATCCATAGAAAGATTAGCAGAAAAATGGGAGTCTAAAAGAAGAAATTTAACGACATCTACTAATACTTTGAGTCCTAGTGTTGAACCAAATGTCAATAATGAAAGTCCCAAGTCTAAATCACTCATTGTTGAGTCTTCTCCTAAAACAACGATGATTCCGTCCAAACGCAATTCACTTTTTGTTGCAAATAAACAAAAAATGCGATTGAGTTTAACCGACGTAACTTCTAAGCCCTCTTCAACAAATATTAAATCCATTCAAAAACAAAGAAAAAAATCTCCAGAGAGTATTGTTAAACCTGATTCCACTGGACGCTTAATGGATAGCCAACAACATAATCAAGAAGTTGTAGAGGAAGACATGGTGACTTATGTACCACCCTTGACGACATCAACATGTACCACTTCCCAAAAGGCGAAATTAGTTACTGCAACAAATCTCATTGTCAAGCCATTAAGTTCGACGACAACGGTATCAACTACTTCGAACACAAACACAACAGCTTCGCATCAAAGATCTCTTCCTGTTCCATCCTTGAAGTATAATAATGCTTCAAACAATAACTCTCCCTTAAAACGAGGGACACATTACCATCAGCCCCAGAGTTTGAGATCAAAATCCATTCCTCCACCCTCACCCATCACAAAGAACTCTTCAATCCCACATTATTCTACTTCAAATACAGGAATGTCCACTTCTAATAATACAGCTAATACTGTCATGAATAATAACATTAATGCTACCACAACTTACGTGCCAAAATTTTCCCGTGTCCCTCCTCCAAAATATAGAAATCCTCCAACAACTACCATGAATAGACGCCCTCTCTCTCAACAAGAGTCTTCTCCAACCATTCGGGCCTATAATCAATTGGGTATGAGATATGAGTCTAGAAGATTCCCTTCAACAAATTCTCAGGGAAAATCTCTTTCTGCAGAATGTATCCTTGATCGAAGTGATGATTATAGTCCCAATACCGAAAGTCGATTTTCATCACCGCCGGCTAGCTCTTCCTCGTTTAATACAACTCCTCGAATAAAAAAAGTTGAAGGATTTCGATATGGAGGAAACAGTAGTGTATCACTTCATAGAGAGTCAAGGAGTCCAAGTCCAATTACTCCGAAAGAGTCCAGATTAAAAGTTCAGACCTCTGTGAGTAACTCTCTCAGATATTCATCAACAGACATACCAAGAAGAAACAATATTGATTCTCGTCAATTACAACAACAACAATCTTTCGTCAATCGAAGAAAGTCTGCACATTATCCAATGAGTAATGGGTCTATACCAAAACAGCAGCAATTTTGGAATAAGACGATACCATCACCAAGAAACTATCCCTTAACCTCAACAAATACTAGTGGATTAAAGTCTAAATCATCTCAGGGATTACCTGCTCCAGGATTTAGTCGTCTTCCTGTTGGTTCCTACGGACCCAAATAATGACGACGTAAACATCAATTCCCCCTCTTTATATAATTCTATTTTTGTTAATATTATTTGGTGCTGTGTTTTAATGGCAAATCTATTGGTTACTGTGTCCATATATATTTTTTTAGATAGTTAAGTACATATTTAAGCTCTATTCTAATTTTTTAGATTACCTACAGTCGTCCCGTAAAAGAATCTTTATTTTAATAATGATAATGTTACCAAGTTTTGTTTATTGAATAAGTATCGAGTATATATATATATATATTATATATTTTATGATGAAATATATTTATTTTTAAGAATTTACGTAGTTTTCCCCTGCTAATGTAGTTATTTTGATAAGTGTATCTATGTACAATGTACATTAAAAAATTATTTGTTTCAGAGGAAACCTATCAAGGTATGTGAAAGTACTAAAAACGTGACTGAAAGACTATATATTATAATAAGTATGTATAATGTATATAATAAACTTGTGTATTTATTTGCGACTCAAATAATAGTTAAAAATGATCAGTACGTAAAAGAAAAAAATTGGAGCTACGCGTAGTATTCATAACAAAATAAACTGTACCCAGTACAAAGACATTATTCATAACACTTGTGATAAATCTATCAATTAAAATATAAAGTAATTAAGTAG
Source organism: Lepeophtheirus salmonis (assembly GCF_016086655.4). Classification (NCBI taxonomy): domain Eukaryota; kingdom Metazoa; phylum Arthropoda; class Copepoda; order Siphonostomatoida; family Caligidae; genus Lepeophtheirus; species Lepeophtheirus salmonis. The sequence continues at coordinate 28,372,098 of NC_052138.2, read as the reverse complement.
TTCTCTGTATTGTAGCGGCCTGTTTCTTTAGTTGTCTCAGTCGGTGTCCACAATAGATTTTGACAAATATAGCAGAGAAAACAATGAGAATCCCAACAATACCCAGAGAATTCAATGGATGTTTGAATACAAAACAGGATATTAATATAGCCAAAGATTGTCTGAGTGTCATGATAATAGCAAAAATGAGGGGACCAAATTGAGAAATTGTATGATAAATAAAAAGCTGTCCCGTTGCAGAGCAAACAGATAGAACAACACAATCAAACGCAAAAGATGGGAATTGTGACATAAAGACCAGGGAGTCGTAAAATGCTCCTTGGCTAAGAAGTGAGGTTGATGTAAGTAGGCAAGAGAAGAAATTAACTCCTCCCATCATCTCAATTGAATTCATTTTGTAAGACGTAAAGAGCTCACCCTGCCAATTGGATGTAAATGCATCAAAGGCCATGTAAGCGATGAGAAGAATTGCTCCAGATACAGTTGTGTTAGCACTCGTTTCTTTTCCATTGCTTGGAGTTCCAAATAAGAATAGAATCATACCAAATGATAGCATGCATGCTACAACATATTCATAATACTCATACTTCTTATTAGAGACAATGCGTCCCATTATCATAACTGGAATGACTTTACAGGCCTTTGAGAGAACTTGAGTCGGAAAGGATACGAACTTAAGGGCTTCGTACTGGCACCAACTACTCATGATGTTGGTAAAAGAACAGTAAGAATACTTATAGACTGGAGCTCCGGATGGATTACCTCGTGAATGAAATGCTAAATAGAGAATGGCAAGGGAGAAGCCCAGGATTCTATTGACAAAAACGAGGAATTGAGAATCTGAGAATCGTTTCATTTTCCCCGTGGAATCATAGTAATCTCGTGTCATTATTCGTTCCTATAATTAGACAGAAGTATAAACGCTTTAACTCTTATCTAGTAAATTAAGTTACATCAAAAGAAATGAAGATGTTCAATTAAATCATTTTTTATGACTTAATATATATATATATATACATGCTAGTAAAAACATAACTTTTTTTTAATCGAAATCGTTCCCAACACTTTTGAAAGCTGTCTATTATTCCTGAATGTTTATATTAATTGATTTTGAGATTTTCAAGAAAATGTTTCGGTCTATTTTGTCCAATTTTCCATTTTCTAATAGGCTCCAAAAAAAAAAAAAAAAATTTGGAATTGTAAGTCCGCGCTTGATTGATAAAATCATAAGTGTACTACTGCAATATTATTAAATACATTTTAGTTTATATTTTCAAGGGAAAATTAGTTACTTTTGTTAATAAGTAATTTTTTTATTTATAAAATACAGTGATGTCAAATTGACTTTTTGAAAGAATAAGTTTTGTAGAACTACATATATATATATTAATTATTTTATAAATCAAAAAAGGATAAGAACTATACTTTACGTGTAATGCGTATAGCGTGCACCGATCTAATTATCTTTATGGAACAGCACAATTTTAGAATGAATAAGAAATAATAAACTCATTTTTGTATAAATAGTAATACTTTTAATGCCATTTCTATTCCTTTTTAAAACTTTTTTTACTTATTATCTCCATTCTAGGGAATGAACTCATCTTTTCCAAATTTATATTTCGCAAACCTTGCGTTGCCGTCCCCTTAAATCTTAATTTTTGAGCCTATTAAAAAATGGAATATCGAATATTAAATATCTATTTCCTCAAAAACGGCCAGACACATTTTTTTGAAGCTCTCAAAATCGATAAATATAGACATCAAAGAATATTGAACAGCAATAATGTTTTTACAAGCGTGTAGGGGGTTATTAAAAAAAGACTAAAAAGAGTTAAAGCATTTAGCCAGAACACTCTAGATAAAACATACCTGAAGATATCCCCATGTCAAATAAGAAACTTGAAGTCCCACAACACAATAGAGCAAGGTTATTATTTTACTCTTTTGTGAAACGGGAGTTTTAGACGATGGTGAAGATGATTTGCTTCCTTCTTGAGTAGGCAGCAAATCCTTGATTCCGACAAAGATGATCTGAAGACATTTATGAAGTCGAGCATTGACGTTCCCCGAATTCTCAAAATAATGGACCTTTCTCAAATAAAGAAGGAGTACACCTCCAGGAAAGAGGAATAATTGATATGCAGAGAGATTCTCCAAGAGTCGATAGATCCAAAAATTATTTCCACCCATAAATGACGAGGAAAGGCCTCGAATGCATAGGGCAAGGAGGAAAGAGAGTCCAAGTACAAGCCCAATACGAACGTTCCAAGATTTCGTTGCCATTCCTCTCCAGTTCAGAATGAGCTAATCATTCGAAACATATGAACTTGGTGGTCTATTAATAGTATATTGCCATTTGTTAATAATGATTCAATCAGAACACTTGCTCAGAAACTTACGCTCACTCCAACTCAATCGGGAGAATGGACAAAGACTCAAAAAGTCAGAATGAATACCTTTCTATAGTTGTAGCAGTTAACTTCTGTAAGCGTCTTTCACTTCTCAAGTCACGTACTCATGACGTCATAACTCATACCGCAGAGGATGCCTCTTGCAAAAACAGATCACTACTTAATTCATTCATTCCGTCATTACCTAATAATGTGTTGTATATCACTAGCTAATGTTATTCAATATATCATTAAATAATTATTTTGATGGTTTTATTTTACTTATCACAGTGATGAAATAGTCAATAACAGTGACCGAAATCGACGAGGATTTAGTAGCTTAAAACAGCACCTTGTCATGTTTCTGATAAGTGGTGTAATTTATATACAATATTCATTCATTTTTTTTTCTAGTTCCTATGGTTTTTATTTTTTAAGATACATTTTAGGAAGTACGGCTTAACCCTTTGTCACTTAGGAGACACCATTGTCTCATAGCTTCAATATTGGTTACTTCACGTGTTTTTAAACCGATTTTTGTTCTTCCATTTGATGTTAGAACTCACAACTCTATTTCATATTTTAAAATGATTCATCAAATGTGAGTTATGAATATTTTTTTAAAGATAAAGAAGTCCCTAAACACCAGTGTCCCATAATTTCCTTAGATCCTGATACCAGAGACCTCAAAAAATTCACAATTCAACAAAAAATACTTTCCCTATGGCTATGTGTTTGAAAGGGTTAAATTACTATAATCATTAAAAAATAAATAATATGTATTGTAAAGTGAAGGTTATTTGACGATATTCTTAATTCTGAGCGCTAAATCATTGGCTAAGTCAAAAGTTGTTGATGTATCTTAAAGATCAATTTCGTAAGTGTAAAAAATGTTATTTTATTCACCAATGTTACGTAATATTTCGGATGAAATAAATAATGATGGACTTGATACAAAGTAATGGAGTAAACCTAGACAATTCATATCATATCTTAACCTGTATTGATGGATAATCTTTTCATTTTTTTTTTCAAATGGATGACGATTAATTTAAAATTATTAATACACCTTCCATGGCTATTTTTACGAATTTCTGTTTGATTTAAGTACAATTCATATTTTTTGCTGATACTTAAGTAGTAGTGTGGCATCATTGAGTTTTAATATTATTAACTCCATTATTAATTATTATCGTCAATCATAATTAGTTATTATTAATAAACGGATATAATCAATAGTACCTATATCGCCTTCCTTGGATATAATGTTTCATATTATTTAAATGAAACTAACTATATATAGTTGATACTTTATTTTTGAAGGACAAATTCATCAATTTAAATAATTAATTCAATTTTTTTTTGACATTTACGTTAGAAAACCCTTTAATATATATATAAATTTTGATTTTAAGTTGTACATATGCACTTAGTTCATTACTTTTGCCTCAAAAACATTTTTTTGGATTTCAATATTATACCTTAGTGAAGAGTTGCTTAAAATACCACGTGATTTTTATATAAAAGTACAACTACGACAAATATTATAGTTTTTTAATTGTACAAAGTTCATATGAGTTTACCAAAAGAAATGAATCATCAAAAAATGATATTTTCCACAATAACAGGTTGCGTGATTAGAGCTTGTGCTCATCCAGGTAGTATAAGGCCTCATTGTGTGGAATCCGCATTTGTATTTTTAAAAATCAGGTGGTATGACGTCATGAATGAAACAAATAATATTTGATTGAGTATTGAGAAGGAGATAAGGTGTTTTAAGAGGAGAAAGGGACAGAATGCCTTTACTAGGTCCCTGAAATATCTTGTTCAGCTGAACACGTTCATCCTCACTTCGACATGGTTAAAGAATGAAACTAAAGGAATACATTGGGACAAATCTCGAATCCCCATTCGAAGTTGTTGTTGTTGAAGAAATACTAGAGAATTGTGTTTGAAAAGGAATCCTCTGGAAAGAATGCCTGGAGATCTCCGTGAGAAACTGAACAGCAGCCGTGGTCTTCACTTTAAGGACTTGGATCTTCGTAGTAAGTGGAGCGAGGAGCACAAGGAGAAGAAGAAAAAGAAGAAGCGGAGTAAGAGTAAAGAGAAGAAGAAGAAGAAGTCGAGTCGGCGGGAACGTAATCGGGATCGATCTCCTTCCCTGAGTTCCTCCTTGAGCCTGAGTCCTGACCCTCCACAACGTGTCAACACGCCTCTTGTGGACTTGCGGAGACCCACTCCAGCCTCGGTGCACTACACGCACTCTCACAAGGAGAAGCGAAGGCCAAGTCCCAGTGCGCACTGTAGTCGCAAAAAGCTTCTGAGAAGTTCCAAGTCGTGGAGTGATAAAGTCAATGACTTTGTGGCCTCACTCAATGTGAATGGCTCCAACCTCTCTCGCTTTTCTCACCCTCCTCCTCCTCTGGAGCCCCATTTCTTAAGAGGAGCGGATCCCAGTCCTCCTAAATCTCCATCTCCTCCAGAAAGGCTGAGGAAGGAAGAGAGTACTAGGGAAGAAGTCTGTACTCCTCAAAAAGAAAGTACTCTCCTACCACCAGGAGTTGAATTTGAAGGAACTGACTACGAGAGTAATCCTCTCGTCAGGTTCATTGGAAGGAAACTGCGACTTCTCAAAGTAGATCCAGAGGAAGGGATATTTACATATAATGTGCTTAGTCTTTTATCCAGAAGTGAATGGATCGCGGCAAAAGCGCTGGATCTACTTCAAGAAGCGGGCTATGGACAATCGGAGCTCTATAAAATTGCCGTCACATCTCCTACTCAGTTAGAAATGCAGCTTAAAACAGTGGTTTTCACTGGTAAAGTTAAGTTGGATGGAAACCCCAAGGCTATTCAAAAAGTGTTGCGTGTCATTGAATGTATTAAGGATTACTTTACATCCAAAGGGGGTGAAGAGGAGGAAATTGAGAGTCAAGAGTCTGATAATGATGAAGAACCGATTAACAAGTGTGGTGTAATCGGTCCTCTTTTGAAGCGATTGAATCAGGCGGCGGTTAAAAAAGAAAAGGAATTGTCGTCACCTGTTAAACCCATCCATGAGCCTCCTTCTAAGGAAGAGCTTAACCCATGGTCTAGGATGTCGGATGCTCTTCAGTCACAAAATCTGGCATCATTTCAAAATATTAAAAACTCCATCGCTAAAGATTTGCTTCGTATACATGGCCGTAGTGTTGATGCTTTTAATCTTGCTCAAGAAATGGTATCCTGTTGGGTTGTAGCTGGTTTTGGATTGGATAGTTTAAGACATTATGTCATTCAAACTCCAGCAGAGAATATTCTTCCTCGTAATCAGAATCAGTTCGTTACTCATCAGCGAAATTTGTATAATAATCTTCTCCAAAGACTCATGAGGCATAAGAGCGAATTTTCTCAACGGATAACTCAGGAAAACTTGGAGCATTTAGTTCGTATGAGCTTGCAGTATTTAATGAAAGGTTGTAACAAATATTCGTATCCATCTAATAAGGCCACAGTCAAAGCACCTAATAATGAACAGATGAATATTATTTTCAATTATTTACCACCTGGACTTCGCGAAGCAGAAAACTCTTCATTTCAACCTAATGTAGATCCTTATGTCGAGGAAAAGTCTGAAAAACTCGAAACTAAGTCGTCGAATATTCCAGAGAAAGTTAAAGGAAATGAAGAAGTTTTATCCACAGACCCTTTGAATGCAGTACTAAATCCGCCTCAAGACTCTCTCAAACCTAACCAACTTCCTAATCGTAAATATAATCTTGTTACTCTTCACTTTGAATGGGTCATTCTGAAGGGTATTCCACAGATCTATGAAATAAGTGCTTATTCTTCGAGTGACATGAGTGTTCTAAATCTATATATTGTGACTCCCAGTCTTATGAAATCTTCAGCTACACTAGAGAATCTGGGATTCGTTTCTAATCCTGATCGCCATGAGTTTTATTATGTACAAGTGGGGATAGGTTGTGTTAAAGCACTGAAGATAGAGAATGCAATCCATAAATTAGGGTCCTTCCTTGAAGAAAAGAGAAATTGCTCGGACTCTGAAAATCGCAATAATGGTCTTATCATAGTTACCCACTCCACTGAAGAATTGGGAAATTTCACAAAGATTCTTAATGAAACTCGCGACAATAGTCTTTTGATTGACGTTATCAAAGGTTTTGGATGCCTTGAAACATTCATAGAAAGAAAGAAATCGAAAAAGTATTTTTATGGAGGACCGAAACTCTCTCTCAGTGGTGGAGACGAAGTCTTTTATGAAAGTGAAGTGAAGAAAGGCATCAATGTTCAAAATCTTATTTCTAAATCAAAATCTGAGGCTCTCTACATGGCCATCCAATACTTATTGGACAATTCATATCCCAACTACTCGAACTTTATAAGCTCTTACTGTGTACCCTCTTTCAGTCCAATAGTGGAGAGCATGAAAAATAATATTGATAAGGTACGAGAGCTGTATACGCTTGAGGTTTTTATATCAGCTCACCTCAAGGCCCAGAATATTCCATTATTTTTAGAAGGAGTATATGCACCTCTACCTGTTCGAGATTTACGGGATAAAGCATCTGTTCTTGCGAATCGCGTCGTTTCATTGCTCATTCAAGCTGGCTATGACAAGAAGAATCTTTCAGAGTACTACTCTAAGGATAAAGACTTTACAATCTCTTCAAATGTTTTTTTAGATTCCATGAACATGTCTCAGCGTCTCAAAGTTATGGATCAAACCATGCGATGCATTCATATAATTAAGGACTATTATTCCCAGTAAAAGAAATACATATATGAATGAAGAGCAATGAAATATGTGGATCTATTTACTCTCTATATTTTTATATTTCATCTTTATGTATGAGTTTCCTTATGTTATATATATTTATGAAGTTATATAAATAAATAGATTTAAAGTTTGTTATGTGTGGATTTCCTCAACCCACTTTATTTAACTCTTTTTTTTTATCGTTTCAGGATAGATTCATAGATATGCATTTGTACTTGTTTATGATTGATATGGAAACCTTTTAATTGCTCTATTTTATACATTTATATTTTTTGTATCTTTCAGATAATATTATCATAGATGATGACGATGATGATATCTCCTCCTCCCCCTTATATCCTGGAGAGAAAGCGTCAAAATGTCAAAACAAAATTAATAACACAAAATCAAAGAGCATGAAAAAAATTATGATTTGCCCAAACCATAATTAGTGTTATTAAAAGGTATCATATTTATTATTTCTACGTATACGACTACTACTATTTATTGATATCCAGTACCATCAGTAAGTGTGGTGTGAGTTTCTCAAACTCTATTCGTCAAGGAACCTTCTTTGGTGTCTTCAGAGACTTTTCTGTAGAATCCTATATTATTATAGTTTTAACTATAGTTGTGTCGATCCTTATTTAGGACTGAAGACTGTAGTTCTATCTCTGTTAGGTCTAGTTCATTCCTAAAACTTATAGAGTCTGGCCCTTGATGACGTCACTCAACTGTATTACTTCTTTTTTTAATTAGTTCTAATACTGACAGTCTAAAGGACCGATGGTCTAAGAATCGGTCCAAAGGACTGATAGGACCTGCCGTAAGACTGGAATGGACCGAATAATAAAGACTGATTCTGCACTAGTTTAAACTAAATGTTAAAAAGAATAAACATTATGTTGACTGTTGGGTTTCGGTTTGGTAATCCTAGAGACCGTTATACCTTTTGTAAGATCTAATTAGTTCGGTCTGAACAAAAAAAAAATCCGTCTTGATCGGGCATACATGAAAAAAGGTGTTTTTTTTAAAGAAAGAAAACTATTATGTATCGCCTTTTTTTTAGAAATGCAAATTTTGGTCCACGGTTTTGTACTGTAGTCACTTATGACTGAATTTAAAATTAATATGCACCACGAAACGGGAGCCCAAATCCTAATCTAGCTAAGTATTAGAAGAATAACCTAGTTCTGAGCCGGTTATAGAGTGAGTGAGGCCTGGGGTAGATGTGTATGGCTCTTTTCGTTCGTCCCTTTTTGAAAAATTGAACTTAATTTGGAACCTTACTTTTTATATATATATATTTTTTTTTTTTGAGCGACTTATTTTAGAAAAGTATTGTAAATTTTTTCCAAATCAATCGCTTTACCCACTTCGGCCGTATAAGTTACAGCAGTACTAAATGGAGTAGGAAATATTTTTCGTGGAAATACAGGTCAACTAAGGCAGGGTTGTTGCTAGGATATTTCTTGGCGGGAATATTTGTTTGTTACTTTAAACAGAAAAAGAAGATGACTTTCAATTACCGTCCCTTTTTTCCGACTAAATTCAACAATGGAGTGTCCCCCCCCTCCCTTCCCGTGGTGACGGCCCTGAACTAAGGAACCCACTTTGAGAAACATAACTCTAGTAAACAAGAGGGGTGTTGGACAACACTCACTAGTCAATGAATGTGGAGGAGATTAATTTCCTTCCGTCTTCGTATTTCTGTTTTTTATTAATTCACATAATATTTGGAACGACCATTTGCTTAATAATAATATGAATACATACAAAGGTCCATCCTTTTTCAAGGTTGAAAATAATATTTAAAATGCATTTATAGATTAATATTATTATTATTAATAACTATCTTATGTCAATTGGTTAGTATGTTTTAAAAGTATCTAAATATATTGTCAAATATAAAATTGTTTGAATGTATGTATTATAAGGAATTATTAGTAGTTGTATTCGTAGTATTTGAAGAGTAGTGATGCATTCCTCTTAATTGATTCTATTGATTTAAAATATTTTTCTATTTGAGGCACATAAATACATACATAGTTACGTCTGTACCATAATTATATGTTTATAATACTACCAGGAAATGAGAATACTAACATTTTTATTAATAGTTGGGAATTTAAATATGGTATAATTGCTAGTTGATGAGGTCATCTCCTAAATGATACCATTGATCATTCTATTTATATTATTTGTTTGTGCATATTTTATTTGCTATTTCTGAATTAGAATCAAATAAAGCCTCTTCAATTCATAGGCGACCAATTCTCACAATGATCATTTATTTTCTGGTGTTGGTAGTAGAGCTGTTCACCGAGTCCGATTTAAGTTTTGCATATATGTGGAGGTTGCAGGGGAGGGACTAATTATAGTAATTATAACTATAGTAAAAGGGGGAGGGGCTCCCTCCACTTTTGGAGAATTAGCATATATCAGCAGAAAAATATGATCCATTTTAAAAAGTTATCACTTATTTCTAGAATTGTCATGTTGGTAATCAAAAAACTACTTTTAAAAATTAGAAAAGAACAAACGGTTGTTGCATGTACTCTTTCTTCTTTTGTTCATTATTTAATAGGAAGTCGTGGTGTTCACTTCTCTCTCTGAAGTAAACATTATCGCCTATCTTTGGTGTAAACTGTTTAAAAATGCATAACAAAAGAAATATTCGAGAGTGGGCTTAAAAGTATCCAGTCAACCAAGATACAATATATTTTTTCTATTTTTCATTACAGTCTCCTTGTAACTCTACACTCTTCTCCCAGCGATGCTCCCATATCTGTGATCCACCCGTCCAAATAGTACTCTCCCTTCTTCTCTGCAAAATAATTGTTCAAGAGACACTTTGTTTTTGGCTCAAATACACAGAGTTGGATTGACTTAGACTCATCAAATTTTAACACAACAAGCCTTTATATGTCTATTAATATTTGAATCTATTTAAAGGTTACAATAACATACTCGATTTTGTCCATTTTCACAAAAGCACTCGCATCAACTCACTCAAACGACTGTCAGATAACAACTGCGCTTCAAAAATGGCTGAAACTTTGGTGAGCAACTGTCAACAAATGCTGGATAGATGTGACTAAAGGACTCTAGAGAAAGAGGGGTTAAGGGAAAATAAACAATTCAATCTTAAAACAAGGAAGACTATGTTCTCACACCGACCTATAGTATCGTTTTATTGTTGTGACGTAGTCACCCTTAATCTTCTCATTTCACTAGAAGGAGACTCGCTCTGATAAAATCCGGACTGAAAGGTTCGTAGCTGGCATGAAACGATTAATTTACACTCATCCAGACATGGTAATTGCTAGGCTGGCCAAGGACCGCAATGTGAGCAAAGGATAGATTCTTAATAACCAAATGAAGAGCAAAGGTGGTTACGTTCTTCTTTTTTTTTTCGGACAAGAAATTCTTCACTATTGACGATTTTATAATATTAACAAGGGTCTTAATTCAGAAGTAGCATAAGTCTCGCTCCTTCCTTTCTCCTCGCACTCTTTTTTTCTTTACAAAAATACCAACTGTACTTATTGCCCACTTTCAAGAATGGGGTTTGGATCCTGACAAAAGACCTCGTTACCTTTATTTTAACTTCCAACCTACTTCTAAAATAATATTTAAAAAAAGGCTCAAAATCCTTTTGTAGTTAGTCGATAAATAATATATAATATAAATCTGGGTAAGGAAACTGCTATTTTTCAGATAAAAAGTTGGCTATATCCGGATTTTTCTTATATCTGAACTCCAATTTTTGGATATTTATGTAAATACATAAGTAATTTTGAAACTTCCTATTTGGAGGCGGCAACCAGTGTTTGATTAGATCCTTTTTTTTTTTTTTGACAGATCATCGTGGATTTTTAGATTATCTTTCACCGAGAGTCAATGCATCCGTATTGATTAAAAAGCAACGTGAAATTAATTTAAAATAAACATACGGTAAACAAATTTTGCCGCCAGCTTACGATTTGTACCAATACAAAATTAAAGATTCTTCTTTAAGCATTCCTATGAAGTTGATACCAAAAAAGGGAAGACAAATTGACTTTATGTGGACTTTTTACTCCATGTTTCTTCCATGCAAAGTATTTGTAAATTTTGTAACTCAGAGAAGTTTGAGCTAGGCGCGTAGTTTTATTATATCTGTATTTGGCTGTATATAAATAATAATTATTCAATAGTTGTTGAGAATTATTTACTGCAACGTCATAAGAGAAAATTATAATTCAACTAATCAACGTTCAGAAAACTGATTAAGAAAAAAGTAGCAAAAAAATCAGCAGCTGATAACTAAATAAATAGTATATTTTATGATAGTGAGCACATCATTAGATTTATTTGTAATTCACAACTTCTTATCCACAAAAGAAACAGATAAAAGACCCAAAATCTGTTGGTAGTTGAGTTAATTATTTCCGACTATGGAACTATTAGTGTTAAGAATTGTTTACAGTAACTAAACAATAGATAATTCTAATTCAGCCAATCAACGTCCAGAACACTGATTAAGAGAAAAGAAGTAGAGAAGTTGACTCCTGACAGCAAAATAAGTCTTGTCTTGAAAGAACAGACACTTTTTGGCATTCCATATAATAGTTAAAAATTGTTATGATACTATTAATCACTGCATTACCTCACTATCACAAAAAATTACTTAGTATTAATTGTCAGCTGTCAATGTTTCGGGTATTTCCCCGCAAACTTCGACTTAAGTTGTTGAAGTTAAATTAGTTCTTGTTAAAATGTGAATATTTCTCAAGAGTATGCGAATAATACTTCCATAGTTTCCAACTGGTTACCGGCCTTTTCCCCAGTTTCTATTCGCATGAAAGGTTGCGTGATACAATAAAGGAACGGCGTGCAATATGTTAAGACTGGGACATATAAAATCTTATACTCCATAGTTATAGAGTTTCCAGCATAGATATGAAATACGTGGAGGAAGGATGTGAAGAAGTAGTTGAAGCCGTCAAAAAATAATAAATAGTAGGCCAAAAAATTCAAATTATAATAGTTACGTCACTTCGTTTTTCCTTAATTGTATTAAGCAACCTTTTCTTCAAAAATAACCTATTTATCTCTTAAGACTATTGTAGTGTTCTGGGAACACCACCAACAGACGGAAGTAACGGACTGGAGTAAAGGCAATAAGAAGACCTTTTGATTGGGGGTATAATCATACACTAAATATATATTCTATAAGGGATCACACTTAAAAAGCATGTACATAGACATAACTATTAAAATATATCAACTCGTAAAACAAAAGATACATTATTATCTATTTAAAACAAATCCGTACGTCATGAGCTAAAAGTATAAAAAAAAGACAATAGATAACAACTATTATTTTATAGTTTTTCCTCAACAATTTTTAAAATGAATTACAAATACATGTATATATTTCAAAATGTTCAAATCTTATAAAGTATTTTATTCCATACTGTATTATTTGTAATGTTGCTGATTAATATTTTATTAAAGACGTAGCGATACATTAGTATTTCTATACGATAGCCAAAATTTATTCATATAAATTACAATATGGCTAATATATATACTCGTATACAACGAGGGATCAACAAGAATTGTATTCGTGTCCTTTAGGAAACGGAGAATAAGTGTTATGTATAAAAACATAGAGGGCGCTTCAAATATGTTTATTTATTTAAATGTTTATTTTAATATGACAATTTATAAACCCTAATTATATCAATAGATTAATAAAATATTTTGAAACAGATCATTTTATAAAGGATATTAATATTTATTCCAATTTTTAAATTTTAATATAATTTTATTTAGTGCTTCAAAATATTCCTAATGAATTTTGGGAGATTATTCTGACTATAATTCAATTTAGGAGTCAATAAATATTATTATTATTGGTACATAAATTGAAAAAGATTCGTGAGTATGTCCCAAACTTTGGTCCCTTGAAATCTCTCACTTTCACGTTTTCCAAAATTAAATATAATTTCCTGCTTGCATTGCATTTTCAAATAGATTTAATTAGTGTGAATATATAGTTTGATTCAGGAGATGAATCAAATGCAGGATCATTTATAGATTGAATAACCTAATTATTCTTTTCAAATTAATATTTTTTACAACGGGTATACTAATATTATAAAATATTGTTGGAGTTTATAGAAGGATGTTTTATTTTTTCGATTGTTTTGCTCAATTATCTTCTTCTTTTTTTTCTCGTCCGCTATCGTGACGTCAAATAATTTACCTTGCTACCTAAGTATTTTATCCCTATTATTTTCACATCTATCGAGCATGCACTATACACATGTTACGAAGTCTATTATTTTAGAACGGACCAATGGATATATATATTTTTAGGAACACTGCATATTATAATCTTCAAACCTTAACATTTCTTCCTTTCAAAATGTAGAGTTGATGTGATTTAAAAGTAGAAAATGTGAGAATAAATTATATTTTAGCATAATGACCAACATGTTTTAAAGTGGTTCATTTCGTTGCATTTTCTCTTCTCCGACGAAACACAAGAAAAAAATTACTTCTCTATTTTGTAAATGATTATTAGTTGAAGATAATATGTAATATGTAAAATATTTGATTTTAAATTGGTCCTTCCAAATACATCGTACACGTCCAATAAATATGGAAGCTCATCTTCATATCATATTTATAATACTACCCCCCTCCCCCCATCCTCGGGAAAAAATTGTATCTCCAAAACATGAGGATCTCTAAAGAATTTTTTAGTCAATTGTTCATTTTATACTTCTCTCTTGCCCTACACTACTCATATTTCTATTGAAAATTGGTTAAACACACGTATCATTTGTTGTAAAACACTTTACTAAAAAGGACGTAACATATTGTATAATAAACCGAAAGTGACGTCATACTGGAGCCATACAGCTCAGTGTTTCTCAAGTAGTGGACCGAAGAAAGCTGATTAAAAAGGTCCATAATATCATTTTTTAATATCCGGTAAGTACTTATGGATGACTTTCGCAACCTCGATTCACGAGAGAGAAAAATAAATTGAATGAATTCACTATTTAAAATCCCATTAACTATGTGATGTGAGGTAGTTTAATTTACAATACGAATGTTGCTCTGAGTGCAAGATAATATGTAGCTGTTATGTTTATTAGTTGAAATGGACAAAGTACTAAAATAATTCTTAGGAAAACGTGTCTTCAAATGGCTTTAAAAAAAGACCTAACACCTGTATTTAATATTATCCCATATCAAAGAAAAACAGGGATATTTCAATATGATCAAGTTTAATTTTTCTATTTTTTTCCCCAAAATATTGAAATTATTCAAATTTTTTCCCCTAAAAAGTTCCAAAAATCAAGCCCCAACCCCCCCAAAAAAAAAAAGAAGATAAAATTAAATAATATATATAATAATCTTGTGGACACCCCTGAATGCCAATCAGCTAATTCAAATTCAACCAATCAGTGTTCAGACCCTCTATTACGAGCAAAGAAGGAGAAACATTAACAGCTAGACAGCAAAATACAATCTAATTTTGCATGTTAGTGGACAACACTGTAATACGTTAAGTAACATCTGATTAAGCACGGCTTGAGCCAGGCTCTGGGAATAAGTATCGAGACATTCAAATCCAAAATACGTAGTCCCCTTTGATGCCGTTTTCTCCATTTCAAAAGGGTGTTGCTCAGTGACCTACATATTCATAATAATTAGATATGAGCAAGTCATTAATAAGCATTTTACAACTCAAATCCGTCTAATGGTTGGACTATACGTGTATATTTTTTTTGCCTTCGTTCATGAGCGCACCATTATGAGGATAATAATTGATTGTTTGTTGGGTTTTTTTTTGTAAGAACATAAACAATGGAAGAATCATTATTATCAAGGTATTCAGCACTACGAGAGAAGAGATCAAAGCTTAATGGATGTCATTATTGGAACTAGGTATCTCCAAGACATTCTTTGTTTTATTCATGGGATTAATTTACATGGGCACTTATGGTTTGTTTGATAGAAGGTGAGTAGGTGTAGGCACTGCAACCTGAGATAATATATTATTATGTTTGTTCATACATCTTGTAATATTCACAAGACAGTGGAGTCTCGAATAAAACAACCTACAAATAAGGTTCACTACATTATTATATAAATATATGAAAAACGTACATAAAAATCAGAACCGTTACTAGGGATTTTTCTTTGGAGGTAGGTCCTTTTAACCAAATAACCTTTTTTTAGAAAAGACTTTGCTACCTCCTAATTTTAAAAATAAAGCACACAAAAATTTCACAATATTATTGTGGGTTTTTTTTCTGACAAAAACATCGTTCATTCGACAAATTTGACCGTAAGATTTTTTCCAAGAAGGTGTAGCAACCCTTTAAACCCCGCATTTTATTTTCTTAAAAAAAGTACAAGTTTTTTCTTTTTTAGATATTAGCTGGTGGAGAATCGATCGGCAACAGACGCGATATCCACTTGAAACGCTATTTTCACGTCTTTTATATACTTTTTCTAACAATGACATTAGGAAATAATTATTTCTGGGATTCTCCCGGAATAGAAATATTTCTTGAAGTAACAGACCTGCATTAAATAAACAATTTATTCTATTAGTATTTTTTATCAAGTTTGTGACTACGGGGTGAGGCGGGAATGGTCGAAAAGAAAGGTTTTTTTTTGTCAATAAATGAAAGTATATTGTCAAAATTTTATTTTGATTATTTTATCACAATATATAATAATAATATATATACTTAAACATTAATGTCTATCGAAAATAAGTACCCCTCTTGCATAATTTGATAATTATCTGACCCTAAAATGTATTAAAAATATGATAGTACATCGTTTACAATCTTATTTTCATTTTGTATATACAAATTAACTATTACAGTGGAAAAAATAAGGTATTTTTCTTTAAATATCCTACTTTTCTCGTACTTAATCCATCAAAAAAAAAAGAAAAAAAAAAAGAAGCTAAATCTAAGCATTGTTAGTACATATTACTTTGATTTATTTCAAATGTCAGTGTGTATCAATGGCATCAAGTAGTATTCAATGCAGATATTAAGTCTTATTTTATTCACAAAGCCGTTAAATGGAGTTTTATCCCTAATCAATTATTAAAAAAAAGTATAAATTTAGCCATGTCAAACTGATTTTCAGTAGATATAATTCAAATATCAGTTGTTTATCATTAGAATCAAGTAGTACTTAATGCAGATGTTAAGTCCCCGAGATGGCGTCTCCTTCAATTAACATGCAATTTATGACGTCTCTATACTTAAATCCTAGTAACGGCCCTATTTTGATACAGTTCCTTCTATGTTGTAAATTAATAAAGTCAGGGGCGTCCGCAGAGGGGGGGGGACTGTAGCCCTAAACCCCAAATATCCTAATTTCAAAAAGAAATCATTCTTCAAATTTTTTAATCCAAAAAATTTAATTTTTGAAAATTTTAGGAAAAAAAAGCAATTTTGGAAATTTAATTCTTTAAATTTTTTTCTGAAAAATAAATATTTGAAATTTATTTTTTGAAATTTTTTCAAAAAAATAAATCGTTAGTAAACAGTTCTGGACTTTTGAATTTTTTTTTCCAAAAAAGTCCAAAAACCAAGCCCAATTCCCCTTATATAATCCTGAGGATAAAAAGAAAATTATTGTAATTTTTGAAAAAAAAAATTCCAAAAAATTAAATATTTGGAATTCAATTTTTGAATTTTTTCCTAAAAAGTTAAACCGCTGATGAACAGTTGTGGATTTTTTTTTTTCTCCAAAAAATTTTAAATTTTTCTAGATTTTTTTTTCAAAAATTTTCCAAAACCAAGCCCCCTTCCCCTAAATATAATCCTGAGGACGTCCCTCAGAATATACATCATTCAATGTGTTGGAAGAGAGGTTTCCCTTTAAGTCCAATTTTGCAGAAACATACATAGGTTTATTTTAATATATTAAAAATGTCTTAAAGTACTATATACGACAAATTGTATACATACATCTTTTTATGCATTTAATTCGTTATCTTTTATATTAAAAAAAAACATGTCTTACACAACCCATAAATGATGATTATATTATATGTATGAATTCCCCCTTTTAAGACAAAAAAAAACAAAAACAAAACAACTTATATGTATGTAGAGTAGGGAAGACCTGGACATTTGCTACAAGCCCTTTCCCCCCGAACGCAAAAGTATGTATGTCATTAATTGTTGTCAACTTTTCGTCGTAATATTGAATAAAAGCTAACTCTGAGGTTTTTTTTTAATATAACAGAAAATAGTTCTTAAAATAAAAATTAAAGGTTTTCATATTATTATAAACAGTGGACGATAACCTTTTTTTTCAAAGTTTTGTAAGAGATTACATTCGATTTATGAAGTGTTTTAAAAGTATTATTAGGGGTGGTGTTCGAATGCTGCATCAACAATTGGGTAGGAGGGAGATTGTTCTTTAAAATAAACAAACAATGGTGCATTTTCCAAAAAGATTGAGAATTAAAAAAATGTGGATCCTTGATGAAAAGTTTTATGATCCAACAATGATGTTATTGATGGGAATAAGAAATAGTTTGGCAAAGAATCCAATGATGATGACAATTCCAATGTCTGCTGGAATAGCAATCTTTTGGAACTCTTTACAATCCGGCCTGGTTGACCGTTTTATGAATCCGACAGAGTCTTTGTAGAATTGCTGTAGAGGTCATAATTTTTATGATGATGACTTAATTGCCAATTGATAGAGAGTCAGTTACAAATAATGTATGTAACAAATAGTTTTTTATGTAACGCGTCATCAGTATGGTTGATGTTGGATATTTTGGGAGCCTAAAAAAACAATAATAAAAATAAAAGCCCCTTTTTTTTTAATATTAAGAAAAGTAGCTGTGTTTTTGGATGTCAAAGCAGAAAGGTAATAAACAAAAGAACATAAAACTTACGTTCTATGAAAATATAGGGCTGGGATTTTAAATCCAGAATCAGTTTAGGCCTCAATATCTTGGAAACCCTCAAATATATGTTTATGAAAGTGTGCTCAGCTGATTCTGTTGACAAAATTGTATAAGAATATATACAAAATCCTGTAGATGTATTTCGAATATCAATGCGGCCATTTTTGTGTGTCTCCGCGTCAAGCACACAAATAACTCCACAGATCTTAAATGGATGTTAACAGATCTGGTGTTGTGCTAAATTTTTAAATTAGTGTAGTTTGTTCAAACGGCATAATTGGAACCGGATTTATTCCGGAAAAGCTAATATTTTTAAGACTTTTATGTTTTGGGCAAAATAAATGTGACCTTTTAGCTTAACAGATCGTAACCCCTTGGACTACTATGTGTGGAAATTCTTGGAGAGAGAGTGCATTAAACATGCACATAACACTTTTGAATCATTTAGAGCTTCTATTCTCGAGGCAATTCCCGACATAGAGAAGGAGTTCGTCATCAAAGTCATTGCCAGGTTCATGCAGGCTGTGTTTGAAGCTGGAGGTGGCTGGTTTGAGGAATTGAGCTCATTATGAATATTTAAGAATAAAATATTTATGAATTGTTAAATTAATTTTGGGAAATAAATTGTAATATATATTATCCTTCAATTTTCCGGGTTTAAAATCCTCACCCTGTATATCTCTCTAATAACTAGTTTTATTTTGTACCAGAACCTAAAATGTATTAAAAATTTGTTATTACATCATCATACAATCTTATGTCCATAGAGTAGACAATAAATTAACTATTCTAATGGAAAGAACAAGATATTTTTCTACAATTACTTTACTTTTTTCGTCCATAATCGATAATCGATCCAAAAAAAAAAAAAAAAAAAGTATATATTTAGATATTTTCAGTAGATATGACTTTGATTTAATTCAAATAGCAGTCTTTAATATTGGCATCAAGTATTATTCAATGCAGGTGTTAAGTTTTTTTTTATTCGCAAGGCCCTTTGACGGAGTTTCATCAAGATTTATTGAGAATTTGTATATTTTCTGTAGTCAAAATATCAATTTTGAGCATCCAAAATGGTGTCTTCTTCAATTATATTTATAACGTAATTTAAAATGATTTAATGATTTGCTATCAATGGATAATATTTTAACTACAATACAAACTTATCCATTGAGAAGAATTTTTAGGTATTTTAATGCTCAGTTAGTGGCACCGAAACATGTTAGTCATTGCCCTATTACTTTTCCAGAACCTTTATAGTTGTCCAATAAGAAAAAAATCTTGTATAAATGTTAAAAGTCATGATTTTGGGGGGAAAAGGTATTTTTTTCAAATTTAGTCTCTTCCAAAGAAAAAAATTATTTCCCAAATTTGGGATTTATAAAAAAACAAAAACGTTCAGTCAAATACGTCGTCAAAAAATTCAAAAGCCCAACCATGCGGGCGCTCCTGATGAAGCCACCATGACATAATTCGGTCTTCCATATGCAATTACATTCTGGTGCCGGTGCACTCAGTACTAAGGCATGGTGTTAAAAAAAATTGTATTTGGTTGTCAGCTTAGAATTTTTCTGTTTATTCCCAACTTTTTAGTGTTCTGAACGTTGATAGGTTGAATTCGAATGACTTCTTATTATACCGTGAACAATTGGAATACTTTTTATAATATTATGTTTTACATCAAGCATCTTCCCTAATCACGGTAGGGATCGAAAGAGAGTTGTGAGAGTGAATTTTTCGAATCCATAATACTGATCAGCGATCTTTTATAAATCAAATATGACCTTAATCTGCAAGATTACATTGAAAGTTAATAATTCAAAACCTTTTATTTAGTCTAAATTTCGTAATTTCTAACTCAAAGTAGATTTTTTCAATTTTTGCAAACAATCCCTGTCTACGGGGAGAGTCGTAACATTAGAAAGATTAAACTCAAATGCAATTTGTGGAAAAACTACTCTTTTGTATAATTTTTAAATATATTTATTAAAAATAGCAATAGTTTTTGTCCGAGAATCCAGAGCCGTTACTAAGATGTTTCTTGGGGGTGGGGGGCTTTTTGACCAAACGTTGACCGACTGTTTTGAAATTTGATCTAGAGGGGAGGGGGAACTGCATTTATTTACATATGTACCAAGGTTAATAGAAATACAAGGTTATACCTCAACACTTTTCCAACTAACGTTTGACTTCCACCACGCCTTTTAATAGTGACGTCAAAGAGTAAATACTGTCACTATTAATCATATACTTTTTAATATTTTATCCTGTTAATATACCGTTGTTATAAACCTTGACGTCAAAATATGTATGTCTTGCCCAGCAGTCGGTACTGTACATTAAATTGAAAATTCTGGGAAGCCCGACTACAGGACGATGTCACCTTGTATTTCTATTAAACTTGATACTTACTATATATATATTCCGAAGGGCCTGGCCACCGGCCTTTTCGCAAACTTTGCATATAGCCTACGTGGTCACAGGTCTGTCTGAGTCAAACTAATTGAGTAACAAATAAAAATAACTAGTGTTGTAACTACTCTGGTCTTCCCTACATACATGTCCAAATGTCGAATATATCTTGCATTAAATGATGATCATTTGCAATTATATATTTATGATATAAAGTAACAAAAAACGAATTGAAAACATGAATAAATTGATCCAATAATTAGGACAGCAAGATTATGTTTTTGCAAATATTTGTGGGGGGGGATTCAGAGAGTACTATTCATACCATATATTATTAAAGAATTTAATGTTTGATTCTTATTTTTCCCCCTGTAACTGTCAATCAGAGTGGAGGCACTGTTTAAACTGATTGGATACTTGCAGGAAAAGTCACACACGTCGGGACATCTGGTGTTATATGATCCTTAAACTCTGGCTAATGAAGCAAATAACATAATATTTATTCATATATTTATATCAGATCTGTCGAAATAAAGGCCCATATTAGCATAGTTGGAGGGGAAATGCTCCTTTTCCTCCTGCAGCTGTGTATATATACATAACAAACATTTCATTGTATACTTCAATATGACATCCTTACCTTTATTGTATCCACCACTTCTTTCCAAACATAAAATTAATATTTTATCATCCTTGAGAATTGTTCACAGCAACTTAACAAAAAGCTTATTCAAATTCCAACAATCAGCGTTCATAAGGCCGGTAACGTGAAAGAAGCAGAGACATTGAATGCTGACAAACAGTTATTCAGTTATTTTTTGGAGTCTCTGAGATACTGCGGTGATATGCAAGTAGAGAGAAGCGCTCTGTTGTCTATAAGCTAGAATGTTTGCATAGCGTTTTCTACAGCTATATACCAGCGTTATTTAGCCATGAATTGTCTCTTTATCTATAATATGTCAACAGAGCGTCTGCAAGGTGTGGGCTGGAAGGGCTGTATCCCTTCCGCCAAATTAAGAAAGTTTTTTCATTTTACTAGATTTTTTTTTTTCTGAGGAGGAAAAAAATTAACGAGAAAATATGGGTAACATCAAAAAGTTTGATATTTGAAATTTAATTTTATAAATTTTTTCCCTTTTTAGCACATATGTTACTCCTGTTTCATAGGTTTAGACTCTTTTTTTAGTATGAGCCACTATTCTGCCCGCAATTTGAATTTATTCAGTCTATCAACAATTAATTAAAATGATTAAATTACGTTGATCTAAGGGCATCTTTTTATATAACATTCCTAGCTGGCAGATATATTAACTGCGAGTAACATCAAACTTAATTTGATCTGTTAGGGTTATAAAATTAATTTCCATAAAATTACATCCCTCAGTCTATAACTCGAACCATATTATTAAATGTTCAAATATATTTTTAAATATGTAATATAAAACATTATGTACTCCATGAACCTTTAAAAAAAATGTTAACGGGAGCTACAGGCTGTACTCATTTCCATCATCTTGTAAACATTTTTGAATATTCTATCATAAAATTTCAGCTTATCCATAGAACTTATTTACATTTGCCTGTAATCTGCTTCTACAAACTAGTAATTATCTGGCCTGAGTTAGTTATTCTTACAAAAAAAAAAGAGAAGTTTGCTGACCTTGGATGAAGATTTTGGGAAAGATTAGGATATTCAAAGTTTAAGTCATGATTAGACTTTTTTTTCATACATACAAATAGTTTGCATTGATATGAAGATGACCTTTTCCTTTAAGCGTCTATTCCTAAAATTGCAAATTCATTCAAGCAAGTATAATATCACACTTTCGGTAGGATCGTAAATATTTAATATCCACATAAAATGGTTGTATGTCAATCTAAAGTGCTTTATGGTTTTATTACTTAAGGACAATTCATGACAGGCACCATATCCAAGAAAGTGTATAAATAACCGTCAAACCGTTGACAATGACAAAAGTTGTATTCAATATGACGTAGAACTGGTACAATACTTTTTGTATAGTAAATATAAACTTTAAGACCCTAAGATGATGGCGTCTCCTTCAATAAGGAGACAACTTAGGACGTCAGTGAAAATGCTCTATACAATATGATGTTTTTTTGTAAAGAGCTGTGGATTTATTGAAATTTTTTTTGAAATTTTTTGATTTTTTTTCAGAAAAAATTCTAGAACCAAGCCCCCAAAAATACAGTCCTGCGGATGCCCCTAAATGTGTAGTGCATTTAAAAAAATTAATTTGTATTAGGGATGGTCAAATTTAAAATTTAGACATATTTTTATAGATATGATTGATGCCCAGATTCAGGCGGCTATCCCCTTTTCCGCAAACTCCCGCCATTATAGGTATAGGAGTCTTTTAATGGTATTTTAAGCTAAGCGCCATGTTATGTTACAGATATGTGATACATATGTTACACCTGAATTAAGACTCTTGTTGATATCAGCTGCCTATTATATGAGTTTGGGGCTGTTGGGGGGGGGGTATAAAACGAAAGAGGAAAATCTTCAACATTTAAAGTAGCATTAGTACAGGACAATATTATAATTATATTTAAAAGGATTTATATTCATTTTATTATGCAATTTTAACCAAAGATAGGCGAGAATACTTCCTTCAGAGGGAGATATGAACATCCCCGCGACTCATTAAATAATGAACAAAAAGAAAAAAAGAGCACACGCATCAACTTTTTCCCCTTTTATAATTTCTAAACTAAGCTTTTTCTTTTCCAAAAAAACCACTCTCTAATTATATAGCTAATTTGTAAAAAAAAATGCACCTAAGAATAAATTTCAAACTCCCACCTCCCTCTGCATAAATTAAGTCGTAAGCAATAACAATGAAATCATATGTGATTATTGTGTTAATCAATAAGTGACGTCCTTTTTATAAAACTGACCTTTTTAAAATATTACGTAGGATCGGATCCAGTCCCGTTTTGGTTTTGTAGAAGTGTCTTTAGTAACAAAACCATAGAAAAATATTCAGAGATTTATAAACCAATAAATTCTAGATAAATGGAAGTCGGTCGACGTCATTGTTTCCCCTTTTCTCCCACTTGAGTTTTAGATCGTACTTTATTAACTTTTTACACTTACAGTATTTATTGCATAATTTGTATTTAGGAACCTATTTCCGTGTTCATTCTTTGGAAATAAATAGACTCATCGATCCCCATGGTAAGTAATGCATTTTTGTATAAAATATAAAAATTCAAAATATTTTTTAAGATTAAAATGTGTACTTAAAAACAATGTAATTGTATATTGACATTTTATAAATGTGTAAAAAAAAATGTATATATATCCATAATACCGGGCCGTGCAGAATTATTTACCGATTTTTGTTCAGAACATATCGCGAACAATAATGACATTTGAATGACTTGAGAAACAATTTATTCATACATTTTTAGAATAATAAAATAGTTTGTGATCAAATTTAATCAATGTAGCCACCCTTTGACTCAATGACACTGGTCAGGCGACGTCTGAAGCTGCCACAGACTTGCTGGATATAATCGGCGTCCATGGAGGCCCAGGCCTTGTTGACAGCAGCCTTTAAGGCATTTATGTTCTTGTGTCGTTTTTTGCAGGCCTTGGTCTCCACGTGCGCCTAGATAGGGAAGTCTAGTGGGTTCAGATCTGGGCTCTGAGGGGGCCAGTAGTCCTTGGCCAAAAGTTCATGTTGTCCTTGAGCCACTCCTGAGCTTTCTTGGAAGCGTGGGCGGGTGCTCCATCTTGTTGAAAACCCCAAGGAGAGTTGCCGACTATGGATTTGATCCGCGGGAGGACCTTGGACGCTAGAATCTTCACATAATCCTCCACTGTTAATCTGAGCCAGTGGGGAACCATACCGGCTTCATGGCCTTCCTGTTGGATCTCCAAGCATCTCCAAAGCTCACAACACGGTCATTTTGCCTGTTGAAAACAGGATCGATAGTAAAAGTTTTCTCATCTGAAAAAATGATGATGCGTCCAGATGAGCTCTTGATATCATTCAAGATTTTCTTGGCACGCTCAAGTCTGACTTCTCGCTGACGTTCAGTTAGCAGAGGGCGGTCAGTACGCCTCAGGGACTTTCCTCCAGCCCTTTTCAATGCCCTTGAAACAGTTGATGTCAACGTTCCCATCTTTCTGGCCATGTCGGCAATTGACCTGTTGGGAGTCCTCTTGAACGCTGCGTTTACTTGCCTTGTTGAGACAGTGGGCTTCCTGCCAGCCCCAGGGGAATGCTTGAGATCACCCCCAGCCTCCAAGCGCTTGGAAACGTTGTAAATTGTTTTCAACGAGGTCCCAACCTGTTCTTTAATGTTGTTATGAGGCACTCCCGCTCGGAGGAGGGCTGCAATTTCGATCCTCTTTGTTTCCTGATTGGACATTGTTTCACGTGTGGAAGTTGTTACGCTCTCACAGGAAGGATTTTTGTTTATTTTAACAGTAAAAATACGAAACAATCAGATTGGTTGCCACAAAACCTCTTAAAAAGTATATTTACATCATCGGTAAATAATTTTGCACGGCCCGGTATATCAGGGGCGTTCGCAGAATTATATCTGGGGGGGGAGGGGGTATTTGGTTTTGGAATTTGTTTTAAAAAAAATTGAAAAAATGAATTTTATGGAAAAAAAATTAAAATATTAATTTTCTTATAAATTTTTTTCCAAAATCCATAGTTATTCTCCAAAAATTAAAAAAATTTCTAGCTCTTCTCAAGAAATAATTTCTTATGGAAATTTTTTTTTAAATCTAGCTCTGTTTAGAAATGAAAAATTTTTTGAAATTTTTTTCTAAAATTACGCTTAAAATATAAATTTTTCTGAAAAAAAATAAGGCATTAAATTTTTCGTAAAAAAGTTTCAAAAGTCCATAAGTATTCACATACCATTAAATTTTCCTTAAATTTTACATTTAAAATTTTTAAAAAGACACTAAATTTGAACGAAATTTTTTTTATTGTGATATCTACAACAATTCTGTAAAAGTAGGAAGATCTAATGAACCTTTGGTCTCTATGATTCCAGCGCCACTGTATACAGCCCAATATTTCAAAGACATAAGCATTGTATTCAAATTTCTGAATGAATGAATTAAGATACCTAAGCATTATATCAATAGCTTAGTACCTTAATTTGATTTAAGAGACTTATATTCGCCCTGATACGGCCCCTTTCAAATGTAATCTGTCAATTTATCATTCCTTTATAGTGACGATCAATTTTGACTACTTTATGTGCAAACAACCCATTGTGTTAGTAAGAGTAATTAGAAATTGACGATTTTTTCATTCTCAATCGAATTGAGGATCGACATTGAAGGCATTCTTGTCCATGCTCTTGTTTCTTTCTTTCTCCACCTCCCCCTTCGTCACAGCTAAACTGTTCTCCAAAACATTCTTCAAATATTGAGGGTTACCATGTTGATTTAGGGTTTTTTTTAAAAACATACATGCTCCCAATTAGCGTCCCGGAGTATATATCAAAGAAATGTTGGACAAGTATATATGCACACCCTCTGGCATAAAATGAGCATTTCCCTCCAACAATGGGCCTTTTTTATCCAGGTACAATTTTGAGTAAAATGATTCTAGCGTGTTTTTTTGTTGAGGGTCCAGATATCATTAAAAGTAGATGATATCATGTGCTTAAATGAACCTTGTCCACATAATTCAATCATTTGATCAACCTCCTTACCACCACCAATCATATCAAGGATAAGTACGCAGTTCGTAGCACTATTTTTAATCCCTCATTCAAAAAACATGTTTTGCCATCGAATTTATAAATACTCATTCGATAATGATACAATGTATAATAATATATACACAACCAAAGAATCATGTTATTGCATAATTCCTTTCATTCTTTGCAAAATAATGAAAATAAGAAGGAAAAAAATACAAAACAGGTCTTCTTGGGTCACTCACACATTATTGGCTTGATTGCATGCATGCATGCATGATTAATGATATTGAGGGGAGGGGAGAGAGAACATCTGGAGGTCCTTATGGAAATGAATTCACATAAATAGTGATTGGATGAAAAAATGAGATAAATAAACAAAAACTAGGAGAAACAAAAGAAACTTTGAGATGATGATATTTATAAATAGAGCCGAGTGAAGCTTTGGTTAGAACAAAGAAGAAATAACGATAACAATTATTATTACAATAATGGTAAAACAAGGTTCTTGAAAGGTAACAATAAACATCATTGTTCTAATGAGAGAGTACCAAGACTCAAGTCTGTGTTTTTTTCTTTCTCTTTTGGAGTGATTATTATTATGCAAGGAAGATTAGTATAAGTTATAACTATGTATAAGGTGAAATGGTACATATCTTCAGAACAGAATGAAACCTTAGTGCTGCGTCGACTCGAACAATTATCGGCTCGGTTAAACTCGAATTGAGTCCTTGACACAACTTTTCTTACATGGGGTTTTTAAAGTGAATCTAACTGCATTTTGGCGCATTCGACACCAAATCCTTAATTTACAAGAGAAATTTAAAAAACATTGGTTTTGTTTTACGTGGTTTTATTTATATATTGGCTGCGGATTTCAATGTGTCACTAGTTGTTGGCTATCCTCTGAGGTTTTTGAACTATAGATTGATTAAAAGGTTTTATTTTATTTTTCATTACAAAACACAAGGATCTAATTTTGTTTTAAGCAACTTAAAAACTAAAAAAAAGTACAAAACATTGGAGTAATGGCACATATTTGACAAAATTAATTTTTACTATAAACATAGAATGTTATATCAAAAAATGGTAGATGCAGGAACAGTGTATTTTTGTTTTTAAAAACACATATTAGTTCATTTTTTGGGGTAAACTTCCTGTTTGATGACGCCCTCTGGAATATTCCTCATTAAACTCCAGAAGTAATCAGCCATTATATGCAAGTCCCAACGACCTTGGTATCTGTCTTCCATGGCATTAATGTTTCAGTGGAACCTCTCACCTTATTCGTCGCTAATATCTTCAAGGTTGTCTGGATAGTGTGAATAGTGCAGTTTGATGCTCATTCTGCGCCCCAGTTTTCGTAGACTAAGGAGAAGTTCATACACAATCTCTTGGTAGTTGTCGTTTTTTTTTGTTCCCAAGAAAACCCTGCATCTTCTTCATTATCAGCATCTACTGGAGTATATGCTCCCTCATCAATATCTGCTAGCTTGGTGAAAACAGGCACAGGTATTTTGTCCGAATGAGGAACTGGCTTTATTGCAAAGGAGATGATGGGGTATTTTATTGAATTCTTTAACATTTACAAGGTAGAAGTAGCAATGATCTAGGTGCTTTGAGGGTTCTCTCCAAATCATCGGCACACCAAATTTGAGCTTAGCATTTTTTCCTAGATACCATGATCTCAGAGTTTTGAGACAAGTCGTTCATACCATGTGATGTGTCAATTTCTTGTCTTGTCTCCAAGCGGTACTTTAAAATAAGTAAGGTACACGCTCTTAATGAAGGGAGTTATGTTCTGTCTTTGAGGTGATAAAATGAAGCATCCATAGATATAGCAGCATATATCTGGTTCGCTACATCACTTTCTTCTCCGTGAGGGTATAGACATGGCTAACTTATACGCTTATATAGATGTGTTCGGATTTCGTAAACAGCTATGATGGGGATTTAAAAAATATATATTTATATTAAATAATCCCCAACGTTTACTAAATCCAAATGAGAGCAACACAAGAAAGCACATCCAATGAGATTTTTATAGGTATCGATTGGATTAACTAAAGGAAATACTGGGACACACCGATTTATATATGAACACACGCTAGATACTCGAGTCAACGTGAGAGAAATACATACATTCATAACAAGAACACGTGGTATCAATATTGCTTTTTTTAATGTAAACATCCACGAATATTGAGTTTCAGATAGCACAAAAACTTGATGTGACGGGGAAAATCTAAACATATATTCAGAATCAACAGCCCAAACTCTATACGAATACGTAGTCAAAGTCTATACAAGAAACTTTTTTTTTTGTTAACCTGTGTTATTTTTTTAGTGTTCCTTTAGTTGTTCTGATGGAGTTGGGATTGATTAATTATATGTAAACATGATAGTATTACATTTACTCCATCTGACCGAGGAATCTTCTTCAAAGTCCATATACATAATTTATATTTCCTTCTCTAGGAATGACCGGGGCGCGAACCTACGCACATTAAGTTCAAGAGAATAATTTAAGTAGATTCCATAGTCCATGATTTATCGAACAGAATTAAATGTTGAATTTACTTCATAGTTTATTATTGAGTGCCCGGACTTCTCCCCACACTCTATACAACCTTCATTTACGAACGCTCATTCTGTAATTTATTTCCTTTCATTGCCCTATCACAATTCGTTTTTTCTTTTAAACGAAACGATGACCACTTGATCATTTTTGTTTTCCAAGAGCCTACAAAAAAACTATTTCTCTTCTTTCGAGGTACATCAAATGACGTCACTTAATCATTTGAAGTATGCTATTTTTTCTCCCTTATGCAGAATTCACCTTGTGGATTCAATTAAAAGTGTAAATTCATGGATGTTATGTAGTTAATTAAGGAGTAATTCATGATACACCAAAGATTTCTCGTAGCCAACGCAATTTAGGCATAAACTGATCACGTGATTGTCATTCTTCACTTTATTTAAGCTTTGATATCTTGGATAAGAATAAAAAATGAGTAAAGAAATGAACAGTGCTCATTTACTACTCAATATCTAGCCCTGAGTCGGTTTGATTCTTATCCTAAACCTAAATCCTTGACAGGCCGATCGACTTTTATTGTATCACGCAGACTTTTCTCCAAAAAGAAACAGAAAAAAGCCCCGAAATCATCTGGTAGTTAGCTAAATCAGTTAAGCATAGGAACTACTATAACTTATCTCCTAAGTCCTTCAGACTATCGTAGTTATATTAATATGAAAATCCTCCATAGTATTTTATTCGATATTGTACATATCATTACTCCTAATATTTTATTTAAAGCGTAGCCATACAATTATACTTCTGTATGATAACCAACATTGCTTCACAAAAATAATGAGATGGCCAGTAATTATGTCTATAAATGACGAGGGATACGCAAGAAATAGTATTCCTGTCCTTTTGGAAACGGAGAGTATGTAGGATTTTCAGACAGAAGTAGCTATTTTCAAATTTATCGACTCTAGTCAACGACTGGGTTCGGTTTGACTCAAGCCCGCACAACACTAAATGGTAGATCCATGGTAGAACAAGAAGAGAAGAACCACATGCAAAAGAGAACAAATGCGATTTAGAAGAAACATGATCATTAAAATAATTATATCTGAGCCCCTAGTAAAATAATGGAGTTTTTTATGTTCCTCGCTATGGGCATTTTTTTTTTTTTTTTTTTTGTTTAATATTTTTTTGTGAATATTTTGAAGAACAAGTTCTTTTTTTTTTTCTCCTCTCTACCATCTTGCATGGACAGACATGAGGGTAATTGACAATAGCATGGCATCGTGAAGATAAATTGCATGGACGATAGTATGCAAAAAACTTTTTTGAAATGTATTTTTTTGGCCTGTAAAATGTGTGCAATTCATCTCATGTGAATGAAAGATGAATTATATTTTCCTTAGAAAAACACAAACATTATTGAGCTCTTTACTCACAAACACTGTCATGGGATGTACTCGTATTATAGAAGGGGATCTGATTTAATTTTTTTAACGGGAAAGGGCATGTGCAATAGGGGCGTGGCATTCACCAGGGCTGTAAATGTTTTGAATAGGGTGTCAAATTAGTAATTGAATGCAAGGGCTTCATATATAATGTTTTTTAGACCTTGATAGAAACAAGATGATATTTTTTTTTTGAGAAAGAAAATAAGGGTATTTGAAATTCTATTAAAAGAAGGAATATCAAATTTGATAAATATGTAGGTTTTGGGACAGTATCATTTACTTATGACTAAACAAGGGATATGTGTAAAGAAAAAATCTAATTATAGAGAAAAAATAAAAAAAGGAAAAACGGTAGATGCGTGTGCTCCTTCTTCTCTTTTGTTCATTATTTACTACCTCGTGGGGGTGTTAACATCTCCCTCTACAAGAAGAATTATCGCCTATCTTTGGGGAAAATTGATTTCAAAATATATACAATATAAGTATAATTATAACATTTTCCTTCAACTAATGCTATTTTAAATGTAGAAGGCTCCCCTCTTTATAGCAGTAATTCATTTTCTATCTCCAAAATCATACGAGACAGCTGATATTAACAGGGGTCTTAATTCAGGGACACCAAATGTTTCATTGAAAGTATAGCCATGCTTGTATATTTACTTGTAAAAATATGACATTGTGCGAGGGTAAATATTTTTGCAGTTGCCAGGCTGTTTATTTTTCAAATTATTATTTAACTTTTGAGGAAGGGATATTTAAGTATAAAGTGTGTCAGATCATGGATAATGGAGAGTAACAATTAGGATTTGTTGGGAAGTTATCTTCGTTATGTCCTTGTTGGACTAACAAAGAGTCGATATATTGAAGATTGATGTCGTAGTAATTCCTGTCTAGTGTCTCTGACGCTAATAGATACGGAGTGGGGTTCCTGTTTATTTTGTTCTTCTCTCGGCGGATTGGAATTAATCTAATGAAACATCATTATAGCTAAGCTACTCACGTCCCAAAACATTCTTTAAATTGTCATGGTGTACTGGTTAATTTCCGGAGTTTTTTTTTACATAGCACCAGTTCATTTTTTTAACTACTATAAGTTAGCTATTGGTTCTTGTATGGCTTGGTTATATTTTTTTACAGGAGGGTTATATACAGTTTATACATGGACCAAGGAACTAAACATTTGAATGGGGTGGTAAATATTAATTAAACAAGTAAAGATTTTTTTTCTTAAAAGAACATTTTAATATTATAAATTTTCTTTCGAAAAAAAGGGTAAAAAATAAATAAATCTGAAGTTTATGGACAATATCTTTTGCACATGGTCTATACCCCTCCTCCTCTGCCGAAAACAAAAAAAACGAAAATTACTATGTTTCGAATGAGAGCAGCTTAGCTGTCATGACGATCTATTACATCAGCTGAAAGCAGCTGTGAGAGGAAGTAAATAAACAACAATCCCATTCTCTGTATATAGTAATTACTCTGATATCTATCCTAAATTCTACTTTGAGTTCATAGAGGACTTATATTTATTACTAGTGATGGTAAACCTGTGTGTTTTGGGCGATTCCCAGAAAATTCCCACTTGTTGAATTCCCACCTATATTAATAAACCAATTTCAAATAAAAAGATAAAAAATAAATTAACTCAGTTTTTTTGCACGCCTATTTTCTATTATTTTTGTATTTTCTAAATTACCAGCAAATATGAACATGAAATAATAGAAAAACATTAACATATATCAATTTTAAAAGAAATAAATATTCACAATCCAATATTATGAGTAATAGCTTCTAAATAATCAAAATTTTCTGGATTATCAGAATTATTTAAAATAGTCATAATGCCTTGGCTACAATCCCTATATCGTCTTCTTCAAACAGGCGGAGAATGAACTGCAAGTTGTTGAATGATCTCTATGCGCATCAAGTTTTCTTCATCCTTTAAAAGTTCCAGAAACTTCCAGAGAACTGGATGGCACGAAGCAACATGCGAGGGAAACCGACGGTACCATCCTTCCAATTACAGGTATATTAAACATAAGTGATTAATAACCTATATTAATCGCATAGAGATAATTTAAAAGCTTGCAGGTCATCCTCAGCCTGTTCAAAGAAGACAATATTGTGATTGTAACCAACTATTTTATATAATTAAATCTACTTATTTTATCTTTTTATTTGAAATTGGTTTATTAATATAGGTGGGAATTCAATGGATGTGGGGAATTCTCAGGTGGTAATTTTCTGGATACCGTTTTGGGCATGCTAAAAATATCGAAAATCAACATGGACACCATGCCAATTTGAGGAATGTTTTAGAGGAGAGTAGCTTAGCTGTCATGACGGTTCTTTAGATCAGCTACAATCAGCTGTGACGAGGTGGCAGAAAAAAATGAAGAGGGCATTGACAAGAATCCCTCATATGTCGATCCTCAATTCAGCAAGGACTTACAATTATAACTTCACAACAAATCCTTAAGGTTATTCTCCGTCTTTTAAGGGCACAGACAAATGTTTAATCAGGTTTTGAATATAATTGAATGTATTAGAAAAGGAAGTTGACTACTCTGGAGTTAAATAATAATGACAACTGCTAAGGAAAAGAAAATTCATTCTTCAGATGACTAAATCCAAAAAAAAGAAGGGCGAGCTAAAATAAAAGCTTAGTTCTTGTTACTTTTTGTAACTCCAGAGCAAACCATTGTTTTTGTCCGTCTTTAATGAGCACTATGTAGTTATTATTATGTATATAGGACGCCTTCTAGGACATATTTTATGCAACTCTATTTATGTACATATACTCCGTATTTTGAATTCCAAAATAGGACATTGAAAAAAGAAAAGAAAAAGATTTCTTGTCTTTACATCCGATATTCTCCGAGGCAATCCACGTCTGAATTTTTTTCTATAAAAAATTACAAACCCCAATTCACTGTAGCCTTGGTAATTCACATTAAAAAATCGTATTTTTAGTAATCACAAAGTTGAACGGAAGCTATGTTTTTGCATCTGTTTGTTTGTTTATTTTTAAGTCACCGGGATTATGGCAAAAGTTACAGATCTTTTTTGATGAAACTTGTTACGAAGATTATATATGGTCACAATAAGAGGCCATTAAATTTCGGTAGCTCAAGGTCAAATAACAAGGTATCACAAAAGTAATAATGCATAATCGTTTGGAACGAATTGAGATACGAAACTCTGCACTCCATAGAGTGCACATTCTAATTATATTTGTGTTTTCTTGGAAATATTAAGAGCATGGGTTTGATTTTTTTGTCAAAGAATTTTGATGCTAAACCCATATGTCAAGGTTTGAAACTTGTAATAGAGAGGCCCTGTTAGTATCTAAGGTCCGGAGTTGAGTTTTCGTAATTATTATTTATAATATATTAATTCAATTAAGAATTCTGTTTTATTTTATAAAATAAAATTGTTATTAATAAAATAACTTTGCTTGAGACTTCTATTTTGTATGATTTTTTGTTTGTTTGGATACAAAATTTGGTAAAATAATTTGACAATTATTTTTCAGAATTAAAATTTTTGACAGATTGATTCATTTTTTTATTTTGAACAAATTAAATTAATTCACCTGTTGGCGATTATTATACATATGTCCCGTAGAGTTCATACTTTTTACTATCAACTACAAGTCAAGGGCAATGATCAAGGTTGTGCTCTTATCGGTCTAGTAATTCAAGCATTTCAGGTTCGTGAACCAACTAGAACGGGAACCGACAAAGTCAAACCATACCAAAATATATTACTTATCGGTTTCGGTTCGTGTGCTTATTTTCGTTAGTTGTATTTCTGGTATGTTTATAACCTTTTAATATTCCATCTACAAAATGAAGGTTATATGATATGAAGCATTTGGACTATGAATGTATAGAATGAAAGCAATCCACAATTATCCATCTTCCTCCTGTGCCCCCCCTAACCTCCCTTCACGGCCCCACTTTGAAAACCATTGTCCTTAAGCAACATTAGTTTTCGGTGCACCTGCTGGAACTTGAGACACTATTCACTCTGTGTATAAGGTAGTTGCAGCCTTCTTTGTATCTAATATCATTTGCTGGGCCCGAATTTTCTAACGACACCCCTTGTTTTCCGTCTTCATTATCACCATAGATAAAAATAATACTATAACCCGGTATGTTTTAAAAAAAGAAACCGAAAATTAACGTAGTCAACCTGATAATTTGCAGAAAAGCTGGGTATGTCATGACTTTCATTACTTTAGCTACGAGCAGCTATGAGATAAAAAAAATTATACACAGACCCACACTGTTTTTAGTAATGATGTAGGCGGGGATTACTCCTAAGTAGACCCTCAAATCTACTCAGAGTCCAACAAGGATTTAGACTTATAACTCTACAACTTTAAACTCCATCATTAATAAGATAGCACGTTCATGGTTACACTTAATAGTTTAAACGAATATCAATGTTTTCTCCTCCAGAATGAAAGAATAATGGTTTAGAAAATAAAAAAAGAAATACATTCAGGTAACAACTACAAAAAGCCAGGCTCTCCTCCATTATAATATTATTTTCATTTATGAGGATTAGAAGTGATAGAACATCGGATGCATTTTTTAGCTTACCTGTTTTTTTTGGAGTTGGCAAAGGGGAAAGTAAATTTTCTTATCCTGAGCTGTTGACATTATTTTTTAATTCCCGAGGAGTGACCTTCATTTTCTACAAAATGCAATTATATTTAGAGCCTGACTGAACATTTGTGTATGCTTATCAAAGATGAAGAGTGACCTTGAGGAGTTCTTACGGAGATATAACTATTATTCCTTGTTGGACTCCGGCTAGAATTGAGGATCGACATCAGAATAATTCTTGCCAGTGATTGCAGCTGATTAAATGAAACATCACGAGAGTTAAGCTGCTCACATTTTTATGGCAAACTTTTGTCGCAAAAGTTGGTCATTCAAAAGTGTCTACACTTTTTATTCAATATGTTCCCCTCCATTCTAAATGATGGCTTCAATACGGGGAGGAACAGAAGCACAGCTAGCCTTGATCAAGTCGGAGGACTAGTTGTTTTTACTCCTCCTTCAGGGCATCAACATTTGGCTGATAAGTCTTCTTCGTCTTGCCCTCCAAGACGCAGGAAACAATGAAGTCCAGGGGGTTTAGATTGGGTGAGGACGAAGGCCAGAAAGAAGCCGTGTTCTCCCTGTAGAAATACTGCTCCTTTTTGGACGTTTGTGCCGGAGCGTCGTTTTGTGTAAACAAATAGTTGTTCCGGAGGAACGTGCTCTTCGACCATGGCAAGACATGTTACCTGAGGACCTTGGAGTAAACGTCTGTTTTGACTTACTCGTTGGCCGTGAAGAAGTAGGGAAGCATCTTGCTGCCGTCGGACGCCAAGACGCCGAGAATCATGAGTTGAGCTGGATGTTTGGTCCTGAAGGCTCCCTCGACCTCTTGATGCAGCTAAGAAACGATCACTTCTCCTGTTCAGAACAGCGTCCACTTGAGCCCGGAGGAGATCACACACTCTCTGCCGTTTTGCTTGGATATTTTTGATTGTACAAAAACAAAACAATCATCAAATTGTAGCTTTTTGTTAGTTCTTTCGAATGGCGGTAAGTACAGAATAGTCAGATTTTTAAAAATGAAGTAAGTAGGTCCTCACCCTGTATACCTACTTAAATGTTCCATTCTCCAAAATTTCTATAATAACAGCTATAGAAAATAAAACAAATCATATTCTGGTTGCAACTACAAACAGAAAGTATCTCCGTTTCTAGTACATATTTTATACAAATCCACCTATGAAAACTCTTCTACCAAAACATCCCCACCCAAAATCCAAATTCCTTTCCCAAAGAGAGATGAACAGCAATGAAACCCATACAATTTTTGTATTATTTTTAAATATAACTTTTTATATATTCTTTTAATAGACATAATCATATAACACTTGGGTTGTAAAAAAATATCATCATTAGAAGTAGTGTTTTGTGTGTGTTACTGCCAGGGTTTGTCAATGGGGGAGGATTGGGTTTAGTCGTTAGATGTATGTGAAGGATGGGTTCGATAATAATAATAATAATAGATTAATTATAGTCTCAATAAGTAAGGAGTAATAATAAGTATAAATTTATAGATAATAATTCTGTAATGAAATAAATTGTATTATATCAAATATATATATAATAATATTCATTATATTTTCTAATAATGGAATTGCACCTTTAAGTAATTGTAATTAACACAACATGATTGAAAGAGTGGGGAAGTGTGGGTGTGTGTGTGTAGGAGGAGAGGGAAGAACATCAGCACACACTTTGTCATCCCTTTTATATATAACTTTTTGTACGAAAACTTTGCGATAATACACAAACGACATACATCTATACAACTATCCTCCATTTAAAAAAAAATAGGTAATTACTGTAGCAGGCTGCTACTGCATATATTCAGTATATTCACGCAATAAGACACACAACATATTAGTTATTATCATCTATTGAGATCAATTGTTGCCTCTTATTTATTATTTTTATAATATTAGTTAAATTAATTATTCCTTGAGTGTTTGGTCTTTTTTTTAAATATATTTCCCAATGAAAAAAACTTATTTTTTAACTCACTTAAAAAAAAAAAAATGTCCGAATGAAAATACATTAAAAAAACATATTCTACTTTTAAATCCGGGCGGTGTTTTTCATATTTTTCTCTTTTCACTAAGTAGAAGTTTCTCTGTTTGCTTTTAAATAATAAAGGTTATTTCAAGAAATTATTATTGTAGAAGAATTATGCTAATTTATAAATATATAATTTGAGCACTTTTCGATAATTATCACAGGTAGGCAGGCGGCACACACTGGGCCTGTTCTAGGGGCATTATCGATATATATTAAAAAACAAAATATGGAGGGGGAACGCAAAAAAAAAAAAAAAAAAGTAGAAATGATTACAATTGAGCACACAGAAAAAAAAAAATATTATATATATATAAAAAATAACATTATATTAATAATAGTAGTATTAAAAAGTTTCACTTTTTTGACAAAGTTAGGGACGAAACACACCACTGTGTTTATAACAGATAACACAAAACATATCATTTAGTTATTATTAAATTACTTTAGCCCGTTCATAAACATATATATATATATATATATATATTATTCAAATATTAATTTTGAAAGACGCAAATTTAGTTGTGAAGAGCGAGAGGAAGAGAATGGACTTGGAAGTATTAGGACATGGAAGAGAAGACGACAATCGAGTCTCTTTCACTCACCATCGATAAAATACACCATTTACTATTACCAACTATCAACCTCTCATTCTCCAGTATAAAATTATATTAGAGATCCATTTAATTCCATTTATATATATATTAATGTTCGATTCGTATGTCTTCTTTTTATTTTATTTATCTATATTAATTAATTTATTTATTACGTTGTGTCCCAGGGCGGAATATCATACTATTCCTCCATCATATTGGAGTATCATGTACCATAGGGAAGCTGTTGCTGTTGATGATAATGTTGTTGTTGTTGTTGCTGTTTTTGATCCTGAGATTCAAGCTTGATATGATTATTCATGGATGGAGGAAAGAACACTTGAGGAGAGTGATGAAGGGTAGGGGTTCCAGGATGAGATGTAGGGGTTGGAGTGGATGGATGAGCACCACCGCTGCCATTGGATGTGAGAGTACGCTTTCGCTTCCAGCAGTCTGGATATATCTTTTTCTGCTCGTCGGCCAGTACTTTGGCACGTGAGGAATAGGACTCCCGATCCGTTTGGGGGAGACTTTTCCAAGCTTCGCCCAAGAGAACACTAATAGCTCTAAAAGGAGGATTTATAATAATTAAAGTGGGAATTAATAATTAGGTGTAATGCACTGTCTGTGGGGATTTTTGGACAAGAGAGCATTGATTGTAAAAAATATGGGGCTTTCACATAAAATGATATGTATTTGTAAGAGAATATAAAATATTGAGTTATATATATATATAAAGTCCATTTTTTTATAGAAAACATTACTCAATTTTTTTTAGGAAAAGGACCCTTGGGGCCATTTGCAGGATTATGTTTTTGGGAGGGCTTGGTTTTTGGAATTTAAAAAAAAACACGCCCAAAACTTAATCTTTTCGGAAAAAAATTTCAAAAATCCACAGCTATTAACAAAAAATTTCAAAAACTAAATTAGAAAAAAAATCTTAACTCCATAGCTACAAAAAATTAAATTTTTTGGAAAAACATTTAAAAATCTATAGCTATTCATAATTTTTTTTTTTTTTTAATTTAACATTTTTTGCTCTGTTGCATAATTTGCCCGAATGAAGAAAAAAAATTATAGTAAAAATCAAAGATTCCTTTATTTGGGGGTAGGTTACACCCCTCCAACCTACACCCTGTAATTTCATTTTGCACACAGAAAAAATCTACCCTATCTGAAGTACTGCACTTCATCGAAAAAAGTAGGTATCCCGCAAAATAATTTATTTTATAGAAAGATTCCAAATTTATTTTCTAAAAAAAAAAAAAAAAAAAAAAAAAAAAAAAAAAAAAAGGCCCATATATATTTATCTTTACCCCAGGCCCCACTCATGGCCAAACCAGGACTGAGTACTGAATGTATCTTTCCTTACCGATTGTCTTTCCCTGGATGTTGTTGAATGAGCTCGAGCCTATATTTCTTGGCAAAGAGCATGAATCCATTCATGGGTCGCTTCGGCTTTTCACTAGAAGTATCTTTTTCTTTTTTGGAGCTGCTGCTCACCGTTTTGGCGGGTGACATGGGCGGAGAAAGCTTTGAGACAGAGGAGACAATAGCAGCATTATTATTGTTGTTGTGACTACAACTACCAGTGTTATTCAGTGCACTCCTGGAGCGGTTGGTGACGTTCAGAAGGAGTTGATGATGAAGAGGAGACTGAAGGGGGTTTAGAGGTGAGCTGGGAATATCCTCAGCAGAGAATTCAAATCTTCGAAAGCGGTCACAGAGATCTGGAGTACGTACAGCCTCAGGATGATTAGGAGGTAGACACACATCTCCAACAGAGAGTTCCTGACAGGGTATGCCATACTTTTCGATGGAGAATCGGGCATGACCAGAGCTCCATCCTGCAAAGATAATTAGATACACATTAATATTTAATCACATCTGTATAAGAAAGGTGAATTAATAATTATAGCATGGGTATATATTAGGGTTTCTCTCCTGGGATGCATTGGGGCTTTACACCAAATGGGGAGTTTTGAAGTAATCATTATTTCATATATTAATCATTTACATATAATTGATTTCACTGGGATTACTCGAAATTTTTTGAAGTACTCGATGGAAATATTCAAGAAATTGGACACTTGCAGCATAATAAGGACATATTTAATAACATGATGTAGAAATTTAAAAAATAGTTTTCCTTAATCCCACTCAGATAATTTCCCAATAAATATATATATGTGATTCACCCACATAAAAACAATCTTGAACAAAAATCAAGAAAAAGATAAAAACTCAATATATTTTTTACTTTATAAATACGTACAGTCCAATATTACATAGACTTTAGAACCTTTATTTGATTTCAGAGACACTAATATGGCCCCTTTCAAATAAAAATATCTCAATTTATCAAATCTTTTATAGTGGCTACTTTAAGTGCAATTTGTGGTAATAATTTGTTGATAGAAATGGATGATAATACGAAAAAAAAATACAAATGAAAATGTAATTCACACTCAATTTTGAGAAAAAAACATTCAAGATTGCTTTTGTGTTGATGGGCACATATGTATATATAGTATGATTTTAAGCGGGCGTATGTGCATAGATATTAGCTATAATATATTTATACTATGGCGCGAGTAGCATGGAAAATTCAAATTGTAGTTCTCGTTTTGGTGGTTTGATTTTCCTCGTTTTCTTGATTATTTCAAGAAGAAGAAGAAAAGTAAAATATGCCTGCATAATAACTAAACAATATGCAAGCAAGCAATGTGTAATGAAGTAGTCGCGATGATTGTAAAATGTATACGTAGAGTAGTGTTGTGTCGATTAGAACAATTATAGACCCAAATGGTGAGCAGATTTTCCAATTAAAAAAACCCCCAAGTATACTTGATATTTATATTGGCTTAGTGATTATTATCACGCAATATCATCAAATGTTATGGATTCCGTGACACTGCTGTCCCTAAGGGATTTTCAAATCAATTTTATAATTTTCAAATTTGATTCTTCTAATCTCTTGAGGAGACAGGCTAGACCACAGCGGTTTTGTATCTCATGAATACTAAAGAGAATCCAAGGAAAGAGGCGGCATTGCGTTTGTAATAATTAACTAACAAAAAAACAACTACATATATCTAAATCAAAAAAATAAAGAGGGATGGGAGGGATCTTTGTAGAGGGCGAGTAGAATTAAAATTTTACTTTTTTTTTGTCGCATACACGCCGCCGTCTGTTAATGTTTTTATATTATAAGTTTGAGCTTAACTTTTAGTCCTTATTACTCTTTATTCTTAGCCATAGATCAGAAGAAGAAAAACGCAAATTAGTTAGGAGATAAAGAAGGAACAGTGTTTGTAAGGAATTATGATGTTATTTCAAAGGGCTCAATCACTTGTGTTAGCTTAATGAATCATAGTCATGCTCATAGTTGAGGCTTGATGAAATGAAAGAAACTATATCAATAGAAATAAAGGAATGTTTGAACCTAAGTTCGGACCTATAATATTAAAATCTTAAAAGGCGGCGAAATCTCAAAG
The DNA here is from genome assembly GCF_016086655.4 of Lepeophtheirus salmonis. NCBI lineage: Eukaryota > Metazoa > Arthropoda > Copepoda > Siphonostomatoida > Caligidae > Lepeophtheirus > Lepeophtheirus salmonis. The sequence continues at coordinate 28,331,123 of NC_052138.2, read as the reverse complement.
ATGAAAAAATGTTCGCGACAAAATGATCTAGAACCATTTTTTATCCTTTTCTAATATTCGACTCGAATCAATTCAATTCGAAACAACACTAATATAAATAGAAACGACGCAAAACAACACCAGGTCCTTCGCCTCCTCCTCTCTTAACACATTTTTGAAGAAAACCAAGGAGAATAAAAAAGTGAATTTTTTCTCTCTTTCTCAATACATAATAAAAACATATGTATAATATCTACAATGTATGTACCGGGTGGAAACTGAAATTTTATCCCCCTCATACAATTCAAAATTCAGATTTAAAAACAAATCCCTTGCTAAATAGTATCTAGACAATATCAATGTTTGCAAACACAAGACTCAAGGCCACACCATCTGAGATTTTAAAGCTTATTGGAGTGGCCATGAAGACTCCTCATGATGTAGAAAAGCAGTTGAAAGAGGATGGGAACATTGGAAGAAAGGATAACTCTTTGCTTAGAATATCAATTACAGGGAAGAGTCGAAGTAGACAGCCTATACCATAGATATAAATCCTCTTAACTATTCATTCTGGCCTAATGTTGAAATGAAGTGTTGAATCAATGAAGACAACTATTTATCAGGCCTGGATTGAAATGAATCTGGATTAAATCACTCTGGACTATTCGCTCCTAGATAGGATTGAATAATATAAAAACTAAGAAAATAATGAATCGTATAACAAAAAGTTCTAGCCACACAAATCCTACTTTAAACTTTAGGTATTTGATCTCTTTGAACACATCGTTACCTTTATTGTATCACACAACCTTTCATCCAAAAAGAAACAAAAAAAGGCCAGAAATTATCTGGTAGTTACGTAAATAAATCAATGATACCAACTGCTATTTATTTCTTTTGCACTTCCCTTTACAATGATGTTAGGAGGTGGGATCAACAAGAAATTATATTCCTGTCGTAATATTTTGTGAACAGCTACAGATTTTTGAATTTTTTTTTCCAAAAATTAATTTACTGTGAATCATTTTCCAAAAACCAAGCCCCCCCCCCCCCAATATATAATCCTGCGGACGCCCCTGAAACTGTTAGCATTTTTAGTTTTCACCTTGTATGTACCTATGTAAATACTTATTATATAAGTCTAATAATTATTTTTAATATGTTGGATGTAGAAGGTCAAAAGGCCTTGAGAAATAATTTGACTGCTAATAATGAGTCCGCAATTACATACATACATACATGCCTCTCGACATTGTCTCTTCCCCCTTGCTTGTATTAGATACTTCAATACATGGAACATGCAAAAAAGAAGTTGAATTTGCAGGCATGAATAGTTGTACATTAAACAACAAATACTGATAAAAAGGGTTGGATATAACAACTAGGTGCATACATCATGTTTGATACCTAGAAACCATCTGGTTTTCCTTTCTTTCTTATTTTCAAAGCCATAAAACAAAGTGAAGAAATGTGCCTGTTAGACAAGCTATAAACCAATTGGGGAAACGAAGACTTCATGATGAATATTTGTCTAAATATCATTGGCTAAGCAAATACTTTTTTGTCCACAAGGGACGTTGCGGATTCCCATGAGAAGAGTTGTAAAAAAAGGTTCTAAGACACTTTCCCAATAACCATATTGGCGAAAAAAGTAATAAATTTATGTAATAATGCAGCATGTTGCAATATTGATCTACTAAACCACTCCAATGACAACTATATCTTGATCATTAGTGAGTAACAAACGACCACGGGATATGAGAGTGTCGATCAGGATGCATAGGAGCTCCAACGTATTCCATCCAAACCATAGAGTCTTAATCATTGATTAATTGACTCCTCTTTTTTTAAAACATTTTATCGCTTTTTAATTTATTTATTGGGCAGTTGTCAGGATTTTTGTTAGAACGGTTCTAATGGAGGTTGTAACCAACTCTTGAAACATCCTCAAAATTAGATTAATCATCACTTAATCCCTGGAATTTGTGGCAAATAATTAAACATTTGATGAATTGGGATCGTCATTGCAAAATATAGCAGCATGAGTCAGAGAGGAGAAGACGGAGAGTAACGATAAAGGTTTGCTCCTCGGGAATTATAAGTGTTAGTCCTGGTTGGATTCAGAGTAAAATTGAGGAGAGACATCTGTGTTATTCCAGCCAATATGTCCTTACTATATAAGGAGTGTAATGGAACGTCAATACAGCTCGTCTCCAAAACATTTTTCAAGTTTTTTTAAGTATTGTAGCAGGGCATATTTTATGCATCAATGAATATCAGTCGTGTAAAATTTGTGATATTCTCTGGAAAAGACGGTGACTCTTTTCAAAAACTCTGAATATTTAATAAGCAGTGGAAAATGAAGTCTTTTCAAAAACAAATTTTAAAAGTTTTTACGAAAAGGAAATTTTTAGGGAGGACCCTGATTCCATGAATTGTAAAAATCAATATTGTCACATCCTTTTCGTTTCTTTATTATTATTCAAACAGTCTTTCCTTAAAGTTTCCTCTTTTCTATGGAACATCTGGACTAAGCCTTTTCTTTATTTTTAAGGAGCGGACTAAATCACTTGGCCTATAAAGGAGAGAGCGTAGAACAGTGGCAAAATATTATAATAAAAGTTTTTGTACATACATAAATATGTATTATTAGTAGTAGTAGTAGTGGATGGATGGATCTATTAACTATTATTTTATTCCTTGGATAATTATATAATTTAACCTTCAGGGCAGGAGCCGAGGATTTTGTATTTTTTTTTTGTTTTTTGGTTATGCATATTTTTTTATTTTTTTTTTGTTCCCCATGCCCTGGAAGAAAAAGAGAAGACGAATCAGTTTGTCTGTCTTTGTTTGAAGTCTCTCTATTACCATGTGTGTGAATGATTATAATTATTATAACTAGAGGATGAGGAGGTTACTACTTAGTAGTGTTGGACTCGAAAAAACTCGAAAGAACAAAAATTAGACTTGATGAATAAGAACGTATTGACAGCTAAGCTGGAGTCGACAATTTTCCGAAAATTACTCGAAATCCGCCTCCAAAAATATTATTTGGCATAATTTGGACATCCCCTCCTAAATTTTAAGGAGCCAATCTAATTTAAATTGAGATACTTTCAAAGAAAAGTCATGTATAGCAATTTTAGGTAGATGAATTGACAGCCTTCTTCTGTAGTCTCTATTTCCGTCTGATATTCAGGTCAACAACTCATTATACGGTATTAATAAATATCTACTTTTATGTTTATTATTTATTATTCTTTTCTGTTGCTGTCTTCTCTCATTCAGCTGACAGGTTGCTCTTTTTTAGCTTTTTATATATTAGCTTAACATACTTGACTACCATAGGTTACTGACAATGATCCCTTGATGGTGGAGTTATAAAATATGTGCAGTTTTTCAAAAACTGATGAGAGAGACCAAGAAGGGACCGACTTTAAGTCCCATTTATAGGGTACCATATAACCCTAAATTTGACTGAATTCGAATGATCAAAACACGAAATCAATTCGTATTAAATCTTGTAGTCAAAGAGACCACGTTTTTTCTTTTTCTTTTTGGTTTATGAATGTTCAAAAACTACAATCCAACAGTTCAATATTGAATTACTCAAACTCGATAGTTGTAGCTCGAATCCAACACTACGACATAATCACTCTTAATACAACCACGGAGTATATCAACATACATATACCATAGGTATAAACAACCCTGTATGTATGTACTCGTAGTTATCTTTAGAGTAAACAACTTTACAAAAAGAAACAACAGCTCAAGGAAATTATTACCCATGTTTACGATGAGGAGTAGGTGAGATAGGTGCACACAGAGACATACAAACAATCAAAGAAATAAAACAACACGTAGGTACTTTTATTTTTCTTTCAGTTCTCTTCTGTTTTGGAAAATGAGTTTGTTGGATTATTGTGTTAATTATAGAAAATTGACTTTGTTTATCCATCCATCTTTCTTTCACGCATAACTAAGAATGTACCTATTTATATTTTTTATTATTCATAACAACAAAAATAGCTACATAATGGGTAGAGTGGAGAAATGAAGTATTTGATACCCGGCTGATGTTGTGATTTTGCCCACAGACAAAGAAAAAAGTGGTCTATTATCTTAAGTGTAGTTATTTTCATCAGTGAGATACACTATATGAACAAACAGAAACGTATTTGAAGCAGGGATGCCACTCATAATTTTGCAATATCCCTAGATTTCCCCCTAAAAAATCCTAAGACTCAACAATGAAATTCCAAGGAAATAATTGTAGTTTACAGAATGTCAATACAATTTTAGAATCACCTTGTATAAGTAATATTAATGATTCACCTTCAACATATGTATAATACATATCTGCTGATAAGTGTAGAACATAATTGTCTTTATGAGTTTTACGCCCATCTTTGTAACGTTGATGAATATTCCCCTGTTCAAATTTCGTTATTCAGGCCATAGGAGGCTGCCAGTTCGAGCATGTTCTACCGTTCTTTGTAATATATTGTTGAGTTACGGTTAAAATCAGTCAGACGAAATGAGAACGAGTAGTAAACTCGATAAACTTTCAATAAACAAAGTTTGAAGTTATAATTAATATAATCAAACGGAAGTGATCAATTATTGTAACACGTATAGAACCCCAAGATTTCGATATTTTGATACTTATCATCCTTAAGAAATATCTCAAGATCTTTGGAGTGACACATCTGTTTTGAAGGAAGAAAAATAATGAGTTTATGTTTAAAGGATATTTATCTGCTTGGAGGAAATGACAACTTTACTGCATGGAAGAGAGGATGGACTAGGAAAACAACCCACTTCCCTCAAGGCACTGAAAATGGGTTGTTTAATGAGTCTTTCAGTACGATAATTGCTCAAAACATAGGGCCATGGCAATAAAAGATTGACTCAAGAAGAAGCACATTAAGGTCATGGACTGGCTTAGCTAGTATCCGATCTCAATCCCATAGAAAGGCCTTATTAGTGATCAAGCTTACAAAATCGGCATAAGATAAAATATTTATTTTCTCCACTGTAAGTAAATACTAACTATGGTTGTGTAGAAGTTGCAATATCTGTACGGTTGTAACTTGTATGAACAGATTGTAGAGGCTACAATTTGAACGATCTGAAACCATAGACAGAAAATTATAAAAATGAGACTGAAATTACCTTTTCTAAATAAAATAAAAACTTGTACAAAATCGGAATTTGTACACAACAAATATGTATGTATTTATAAAATAGAATAGAACAAAAGAAAAGAAAGAACTCACATCCACAGATAACAAAAGATTAATTAACTGGTTACCATCATTAAGAAATCCATCAATCAATCAGCCTATTGTAATATTATGTAAAAAAATAAGATATTTAATGTCTATCTATCTAGTATCCACTGCCACTAATGAATTGCCTCTTAAGCTTAAATACAGTACATATGTAGGTATTAAGGGTTCAATCTCAGGATCTCATTTTGACATAATAAATGATGAATGGTTGGGTGTTTATTCAAAATCTGTCTTTCTTACCCAGCAGTCGGTATAATACATCAAATTGAAAATTCTAGCAATAATAAAATAATAAAAAAGACTATGATTGTTTGCGTGTTTATTCAAAATCTGTCTGTCTTGCCCAGGAGTCGATACATCAAATTGAAAATTCGAGCAAGCCCGATTACATGATGGCCTAACCTTGTATTTCTATTAGTCTAAATATAGGTATATCTTGATAAATGTTGCGTACAAGTTGTAGATCAAAGTTGGAATTTCTTCATCTTAAAATACTTATTTAATTACAGCATAATTAAATGATTGATTTAATTTTGATCGATTAGGATTACTCATTCGTTATTCTAAGAGTTATATACAATGATCTAAATCTGATGGTTTTTTTAGTTTGCCTGTTAATTTTTAATTGGTAATATAAAGAAGGATTTTCTTTTCTTAAGCAGTTGTCATTATTATTTAATTCCTGAGCAGTGAACTTCCTTTCCTAAATAGATTCAATTATTTCAAACTCTGATTGAACAGTCGTGTGTGCTCATAAAAGACAAGAGCTTGATAATTTTTTGCAGAGTTATAATTGTAAGTCCATGTTGGAGTCAAAGTAGAATTTGCATCGTCATAGGAGTAATTCTAGCAAATGTCCTTGTTTATGTACTTTTCTCCTTCTTCTCTTGTCACAACTGATTGTAGCTAATCTAACAAAACGTCATGAGCATTACTCTTTCTCTCCTCCTAAAGATTCTTCAAGTTGTCAGGGTTACCATGTTTATTTACGGTTTCCTTTAGTTTTAGCAAGCCCATTCTACACTGGATTTTCATCATTGCTTATATAACTGTAGAACTTTATAATGTCACAGATACTATCTCCTTGTAAAATTAATCATTTCCATCATAAATGTATCAAAGCGTGATCGGCACATCACTACTTTTCATGTTTTCAATTAGAGGATAGAACTTTATTTTTAGTCTTTACTATTGAAACATTCATTTATTTCTATCAAATTTTCCATCCCTTCAAGCTTCAACTAAGAGCATAACTAGGAGTAACATTGGGTAACGAGTTCTGTCCAAATATGTTCAATGACCCCGGATCCGTGACTCCAAATAACACTTCTTTATTTCCTAACTGTTTTCATTTTTCTTCTTTTTCTGATATCTATAGTTTAGATACAACAGAAAAGACTAAAAGTAAGTAAATTAATTTACCTAGAACCGTATAATATTACTCCTTCAATATATTAACACTTTATTGAAGATCCAATCAAATTAAAAGTAAATTTGTGTCAAGTAATTAGCAAAAAACAACAAAAAACACACATTTAAAATCCTGTATCTCATTTTTGGCTGCACGTTTTACAATCATTTTATACAAATTCCGATTTCTTAAAATACATAATTACAAAATCAGGCATTTTAATTCATTAATGGTTCTATCATTTTATTTTTATCTATTAATACTACGAATTTTTGTCATGTATTAACTAGTAATATAACTATGCACATTTGATCTTTATAATGTGCCACATTATATGTACTTATCAATTAATCAAAAATTACACATTCATAATATCGACCATACAAGAAATATTGTAATATGTTCATCACAAATATTCTCCCTTCTTCAACTAATTTTTTTTTTTTTTTTTTTTTGGGTTGAACCTTCTTTACACAAGGTAGAACTTTTACACCAACATATTATATACTTTATTCATTTAAATGTGTTATTATTAACAAACACACACGCACAAAGAAAAAAAAATACTTTATTATAGATTATCTTTTAAAATATCAAGTTTTTATCTAATTTGATCATTTTAAGCGGCATTAACCGAGTTAATGATTACCACTTGAAAGATAAAAAAGATGCTAGAGAAGATATTCCTGTATTTATTTGTGAGAAGATTAAAAAATCTAGATAATTTAGAACACAAAGATGAGTAACACCTACGTCACTGATCTATATTGTCAGAGCAATCTTGCTCTATATTAAATAACCAGAAACAAACTTGACATTTTGCATGCGATTGTATTCAATCTACGTAGGTATACGTCATATCCCTTTAAAATAAGTCAATGAGAAGATTATTAATCGACTATTCAGTGACGGAGGAACCATTAGAAAAACCGTGAAATGAACATTTACTTGCGAAATCTACAGTCAAATATTTATCTTCCATATATACATATAGGGGCGTCTGTAGGGAGTGGACTGGAGGGGCTGTATCCCCCCCCCACCCTAAATGAAGGAATTTTTGCCTTTTACTATAATATGTAATATTTGAAATTTAATTTAATTATTCAAATTTGTAAAAAAAAATTAATTTTTTTGTGTACAGCTGGGAATTTCGAAGTTTTTCTCTATAAAATTTAATATTTGACATTTAATTTCTGATATGTATATATATATAAGTTTTTCTGTATGTAATCCGTACAGTCATTTTTTATTTAAGAAATAACATTATTGTCATATTAATGGAATATGTTTGCAGGTGTTTTATATGTAACATCGAGCGTACCGTCATATTAATAAAGAAAAGAACGTATAATTGAGTTATACAGAGTTGCATAAGATATGGACACCTGCAGATTTAATTCATTTTTAAATGCCAGTAGTTTATATTTAATACAACTCTTAGCATAAATCCCCCATTAATATACAGTGCTCCCTGATTTATTAAGAATATGTTAAGAGTTTTATAAAATATAAACTAAAGGTATGTAAAAATTAATAAAATCTCGCAGGCAATTAGGTAAACTCAAATTTTATACAACTCTACACAGTATTGAGTTGAAAAAATATTAATTGAGAATTCCTTCTTTTTTTTTCCTGAAGCTGTTATCCTAATTATTTCATTCTTGAGGAAAATACATTCAAATATTGAGTATTTACGTATGAATTTGCTCGTAAAAACGTAGAGTAACACGAAGGATTTCTAGGGGAGTTATGTTCCATGTATATTCATAAAACAAAGTTAAAAATAAGTTCCCGAACGTAAATGTTAACAAAATTTTGTGTATCAGGAAAAATAAGATTTGAAATCCAAAGGAGGCTTACTCATTACAATCAACCTCAGATTGGCTAAAATATTATTCATCTTTTTTAATGATTAAAAGCCTAACCCCTGATAAAATCAGAAAAAACTTTTACTTTCGTAATCCAAAGTATAATCTATTGAAAGTACAATCCATAGAAAATAAGTTGAATAAATTTAGAACCCTCAAACCAGATGGATCGAGGAAAATATCCCTTCAGCTGTAAAAGACCATATGCAAGGAGCTAAATCTTCACCGCCCTTGGCCCAAATTAGGTTATAAAAACCAAGGGTTGAAATTTAATTATATACTCGTATATGGATATAATAGAAAAGTGCATCCATCAGATATAATCAAGGCTCTGAAGAGACAAGGGAATGTGAAGAGTAGGTATTTCCGGAAGTGTCCATGGTCATAATATCATCATAGCTAACAAAGAAGCCTTTATTTAAAAGCAGCCACCATTGTGAATAATGATGGCCTAAAATACAAATTTTGGATATTATTTTGAATAATGCATTATAACGCGGGATTTAACAATGTATGTAATTACTATGTCTACTACAATTAATATTAAGCAGTATTCCTAATCAGGTTTTATTTCACACACCTCCTATGCAGACTTCGTTATCCCCCTCTCCTTTTACTAAAAGGCTTCTGTGCTACGCGAAAAAGAGATAAAATCAATTAAGGAAAGATGTGTATCAAAACACAATGGAAAAGAAGAAAAAAACATATTTTGCGCTTGAATGGGCCATTTATGTTGTACATATGTAGTTGGAATTATTATTTATCGTTATTATTATGAATGGGGGTCAAGGGAGGGAGGTAGAAGGGAGGCCCGTCACCAGCATGACCCGGAGGAGCTGCTACTCACTACCACAGAGAGGAGTCACAGTCCTGCGTCTCTATCTGTATACCTACAAACATACAATCTATGTTTGTAGGTACGCATTGAAATACCATATTAATAACTCCTATTACAGGTCTTGTTTTCCTGCCCTTGAGCGCTAGACAGGGGTTTACTTACATACATACAAACATAGGTGGTGGTGGTGGTAGTAGTAGGTAGGTTATCCATCTATGTATGTATGTACACAGAGCGTCATATATGTACATCATACAGTAACATCCTGGGATACGAGTAATCCAACATACGAAGTGGTTCTGAGGGGAAATTTGCTTTGTAAACACGAGTTTGTATTCAGATAAGAAGTGGATTCCGTGCATTAATATTGATATTTTTATTGAGATACTCGAAGCTGGTAGAGAGTTGGACACGAGACACGGAGAAAACCGCTTCAACTTGATGAATTCAAGTTCATTTGGGTCAAATATCCTAGCCCCAAAGCAAAAATTTGTATTGAAATGAGAGTTTTTAATGAGATACAAAGTTGATTCCAAGCAAAAATAGGCGCTAACATACGCGTTATTATTGAGATACTCCTAGTTAAGGCCTGTATTGATCTCTTTATAGGACTGAACACTGCAGTCCTGTCCATTTCAGTTCTGCATATCAGTCCTGAAAACTTATACTTATAGTTTTGTACGGGAATTTAAGATTATATATCTACACACCCCTAATACCATCTACCCTACTCCTCAAGTCCATAGATTGGCCAACAAGTCATTTCAAATTAAAAGAAGTGGTACATGCAGAAAGCATTTATTACTCAAGGAATGCTTTGAAAGGAGCATTGCAATAATATAATGAGTTGTCATAAGACTATAGAGGTAATAAATATCGTTCAAAACTTAATATCTAGAGTAGTGATATTGAGCGCATTTGTAAGAGTGAAATTGTTACAATTAACAAGTAAAGATGTGGAGTTAATAAGGGCGTTCAGAGGGAGTGGGCGTGAAGGGCTGTAGTCCCCAACCCCAATTAAGGAAATTTTGTTTTTTACTAGAAAATGTACTATTTGAAATTTATTTTTTCTATTAAATGTACCAAAAATAATCAATTTTCTCTGAAAAGTCTTTGATTTTTGTCCAAAAATGTAATATTATGAATTTAACAACAAATTTTTTTGTTTGTAAACAGCTGTGGATTTATGAATTTTTTTTTCCAAAAAATTTAATTTTTTGTAAATGACGGGTGATTTTTGAAAAAAAAAAAAAATTAATCAATTAAATATTTGAAATAAAATTTTTCAAATAAATATTTCTATTTTCGATTTATTTAAAAAAAAAATCAAATATATATATATGTATATATAATCATGCAGACGCCCATAGTTAATTTTGACACTTTATTTCATTACTATATTAATACATAGTTATTTCATGTAGGATAGATGACTGCTTTGAAAACTCGTATGTAAAGGTATGACTGTAGCAATCAACTACCAGTCCAACCATTACTATTGCTACTCCTAATATCTCATCAACCTCATTGTGATTCTTTTTTGTAAGAAAAAAATAAGAATAAAAAAAAACCAAACTTGTTTTTATTGTTATTATTTTTTTATTTCTTTGGGGCTTCTTTTTTCATTTCTTTCCTTACACGATATCTATGTATGTATGTATGATAAGTAACCAACCAACTCACACAGTCACTCACTCCTACCATACCAAATGGTATTATATACATTCATACTACCTACCTATGTATGAAAAAGAGTCAATGAATAGGGGAAAACTAAAGAGTGATGGCCCCAGGGATATTCTCCGCCTCCTTTTTTTTTTAAATATATAATAAAAATAAATGAAATGACTTGATTCTCATCAAAAGGTTTCTTTTTCCTTCATATTCTCGGAGAAAAAATGAGTAGACATATACAGAGGCGTCCGCAGGACGTGGGCTGAAAGGGATGTAGCTTTACTTAAATTTTGCAATTTTTTTCCCAAAATTGATTTTTCTTTGAATAGCAATGGATTTTTGTAAATTTTAGCTAATGGTTTTTGGATTTTTTTTGTGAACAGCTAAAGATGTTTGAATTTTGTTTTCAAAAATTTTAATTTTGTTAGACAAGAAAAATAAAAAATTTAATATTTTGTAAAAAGCTATGGATTTTTGTAACTTTTTCCAAAAAAATGTAATTTTTTCAAAAAAAATTTAATTTTTTAATTTCGCTTTAAAAAAAAAAAACTAAGCCCCCCCAAAAAAAAAAACCCACAACAACAACATAAATATATATATCTATCATCCTGCAGACGCCCCTGATATATCCATAGGCTTAAAAATCCTAAGCATTTTTAGCGTTCGAGTTTTATTGCTGTTGGCAACTGGAGCATTGCTTTTCATCATTTTCTAAAAAAACTGTTACCGTTATTCTTGCAAAGGAAACATCTAAGTAAAAATGTCATCACGGGTGTTTGTACTCATAAATCACGGAGAGTAACAAGGAGGAGCAGTTAAGTTAAGTCCTTGATAGAATCAGAGTAGAATTGAGGATGGAAAACGAAGTAATTTTTTTCTATGTCGTTATTCTCGCTTATTTTCTTCATGAGATGAAACGTCATGGCAGATCTTTTATAAAATATTCTTCAGGCCTACTACGTTCATTTCTAGTTTCTTTTATTTTTATATACCAAAAATAAATGCTTACGCTTTAATACCCTAATCTATCTAACACTGAATTCATCAATTTAATCATAATTTAAGGATCTTGAGTGTTCATAGTTGATATTTTAATTACATAAAATGTACGAATCTACAATAAATCTTGCTATAACTCCATCACAAATTGTTTTATGAATAAAAAAGACTCAATACTACTTGATGTTAATGTGTGTTAATAGATATTTGAATTATAACCAAGTTATGTATATTGAGATAATCCCTTAGAAATGGCTAAATATGTACACCCATTAATTAAGGATAAAACTACATCACAAAGGGTTTTATGAATAAAAAAGACTTGACGCTTGCTTTGAATACTACTTGACGTCAATGATAAACAGTGATATTTGAATTAAATTTAAGTAATATGTACCAAAAATGGCTTGATGAGCACAATTATTTAATCGACTAGGGAAGAGAAAAGTAACTAGAATCATTAGAGAAAAATATCTTATTCTTTTTTCTTGGGTATACACAAAATTGCAGTACAAGGACTTTCCCTGTACCTTTACGTTAAAGAGTGTCCCTCACAGAGTTCCATCAGATGTATCAATATCAAGAGTAGTTGGTAATAAATTAAAATGACCGATGTATTAATTAAATAAGAGGTCATTAGAAGTACAAATTGTAACTTGTAGACAACAAATATATAAATATACTCTATATCCCTGAATCTTCTTTTTCTATTCACTTAAATAATATTGGATATTCAACATACACACACTTGTAGTTATCGTCATAATAATAATAAAATAATTACTATTAGAAGAAATAAATAGGTGGACTCAAAAGAACGCTAATTGCTCTCCTGGTAGGGAATCTTCTACTCATTTTGATTTTGTACCCCTCCCCCTCTACTTTTGACAACGAGGACAACAACAACACAACACTCTGAACCAACCAAAATAATAGATTTAAAAACAAATTATTATTTTATTATTCCTCAAAATAAAAACAATAACAATAAGAGCAGAATAAAAAAAGGCACTCAAAAAACAAGATATTTTCTAAAGATTGTATTGACTCACTCCCCTTCTCAAATACACATCTTGCCCCAAATACATAAGTACTACAACTCAAAAGAGCAAGTGCATGACGCACTTTTAAGTTGCAGAAGAAATATTAAGAGACCCGTATTAACAAACAATCAATGTATTTTATAATTATGAGAGATACAAGATTAAATTGGGTCAAATAATAAATAGTATTGTGTCGGCCCTTGTTTAGAACCGCCCTCCAGTCGCTCATTAATTAATGAAACCAAAATAGATCTCTTGTGACGTCATTCGAGTTATTTTCCCTTCATTTCTTGAATACTTTTATTTTCCAGAGGTATGAAAGAGGAGTCATGCATATCAATCAAAAATGTTTTTTTCTTATCCCTGATTCGTTTAAAATTATGTATATGCGCTTTGAACTTCTTTCCCAGAGTTCATTCTTATCACGTCTATTGACAAAGATTCATTTAATGTAATTTAATAGAAGTCAACGTTTCGGACAAGGTTATGTGTTTTTCTTTAGATTCAACTAGAAATCTAAACTATTAATTAAAATCATAGCTCATAGTATCTTAATCGTAACTATGCTCAATAAATTGAGACTGTCACAACAATGCATATCGAGGGTTTTTATAAGATGTTAGCATAGTTGATTTCGGCCATTTTAAGGCTCTACGCCATCGAATTTTATAAGAATAAAATATTATTTATGTATATTAAGGAAAGACTTGAACGTCTGCCGTGTATTGGGATGCCAAAATGGAACCAACAAATAAAAGAGCCTCAATTCTTTATTGTCTATCAAAAATCTATCTCTTTAATGTTTAATTGCATTATATATCCCTTATCAGAGACTAATAGGTATTAAAAATGTCACTCTGAAGCAATATGGATTCATATTTATAAAGTGTAGATTAAATATACAATTGCAAGGATACAATTTTTATCTGCAATTATTCTATTTATTTTCTCGTCTCTAATCCTTCGAAATAGATTTAAAAGTACAAATTTAGACATTTAATAGGGATTTTCAATCCCTATTAATTGGATTAAATATCAATGTTTTTATTTGGCATCAAGTAGTATTTAATATAGGCATTTAGTCTTCTTTTTTTTATTATTATCACAAAGGCAGTCGCAACAACTTCTATGGACTAAGTTATTTATTTTCTAATTCTTCCGTCTTTTATTAGGGTTCAATGCGTATTGAAACGAATTGGCTATGAATAGTAGCTAGTACTATCCGATGAAGAATAGTTCCACATGGTTGTGAATAATTTACAACCAGTTAATTTTTGGCCCTTTTTCCTTTCCCTTTTTTGGAGGTGGAAAGGTTAAGTGATGGAATAAAAATTGCTAGATGAGTACATACATGTGATGAGTTAACAAAAAAAAAAAAAAAAAAAAGACAATCTTGAATATATTTCATAGGAAAAAATCCCAATTCATTTTTCTACTTCATAAATGCATTCAATATTTCATGGAGATATTTTAGTCAATTATAGACTTTGTATTCAAATTTCTGGGATGAATTGAGATATCCAAGAGTGTTAATTATATTTTATAACCTTACTTTGGCTTATAAATCTTCATTTAGACCCAATATGGCCGTTCAAATCAAATCTGTCAATTTCTAATTATTTTTTTAATGACGATATATTTTTAATACATCAACTACAATTATCAGAGCCTTCCTCAAAGGCTGAATATTTGTTCCTGGAAATAGAGGATCATTCGTCCAAGAATACAAATGTAATCTAGACACAATTTTGAGAAAAATCATTCTAGCTTGCTTTTGTCTTCACTGCCAACATATCCATGTATAAATGATATGACCGGTCACGAGCAGTAAAATGCGCGCGTCATTCAACTACAACAATTTTTTTTTTTTTTTCCTTTTTATTTTTGCTACTGCACACAGAAGTGAGTGATAAAGAGAGAGAAAATATAGACGAACACACAAAGAAGAAAAGGGAGAAAAAGTTAAAACAATCATAAATAAAAATTTTCTCTCTCCTTCTCTTTTTACCTGTTGCTTCGTTCTTTTTCTTTTTTTACCCGCTTAGGTATATAGAGAATGAATAACGTATTTTTGGGGGGAAAATGGGTAGAGCAATTAGCTTTGCAAAGAAGAAAAAAGACTTACCTTTTTCTTTGACAAAAAAAGGATGATCCAAGGAGCATTCAGCAAGGATTTCAGGGGAATTATCTCCCCGATGAGGTGCCATGCGGAGACGTAAAATAGTGACACTCTCTCCACCTGAGGATGAGGATCCCCCAATAACACTGCTGCTATTATCTGATGATGTTTTGATTATTTCATTGTTTCCACAACCATTACTGCTGTTGTTGTTGTTATTGTTGGGGGTACGACCTGAGATCTCGCGATTTATCACATCCATCTATGTATGATTGTAGATGAAATCATCATGAAAGAGAAGGGGGAAAATGAGATAAAATTATGTAGGGTATTAATAATAATGTATCTTTATAATGAGAACAAAGTTAAAGACAAAAAAGATATTGAACAAAAATAAAGATCTTCTTTTTTTTTTACATTATATATAGTCCATTATTTCATAGACATAGATATACCCAAGACGAATATTGACTATACTTTATTGGATTTGAAGATTTCCCACCATGGAACATTCCAAGGAGGGATAAACATAAAACTATGAATCTTCCTTCTGTCAAGTCTGCTTGCTGGTGTAGAAAAAACGATGACTGACTTACCTAAATATCTTTAGGTATATATTGAACAGTGTCTCTTTTTTTTTTTGGTTCAAGATGGTTTTGTGTTAGATTACCACTTATTATTTAGTGCCTTAACATATGAACAAACTAAATTAAGTATCAAGTCATTATCATGTTAAATAGATAGTTTAAAGCCTTCATTTGATTCATGAAAAGGTTCATTTTGCACCGTTAAGCCCCTTTAAAATACTGTAAAATCTATCAATTTCTAATTTTTTCATTGTGATAAATGATTTTTTGATAGTTGAAGTACCACTTGTAGGAGCCACCCACCAAAGGATTAAACAGAATAATTTGCTGAGAGAAATTGATTATAATTCGTCAAAAAGACAAAATATGTCATCCAAACTGGCTTTTGTTTTAACAAGCCACATATCAACAGCATGGTTCAGACTAAGAGGGAAGGAGAGAGATGAACCATTCTAAAAATATCAATATGTAGTGTTTGTAAGTCCTTGTTGATTCGGTTCAGTTGAGTCTTAAGACCGTCAGTCCTTAGGACTATCAGGTAGTGTTTTGCCGGGCCTTATTAATTCGGTCCAGTACAGACCAGTCTCAGGACCGGTCCTATAAGTCCTTAGGGTTATTGAGACAAGTCCTTAACTATCTGTCCTTGGAATTTGTCACAAAAATATCGATGGTTTATTAAGCCAAATGAGATATATGAAATATTTATTAATATTATTGCAAATAATATCGAATTTTTGAATAGACCGATCTGGACACGGATATTTGGGTCCAAACCCCGGTTTGCAACCATATATCGAAATACAAACATTGGACACAAATTTTCTTCTTTAAAAAAGATCAAAGAGAGCAAATTTTTCTCTCTTTTTTAAAAGTCCGAAACCCAACACTAGTAAACAAAACCGTCACTACTACGAATTAAGTAAGGGTAACATAAAAAAAATATAAGCCAATTATTCTTCAAACTTTATTGTTTATCATCGTCATTTATTATTGCAATTAAGGAAGAAAGAACACAAGGAAAAGGCGGGCTGAGGGGGGTGTTAGAGTCATACATACAAAAAAAAAACAGCTACATATTAAATGTATTATAAACAAATTTAATAATAACAAGAAAAACATGAGTAGAAACAACAACCACTCCCCTGGGGACTCAATCCAATGGATCTCCTCGTCATAGTACAATAACTAACTTTTCTAGTGTACAAACTTTTGTTTCAATCAATACATTTCATAATAACCTAACGAATTTCTTTTGTGAGTTGAATTCATCATATTATGATGGTCATCATTCTCATCAGTAACCCCCCCCCCCTACCCCCTCTCCACATGAAAATGTCAGGTAATTTTTGAGCGTACTCGAGAATTTTTTCTTCCTCTTGTTGCTGTTGGTATAGACTCTTGTCTTTCAGAGTGTTATTATTCTCATATTTATATGATATTTATCTATCCATCTTGAGAAAATAAATAACCCCCCCCCCCTTTAAGCCATCAACCTCTCTCTCCTCTTGTCATATTTTTACTAAAGATGTTAAATTATCTAAGGAATACTCTATAGGGGCTGTTTAATGTACAAGACTAGCCAATATGGCACCCTGTCTATTTCTAATCCTGACAAGATATCTCAAATTTTACTCAAGTCAAGTTTCTGTTGAAAAATTCAAATTATGCCATCCTTTTCTAGTGATGTAATCTTTGCTTTGAGAATGGGACCTTTTAACGTCCGACAAGACTTATCTGCAGATGCACGGATCCTGGGAAAACTCAATAGGACTTAAACGATAATAATGACTGAAAAAATTATGAAATATAAAAAATCCAGGCTCAAAATAACTCTACAGAGTCATTTGAATTTTTCTTCTTAGAGTTTAGAATTTGAGATCCTGTCAGGTCTGGATAGAGTGGGCCTTAGTCAGGGACTTGATTTTTTCGAAAAAAATGTTTTAATTTTTCAATTTTTTTTCCAAAAAATCTAAATTATTAAATGTTTTCGGGGAAAAAATGAACAAATCCAGAGCTATTTACAAAAATTAAATTTTTTTCAAAAAAAATCCCAAAATTCACTGCAACTCACAAAAATCATATTTATCAAAAAATTTTCTTCTGTAAAAATCCACTGCTATTCACAAAAAATTCAAATATTAAATTTTCTTGTAAAAAGCAAAATTCCTCGATTTGGGGAGGGATATAACCCCTCCAGTACATCCCCTGCGGACGCTCCTGTAAAATTTCGTTTAAGTGAACTCACGCAAACTGATTGTCAGGCGAATATTCTTCTCCCAAGTGCGTTGTCTAGTATCTATGGGTCACTACCCACATATCTTTATTAGAAAAAAAGGCATTTATTTTCATTTGATTATTCGAAATATTAAATTACAGATCGAACAGAATAAATTTTTGATTATGAGCATCCCTAATTGTCAGTCCTTCTATTAATGATTGAATGGACATCATATGTAAAGTTGATCATTTGTCAAGAACAAGGGGGATTGTAGTAATGTACTCTCTAATGTTCTATGGTAATGCACAGACTTGCAAAAGAGTGGAAGTTTAATAAATAATAACCTTACCTTAACGATAGTAAGTCCATCTGGGGCATACTGATAGGAATTCTTAGAGTCCACTTTAAGTGCAAGTCTATCCTTCCAATTGAGATCCTCCACAGTTTGCCAGGGTGTCTCAATATTGGGTATGAGAAACTTGACGAGCGTTCCTCCAACAAAGCACTGCCAAATCGGAGTAGGCCAGGTGTGAGACCAATTACGAGGTGAGAGAAGAGGCGAGGAGGGAACTGGAGATGTGCTATCCGCAGCGGCTGATGGAAGACCTGAAGGATCCCTATTGGATGATCCGTATCCGGTCGTTGTAGACAGGAACCTACTTCATAAATGAAAGGTTCGGTCAATCATGTTATTTTAGATAATGCTAATAAAAGAGTAGAACCTTCTTTTAGAGTCGGATTCTCCGTAGGAAGAAAGGGAGGATGATCCTGGAGGAGCACCCAATGGAGGTAATTCTTCTCTGGAGGAATTCGTGCTTGAAGGATAGGAAGGAACAGGGGAGAGAAGGGCTGACGTAGAGAAAGTACTAAAGGGTGAGAAAAGAGGTGCTGACCAGGGGTAGGGGGAATGTAGTTCTGTCGGCGGCGTTGGAAAGCCATTTACATGTGTCAGGTACGGAGATTTTGGATACGAACTAATAGCAACTGCTGCTGCTGCCGCCGCAGCTACAGCCACAGATGAGGGTGGAATGAGTGGTGGAGGGGGTAGAGGAAATTGTGTAAAGTTGGAGGAATGGGAATTTGCTGAGCAGGGAGTTAAACTAGAATGAGAGGACGGATGAAGAGGGAGTCGGAGTGGACTCGACGGATTAAAGAACCCAGAGCTCTTGGGGGATTTGCAGACCAAATCCTTGCGTACTTCAACTAATGCCCTATATAAAAATAATATTATTAAAATAATTTAAAAAACAAAACAAACAAAGGAAGACTTACCGTTTCCGAAGAGGTAAACATTCTCGAGGAAGTTCCGAGGGAGATTTAGGTAGTGGAGTAGCAGGTTCTTCATGGACTACAAGTGTTCGAGCATTTAAATCCAGAGGCGGAGGGATATGTTTTACCTTTCGAGAGGTTTTCATAGAAAGGTCCTGAGGTTTATCTTGAACAGGATCATTCATCTTCACTTTCTGTTTTGTTTTTGTTAATTTGAAAGAACTTTGTTTGTGTTTGTGTGTTTGAAGGAGGAGACAAGTTATACAAATAATATAACGTTGAAAGAAACAAATAGTAATCAAGTTTCACTCTTTAATTATTATTGTTATTTTCTTCTTCGTGATGAGGAGGAAAGATGATCAAATCTTGTTGAGATCTATCAGGGTGATAAATAATATTGCCGATGACACAAGTTATATATCAATGAAAATATATTTATAGGTAATATTTGTAGCAGTCAGTCGTCATCCATCCAAAAAAGGTGAGATGAGGAAATTTGAGGACGGAGAAGAGACAGAATCTCCTAATGAAGACGTCTTCTCTATTTCTTAATGGTAGTAATGGCGATTATCTTAGAAGAAGAAGATTATGACACTGATGTAAGACATATATAATGATGATAACTTCGAAGAAACTCCTTCCAAAATCGCGCAAATATCTGTAACGGAAATGTAAAAAAAAAAAAAAAAAAAAATGAGTATCGTTAAGAGTGAGAGATGAGGGTAAATATGCAGTAAGTTATTAATAAAGAATATGAAAGAACAAGATTTACAATACACTACTTCTACGACTTATTCTTCCTTAGAAGAAGAGTGCAAGTTACTGATACAATTAATACGAAATCTTAGTAAGCAAATAATAATATGAAGTGTAAAGCCAAAAACTCTTGTAATTTGATAATTTACTTCATCAACTCTTTTTTTTTTTTTTTTTTTTTTTTTAAATGATTGAATAAGGCCGTGATGATTTCAATAGAAGTCAATGAGCTGCTGCTATCTTCAACTTACTACCTACTCCTATCATGTTCAATATCCAACAAAAAAATAACACCATCTATAAATTTGATCCATACTTTATTTTATTTATCTATATATAGATATATATGTATTACTGTAAAATGATACAAAGTTGTGGATTGAAGAATAACAATAGCAAAGAATCTTCACCATCATGATCCGTACAAAGAAATCATCTTATCTGTGTATATATATTAAATTTAATCCTCACGTGTTGTTCCATTCCAAAAAAAAAAAAAAATATGAGGAACTGATTAATAATGATTATTAATGTTCAATACATAGTTGTTGAATTTCAATAAAACAAAAGGGGATTAAAATATCTAAAACATATATATATATTTATAGAAACATTTAAACCATGGATCTCATCATCTTTACTAGCATATTTTGAAGATAATTATTATTTACAATTCTCATACACATACCACCCTTTTTTGGGGTTTTCTTTGCATCCCCCCCAAAAAAAAGATACCAAATATAAATAAATAAATATATATTTTTTGCGAAAGAATTCCTCATTATAAAAATATTTCATATTAGACGTGTGGGATTGTATTCAAACTTTTCCAGCTCAGTGTAGTTCTACGTATAGTCGAGTCAAGTTTTGCTTTAATTTCGTATTGTTTTTTCATATTTCGTTCTATTTTATAATGTAATTTGTTTTTCTTATTTTTTTTTTTTTTTTTCCTCATGAAGGATTGAGTAAAAAATGAGATGGACTCATTTTTTCCTTTTTTTCAAACAATCAATCCTTTTGTAGAATGCCTGAGTCTTGCATTTATCCATAATTTTATGTTATAATTTACGTACTAAGGGGTTTTGAAATTGCAAACAAAAGCTATAGTGTACTTTACAAGAGAAGAGGGTTAGATAAATGTTTAGCAAATCAGGGCCAATTCAATGGTATTGGTTTTAATATAAATCAAGGGACGTCCGCAGGATTATATATATATAAATCTCTTTGAGGGGTTGGTTTTTAGATTTTATTATATTCAATTTTTTTGAAAAAAGTTACAAAAATCAATAACTATTGACGAAAAATAAAACTTTTCGGTATTAAAAAAAAATAAAAATAGTTTCAAAAATTAAATCTTTCGGTTTTTTTTTCTTCAAAATCCACAGCTGTTGACAAAAAATTTGAAATATTAAGTCTTTGGTAAATAAATTACAAAAATCCATAGCTATTCACAAAAAATTATACACAGAATAGACTTTTTTTTAGAAAAGAAATCTTTAAAAAAAAAAATAACTTATTGTTCGTGTAATTTTTTTGGTCCTAACCAAAAAAAAACAACCTAATAAAAAGCAAAAATTCCTTTACTTTTTTTTGCGTACGCCCCTGATATCTAGATGTAAAAATTATTTATAACTATATTTTTTATTTATACATAATCTTGGAAGATGCCGTATTTCTACCCCCCATTTTCTCCTTTCGATCCTGCAAATGCAAACATGGAGAAAGGGGAGCAAAATTGCCGTCGTACTTTGTACATGACCCCTTCTTTGAACTCAAATAATCATCAAAACAAGAAACATTCGAGTAATGATGAGTCAAATTTCTATATGGTATCACACTGAAAAAAGCAGTAAAAACTATTAATAGACGCTATTTTCTTATTTACAAATATATTTTATGGTTTAAAAAGGAGCATAAATCACATTGGACACTGTAACTAGTGTTGTCAGTCCTTATTAATTTGGTCCAACCCAGTCTTAGGACCGGTCCTAAGGACTGTCAGTACTAGAACTGATTAAAAAAGAAGAAATAAAGTTAAGTAAAGTCATCAAGGACCGAACTTAATAAGTTTTTAGGACCAATCTGTACCCGAATGATAATGAAAAGAACGGGACTGAGTCCTCAGTCTTACATAAGGATCCACACAACACTAATGATAGTCTGCACGTTTTCAAAAACTTGAGCTACATGTTGAATCCAGCAAGTATTTCGTCAGCTATTAGTAAATGAAATGTACTTGTCAACTAATGTTTTTTTTTTGTAATAGGATGACGAATATTTCATCCAACATAAACAAAATCGTTTCTTTTCTAGTCAAAAAGATAGATTTCTATATCGCATTCTACATGAGGATAATATGAAAGGAGTAATGGTTGGTTATTGAAAAAATGAAAATATGAGTCAACCTTATTTTTACTCCGTTCTTCATGAGGAAACAGAAATTAAAAAAAGCTAAACTACATGCCCAATTATTCCGTGTGTCTAGAACAGTGCTTGACAGAAGACATACTAGCCCGTGTCTAATAAAAAAAACCAATCAAGCTAATACAGGGTTACCTGTATCTAGCCTGTTTGGCTACGTAATGCCGTACCTTTACATACCACATATACATTGGTAATTTTGGATTCAAATCAAAAATATTATCTTCTGTCAACGTCTCATACATCGAATAGACATTGCAAAAAAATATTACGGGTGATTTTTAAGTAAAACATATTAAATGCAGACAAATGTCCCTCTTATCTAGTTCCAGAACCAACCAATCTATTTTACATATTCCGTAAAACGCTTTGCTTCCTTGTTTCAGATTGAACAAAACGGTATTGTATTGGGGTTTCCCTTCGAATTTAAGCCAATCACATAACTCCCGATAAATAATAAGTACATAGGTAGTTTATATTCTGAGGTGTTTTGGGCTAATACATTTTTCAGAGGGCTATTGTCTATTGTCTAATTTTAACAACAGTCTAGAATTCATGTATAAGCATAGCCCATATAGTCAAATGTCCCCTTCCAAAAAAAAAATTCGTGCAGAAAATTATCACCATTCATGAAGTGGAGTCTTTCCCCAGGAGAGTTTGAGCAATGCTCGAATCTAACACTAAGATTTTATTAATGAAGAACTCAGGGAGAGGAGACAGGTTGATTGGCAAGAGTAGATACTATATACATATATACAATAATATTCAAATAATTGACTTTTCTGTACATTTATAACAATACAACTACTTTTTCCTGGTTTTATATATATATATATAGATTTGTGACAAAACTATGAACGGAATTTTTACAGCAAGTGGTTTTTTTGTTGTTATCTATGCATTGTAGGTAGGTACTTTTGATGGCCATAATACGTTCATACATATATATAGAAACACAACTATGTATAACTAGTAGTAATTGTCTAAAAAAAAAAAGCAGATTCTACACATATATATATATAGATGGAAGTCGTTGGTCATGTCTCTTTCTTTCTTTATTTATTTCTTACAAACCAAACCCCCCTCCCCACACACACACACACACACTACTAAACCGTAAAGAAAATGGAATTCTTCAAATACACACACATAAAACTTTAAAAAGTAGGGAAAATAATAAGAAAAAAACAACAACATAATACTTCTTTGTTTCATCAAAAGGACGTTACAAAAAAATAAAAAAATAAACGATCAGAAAATGAATGGGGTCTGACCTCTAGCTAAAAAGTCAGTGTCGGTTGGTGTGCTGTTTCTTATTCGGGGTTATTTCCCCCTTCTTTACTTACTCACTCTTCATGTGTGTGTTTTTAGAGGGTTTTTTTATTTAATTTTATTTAAAAAAAAAAAAAAGTGATCCAGCACTACTCATGGTGGGTCAGTGTACTATTGATTAATCATTAATCAACGATTTCTATTTAGTTATACAAAAGATCAGTCATATCCTCAAACTACATGAACAAAAGTTTAAAAATGAAGACGAGGAGGAGTGTGCAGTATGGATCCAATTAATAATGGTGTTTAACACTTAATAGGTAAAATATAATATTTAGAAAGTGCAGAGCTGAAGCTTAATGATAGTCATTTAATTAAATATTGAGTGGCAAAATATATATGAGCGTAGATTTACTCAACTATATATTTTTTTTATCCCTCAGTAGAAGCAGAGCAAGAATTGTAATTGGAATTGTAGAAAACATAACTTTGTGAGTATGCCATTAAAAAGGACACCGAAAAGTGATATGGTAACAGTTTGAAGAATTTTTGAGAGGAGAGCAGCTTATAGCTGTCATGACGTTTTATTAGATTAGCATCAATCAGCCCCATATAAGAGTAATCAAATATGCATTAGGCCATCAATTTAGTACCTTACCAAGATATCAAGGGACCGCATAAAAAAGCCTGTTAGGTGAATGTGGTCAATGAGAGAGTGAGGCACCAAGGCTAATGTCGTAAATAGCAAAGAGGAAACCTCAGAGGGCTGTAAAATATGTTGAAAGAGAGTGTTGGTAGATCGTGTCAGTAGTTCCATAAAAAGTACTCCCTTCCCCTCTTCTTGTTTTGAGTTGTTTCTTCTTTAAAAATAAGAAAAAAATGATAAACTACTACTCATGGGTCAGTTATTATTGATAATCATTAAGACTCAACTATTGCTATATTTTTTATTCATTTTAAAACTTCTCAAGTTTCAAATAGAAGAAGAAAAAAAGAAGAAAAAGGAGGACAATGGGCGAGGAGAAAAAGACCAGAACACACACATGAATGAATAATATACTATCCTTGAATATATGAGTAAGATGGAGAAGGAACCATAATTTCTTGTTCTTTCAAAAAAAAAAACTTACAACAGAATGAAAGAGGTCTATTATTATATTATGTACATATAACTAACAATAGCACTAGTTAGTTAGTCAGTTGTTAGTTACTTATTTATAATGATTCCTTCAGTATTTCTTTTTTTTGCCAACTTCGTTATTATTGACTAACTTCTCAAATGTTAAGTCATGTTTTTTTTTTCTATACATATTATTCTTTCCTTCTTATTATTTTGCAGTTGACTAAGCAAAGGGAATGTATGAAATACATTTATTTATATACTTGATATATACAAGTTACAACTTGTATAAGCGGATTGTACAAGTTACAATTTGAAGGTCTATGAACAACACCTTATTCAATTACAAAATCTTTCATTTTAATTATGAACAGCTAGCTGATGCTACAATCATTGTGGGTCTTTAATAATTACTTGGTTATTATGAATTATTTACGAGTAATATTACTGTGGACTGGGCATTTGAACTTTTAGTTGCAGAATGTATTTCAATTAGTTCATATACATTAAGTAAATATCCTTTTCTAGACAGGACTGAGAATTAAACCTACGCACATTCAGTTCAAGAGAATAAATTCTCTCCCAATGAATTGTCCATAGAGCTACTACGTCGTTCTACTGGAATCGTTATGATTTTCGGTGAACATAACTAATTCAATCTTTTAAAGGAGTTAAACCTTGTTTCATTTAAAATTTGGTCTAGAACGATTATATAAATGAATTTTTGATGACGTCGGTTGTGCTTTAAAATTGTGAAGAACACTCAGCTACAAGAACGACATATGAACATAAACGTGTTGCATAACTCATAAATTAGGAATGGGGAGAAAATAGAACCATAGATTGAGACACAAAAAAATTGTTTTAATAATTATATTGTACTTTACGGTTTGGACAAAAAATATCGATCCAAATCGGTCTCAAAAAAATATATTAAGACCGAACCGGGTAAAAATTCCTTTTTGGGCCCTTTACCATGGGGGTCAGCAGTATTATATTTTGGGGAAGGCTTGGTTTGTGGAATTTTTTTGAAAAAAAAATCCAAAAAAACCTTGATATCCACCAACAGTTAAAATTTCTGGGAAAAAAATTGAAAAATTAAACCTTTTGATAAGATAAAACAATAGCTATTTACACAAAATTAAATTTTTTGAAAAAAAATTTCAAATATAATTTTTTGGAATAAAAAATTCAAAAATTAAGTTTCAAATATTATATTTTTGGAAAAAAAAAAAAAAATCGAAAATCCATAGTTATTTCCAAATAAATTAAATTTGTTTGGAAAAATTCAAAAATTAAATTTCAAATATTACATTTCTCAGAGAAAAAAAAATCTTGTAAAAACATAAAAATTCCATCATGTATATTATAATTATGGACCTGAAATGACCTCAAAATAAATATGACTGGACTCACTAATGAAAATATTTAACGACTTGGACGTGTGTGCAAAGAATTGAGACTCGACTTGAACTACTTGAACTTTTCCACACGACCTTTAGTGATAGTGATCAACACAATACTAATATATGGACCATCTAAAGAACATTCAATCATTGCAGTATACTGTAATTTCTTCATTTAAAATGATGAATCCTTTTGTTTTTTAGAGTTGCAAATTGAACAATTTGCTCAACGTACAAGTTGTAACTTGTACACAACATAAAAATACAAAAAAAAAATACATTCAGAGTAGTCATCCTTCCCCCCTCCTCCTGTTCAAAGGACTTGAAATAACAACGTGAATCTCTTCTTTAGTGAACAATCACTAAATAACGAAGTCGTCGTCTATTGTGTAGAAGTAAGTGTATGTACTATGCTTAGTTACAAAAAAAAGTCATCAATGAATGGCATTAATCACAATAAGAATATTAATAATGAAATATGTATATGATATAAGGAAGTGGGGTGTAAAAATAAGCATGCTTGACTCTACTTCGTGGTTGCTTGACGTTGTCTATTTTGATCCTTACCCTTTCAAAAAAAAAAAAAAAAAATAATAATAAGGATAAAGAAACTACTTAGTGTTGGCTTTTTGTCCAAAACCGTTATAATCATTACATTCTCGAACAGTCAGTGGTAATTTCGTCAACCTTGACAAAATGTATTCGTCAATAAATACATTTTTGCATGACAGTTATAGGACGAAGATAACCTTTTTATTTTTTTTTAATGTTTCGTCTGACGACTTTTAAAAAAAAAACATTTTCTTTCATTGAATTGACTAAATGGAATGAAGAAGGAATATAATGTGACGAAACAAGACGAAAACAGCACAATACTCGTCTAATTTCGCTCTGAACCGGTATCGAAGTCAGGCCCATGACTACAGAGGAAAAAGGATTGTTACACCTCCCGGACTTAAACTTTCTACTCAAATTTGTCGAAAAAACAGTGGTTTATAATCAAAAAATTAAAGCCTGTTTTTTGTCAATATTTAAATAAATGAAATATTCATTGATTGCTGTTAATTTTATTCTTTCGTCTTACCTAACAACAAAAAAAAATGTCAAAAAGTACATCTAACTCTGAGATAGCTAGGACTGTAGGACCGACTTATCTGTCCTGAGGACTGATGAAAGGTATAAAATGACTGGACCGATCCTACACTACTTAAAAGTCCATATACATATAAGTATATTTCATTCTCTAAGAGTTACTGTATATTGAGCCGACGCAGATTCTGTTCGGGAGGATAATTTCTCCCCAGTGCCTTGTACATTTGACCATATTATAATCTTCAAGATAGTGATGGGAAAATTAATCTCAATAGGAAAATTGGAAGTTTTTTCTGGAATCGGCATCAGGAAAATAAAATTTAATTTGCGATTTGAATTCTTATTAATTATTATTCATTACTGATATTTAACTATTTATTACTTTTC
This sequence comes from Lepeophtheirus salmonis, assembly GCF_016086655.4. Classification (NCBI taxonomy): domain Eukaryota; kingdom Metazoa; phylum Arthropoda; class Copepoda; order Siphonostomatoida; family Caligidae; genus Lepeophtheirus; species Lepeophtheirus salmonis. The sequence goes on along the minus strand of NC_052138.2, from coordinate 28,303,367 downwards.
CAAGTTATGAAAAATAGCAAAGGAAAATTAATTTTTTTCCCTTTTACTACAATTTTTAATATAATTTTTTTTTGAATAGTTATGGATTTTCACAAAAAATTGAAATATCAAAAAACTTTGGATTTTAATTTTTTTAAAAAACTCCTAACAGCAAAATTGTAACTTTTAACTATTATTTAAAATATTTAAGAATTGATATCGGAATTGGCATTTCTAATTTTTCTGGAATCGCATCGGCATCCCGATTTTTTTTTTTTTTTTTTTTTTTTTTTGAATCGCCCTTAATCGACTTAAAATGCTTCTTTTTTGGGTGAGAGAAAATGCAGTGTCATTTTCGTGCTTCCAAAATATATTTATCTCATTAAGACTAATTTTTTTAATCACAGAAATGCTTTACTTGGAAAGGAAGAATTAATCAGGTTTGAAGATGATTATAATATGCACAATTTTTACAAATAAATGGTCTATACACGCATGATATATGTTTTAACCCTCCTTAAATCCGAATCGGAACAGGGTCTCAATTCTAAAAGGTATACCAACAATAATTATGCAACAGAACCCTTTTATTTTTTAGCCTTTACCAACGATTATAAATACATATTATTTATTAAATATCGTTATTACTACATAAAATGTATTATTATAAAGGAATCTCTCTTTTTGTCTATCACTCAACAGAGGAGCCTCAGCAGGCTAAGAGTCACAGCAGCGATACCAACAGGTAGATTAGTAGTAGTAATAACGAGTAAATTTTCAATTTGATAATACTACAGTTTATGTAGTTCTTATAATAATTCCTCCTTTTCCTTGTCAAGAAAAGAAAAGGAAAGAAGAAGACGAAGAAGAAAAAGGAAGAAATACACTAAAAATTCGTTAAGAAACGTACGTACGAAAGATCGAAAAAGAAGAAGAAAAAAAAGTCGTACATAAATAAAGAAGGAAGGGAATACATATAACGTACAAGTTGCGATTTTGTACGAGTTGTAACTTTTACAAACAGGTTGTACACGTTGCAACTTTAAGAAAATAGATAAAAGTCATGTTTGATATATTTATGGTGTAATTGTAGAAATAACTAATTGTATAAGTAATATTCTGTAGTACATTATGAAGTTTTATAACTCCTGAACACTAAGTAATTAGAACTGATCAAAATGAAAAGATTGTACTAATCAATGAGGAGTAATTGAAATGACCGACTTTGTAATTAAAAAAGAGATTTTATAACGAAGAAATTATAACTTTTAAAAACTAATACGATGTTAACTATAATAATGAAATAGTTTATAATTAAATCACCGAACTTGTAATTAAATAATGCCTTTCATAACGAAGAAATTGCGACTTGTACAACGTACTCACGCAAGTGACTCCTAAATACATAATCAACAAGTAATCATAATTAAAGACTAGCAATTCAAACAACTGATTTTGGTATTAAAATAGCCCAATTTGTTTCTACAAGTTGCAACGGATATATATCCAGAATTTGAATACATCCAAATGCAATACTCTAGCATCATTTGTTGATGAGTATTTGAAGTAACTCAAATTGTAATTAAATAGGGTCTTTTATAGCGAATAAATCGCAGCTTGTACAATCTTATTGTACAAGTTGCAACTTGTACATCATTATCTTAAAGTTAAAGAAGAAGAGAAGTTTTGCTATTTCTTGAAGGTGAGCACTGAACTAGTAGTAGTAGATACTGAGAGCGCTGTTAGAAGAGCAGGCCTCAAGAAAGAAACAGAAGAAAAAAGCAGGCCCGAAGAAGTGTTTTTTTCAGTTTCCTTTTCTTTTTTCTTCTTATTAACATCATCCAAGTAGCAGGTGCATTTCTTGGAAAAGAAAAAAAAAAAGGAGAATGCCTTCTTGTAGTAGAAGAGTACTTTTTCTTCATTTCTTTTCTTTCCCTAATTTTTTCTTGTCTTATTATTTTTCGTCTCGACTCGCGGTCCGTGTTTTTTTAATAGTAATAATAAATAAATAAATATTCACACTCTAGGATTATGCTAGCAGCATGAGACAGTTATTAGAACTTAAAAACAGCAAAATAAACTGCATATCTGTTGCAGAAATAATATTAATAGCAATAAGGAAATAATCAGACCTGAATATCAAGCAGCACCATACTTCTTATAGTAGCGGGAGGGAGGTAGGGATCACTGAGGGATACGACATGATGATGTTGGTCAGAGAGTCCAAGGATCTTCCATTCTTCTTCTAGTAGTGGGAGTAGTTCTATTTAAATTTCTTAGTCGCAAGTCAATATTGTGTTAAAAACCAACTATTATCAAGAGGCATAGACAACAAATCAACGGGGAAGTAATAATCACAGTGGTTTAATTTGTATTCTTTTGTGTTAACAGATGAAGCAATTAAATATATATATATATATATAATAAATAATAATATATAAATTCAAGTGTATAAATATAGACGTCTCTTTATTTATTATTTATTTTTATTCTAATGGAGGGAGAAAGAAAGAAATGATGTAGAGTGTGGTGAATGAAAGGAAGATCCCACCGCCAGGACGCTTTTTACTCGACTGATTCAAATATGAATTTTTCTTCATTTTCTTCTTCTTTTCTTTATTTTTTATCTTGAAGAGAACCGAAGGAGCGAGCGAGCGAGCGTCAAAAAGAAAGAAAGAGAAAAAGTGAACTTCTTCTACAACTATTTACTATATAAGAAGCCACTACGTAGGTACGTTCCCCTGCTACAAGTAGCTGCCTTGCTGTACGTACGTGAGCTATAGGAATGATCTTGAAGAGATGAAATGACGTCACTCTCTTGCTCACCTGAGATATTTTAGATACTGTCAGCGGCCTCACTCCTTTCTATTAAGTGACTAAAAATGCAAGCATAATTCACGTCACTACTTAGTTAAGGAATAGTGAACTAATTGAAATGGACTTTGAAATAGAATTCATGGAGGAGGACGAGGCTCCTCAAGTCTCTCGCTCTAAATGTCCAAATTGTGAGCGTCCTCTCAAAGTCTGTTGGTGTTCCTTCCTGGCATCTCCTCCCATTCTTCCGAAAAGGACTCGCATTGTACTCCTTCAGCATCCCAAAGAATGCAAAAGAGCGATTCGTACGGGTCTAATAGTGATGCGAGGCATGGATCCGCGTGCTTGCTCCCTTTTTGTGGGAACAAAGTTTCCTGGCCAAAATGAAGAGCTCAAACGCCTCTTGACCACTGAATCTCAGGGTAGAGATATTCCTGTGGAATGAAGACCTCTTCATGATTTTTGAATCTTTTTCTTTTCCTCAGTGTATCTTTTATTTCCCAGTGGAAATGGGCCTCTACAAGAATTGGAAAGCCTTGCAGACTCAGCCCTACTACAGGGTTCAACCTTGAGAACATTCATTTTCCTAGATGGAACATGGGACGAAGCCAAGAAAATGTTTGCTCGAAGTCCACTTCTCAAAGACTTACCCAGAATTCAATTAAAAATGGAGGGTAAGAGTGAATACTCTGTTCGAACTCAACCCTCGGATCAGTGTTTCTCCACACTAGAGTGTGTTTCTAGAGTTGTGAGTGTGATGGAGAGGGATCCCAGTCTCTATAATAGACTTATCATGCCAATGAAGGCCATGTGCAACGCTCAAATCAATCATGGATCCGTGGAGCACGACAGCAAAGAATCTAAAAAACACTTTAACAAACTTAATATGAAATAAATGCATGCGTCATTGGAGCTAAACCCCTTCAAAGAACAAAACTATCTTATTATGTTTTTCCCCATTTGATGAGCAATGTCTTTCTTTCAGATAACATGTGGATCTTTGGTATTGATGTTAATCTGATTTGGGCCTTACTTGGATTTTATTCCATTTGGATGATATTTTTCGGAACGTTTGTCCTCTACTTTGAGAGATCATTACCAAAGATTTTAAATGATGCATTCAAATACGGAAAAACATTGGCTAATAATTGTGATGGCCATCATTTTTTGATCCGTTGGGCTCAAGTCCCAAAATCATATTTCCTACACTTTTATGTGTTTGCCACAACTTATATTTTTATCATCATTTACATCTGTCTACATATTTACTTAGAACCTCTCTCCTTACGGAGCGTCAAAGGATGCCCAGAGTGGATAAAAAGTGCATTAAATTTCATCGGTGGATCAGATCGGAATGTCAGTACAGATGTAGAGTCTGTAGTAGTGGTCATCCTTCTCTTCGGGCTTCAATCTGTTAGACGTCTCTACGAATGCTTTTACGTTAATGTTGATACGGGATCTAAAATGAACATCCTTCATTACATTGTTGGCATAACACATTACTTCAGTGCATTTACGGGACTACTCTTGGAGGCCCCAGGTTTTGTGCCTAATGAAAATATAATCCACTTTGATGAAAAAGTACACGCTAAAATTAAATGGATCAACGTTCATTTAAATTTATACAACTTTTCCCTCAGACATCTCATAGGATCCATAGTGTTTCTCGCTGCATGGCAAATCCAATTTAATGCTCATAAAACATTTGCACATCTCAAAAGAAAACAGTTGCTCTCAGGGGATCCTGTGTATTCAATCCCCTACGGATCCAGCTTTAATTATGTATCTTGTCCACATTATTCCGCTGAAATAGTATTATATGCGTCTGTCGCTGGGATATGCGGGTTTAGACATACGACCATGAACGTTGTGGCACTGTGGGTCCTGATTAATCAAACAATTACTGGACTCATGAGTCATCATTGGTATCTAAAATCATTCAATGGCTATCCCACATCTCGTAAAGCAATTATTCCATATATTCTCTGAGGCTGCATATTTGAAGTTGTTATATGTTGTATAAAATATTTATCAACATATTATATATTTTTATAACATAAATTTTCTCAAATACTTTTTTATCATCAGTTTGTTTTTGTTGCTTTTATTTGAGTTTTACTATGTATTCTAATAAATTTATATTTGATATGTATCATATTATAATATTTTTTGCAAAATTATGTTATAAAAAACTGGGTCGTATATGTGTATGAAATTTGGCCTACAGATCAGAGCACTACTCTGATTTTATTGAAGGCCTTATTTCAGTTTGCTATCCAAATATGTTTTTGTTAAAAGATTGAGCTTAAAAAAAACATAAAATACTTATACATAGGACTCAGCACAAATATTTTGCAAGACGAATTCAATGGGTGAACGAGTCATTGGGATCTTTCGCATTTATAAGTATTCAGGGGGGATCCTATTTTGTATGCATTTATCATGGCCTCACTAAAAATGTATACTCTAATATGTTGTCAGATTTTTCTTCTTCTTTTCACTATATCAGGATTCTGGATTCAAATGATTTATTTTTAAACTGTGAACAATAAAAATGATGCGGCGTTATACAGAGTATTTTGTTGTCAGCTATCGATGCTTTTGCTATTTGTTTGTAATCAGTGTTTTGAACGTTGATTGAATTAATTAGAATGAGCTTCTTATAAGCCAACAACTATTAAATAATGATTTCATAGTTGGGAAGAATTGGCTAACCACCAACTGATTTTGGAGTTCTGTTTCTTTTCGGAGGAATGATTGTGTGATACAATAAATGTAACGCTGTGCTGAATAATAATTATATATAGTTAAAAAGAAAAGGGTATAAGCAAACTAAAAAATATATTATTCGCAAAAGTGTGACTTTCTGTAGTCTGGGCTAATATAAGTATAGATTGCTTGAGGCCGCTGGTGTCTCCTCTATTTTCATTTAAGGAGTTGTATTATTTTGTCAAAATACGGCGCCACTCTCTGTGGCCTTATTTAAAAAAAAATGAAGTTTCTTTTCCAAAGAACGGTGTAATATAATTCTATAATTAAAAAAGTAGAAATATATCAAAATAGAATATTAGTAAATCATGTCACTTCTCAGGGGCGTCTGCATGATTATATATATATATATATTATTATTTTATTTTATTTTGGGGGGAGGGGGGTCTTGGTTATGGTTTTTTTAAATTCAAAAATGAAATTTTTTGTGAAAAAAAATTAAAAAATTAAACTTTGTAAAAAAAATTTCAAAAATTAGATTTCAAATTATAATTTTATAAAAAGCTGGGAAAAAATATCATATCATAAATTTTTGAAAAAAACAAATCATATAATAAATCTTTCATAACAAATTTTAAAAATCCACAGATTTTCTAAAAAAATTAAATTTTATTTATTACATTTTTCGAAACCAATTTTCTAAAAATTTATGTTTCCAAATTTTATTTTTTTAAATTTACCGATATTCCTACAAAATTTCAAATATTAAATTTTTCGGAATTTTTTTTTAAATCCACAGATATTCACAAATAATTAAATTTTTTGAAAAAAAAAAAATTTTAATATTATATTTCCACTTAAAAATCAAAATTATTTTATTGTGGGAGGGCTACAGCCCTTCCAGCCTACCCATATGGACGCTCCTTCTTCGTAGGAAATAATTAAATTACATTAATTTATAGTATGGACTGTTTGAACGTCCGGCACATCTTTTCAGCTGATGCAGGGAGCTAGTATCGCAAGCAAAAGCTCACAAGATTTGCTACTATAATTATGACTGAAAATATTATAAATATGTCAAAAACTCAAGCTTGAAGTAAAGTTTATATCACAAAAAATAATCCTAATGTGTGTTTGATTTTTTTTTTTTTTTGTGAAATTTTATATTAGAAATTTAATTTTTGAAATTTGTTTACATTTTTTTTTTTGAACAATTGTGGATTTTTGAATTTTTTCTCCAACTTTTTTAATTTTTTGTCAATTGTTGTGGATTTTTGATATTTTTTTCGAAAAAATTTAATTTTTGTAAATAGTTGTAGATTTTTGAACATAAATTAAATATCAAAATTAATCTGGGATTTTTTAAAATTCCAATGCCCCTCTCCCCCTAAGATGTAATTTTGTGGACGCCTTTGATAGCAAAATTGTATTTTTAAAATATTAAAGTATAGATAATTTTTACTAGAATTACATCGGAATAGGCCTCAAGTGTTTTTTTTTTTTTTTTTTTTTTTTTTGGAATTGTCCCACCACCAACTCTAAATTTCTATAAAAAATGGATGGAAAAGTGAAGAACTCGCACATTTATCCCTGCCTCAGCCCTGTTCGAACTAAAACCATACTCCATCAGCCCAGCGTCGTTCAAAATTTCGATCGAATAATCATCGTTTGTTATTTCGAGATGTTTCTTGAACTAGAAACTATTACAAAAAGAATCAAAACATCATTAAATTTAAATATAACAACCATGAATCAGTAGAATTATAGCATTTTAAACTCTTCAAATAGCTTCGAATACAATTGCTGCACCAGTTTTACAAAGTTGTATGTAGTTTGGTTCGACTCAAAAGGTCTAAAATTTAAAGCAACAAATCTACAAATTATGTCTACAAGGGGTGTGTGGGGTCAAATGAGTGTATTTTAGTTTTCAGTTCATAACTTCAAACCAAATAAGTTTCATCAAATTTATATAATTGATGGTATGTTTTTTTGAGGAAAATATGTGTATGCCTTCAAAAATATTAATGGACAAAATCAGTGATATTAACATCATTGGAGCTGAAAGAAAATAAATAGGTAGAACTTTTTACATAGGCTCATTCAATACATTAAATCATAAAGTCTCAGGAGCCTTTCGGATTTATTTCCTAAATTAATTAGGTTTTAATTCCTTTTAAGACATTAATTACAGTATTATTTAAATTCAATTATCTATTTCATTTCACAACGGTTCTACTATTAATAAATTTGACTAAATAGCCTTTAGTTGGACAAAAATAGGAAGTAAAAAAAGAGTTCGTATTTCATACTTTGAGTATTCCTTGGATTAAGATATAATGAGATTTATGTCACTTCGTTATAAGTGTCATAAATCAGATATATTCTTTTTCACAACCCTGCTTCGGCAAATAAACATGGGGTTTTTGGAAACAAGAAATATCCGCGTTGGTACGGTGACTTTTTAAGTACTAAAACCCATAAAATGGGAGAAATTATTTTAGAAAGTCCACTTCTTACTATTTTTCCTTCTTTTTTTTAAAATTATGGTTAAGGAAAAAACAAAAAACATTTTATTCTTAATAAATTATTTAAAATAATGTATGTCAGACAAAATAGTTATAAAATTATTGTAAAATTTAATCTTCATTGGTTATTTACTTGATTTTTAATGGAGTCATTTCAATACTCTAAAATTTAAATATCATCGGAGCTTAACTAATATTTATCCATGAAACTTTTGAATTGTATTATACTGTATAATAAGTTGTAAGTCTAGCTGAATCAAATCAAATACTTAGAGGACACTTCCCCCATGCCAAATTACACAATTCTATATTATAAATACATGATCATAGTAAAAACAAACTCATCAACAACAATAAAAGTTCTAATTTAGCTGAATATATAGTTTTTTATAATTTATTATTATAATATTAAAAAAACGGGGATTCAGAACAATTTACAAACACCGTTTAATGCAAAATCTCCGGTGTTTGGAATAGTGCCGTTTGAAAATGGTCAATACTCTGATACTATAATATCGGTATACCGAACAACGTTAGCCACTACGTATTTATTTCATGTAGTTTTTTGTCGATCCATAACTTGGACGGAAGAATGTAGTCCACTCCATCCCACTTTTCGGTCCTTAAAGAATGTAAAATTGTGAATAAGTTTTATAAAAAGTATTGAAGTCATGGTACCAATTTTGATATCGGGACCGGTACGAAAAATTTGGTATGTTTGTAAAAACTAATAGATACATTGCTCATTTCCTGGGGAAATTGTCTTTGAGTAGGATCCTGGGAAATATTGGAATCCCGTTAGTATATAATAAGTACCCTGATATTTAAGTATTTTTTTAAACCTACCTACTATAATAATATATTATACTTCATCTCTGTCCGCCCGTACGTTAGTAAAAATGCATAATTAGTGTATTTATTTCACAAACGGAGACAGATTAAGTGTTTTTCAGAATTCTGAGTTACGTACCAAAGGCTGTGTTTTATTCTGGTCAGACCAGATTCCTGGGCTCTGGAGGGGAAGTTTATGTTTTCGTTCATAATTTGATTTTTAACATAAAACAAGATCCATTCCCCGTGTCTCAATTTTTTTAAAGGTATGGGTTGTATTTTCGAAAAAGTACCAAAAAAAATTAGATATCCAAAAAACGAATTACTGGGATAACGGAAAAAAGGGAGTTGTATACATTGAATACGAATTAAAAAATTGAATTAGGAAGAGGATTAGCAAGTTTGTCTTGGTATATATTAATTAACTAATTCAAAATAAAATCCATAATGCGGGTACATCCTAGTATTTTATAAATAAATAATCAATTGTATGCTCGTCCTACATATTTATTCTCAATTTTTTCATTTTTATCACCATCACTAATAGTACATGGGTTTTTTATAGAGCCTGTGGTTTCAGTTTTTCGAATTTCGTAAAAATAAAAGGAGCGTAACTCCGAGGATTTGTTGCGGAGTTATACTTGTAAGTCCTTCTTGGACTCAGACTAGAATTGGGGACCGACATATGAGTAATACTAGCAAATGTCCTTGTTAATATGCTTTTTTCCTTCATCTCTTGTCACAGCTGATTGTAGCTGATCTAATGAAACGTCATGAGTATTATTCTTTCTCTCCTCCTAAACATTTTTCAAATTGTCAGGGTTACCACGTTGATTTTCGGTTTCTTTTTTCTTTTAACATGCCCATTCCACACTGGATTTTCATCATTGCTTATAAGAATTCATATGAGGTGTTCTATCATCAAGGATAAAAAAATAATAATAAGTATTTGAGAAAAAAAAATATGTTGGGATGACTCATGAGTACTTCAGTCTTAAGAGCGTTCACATATAAAAACAAATTTAATCTGTCTCAACATACCAGCGTTTATATATAACTCAAATCTTAACATATACTGAAAATGCACATGAATTATGATATGGGCATAAGAGACCAATTACAAAAACAAACAGAAAACATACATACTCTTGTTATACATACCACACGCCTACAATATTTCATTAATATGACTACATTATTATTTCTTATATCAAAAGTATATAAAAGATATACATACAATGCACCCTGTATACACGCTCGATGCTATATACGCACATGTCTGCAATATTTTATTAGTACGAATACATTGTAATTTCTTTGATCAATATATGATTATTATATATGTCAAGGGAGGCTATAGACATAAACAGACAAACAAACTTTGATTTGGTGATACATATTAAAAACTATATCCAATAATGTATTTTTTTTCTTTATTTAACACTGTTAGCTCTTACTATGGGAGTAATCATCTTGTAAAAAGAGACGGAGTACTTAGGTATGTAGTCCAGATCCATTCCAATACATCCTTGGTCAATACTGGCTGTCTTTATTGATTCCACATTTCGATGGCGATGCCAATACGCAACTAGAAGGAATAATCAAGAGGATTAGTATCTGGGGTATAGGGTTGTCACTTTGATTTATCCCAATAATTGATATAATTTTGTATTTTTTGCTTTATTTCAATGATTTAAAAGAAGTGTTACAATCATTTTATTTAGGCCAAGTATGTCGTGTTCGGTACGATAACTTGTTGCCAACGAGATTCCAACTTCATAATACCCTTTTTGTAAAAGCTCTTGTCGCTATTGGCAAAAAACTCCGCCAACCAATATTCAAAGGGCTCTATTGAAGGAAATTTGTACCCCCAAGCGTTTTTGTCATACAAAGGAAGAAGTGGTACTCTGAATGCAAAAGAACTTATTATCCGAGGTTCTGGAGCTTGGGTTGTCTCCTATTCACAATGCTGGTCACTTCTGTTTGATCGCTAGCTTCAAACAGTGGAATGTTTGACAGTAGAGGTAAGAAATGAGCTTGAAAAAAATCGCTCGAACCCCTGTTGTACAACACGAGCTGAAAGAGTATCGCCCCTGTATATATTGCAATTTTTTTTGTCACTTTCGACGTGTTTTTCCCTTTTCAGGTATTAAAAATGTAAAATATGGAAATTTTCTTCTTTTGAGACCGCCATACTCGACGCACGATAAAACAGTAATGAAACGGCCAAGTGCAATACTGTCCAAAAACAGTTTGTAGTACACACTCAAACCTTTACAACCATTTATCATCGTATGATCCGATGTGACTAATAATTAAAAATAAATACTTGGTTAAAAAAAGGGTCAGGAAATACGAAATTATTTTTTCCACAACCTAATATTTAGTTAAGAATATTTCTTCCTTTCCAATATTCTCTTTACTTTTCCAAGTTCTTTTTTACATAATCAACAGTTGCCTTATTCACTCCAATTAGCTAAGAGATTTCAATTTGAGTGTGAGCCGCTCGAGCTAAAGTTGTGAGCTTGAGTCTTGTGTCCTAACCTAATGTCATTCTTAGCTCAATTAAACAATAAGAAATGTTGGCAAAGAGTAAGGATTTCATATATGTTATGTATCATCAAAATTTTTGGAATCAATCATTTATAATCCCAGAATTTTGAACTTTATGAGTGTGTAATTAGTGTAAATATATGGAAATACATTTATTCTTATTGACCATTAGCAATTGATCTGAATAAATGTTCAGAAGGATTATGAAGAAAACTAATCCAACAATGCTACTAGGGCAGAGTTGATGTGTTTGATAAGAGTACAAAATACTATTCAAAGGATGTTCAAAGAGAACTGTAGTTGGAACCCAATCTAAAAAAAAAGTATCATTGTTGATGAGATGTGATAACAGAAGAATAAGTTTGCTCAAAATAATAATAATAATAAAAAAAGACTATAAAAAAACTTGTCCAGTAGAATGCAAATTCCTAGTAATGTTCTCATGATCCTTAGTTTTAATTTTCATCAACAAACATAACAATATTTCTTTCTAAAATAGATAAATAATTAGAGTATTAGTATGTACAATACTCGTATATGTACATATAATTTCAATCTCCCGTGGTATTCTAATTAAAATATACCGCGCATACCATAATTATTGAGCCATTTTTTGATGAAACGAAATCTAATTTATTTGTAAATGAATTCATTGACACCTCATGGGATGGGTCTACGATTAAGTACGACATATATTGTATTCTTTGTCAAAATAATTTTGCTTTAACATATTTTACTTCATAGTCTGTAATCTCCTTGTTCATAATTAAAAATCTTTGTACATGAGGAGTGCCAGCAATTTTTTTATTTTTTAGGTGGGAATGGGGCTTTTTTTAATAAATTCCAATGTTAAAATTTTTGTATCAGTCCTGAATTTGGCCCAATGACCTTTTTTGTAGAAAATAAAACCTTCAAAAAAAAAAATTTGTTCCTGTTTTTTCATTCAAAATGTTTGTTATAAAGCGATAATTTGAGGTTGATCAAGATAAAAATTCCTTGATTTGGGCCCCTGCCGTCGCCCCTATACACAAATAATATTTGATCCCTGGGCGATTTTGTTAGTTTATCGTTTGATAAAGATTTTCTATGGGATTGAAGTCTGGAGGCTCGCTAAGCCAATCTATGACCAAAATGTATTTTATTTTATTTTGAGGCTCTCCTTTGTTGCCATGGAAGTATGTTTTGGATTATTGCAGTGGCTGGACTAGTGCCCTACCCTGGGGGGCTACATTTTGTCATTCTAGATTTTCTGGTCTATCTTCCCTTCGATGCAGTGAAGTCGTCCTTTCCCCTTAGCTGAGAAATACTCAAAAAAGAAAAAAAATAGTGTTTCCATCTCCATGCTTGACAATGGGAATGGTATTTTTAGGGTTATCCTCAGCAATTTTCTTCATACAAACACATTCAGTAGGCAAACTAACAAAAAACGGCAAGGGATCAAACACTTACATATTTCCTCTGCTATATATCCAATGATGACCATTTTTTTGTTTTGTGAAACCACTTTCAATAGGGAAAACTTGTATGTGAAACTTAAAAATATGTATATACAATTTTTGCAAATAAAAAAAACACTTTATTTTTCTATGTTAGTATAAGATAGAAAAAACTAAAAAAATATCCAGAAGGTGGCGTGACAGTCTGTAGCCTGTTGCTTAAGCTAGTTGTTTTTAAAAAATTTTCACTGCGCTCTCTATGTATATAACATATACTAAGCTCACCGGACTTCAATCCCATCAACTTTTTTGTGTGGGTGGCAATACCACATCGTCTGAAGCTCAAGAAAGATACTAAGTTGAGAACCTTCAAAAATTTCTTTTCAATTATTTGGTACTCCTTACAAAACAGATGTGGAACAAATACTAGAAGAATATCAGCTGGAATTAATTGACTTTCAATGTAATGCATCTGGGAAATCGAAATTTCCTTTCGAATCCACTTGTGACTTCTACAAGAAATATATATCACCAACAAAACACTATGAATAATGCAAAACTGATGATGTCATTGTTCACAAGCACATATGCCCGTAAACAACTTTTTTTTCAAATGAAGCACATTAAAAGTAATTTGAAAACAAGATTGCGTGACGACCACCTGGATGACGTATTGCTCCTGTCATCGACAAATATTGCACCTGATATAAAAAAATATTACAATATATATAAGTAGAAACAAGTGTCTCATTATATAAATAGTATTTCCCCGGATATCTTATTTTTTGGGTAAAATATAGATTTTCCTATTAAATTGTGTTTCTATTTAATTTATTTGTTGTAATTCCTATAGTAAAAGATAAGGGTAAATTGTTTAAATAAAATTATATTGAATCCTTGTTTTCTCTAAACAATGCAATTACCTATATATTCTAAAACATGGTTTTCCACCATTACTCTGCAGTGATAGCTATTTGGCCCTTCTCTCCAAAAGGTTGCCGACCCCTGGTATAAAGTATTGAACAATAGCTGACGTGAAATGATGCGACGACAGCGCCGTAAAGCAATAGTTATCTATGGTTAGACAGCACAAGGAGGACTGGACAGTCTTCACATCAGATAAATGATAACTACTGTAGTAATGGATGGGAGATAATTTGATTTATCATACTATGGATTATAAATGACGTCATCATAAATATTTAATAGTGCGAAAGAATGGAGTCCGTGGCTATCCTTGGAAGATAGAAGAAGATCTTCCCCTGATATCGATCGACCATCATCTATCACTTAGTGACGCAGGAAGCATAGGGACTAAGGGGCTATTAGTCACCACACTTTTGCAGAATTTATATACCTATCTCAAAATAAAAGAAATCCTCTTGTATGAAAAACTTTAAATGTCTTAATTTTCGGGCAAAAAATGAATTTCTCTTAAAAAACATCTAAATTATTTTTAAAATCTGGCATTAATATATATATATAACTTTTTCATCAAATTTGAAATTTATAATAAAAAAAAAACTTTTCAGACAAAATTATCAAAAAAGTCCAACGGCCCAGCCTCCCCCTCCAAAAAAAGAATATGCTGGCGCCTCTGATTACGTCACCATTACATAATTTGGCTACTTCATTTGAAAATACATTCTAGCGGCAGTGCTATCACTACAGGGGCGTACGCTGTATAACACAAATATATTTTATTAAATTAAAAAATTATGTATAATTTGATCGAATGACTTTTTTTCAACAATCATAATCAATTTATCTCTTAATGTCCTCTCCTCTCAACTGAAATCTACGTAAGCAATAAGTAAGTTCCTCGGGCCCTCCCACTCCATTAGTAGACAATATCTACTAACTATTTTCAAAATATAAACCCTATGACGTCAATAAATCTCCTTCCTCAATATGGGATGGAAATCTCGAGTGATGAATTTAGTGAATGAAATGAAATGGGATAAATAAATGGGGTCTGTGTCAAACATATCAATCTGAAATTTAGCAAATAGACGTGTTAAATAATATGTTTATATGACTTTTTTGTTTAGAAACACGTATCTACCAGGAATAGGATGGAGGAGCTATAGCCTCCCGTAATTAATTGATTTTTGCTTTTTACTAGAAAAAAAAAATTTAATATTTGAAACTTAATTTTTTATATTTTTAAATAGCTGTGGATTTAAGAACAAAATTTCGAACAAATTTAATATGTGAAGTTTAATTTTTGAAACCTTTTTTCCAAAAAAATTTAATTTTTCAAATTTTATTAAAAAAATTTAATTTTTGGATTTGAAGAAAAAAAAACTAAGCTGACGCTCCTGTCCAAGGCCATTTAGAGCCTTTTTTTAGCAAAGTCAAACATTCTACCTCTTCTTTCTCTTTCTATACCTCTCTCCTTCTCTCCCCTCTGTCTCTTTCTACATCCCTCTCTCAAATGTGACTATATATATGGTGCAATGTGACTATATATATATAGGTGAGGCAGCAAGGAAATTCTACGCTAGTGTTTTTTTCATCTTCAAGAGAAGAAAAAAATTAATGACGTCACTGTTGATACACATATCACTCTGTCTTATATAATTGTAAAGTAATAATTTTGAAATCCAGACTTAATTTATTGTAATGCAACACAAATTAAGTAAATAAATATCATTGGAAACTTAAGATGATTCTTTTGAATCTCCTGTAATTACTTTTTCGGCTTCAAGATATTCAAGAAGTCCAGAATCTTCTAAGATTTCCTATGATTCAATTGCCCCTTCATCATGCTCATTTTCTTGTATATTTGAAGAATAGAAGTGACTCGTTATTGATTTTGTAACTACTTCTCCATCATCTTCACCATATAACTCCTCTTCAACAGCTGGATTTCTTAAGACAAGTTCATGACTTTTTCCAATTAAAATTACTTTTTATCTTCTGAGAGCTTCCACTGGGGATGGATGAGTATTGTTTCGTGGTAGCCCGAATCCGTGAGAATACATTCTTCATACTATCTTGATTAAGATGAGTGGTTAAAATGAATTTCATTCCCTCATCCTTGATACTTTGAAATAATGATTTTGTTGAGCAAATGGTGATTAAAATTCCCTTTTGAAATGGAAGCTGAAAAATTTTCTCCATCACTTTCCTGGGCAAAACTAACCACGCCATTTCGTTCAAAGCATGCATCTGCTCTTCCAAATCATTTGATGTAAAATACCGTTCACAAATCTTGGCATTTTTAAAATTAATTGGGTATTTTCTGCTACAGACTGAGATCCAGAGATGCTGGAGGATCAAATTTTTCTGAGGAAATGCAAAATACTGGCCATCCCGAGGATTGGAACAACATGGCATGCCATAAGACGCTTTGAACCTCGAGATGGTGCCATTTTTGCTGAACAGATCCAAATTAGTACACATCACTTAATTGAAATTATCTGAACTGCCGCAACAGTGACGCCACTAGAAAAGACAGTCAGCTAACGCCAAACAGACTGCCTTATAAGATCCTTGTTACCTCACCTATATATATATAGTCAGCCTGATATGGTAGGTCGATAAGAGATTTCTTTGCTTTTGTATACTGGCTATTTTGATGATATCACAGAGGAGCCAATTTAGGATGACATTCATTAAAACAAATTTTATTCATACATAAAATAGTAATTTATTTTCTCATCAGACAATACTATTAGTGTAAATTTTTAACCTAGGACAATTACGGTACTAAAATTATTTAAAAATAAATTAATTAAAAGTGGTTTTAAATGGAAAGTAGGTCAGAATACAAATTTTCAAATAAATATACAAAATAGTGTACATCTGATGTATTTGTACAGATTGCCACAGCAAAAATTATCTTTGTATCTCTAAAAGAATACATAATTCTTGGAATTTTATGAGTTAATACTTAACACTAGTCAGTAATACTTAACTTGGCTCCGTTATGAAAAAAGTTGTCGGCTAACGTCAACTAGACTGCGTCGCAAGTTTCTAATGAACACACGTTGTATATAGTCAGGTTGCCTCTATTTTCTTCTGCCTTAATTCTTTATTTCTATTCAGCCCTGCAACACGAGCAACATTTGGTAGTATGGACATAAATTAAACCTATTTATTTAACGGTCTTGATTATTTTTTGGGCTAATGATTAAAGCTAACAAAGTCCCTGAGCAGAATTATCCATTATTAATGTTCTAAACGATGAAATGTAGGTATGAGTTGAAATTACTTCATTCAAATTCCAATGACAAAATAACCTAATTCAACCTTTTTTTCTTTCTAGCAACAATATATTTACACTTGAATATCAATAAAATTTCTGTAAGAGACTCATACTACACGAATTCAAATTTTTATTTGGATAAAAAAATATAATAGAAAAATCAACTGTACATGTATCCTTCAAATATTCATTTGCCTACATTTGAAAACTTTTTTTATTCTTACATTTCGTTTTGAAATTTCCATCTGTGTCAACAACATATATCCTGAATTCATTGCTCGTTCGACATACTAAAAGTATATCTGTCAAGGCTGAATTGAATAAACTTCAAAACGAATAATTGGTATAAATATATTTAATATGTTTCTTGGAAAATTAAAAGTCATTTAGTAAAAATTTCATGTAGAACAATACTTGGATTGGTAGAAACTATGATCTGCTGCGCTGCTAAAAAAAAACCCCGAAAATTAATTAAGATAATCCAGGGAGAACTATAAACATGGAGAGATCACTTTTTTCAAAAAATACATAGGTCCACATAAACATATCTTCCTATAATCATTTATCCAATCAAACGCCACGTAGATATACTAAAGATGATTGCTTATGTCAACTTATGTATATTCCTGAAAAGAAGTGCACCATGAGCTCTCTGGATAATCCTGACAACTAGAAAAATGTAAACACACAAATCCCACTCTTTATCTAAAAAGGAGATATGCAGGAATGATGTCCATTCTCAATTCTACTCCGCGTCCAACATGGACTTACACTTGTTCGGAATTGGGTATTTGATATTACTAAAGGACTCTAGGCAAAGAGTGGACACTCAACGCAAGGAAGGTAGGATTTAATAGTTCTCAATTCTGATTAGCTTAAAATTAGAAGCAGCTAAATGTTCATCCAGCTGGTGACGCAGCCAGTGGGAGGGGGGAAGTGAATGAGTGAGTCTCTCCCTAGTCAAAAGAGAATAATAAAGGCGACTACGTTAGGAACATACTCTTCCCTGTGTTTTAGATTTAATTTTTTATTTTTCCCTTGACCTCTCTACCCCTAGAGCCATTTAATATTACTCTCTTATTCCATTCTAGATGTGCTGTGTGATTATTGTAGTTTATGTTCCGTTAGTTAGTTATATTTACAAGATCATAACATTATACGAAAAAAATATGTAAACATATGGCGACCAAAAGCTTCAACAAATTGGAAAAACCATTTTTTAGGTGGTTTAAAATCAAGTTTTCGAACACATTTAGAAATTGCAAAGTTGACAACTATGATCCCTTACCCGGATTATTTTATCCTCAACAGATTCTGAAGGGCAGATGTAACAGTTTTTGAGTTTGGGGTATCATTTTGATTCTATATTTTTTGCAAAACTATGCTCCTCTATCTCACTGTGTGTATGTTTATATATTTTGCTTTACTTTTTCTTGTTCCAGAAACATGTTTATATTTGAAGCAATAAAGTGTATATAAAAATCGAAGTATATCCTCCGATAGCTTGATTTGGTAAGCCCTGCTTCAAAGGGAAGAGAATATATCGAGCCTAAACATGGTCCTTCGAGCCGAATAGTAAGTAGAATTTAAAGATAAAGAAATGATTAGTATTTGATAAATATAGTCATTTTAAATCACTGATTTATTTTACGACTGTGTGAAGTCGTGTGAGGAAGTTCTAGAAGAAGTGTTCAAAAGATTTTCAGATCCAATTAGGAGATTGGGGAAAATAAATTTGTATTTCTGGAGATATATAATTGTGGATTAGAAGACATCATAGAAGTAGATGTATCGTTGACAATTGTTGAAAGGGCTTATGAAGCATGAAAAAAGCGTAACAGTAGAGTGATACGAATAGGAAAAGTTGTTTAAAAATTAGAAGTAAAAAAACAGAACAAAGATTGTGAATTAGAGATTGATCGTCTTATGTAAATGAAAGGATTGAAGTTGTCTGTGAAAAATGAAGTCCTTTCAGTTCTAAGTCAATTTTTTAAGTTGAAGAATATGATTTAGGAACAAGAAAAGGACATTCTTTGAGCAAAAAATGAGCTGCTCAAAAACACTTATTTTCTACTGCAAAAAGGTTAAACGACGGACGAGTAGGATCATGCTTACTAATACAACGAAATGATCTACCTTAGGAAGAATCAGGGAGCAAGCCTTACGTAGAATTAATTATACTGAAGCAAAATTTAGAAAAAATCCCATTCTTGGAGAAGAGTACAAAAATGTTATATTGAAGAATTATGATCTTGGATTTATTGAAAAAGTACCTGTTGAAGTAAAAAACGAATCATCATTTTATCTACCACATGATGAAGCATTAAAAAAGTCCTTTGTATTAACCAAACTAAGTATTTTTTGATGGTTCAACAAAGACAAATACGGGAAGATTTTTAAATAATGTATTGGACGTAGATATCGAAAAAATGTATAGTCGGGTATCGTTGCATTGTCAAAACAGGAATTATCTTTGATTTTTGTGGAGAATGAATAAGGATGAACCTATTAGAGAATACTGTCTTTGTCGATAAGTATTTGGGATTGCAAGTTCAGTACATTCTTCAATCACCGCTGTGCAACGGAATAATGCTAAATGTTATAAACAAGATTATCTTCTTACAACAAAAGCTATGTTAGAAGATATGTATGTAGATGCTCTTCTTTTAGCTACTGAATCAATAGAAAATGCAAAGTTACAGGTGGATAACTTAATAAATGTTAGTCTTAATAAAGGACGTTTTGAGTTCAAGAAATGGAAAAGTAATAGTGAAAAAGGGATTTCACATTTGGATGAGTCTTTAATTTGTGACAGGAATAAGAAACTCAGTATAGAAAAATCAAAAGCTTCAGAATATGTCTGAGATCCGAGTTTGGTTTAAATATTTTTGCAAGTAGAATTGAGTGAAATTGTAGTTTAAAATATTATAAAAGGACAACTGTGTTCTGAATCATTAAAATATTTTGACGCTCAAAGAAGGTATGCTTTTTGTTGTTAAAATAATTCTTCAAGATACATGGAAGTTGAAAATAGGATGGGATAATTATTTAAATCAATTGTATACTTTTTGACTCAGTTCATGTCATGAATAACTTTTTGAACAACTACTTGTCTCGAAATCATTTGGTATGCCCCAAATTCAGAAGAAAATTAATGGAAGGGAAAGCTTCACATATTGTAGATTTTTACAATCTTGAACTAGGAAACGGTCTTAAAACTGTCCACAAACTAACTGAGAGGGTATTGAAACCACGGTCAAGAGAAAAATGAGTGTGAAGCTTATGGGTAGTTTGTTTCATGAGTCAACGATCGCTGCGCTTAGACATTAAAGAGAAAGGAATGGTAAAAAAGATTGGCTGGTCAGGGTGGACTTATTGGAAGTATGGTGGATGATTGTAAATACACGATCCCCACGAATTTGAAGTTACAAGAGAAATGAATGGAAAAAACCAATTACTAGTGACCACTCTTAGATTCACTTTTTAAAAGATTTATCATGTTGCTTGATGAATGGGCAAGACTCGGAGACAAAGCAACAAGTCTCACGAAGGGTTCGTTTTTAACAGCAATGTTCTTTTAGGGCAGATAAATTCTGATCCCATTGAAGCTCGATTTGGCCTTTATAAAAGAAGATGCGTCAACAACATAGATTTGAGCGTAAGGCAATTCTTAGATGCAGAAAAGTGCATAATAATAAATATTAAAATAGATATTCCTTTAAAAGCTATATCTAATATTTTTCCTTTGATATTAACAAAATGGACGCGAACATAAAAACATTTTTTCCTTAAACATTTTCCCCAATTAAAAAGTATAAACTTCAAGAATTAAATAATAATGGTAAGACTTTAAAAAAATACTGCTTAAATTGTCAACTATAAAATATGTTTATTGTGTTTGAGGTCATATTGTTTAAATTAAGATGACAACAAACTTACCCGTTCATCAGATCTGAACTGCATTCAATCTATCTAACGATTTACAAACGACTTCACTGTGTCAGATCCGTCCGAGTACTGGATCTTATATCTATCAGAGGTTCTATCGATATGTATCATTCCAGTTCCAATGATGATTGATTTCTAATGCACAATGACAATATTCAAGGATCTTTCTACTGAGTTCACAAAACATGGAACTTCATATTTCTCTTCTTTTATTTTTTATTTGTCACTTAGTTTGTAGATCAACAGCTGAAATTTCCCTTCCTTATCCAAGAATTAATTGATTTGCCATATTGTAGTTGTATATAAATTGTTCTGTATTTATTTTTGTTCCGGAAACATGTGTATATTTAGAGCCATAAAGTGTTTATAAAATCCAAGTGTATACTTCGATACTTGATAAGTCCTACCTCAAGAGGAAAATGATATATCGTTCCTAAATAACACTTATAACTCCCAACAAATCAGAAGTGATACTCTCTGTGTTTCATGATCACACTGACTAGGGTTCTTAACTTTATACTTAGATGTTTTCTCCTCAAAAAGGAAAGAATAACTGTTTTATTAAATAAAAACACTGTTCAGGTTGTCAACAACAAAACTTGCATCCTATAAAATGCTTAAGATATACAAGCCTACTTATATCACAATCTTTGAAGTCTGTTATCTTTGTTGTCGTCTTAATCTTAAACAGTATGACCTAAAATACATGAAACATATTTTTTAGTTGACAATTTAAACAGTATTTTTTTAAACTCTTACCCTTATTATTTAATTCTTGAAGAGAGGGTATAAAGTAATTATAAGTGCTTGTCCTTTTTGAACACTTATGATTTCTTGGAGAGTTGTTATTGTAAGTCCTTGTGGGCCCAGAGCAGAATTGAGGATCAATATTGGAGTAATCAAACCTGTGTCCTTGGTAGATACGAATTTGGATTTGTGTTTATTACCTTCAACTCCTAGCTGCTCACAGCTAATATTTTCTACAATACAATAATACCTTTGACTAAATAAATCATTGGTAAATCGTAGCATTTTTAGTATGTAAAAAAAAAAAAAAAAAAAAAAAAAAATCAAATGGTATCCCTGACAATTTGAAGAATGTTTTGTACGAGAGCAGCTTAGTTGTTATGACTCTTCCATAGATTAGATGCAAGAAGTTATGAGAAAATGAAATAAACACAAGTCTTACTCCATATCAATTAAGGACATTACTCCAAAGGTCAAATTTTTAACAAATTAAATAATGCTTAAATTTTTTGTGGTATTCGAGTAAAAATTTCCGGTTTGAATTTATAAGTTATGTGTTTAGTCGAGTTCGAGTTAGGACAATACACAAATTTTTGAGCTCGGTCTACTTCTATTTTTTGAGAATTATTACATATTTTGTAATAAATGTTGTTTGGTGTCCGAGTAGTATACATAGTACCAGGATATGGACACATTTGAAATAGTAAGGTTAATTGGAGGAACATCAAATATGATACACTTTTACAAAATCGCCTATATTTTTTAATATATAATTAAGTTGTGGAGCTATAACTTTCACAGTGTAATTTGTATTCCTTCAATTTCTTACATGTGTTTTCTATATCACATAACACAATATAATAAATGAGATTGAGGGAAGCTCTATGACGTCAGAGTGTTCTAAGATTAGGGATGAGGTGATAGCTCACAAGCTGAGCTCTTAACGTATATCCTCACCCACCTTTTAGAGTCTTGAGTTAATCCAAAGGGGCAAATTTGTTTGGAGCGAATATTAATCGCCGTAGATTCCAAGGTTTGTGAGCTTAGCCGTTAGTACTTTCGTAGTGAGGCGTTGTAATTATGTCCTCAAGATTTCTGAGAATAAGATTGAAGTGTCGGTTTCTACATAGCGTTCTGCACGATGGCAATAGGAGAACATATTCTCGATCTTGTCTCCTACCGTGAACGGTAGCTGTCCGATCTTAGATTTTGGAAGTTGGATCCTGACCTTACAGCCAGTAGGGATGAATTTGAGCTGATTTGATGTCTTGTTGTAGTGCTTCCTTGTTTATTCATGCTGCTTGGCAATGTAGCGGTCGTGTTCGTTGAGGTGTTCCTGCCAATCATCGGCAAATAATAGGTTGTGGGTCTTAATGGCATTGGTCTTCCAAAGACGATTTATAATGGGGACAGTTATCCATGTCGAAGTGGTGAGTTTCTCAATTCGAGTGGCCACTCCTAAAAGGCTTCAGATTCTGTGTTCCCAATTTTAAGGTGCAGAGACATAATTGACTTAACGGCGGATTCTGCTAGTTTGATTGAAGGAAGTGTGAGGATGATTCTCTATGTACAATACTCCAACGAGCAAATAATTTTTGTGCTCTTGCTACTCTGAATTGAAGTCCTTCGTCTGTAAAATTCATCATGGTCTAACGAAGGTGGCGATGTGATGGAGGAGTCTTATAAGGGACTTAGATGTTGGAATTTGTGGACGAGAAGAAAGTTTGGGTATCAGTCGACTATTGCCAAACAGTACTTACCTCTGACTTATAAAAAATCGCTTGAAATCTCCTGAAAAACATATCTAGGGCCAGGATTCAATTCCTGAGGTTCATTGGATAGGCTTGATGGATGACTTTGGCATTCTTCATAAGCTTCGAGGAGGTTGCGTATATTTGATGTAATTCCATAACAAAAAATAGTTTGGTAGGCTTGTTTCAGTGTCTTCTCTGTCCCTTGATTACTGGAGTGTTGTCGTTGTAGAATTTGGTCCTGTTTCAAACGTGGGATGATGATTCTATCACAGAGAGGATGATATAGTTGTCAATGATGAGATGGGCGTATGGCTTTAGTGCAGGATTGATATTTTGTTTATCAATCTTTCCGGAAATATTTTCTTTTAAGAGGCGGAACATGGGATCTTTCCTATTGAGCGATATCTTTCAAGATCGGATCGCGTACAATGCCCTCGAGGGTGATTTGAGATACATCTGAATTGTTAAGAATATGTAGGATATTTGCTTTTATTGTGTGGATTGATCCATACATTTCCTGAGTTAAGTCATCGTCCCTTAGGAATACTTATCCACAGATAAGCAAGAGAGTGCGTCAGCCATACGATTGTCCTTGCCTCTCTTCCCAACTGTTTTGAAGTCGTTAGGGGTGAAATAACTATTGAGCCTCTGAATTCTTGTGTTGTCTACGGTGTCAAAGTTGTTTTTTTTTTTTTTATGATTGTGACGAGAGGCTGGTGGTCTGTGATGAGTGTAAATTCCAGTACCTCAAAAAGATAGCTATGGCATATACGTAGTGTCCACAGTGCAGTGGGCAACTTTAGGTAAACCATGGTAGAGTGTGACTCTACCACCGTGACGAAACACTACCACACCCAATAAACTTCTAAATATCTCGTTTGTCCTTCTGGAGTAATGTATACCCAAAGCCGTAGTAGCCTGCTGGCGTCTGTTTGAATCATTGTGTCCCCTTTGGGATCAAAAGTGGTTTGTACGAATGGGGAACTAAGAACTTTTTGACCTCTTCGAAGGCTCTAAGATGATCCTCTGTCCAGATGTATGGCTTCTTGGGACTAAGTACTGGGTAGAGGGCATGAATTTTGCTGATACCGTGTCTAAAAAACCTTCTAATTTTCTCGACCAATCCTATGAAGGAACGGAGATCTAAGATACCCTCAGGTGTTGGAATATTGAGCAATTCCTTGAATTTTTTTTGGGTTAGCTTGGATGCCTTGGCTTGTCACTCTGAAGCCAACAAATTTCAATTCTGTTTGTCCATAGTGGAACTTTTTGGGATTGAGAGTTATTCCAGTATTTATACAGCAATAGAGTAGTTTCCTCATGTTCTGTTCGTGAGGGATGATGATCATATCATCAACTACCTTTTCCATTGTTATCTATCCCTGGGAGGGCTTCATCTCTCTGGTAGTTGTATTCGTCTCCAACAGAACAGGTACCCATGGTGGCATGGAGGTGTTTTTAGCATCCCTAGGTGCGATGAAGGTGCTGATATCTTGACTTGATGAATGGAGCGGGAATTGGTGATATCCAGAGGTGATGTCGACATTTGTAAACATTTTTCCACTGGGTTGAATGTTAGCAACTGCATTTATGTGATAGGGGATGAGGTACTCATCACCTGTGAACATGCTCATTTAACTTTCTTAGATCAATTGTGAGTCTCAGTTTTTCTCCCTTGACAACGACTGACATAGAAAGTACTTATTTGTTTTGCTTATAAATCCTCTAAATAAAACCTTGGGAATATAGTTCTTCGAACATCTTCTTCACCTGATAACAAAAAGGTAGATGGATTGGTCTGGGACCTCTAACTTTGAAAGGAGTGGCATTGGGCTAGATTTAGATGCCCATGAGAGGTCCATTCATACCCTTGAGAGGTTTTTTTCTGTCATAGAAACGGAAAATTCCATGAGGTGAGATTCCTTAGTGGTGAATATACTTTACTCCCTGCCTTCATAGATGTTCTGATTCGTGCGAACAGGTGATCCCCCGTTGAGGCAAAGGGGTAGATTCGAGCGAGTTGCCGTTAACGTGAAGGACTTCTAGCACGGATCGCATTTGTACGTACTTGACAGGTACTATTGTAACTGGGAATTCAGGGTGGATGACTTTCAATTCAATGCAAATGTCTAAACAGAAGATTATGCCGTGGTACTCACTGGATATTTAAAAAGTCGTTGCAGTCATGATGTCATGATACTATACTTGGCCCTTTATCTTGCCAATCATGTCGATACTGAGATTTTTTATGACTGTGAGTTGGCCTTCAGGCTTTTAGATTTTGAATCTCAGACTTTGAGCGTTCTGTGGACCTTTGTCTGGGAGCACGTTTATGATGGATCCGAGTGAGGTTCCATTCATTTAGAAGAAGTGGGCGGTTATGGACCTGAATATTTGTCTACGTTAGTCAAGTATACTGATGATACCTTGGAGCTACGTAACATTGAAGCATCCCTTCTTTTTGCAGTTGTTGCAACTCTGACCATTTGCAGGTCATGCTTTTCTACTTGGTGAGTAGGTTTTGTCACAGTTTCTACATAATTGCATGGATCCATCGATGAGGACCGGTTGGCTGAGATTTTAGATCGATTAATGATCTGGATCTTGCCTGATCATCCTGAATCTGTGTATTGGAGATCTTGGAGCAGGATCTGTTAGGCGACTCTTTGGCCCTACAGTTGGTGATTACTCTATCTATTGTTGGGAGATATACTCTTCTTCCAAAGCAATCCTTTTGGTGTTGTCACAGATCACGACGACGATTACCTGACGATCTTTGCATTGTGGCAATGATTGCATAGTTTGTGAACCAATATTTATCAAACAATTCCGAGGTAATTTTTTTTATGAAGTTTACTTCAGCAAAAAGTTTTTCTCTTTTTCCTCTGTAGTATTCATGGAAATACTCGAGTAGGCTGTTAACTGTGAGAAAAAAATGAATCAATGTCTATCTGATACGAGTACTCCAGTATTTGTTTGCTGTACGTTACAGACCACTGAGGAGGTCTATATTCGTTGTTCACGAGGGAAGGAAGTGAAGTTTTCGGCTCTCAATGAAGGATTCCAGTTGTCACACAAATGACGGAATTGTCAAAAGTTTCCTTTATCCAGTAACGACTCGATTTAGAAAATCCAGAAGGTGTTGTTAAAGGTAATGGTAGCGTTGTCTCCAATATGTGTATGACTACTGGTGTTTGGAGGAGTGTCTGCAGGTTGAGTGGTTGGAAGGGTGGTAGAAGTGTTAGGTGCCACTGAACATGTCGGTGAGGATGCTATTGCAATTTCGGTTGGCAAAGAGGACAGAGATGAAGCTTGCGTTGTAGAACTCTGTGGGTCTATAGTAGTGCTCTGAGATAGGAGAGCCCTCATTGGTTCCGAGAGGTTGTTTGTCTGTGCGTTCAGCTGGACCTCGTTGTCCAAAGTATTCTTTACCATTGCGGCTCAGAATTCGTTACGAAGGTCTGTGGAAGCCTTTGTCTTCTTTACTAAGAGGTCGTTGACCAGATCATTGTGGTCCACTTGGCTTCTTCATTGATGTTGGGAATTTCTTCCGCCGTGACTTGAGGATGGGTGAGACCAATTATATTCCAGCAGGGTCTGGGTGGCTGAGAGTTTAGTCATAAGGAATGGACAAGGGATAGTCCTTTGTAGTGGTAGGGTCTCCGCGCACCGGAGTGATGTTAGACTTGGGATTGGTGTTCTTCCTTGTACTTTTCCTGACCATTCTAACTTGACGGGATTTACTTGGTATGGCTTCGTTCTGAGCTGTGGATGAAGATGTTGTCGATTACTGAATCCAGAGGAGAAGTGTTCTTCTTTGTGAGTGTTATGATGATGTCCTTGACCAAGCCTCTGTCACTGCCCCATGTGGGATTACCACAGGATCAATTACACAATGTAAAATTTAATTATATTATATACAATCTTTGGTTGTTACAAAGTGTTTTTTTTTAATTAAAAGGAAGAAAATATGGTATTACAATGGGCTTGGATTCTTAGAAGTGTTTTCTATATCACTTAATATAATACAATAAATAAGACTAAGAGATGCTCTACGTCAGAGGGTCCTAAGGTTAGGTATAAGGCGATAGCTCACAAGTTGAGCTCTTAAAGTCGATCCTCACTGTTACAAAACAAAAAAAACCTAACCTCTTTAGTTTACGGATAAGCCCAAAAAATTACACTACAACGTGACCAGGGAATTTCCATTTGCACACTCGATAACAGAAGGGCATCTCCAGGACCACCGTCTACGCTGTCATACAGTTCAAAACGTTGGATGGGAAAGCAAGGCTCTGTTAAAACGGCTAAACGGTACCTGGAGGAGTAAAAAAACAAAAAAACAGCCCAGACCAATCCCCTTAAGCACAGAAGGGGCATGCAATACATCTTGGGGTTCTATACCAGACTGTTGACTGAATTATCAAAAATGTGGATGGAAGAGCCTTGTGACAGTGGAGAGTTCACTTTTGATAGCAGCAATGGAAAAAAACCATCTCATCCGTTGCAAAACTCTTTTGAGTTCTTTCGAACTCTTTTTTGAAATGTTTCTACTGCCCTGATGATAACCCCCCCATTTTTTAAAATCTCCGAGTACATCTTTTGAGTGCATATCGAGGGGAAGGCCTGCAGTGTCCGTCATCCAAACACAGAAGCCATCAAATTTACTATCAACCAGTAATGACACGCCATGACAGAGGTCTATATCCGCAGCAGGTACTGGGCCTTCTGCTGCCTGAAAGCCATCATTGCCGTTAAGGGCGCCCACATTCACGATAAAGGGAGCTCAGACACACAGATTTATAGTATTAATTTTGTTGAAATAATATTATTGATTTATAAATTATACCTTGTTTTAGTTTAAAATTCAAAGTGTTTCGATTTTAATGGACCAATCGGTGAATATACTTCAGTTTTGATGGAAATTTATTTATAAAGGGTTTTTCAATAAAAAAGCTCACATTTTACGTTGATAGGTTTCAAAAACGATGTCATATTTGTTATTGTTTCTTTGACAGCTGTGCTCAGAAATAATTGTAGTTTTATCATGGAGTAGTACACACTCGATCAACGTTTGAAAATTATTAAAATTTATTACAAAAGGGGTGAGTCTTTGATCCAAACTTTAAGAGCGCTAACGCCAATTTATGGTCAACGTAATCGACCTGCAAAATCAACAATTCCACGTTTGGTGAAAAAATTTGAGTCCACATACATGCTACATAAAGTTTCTGTGCCAGTGAGACAAAGAAATGCACGAAGTGTAAAAAATAATGCTACTGCAAGCGCATCAATTTAAGATGACCCAAATTTGTCTCTTACGCCCCATTCTCAATCGTTGGGCATCTCTGTGACATCATTGTGGCATATTTTGGTAAAAAATCTTGGCCTACAACCCGTATAAGATCAAGTTGACACAAGAACTGAAGCCGCTTGACCACTTCAAACGTTGGGAATTCGTAAAATGGGCTGAAGGAAAATTCGAAAATGATCCTGATTTTCAACATAAAATCATCTTTAGCAGTGAGGCTCATTTTTGGCTCAATGGCTTTGTTAACATGCAAAATATGCGCTATTGGGCCGGAAAAAACCCACACGTGATTCATGAGGCGCCATTACATACCCAAAAAATTACTGTTCGGTGTGGATTGCATGCTGGTGGTGTCATAGGGCCGTACTTTTCCGTCGACGATGACAATCGCCACGTTAATGTGAATGGAAATCGATATGAAAACCGATTTTTTTTGGCCTCAATTGGAAGATATGGACTTGGACGATATGTGTTTTCAACACTTCACACACAGCAAATGTTACAATTCGATTTATTGAAGAGTAAGTTTGGTGAGCGTCTTATCTCCAGAAATGGACCAGTCAATTGGCCGCCTTGATCGTGCAATTTAACGCCTCTAGAATATTTTCATTGGAGAAAGCCCTGGTCTACACCAAGAATCTGTCACCGTTAGAAGAGCTCAGAATAAATATTCAACGCGAAATTGCTGCAGTTTCAGCTAATTTATGCGGAAAAGTATTCGAAAATTGGGTTCAACGATTGGACTTGGTAAAAGGTGCACTTGGTTGTCATTCGAATGACATCGAATTTTATTCATAAGCCTCTCTGATAAATACTTTCAGCGCTGTGGAGGCTGCTAGAAAAAATGGTGTATGGTGCAGTACCACCCTCAGGGCCTACTCACAAAGGAATAGTTGTTTGTCCCTCAAGAATGGCTTGTTGTTTTGGGGTGTCCGCCTCATCGTCCCTCTTCCTTTGAGAAGAAAGTTTATGGAAGAGTTGCATTTGACGCATCGGGCGTTGTAAAGATGAAGTCTGTGGCTCGAAGTGTGATTTGGTGGCCCGGCTTCAATAATGATGTTGAGGATTTTGTATCAGCGTGTCACACATGTCAGGAGAGTGCTCCGGCTCCGGCGTCACAATTCACTCCCTTCTCGCCTGCGAATGTATGGGAAACAGTCCACGTGGATTATGGAAAGATAAAGGGCAAAGATTTTTAATACTAATGGATGCTGGGTCCAAGAGGATAGAAGCGGTGTACATGACGAATACATCGTCAGAGGCTACACTTAGGCAACTTTTTGAGTGGTTTTCGCGTTTTGGATTCCCAAAGAAAATACATTCGGACAATGGCTCACAATTCAAAAGTGATTTTTTCAAAGCAAAGATGTCCGAATGGGGGGTAGGTCATTCCTGCTCTCCCCCATATCATCCGCAGTACAATGGGCAAGCTGAAAGAGGAGTAAGGATGATTAAAAATGGGACAAAGAAAAATATAGGAGCATCACTTGAGGAAATCTTATTTGCCTACAGGGCAACGCCGTTAGAGTGTGGGAGCACGCCAGCTGAGCTGTTGGGCGCACGCCGTATTCGTACGCGATTGGATGGATACCTTCCGTCTTCTCCTCCTACTCATTCTCTTTCTTCATCACGAACTGAAAAATTTAAAATCAAAACGGCTGTGTGGTGCCGTTGGTACAGCCTTCGCCAGCCCAAGTGGGTAGCTGGAGTGATACAAGGGAAGATTGGGGATGTGCTGGGGTCGGTTCAGATCCCACAAGGAATGGTTAAAAAACACATTAATCAACTTCGTCCTCGAGTACAAGTTGAATGAGGGGTGGTGTTATGTATTGTCTTTTATATACTTTTAGCTCAATGACGTAGGGATTTGTTTTAAATAGATAATAATGTACCTTTTGTTTTACAAGTTGATATATTTTAATGG
This sequence comes from Lepeophtheirus salmonis, assembly GCF_016086655.4. NCBI lineage: Eukaryota > Metazoa > Arthropoda > Copepoda > Siphonostomatoida > Caligidae > Lepeophtheirus > Lepeophtheirus salmonis. Next base: position 28,272,623 of record NC_052138.2, on the reverse strand, counting down.
TTATGTCTATGTACATCCTTTTTAAGTGTAATCCCTTATAGAATATATTTTTAGTGTATGATTGTACCCCAAATCAAAAAGTTTTCTTATCGGTTTTTCTCCGGTCCGTTACTTCCTTCTGTTGGTGGTGTTCGTAGAACACTACATTAATCTCGAAGACTGTGATGACGAAAATAAATAATGTTTTACTATTTTTACAAATAAATCTATGTTAAAGTGACAATCTCTTCCGGATGAATTTCATTTTTAAATGTTTTGGATAAGCTTGGAGCTTGCTTTGAAATTAATATGACACCAAACGAAGAACAAATCTTTATGAACATTAACAGTGAACTCAATTTTCAATGAATTCTTGAGATAATTACGGAAGGAATAAGGAACGAAATAATATTTTGGTTAAAATCTTGTTTTGGAAGTGGATCTCTGAGGTTTTCGTGTCTGAGTGGAGGTGAGATTTCCAAAGCTTTGTGAATAAGTTCGGAACAGCAGAATGATCCAAATGACGCTTTGTTTCTCCAGTATTCATCATGCCCAAAGTAGTGTGAGCAAACTCTTGAATTCTGAATGAATGCTAAGGGACTGAAAGCCAGGGACTTTTGGAAAGTAACGTCGATTCGGTTTCACAGCCACAATAGCACTTAGGAACACATGATAAAGTAGAAATGATCCTAACAGAGATAATGCGAATCTCTTCAAAACTTTTACTTTCAATCTTTTCAATACTTTCACTTTTAGTTCTCACTTAATGAAAATTAAAATATAAACTCACATTTTCTCAATTTTGTTCTAAAATCTGCCTTCAATTCCGAAAATGCCGAATTCCCAATAGAAGGAATTTTAAAATAAAGTTTTCACAGATGTCACAAATCAATAGACACCAAACTAGAGAAATGAAGTGCTACCAAAGCCGTTATAGCTAATGGCAGAGGTAATGCGAAGAATAAATCATGGAACTTCCAATCTTCTCCCTGAATGATTGTTAATGAAAATTCAAACTTCGATAAAAGCAGTTCTTTATCCTATCTCACATTGCAACTTGTACGTAGTGCGCACTTTTTTGCTCTTTATGTACCATAAGATATAAACTTTTTTTATAGCATTTTTCACAGTGAATGAGAGTAGAATATATCCCTTATCATATCCACGTAGCACAATGCTTTACTCCAGTATGCATAAATTAGATTCCTTGCGGAGCGCAAAACTGCACAATTAAATCAGAGGTAATAAGAATGAAAAAACTTGGTTTATGCCATAAATTACTAATTTATGTGTTTCTTCTATACAAACAAATTTTACTTTAATAATATAGGAGATAACTTCTCAACAAATCCTCGGCGTTACTATACCTTTTTTTGAGTAGCAAAATCACACATAGCTACTCACTCAACAAATAATAATAACAGCTTCAGAGATTTTTAAAAATATGATTTGATGAGCCAAGGAGTACTTTAGCCCGTTGCTTAACCTCATCTAAAGTAAAATTCCTTTTTTTTTAAAACTTTTTATATAAAGTACTTCCCTTTTTTCTTCTTCTTGTTAAACAAAACGCCGCCCCTGAAGTGCTCCCTGTATATTATACTCCCTTTTTCTTAATAATGTATTCTCCAGCAAATTTTTAGTACATTCTCTTCTTTCATTAATATGTCAATTGTACGGGTTGTTGCATGGATTTCCAATCAACTTATGTTGCTTATGTGTGAACCCATTTTTTAAATAATGAGTGTAAAGTCCCTGAACTCTGAATTTCCCCCAAATGAAGCACACCCATAATCTAACCAATTAAAACAAGAAGTTGCTACTATTACCCAGGATATAGAGCTGACTATCGTGAATCGAAATAGGTCAACGATGATTCTGTTTCTGAAACAACTGAATCAAGATATTCCTTATAAGCTTATCCAAAGAATGAAGAACTTAAGGATAAGTGGCATAGGCCCTACTCAGAAAATAAGGTTGGGCTTGCGGACGCCATTTCCACGAATTATATTATCAGTTAGAGCGAAAAGATACAAATCCTTTAAGATCTAATTGTACAAAAATATTGTAACAAAAAGTCGTAAACTTAAGTCAGATACAGTGTCAACTACTCTTCCCGACTACCCTGCATATTTATATCTGTTACTCACTGCAAAAATATCTACCTTTCTATCAACAAGTGGAAATAGGTAATTACATTGAATACATTTTGAGCAATTTAATAGACCTTATTAACTATTTAATACGTAATTATTTATAAAGCTGAACATACAAGAAAACCAATTGATTTCAAGGTTAATTAGTTAAGGAAGCAAGATGAAATATCTACGTTTGAAGAAATAAAAAAAGAATCTATAGATCATGTTTACCTAAAAATATTCATAACATTATGAGGGAGACTTTGCGATTTTTTTAAAGTTCTACTCAATTTGCTATACCTGAGTTAAGTTACAGTATCAATATATATATATTTATACGAATTTATCTTTTGATATATTTTCGAATGGACTGCCCCTGCTTAAGCAAGAAGTAAATCAAATATGTACATTAAACTATGTGTATAAATTTTCGGACATTAATAACATACTTGTATTCCAGAAAAATAGACATGTTTGTCCTCACTCGTCTAATATTAAAATTGTAAAAAAAGCTCTTACAATTGTCATTAGAAGAAGAGGAATCAGTATTTAATAATGACCATCTATAATTTATCACAGAAGAAATGGATTCGTATTTGTGTCCTACAAAAGAAAAGAAGTATTCAATTAGTCTCTTTCGAATTTAATGATTCAACAATAAATGTTTTCTCTCATTATGCCAGCCAAAAGTCATCAAATGAATCCTTCAAAATAACTGCCGAAGTTCAACAAATTTTTGAAAAGTGTTGGAATTTTGTGAATGTTTGTTCTAATGTCACTCATATATCCAAAATAGATTGCTCTTTAAATAGTATCACAAAGGATGATTGAGATAAAATTTATTTTTTAAATGTATTTGCATCTAGGTTAAAAAAATGCGAATTGTTAACAAAAGAGGAAGAATGTATATGACTCACACTGGAAACGTTTTACGCGGCATACCAGATGTCAAATGAACTCAGCGAACTTTCTACATATCTGTTGGACGAAAAAGATGCTAAATTTGATCTCCTTTGTTAAATTTACTCTGCTCCTATCGCAAGAAGATTTGGATAGTAAAGACAATTAGCAGGAGGTAACTATTATATCAGTAGTCGTCAAATTTTGAAGGCGGAGAAAAAAGTTTGTTTATCAATACTACCAAAATCACAAATTAATTCCTTAAAAAATCTTAAGAGAACTTTTTTCATAAAAAAAAGAAGAAGCAGAAGATTATAAAAAGTTTTTTAATAGTATCAATAGAGGTGTACTCTGCAAGCCTAGTGATGTAATGTAACCCCTAAACATTCAATTATTTAATATCTATATTGGATCTTAAATCATTGTTTTTAGAGGTAGATCAAGAATTGTTTTTTTCTTCGGAAGATATGCCTTTGCTTAATGAGGTATGTTATCATCATAAACGCAATATCAGATCTTTTTTTATTAGCTCTATTTTCTTCAATTTGTTGACAATTTTTTTTGATGCTGATCGTAACAGCAACAACAGAAAAAGTAAAAATAAGTCTATGCCACAATTTTCTACAAATTCAAATGAAAAAAATACTGTCTCAATCATAAATCTAGGACTTACCCGTATTATTTATTTTATTTTGAATTATTTTATTAATGCTTTAAATAACTCCAGAAGTTCGTAAAACTTGTCGATAGACAACATTTAAAGTTCTTCCATCCCTTTGGCCATTATAATTAGAAATATGTTCCTCCGACAACCATAATGAAGATACATACTAAGGCTAACTCGCTAATCCTCTTCTTCCCTTTCTGTAGTCATTCGCTGGATTCCTTTTTTTTATTGGTATTCAATATACATTATCTCTTTTTTTGTTTGTGCAATAATTGTTGTTGTTTTTTTTTTAAATTTCTTCGATGCATTTTTGAATAGACGGCCCATATCTTAAAAATAAATTTAAGACATTGGGAATGGATCTTGTTTAAAAAAATCAACTTATTAGCAGGAAAAAAAAACATATCCTCCCGTATGTATCTGTCTCCGTTTTTGACATAAATACCCTGCCTATCATGAACCCTTTGTGCACCATAAATTCGCTTTATTTGAAGGGAAGGGATGTAGGGCCATTACCAAGGCCCTGAAATACCTCATTGTGTCCAAGTCATCGGCCACTACACGATCAAGCGGTACAAGGAGACCAGGAGTGTTGAAGACAGCCTAAAGAGCGGTAGTTTGAGGTCCTTGATGACATTAAGCTTCATAGAGGCAACGAGGTCGAAGATAAACCACAAAAAGAAGTTCTCAGAGAGAAAGATGGCTCATGAGGCTGGTGTGCTATTTGTCGGAGGAGATCATTCGTACAGCGTGTAAAACAATTCCGAAGCGTCTGAGAGATGTAGTTGCAACAATTGGTAGTCTTGTGAAATGAACTGGCACTCATTTGAAAGGAAAGCTTTTAGTACTTATATTGTATATTACCTACATATTTATATAAATACAATAGTCCCAGTAGCCTAACTAAAGAATAAAATGTTCCACATGAATGAGGGTTCTGTACTAATTTATTAAGGCTATTGAATGAAGATTAACAAGTCGTTTCGAAATCTGTTGATGTTGACCCCATTTTTGACGTATTACGTGTTCTAAACTACCTACTGTTTCATCAATACAGGCCTGAGAGACTGTCCACTAGACCTGTTCAAATTTTATCTTTTTTTTCTTCAAACCTTTTTAATATTTTACTTTTCTCCAAGGTCTATAGAAACAAAATAAACCAGTAATTTGGATTTTGGACCATAGCTATACCTGCCACATAGGCCTTGAAAATTTATTTTTGGTAGCTCTAAAAAAAAAAGCAAAAACCGTGATGGTTTGTATTCTTTTAACTATAGCTTCACAATTGCCTATCGTTTGGCATTGATATGTGTATCAAATCAAAGCCAAACTGTGCTTCAATTTATATAAATATGTTATTAACCCTTTATTTGTGGCCATGGGTAAATTTTACCACAGATATTCAAAAAATGCTTGTTTTTATATTTTTTCCCCTGTCTTTTTAGGTATTCTCCCAAATTATTATTATCTTGACGTAAATAGATACAAAAAAAGAATACAATAGAATATTCTGCATCAACAGAACTTGAGAAAATGAAGACCCAGTGAACTGTGAAATTTCTGTTTCTAGTGAGGATTCGATAATGAAAAAGTATTCTTATCAAAGCCTAAAACAATAGATCTTAAATTTTCACGATCAATTCTTACCAATGAAGATGTTTGCAGTACTGCAGAAATTTTACGACTATCTGAGAACCAAACTACAGCCATGGTATCTGCAATATTAAAAGCAGGAGCTAAAGTTCTTAAAAACTTTTAAGGGCGTTCTTGGTAAGAATGCCCTTTTAGTTGTCTTACTGTATTCGTATCTGGTGCTCCACATTACGAGGAAGGGAAATCGCTTAGTGTTCCTTTTGCAACAAGTTCTACCAGACTTCCACGATGCAAGACTACATTTGACCTATTGGAGACATGGAACCTGAAAAATAATATTTTTGATCTAGGATTTGACACAACAGCTAGCAATAGTGGCATCAATAACAATGCAGCAAAACAGATTGAAGAACAATATATTCATAATGAACTCGAAGCCTCTGTTCGAATGAAAATGAGAAATCACGATTGGTATCTGATTTAGGAATTAGTACCATTCACCTGATTCATGAGAGCATGACTACACCTATAAAATAAAAAATGGCAATCAAACTATCAAAAACTGAAAAGCTGGAGTGTTATAGAAAAGGCATCCAGTTTTTCCAGTCATCACTCAAGCTACATTTCTCACAGACTGGGTAGGGCCTCAATCACGTCTTCTTTTTGATGCTCTTGGATCAAAAAGTATCTGCCTTGTTACACCAGTTGATACCTGGAAAATAATGAAAACCGTAGAGCAGCATGGGAGTTTGTGAAGTCAGTAAAATTGACCAATGATGTTGCTGAAATAGGTGTAAAATTCATGAGTGACTTTGCAACTAGGATTACCATCGACCAAGAGTTGTCGAATAACACAGAAATAAATATATTAGTTTTAAGAAAAGTGTGTTATGTTATATTGTTTTTTAGTATACAGTTATTAGCTTGGTTTTTTTAAATGTATTTTTTGTATTTTATTTTATTTTTGTGTACATATACGTCAAGATAATCAATAATAACTTAGGAGAATACCTAAAAGGACAGGGGAAAAATATATAAACAAAAAGCATGTTTTAATATCTGGGGTAAAATTTACCACAATTTTGCACAAATAAACAATAACAAACTAATACAATTTGATTCACAGTTTATTGGCTTTGATTGGATACCCATATCTACGCTATGCAATAAGCTATTGTGAAGCTATAGTCAAAAGAATACAAACAATCACTTTTTTTGCCTTTCTTTAGAGGCACCAAAAATAAACTTTCAAGGCGATGCGGCAGGCATAGCAGCAGTCGAACCCCAAATGACTTATATATTTAGTTTTTATAGACCTTAGAGAACGGGGAAAAGTCAATTATTGAAAGGTTTGAAAAAAAAAAGAGTTAAAATTTGAACAGGTTTTCTGTGCACAGATCCCATTCAAAGTTATTTTTGTATCATTATTTTCTTCAGGCAAACATTGGGAAAAATAAAATGAAAAGGAAAAACTCTAGACGGAAAGTCAATGCCGACCTATTCATAAAGGAAAGAATATAATGGAGTATAAAATGCACGGTGCAAGAATGAGAGAAAATTTTTGAACTATACAATTAAGTCAAACAATTTAAACCTCCTTAAATATTTTTAAAATAATAACGGATGAAGATAATGAACGAGATTATAATATACCATGAAACGGTTACATCGACAGAAAATAAATTATGTTCACAAGTCTTGATGTTCTTAACTCGCATGTATACGTGGTGATGTGTTTGAAAAAAATGAAGAAAAAATGCATGTGTTCTTTATCATGATTAGAAGAAGAAGTTTTTCCTCTCTTTCCTTGACGCAAAGGTGTCAATCAAACTGTCCATGTCTTCATGGAGCACCTTGTCCACCATCACCCTGTCCATGTTCAAGAGGGTGAGGGAGGAGAGCCTCTCCTGGTCCATGGTGGTCCTCATGTGGTTCTTGAGCCTTCTGAGACAGGAGAATGACCGCTCCGCCTCACAGCTGCTGATGGGCATTGAGGCCAGGATAACGATCACCTTGTATAGCTCCGGCATCAGGCGGAACACTCCCGAGCTTATTAACTCCGCAGCAATTTGTGACGAAACCATGTCTTCTGTGTCAATATCTGCCTAGAGAAACATAAATTTTAAACATATAATGCAAAATGAAACATTATAATATTAACCTTGAATTGCTGGAAGATTGCATGGTCTGACTGGAGCTGCTCGAGTTCAAGTCTGTAGTGCTTGGCGACACGCTCAATGACACAGGTCTCCACTTCACTGTCATTGACGATTGCAATGAGATCCATTGTGATGTTTGTATCGTCGGTGGCAAATCTGCTCTCAAGCTCTAATACAATCTTATTGATTGCAACATCGAAATGTGTTTCACGGAAGTAGGATTCAGTTGTTCCTTTCCACTTTATTCTCCTTGGAATCTTCGCCTCCTTGAATTCCAAATCAATTGAGTCCTCCTGGTCAAATACTGATTTCATCTCAGACGACTTCAACTCAGCAAGTTTCCAGATTGATTCAAAGATTTTCTCATTCTTAAGATCTTCAAGAGTCCTAATCACTAGGTTGACGTGTTTCCGGGCCTTTGTTAGGTCAACCTTTCTGCCTTGAAGTTCATCTGACAAGCTAGATGTGTGTCTGAGGAGTGTCTTCAACAGTTCAATGCCGAAAACAAATTCGTGACTAAAGATGCTGTTGAGCAGAGAAGTTGCTGTTGAACTCGACAATGTATCTTTATCTTTTCTCATTATTATGAGGGTCTTCATGATTCTGACCATCCCTAGAGATACAGCGTGTACAGCATCGTAGCGGAGACTCCAGCGGGTAGCAGACTGGTTCTTCAGGGTCATCACCTTGGCATGCTCCTCATCTTTACTTGTTATCTTCACCGACTTGTAGATTGCTGACCTCTTTGGTGACCCTTCAATGAAGTTGTATAAAATTTGTACTGTCCCCATTGTATTTCTCAACAGGGTTATATCTGAGAGAAGATCCTTGACTACAAGATTGAGGACATGGGCGTAGCAGTGGATGTAGACACACAGTGGGGCTGCTTCCTTCCACCTGGCGGCAAGACCCTTCTTGATGCCGGATATGTTGGAGGCACCGTCCGCGGCCAGGGAGACAGTGCGGGCGGGGTTAAGGCCGAGATCCTTGACAGCCTCGTGAAGCTTCTCAAACAAATATTTGCCGTCAGTCTGGGTAACTTTTACAAACTTGAGGAAGCTCTCTTTCTTGATGCCTTCACTCGTCAGATATCCCAGTGACAGACTGAACTGCTCCGTGTTTGACATATCTGATGTCTCATCAACAATCACAGAGAACCAGTAGTCATCATCGCCGGCACAAGTCTTGACATCTTCAATTATATTTTCCGTCACTTTGGATGCTATAATCTCTATCAGCTCATTTTGGATGTCAGGTGAAGTCCATTTGGCAAAACCTGCCCCAGCTGAACCAAATTTTTTGACTTCGGCCTCCAGTTTATCTTTGAGAATATGATTGTCGTGTGAACGCAGGGACAAAAGCTCCAAGAAGTTTCCTCGATTGTTTTCATTAGATTCCGTCAACTTTTCTCTTGTTTCGGAATCGCCCCTAAAAGCCAATCCTTGCTTTGCGAGGAACCCAACAGTTTGGAAAAGATACCTCAAATAAGCTCGCCACTTCACGACTTCCTCAGCATGTTGAGACTGAACATGGCCGAGAACCGAGGTATTCTTTCTCTTTGATGTGAGGAAATTGATCCACTTTTCCATCGACAGTTTGTGTTTTTTGTTGTTAGAATGAACTTTCAACGAGGAACTGTTTTTCCATGTTTTGAACTCAAATTTCCCAAGGTTGGAAATGGAAAATTTGGAACAGGCGAAACACTTGGCTGACTTTTCAACCTCGTCATATTCTAGCCACGGGAACTTACGGAACCAATCATATTGAAAGTCTCTGGAGTATTTGTCATCTATCTGAGGACTGTATGTTTGTAACTTGGGCTGTAGAGGATGATCTCTCTCGACTTTAGGCACAGTTTCCCGCTCAGTCTCCACTCTGGTTCTGGTCTGGATGTCCTTCCGCTTTGGCTCCCGCCCGGTAAGTATCGGGTCACCCAGCTGGCTCGTGAAGACGACAGGGTACTCTGGGCCTCCGTCCACAAACTCCATCTCCTCAGTCTTGCTCTTCTCACCTCCCTGGACATTTCGCTAGTCTCAGAGTCCTCTGCAGAGGGAATATTGTTGTTGTTGACTACAGAGAGCTGCTCGGGAGAGAAGATTGGTCCGATATCGAGATTAGGAAGTCTTATTCCATGAGAAATCCGTCCGCTGGGGTAATTTGATGAGTCGCCATTATTTTCTGTGTCTGCAGTAACTTTCTCTTCAGCAGAAACGGACTTTTCAGATCTTGGTTCAGGCAGTAAGGCCTCAACTGGAGCAGGGTCATCGGGACAGGAGGAGGCAGTGACTGAGGATGAGGATGTAGCAGAGGAAGTTTTCTTAACAGCAAAGTTCAATGTTTTCTGCTTCTTATGATCAATTTTCACTTGATACTTGCAGCTGGGGTCATTCTTATGGAGTTTAACTTTGTGATCATTAAAGTTGTCCTTCTGTATTTCCTTCTGACAGATAGAACAAATCACCAACTCTCTGTTAAAATGCGTTTTCCGCTTCCCGTGATACATTTCTGATAATTAATAAATTATGCAACAATCCACTCTAAAAAGTACATAACTATTATTTATGTCCCTTTTAAGCAGTAATAATTTAATTTATCTTGTATTCAATGAAACAAATTCTCACGCTCTTAAATATTTCAAGAGTACTCCATACGAAAAATGTTGTGTGCGTCTTTTTTTTTTTTTTTTGGCTGTAAAGTACTTCACATTTGCAACCAGTAACGTTAAACGTAATATCTAACTCAAATATCCACTCAATGTGAAGTACTTTAAATCCATACGAAAAATGTTGTGTGCGTCTTTGTTTTTTATTTTTGGCTGTAAAGTACTCTTGAAATAATTGCAGTAATTTATTAATTATCAGAAATGTATCACGGGAAGCGGAAAACGCGTTTTATATTCAAAGGTTCAATCATTTATATTTATAAAATGACAGGCAATATTTGAAAGAGATATTACGGTAAATTACAGGATTTGAATTCAAATTTCTGCGATGAATTGAGATACCCGAGAGTGTTAACTGTAGTTTAAAACCTCCGTTTTATCTATCTGACTTAATTTGGCCCCAATATTGTCTTAGAGATATAATTTATTAATTTACTAATTCTATAAATGTGCCGGTGAATTTTGGCTACTTTAAGTACAATTTGTGGTGCCTCCAAAGGATTAATCAGAATCATTTTTTCATTTAAATGAACTATAATTTGTTGGAAAATGTATTCCATGTTCAATTTTGAGAAAAATTATCTAGCTTCCTTTTGGGTGGACGTGCTACAAATATGTAATTTTATTATAATGACTCAGTACTATTATGAGTTGGTCATAAGTTACATATATGTAATAGATTTTAATAATTAATTATGACTTAATTCATCTATATTTACATACCTATATGATTGGTGGACGGTTGAGTAAGGTTTTTTTATATATAGTAATATGTATAAAAAAGTTAGATTGGAGGTTGCGTGAATCATATGCAACAAACGGAATAAAAAAATATACACTTGTCTAGGTGAAATATTAATTTGAAGTTGCTGTCCTAAGACTTATGGGCCATCTTGTACATTTGTAAATATCAATATCATCTACAATCACAAAAATGTATTTATTTATAACACATATGTATTCACATATGTTTCCATGTGTTTTATGTGGATATTTCTATTTTTCAGCACTTTCAAATGTTTGCTTATGTATGTAGTTATTGGTTTGTGAAATAAAATAATACCCGAATACAGGTGAATTCATATTATCAAACATAAATACAAATTTATAGATATGATTTTAAATCAATATTATAATACAGTATCGAAAAAATTATTATGTAAGATTTTAATAATATGATATATATATACAAGGTCCACGGAAAGTCCTGTTAAATTAACTTTAAATAATATAATTATGTGTAAGATTGCGAGATATTATGTTTAAACTCAAGTTGTGTAAAAATTAGATCAAAAGAAATATTTTTGAATAAATAACAGTTTTGTTAACCACAATGGAAACTAAGAGAGAGGCTATAATCAAGGAGTACACGATAGGCAAATCTCGAATAGTTATCTTGAGGAAACTGAAAAGCCAGGAGGTCAACTCCATGTTCATCAAGAGAACGATTGAGAGGAACATGGAAACTCAATCAAAAGGACTGGCCCAAATTAGGCAAAAACAAAGTCAAAAAAGACGCGCAGAGTCACCAAGCCAAGGATTGCAAAAAATACCAGGAGGAACCTAACCAAGATGGCCAAGGATTTCAACATGGGTGCAACAACAAAGATAGATCTTATTTGGGACGTATCCCTACAAATTGAAGAGGCAACAGCACCTGTCAAGCAAGGTAAAGACTATAAGACTTGAGAGAAGCAATGTCATTCTTCATGAGAAGGTTTTCACTGTGGAACAGGTTTTTCACTCCCAAAAAGATCTGATTCTCGCCAAAAAAGGTAAACTGGGTGACCATGGAGTCAACAGAAAGCAGAAACCACAGTCTGTGATAGTTGGGACGTCCGTGACTGAGATATTGAAGTACACCTTGGTGTTTGTGTAGGCCAGGATGAAGATCAACACCAAGGAGTACATCAGCACCATCCTGAAGAAAGGTCTTGTTCCCGGGGCCCAGCAGCACTTCCAGAATGAGCCCTAGACCTTCCAATAGGATGGTACCCCCCTCCACACATCCAAAGAAAAGCAGCGGTGGTTTGAGGGCAATTTATGTGGCTTTAAAACAAAACAGTCTGGCACCCTCTAGCTTCGGCCTAAATGTCATAGATTAATCCATGTGGTTAATTCTTGAGAGCAGAGTCTCTGTCACCCCTAGCAAGAATTTGAATGACCTGAAGACCAAAAGGTTGACTGCTTGGTAATACATACCTGTGGACACGATGCGTGCAGCATGCAAGTCCTTTCCAGAGAGATTTCGGGCTGTGGTCAAGGCTAAGGGTGACCAGTTTGAATTAAAGTTATGTAACAGCTTTTTGAAACTTGTGTCCACCTATGTTTATAATTATGTAATTGGTTATATGATTAGTACTTTAATAAACATTTAACAGAACTTTCCGCGAACCCTGTATATGTGATTCATTTAAAAAATTGTGGAGAAATAATCAGACAATGTTAGTTTTGGAGTACTTAAGAGATAAATAACATCTGATATTATTGACTTAATTGCCCAACTACCAACGGATTTCGGACTTGTTTTCTGTTTCTTGTCAATAAAAGGTTGCGTGATATATTAAATGTAACGACGTTTATCATGTTGTCATTTTATTAAAAGACTTCACAGAACTAAGAAATACAGTATACACTAGAGGGTATCGTTCAAAAGGAAAATTGAGATAGTAATGGTATAATTTCTATCATTTGTTAGTAAAAAACAGAATAAATAAAAACACTTTCGCCCTTTGGCAAAGAAAATACTATTTTTCGACTTCTTAATTTAAATACTACTGTATTTCAAATATAATACAATCACACGTATATAAAAATCATTTTCTAATAAATATCTAGATATCAATATCCTTATTCTAAAATATTTGTGTTGAACTACGAAATAATGTTTTTATTGATTTCTTTCCGTCTAAAAAATTAATTGTAATGTTTCTTGTTTCTAAATTTTTGCAGTTGTTTTCTGAATTTCAATGTGTATAAAATATAGTCACGTCTCTGATTGTAGCACTAAACTATTTGAGAAGCCTCTGAAACAAGTTTACAGCTCTTTCTATGGATTGAGAAAACAAGGAAAGTTTTCAAGTTGTAAAGGCCTTTATGGGACTAGAATTATAAAATAGATGGAAAAGATATGGTAATAGTTGATATTTTTTTTCTTTTTCATAATAAGATTTAACCAATTTTGTCTTAGCGATCCTTGAATCGAAACCATTATATCTTAACGTAAGCAATTCTCTTTTTGAATGTTAATAATTAAGCTTTTTTATTCTGTCTCTTCTCTTCTAACTTTTTGATGAATAAGAGTATCTGTAGGAAATGAGCTGGATATTTGGATTTGGATATTGCTACCACTGCTGTATCTGACAGTCTAAACCTGCAAGTCACAAGTAATCTCAATGCCAATGAGTACATGAAGGACTTGGAAGATCATATCATGCCCTGGATTGAGAAGGTTGCTCCTGGGAGGCCATTCGTCTTGTCCAGAGAGTCTCAACATTGTTTGATTGGTGGGAAGAGGTAAAATGCCCGACCCATTGCAAAGTATTTTACTCATCGAGAAATAGTCACCCTTGGTAAAATCGAAGTATCCTCAAGAGCAGTTTTTAAAAATATAAATTATAAATTATTTAGTGGGGGATATGAAGATTGTATAATGATTGGATATAGTAAAATCATTCAACACTTACGTGTTTACAGTAGAATTGGAGGAGGATAGCAACAGATCTGAAATATTGCCCCGAGAGTGAGACTTTTTTTTTAGCATACTATTAGAAGAAGAGGGGGATCCAAGATGCCCAATCAATATTAGGAAGATTGATGTTATCAAAGATGATTGTGTCAGAGCAAGTTGATCTTTAATATGTAGAAATTTATTGGTCTTCATTATGCTTAGTACTAGGAAAACGATATATTCAGAAAATACCCTATGATTGTCACATTGGATTTTGCATATTTGGAAGTTGACTACAGAGATCTCTCTAACTGAATAACAGCTGAAATCTTCAGAGCAAAAGACCGTCACAACACCTCCTCCTCTTTTTTTTTTTGATTTTATTGGACCCAAGGTTAATAGAAATACAATGTTAATTTGGCTTGCTCGAATTTTCAATTTGATGTGTCGTACTGACTGCTGGGCAAGACAGGCAGATTATCACAGAACAATCAACCAATCATAGTGTATGACGTCATTATTGCTAGAATTTTCAATTTTATGTATCGTACCAAATACTGGGGTAGAAAGACAGATTTTGACAAAACACGTAACCACTCATACACTATAACGTCAATATAAAAAGTGTTGTGGAAGTCAAACCTTGTAATAGTATAATATTGTATTTCTATTAACCTTGATTGGACCCAGGTTTTGCTCACCGGACCTAGACCCCCTGGACTTATTTGTGTAGGGTGCAGTTGAACGATTTTCCAACAGATCCTCCTGCCATACAAAATCCAAACTGATGTCTAGGACCCGGAAGGAATTCTGGAATCTGCCAAAAGAAACTTATCATCAAGACCTTCTCCCGTTTCTGAGGTTGAGTTGAGGCTGTTATTGAGACCGAAAGCGATTATGTGGAATAGTATATTATTTTTTTTATTGAACTTTCATTCGGTTTTGGTTTTTATTAAAATCGTATGACTAGTTGAGGAGAAAATCAATTTAAAAATAAAATTGTGTTGGTCGTTTAATAGAGGTCACATCCTTCATTTAAAAACTAGAGACTTCTTCTTTACTTGATATATTTTATATTGACGTACCACAAAGATTAATTGGTCAATATTGTATTTGAACTAGATTTAGAGCTATCGAGTTCGGTCGAGTTCAAGTTTTTGAGTATTGAGTCAAGTCGAGTTCAAGTTGAGGCGATGAGAAATATTTAAGTCTGTGGAACTATACCTTAATAAGACAGCCAATTATTATTGATAAAATAATGATTGGCTTTCTTCGATAGTATTTATTTGCATTGTAGGAAATCGGTTAAAAAAGTTGTAGCTATACAATCAATAGTCTTGGAAGTCACACACTTGTATGTATATAAATGAAATTTGTCTATCAATCTTGATGAATACAACGATAACTAAATGAAAAAAAAACACACTCTTATATTCAGCGAAGAGGTTTACATACAAAAGTATATAATTAATAGAAACTTAAGTAACATAGTACTGATTTTCATTTAAGTACGGAAGGTAAACATTATTTTCAAAACAAAACATTTCTGTTTCCATTTGTATGTATATGAACAAAATTTCAAAACAATGAGCACAGGTGTACACCACCCTTCCAGCAACCAAAAATTCAAAAAACACAGCTGTGTAAATGAACACGGACTATTCAGCACCAAATTGACGGGGCTCTTGATAAACTTTTATGGATACCACAAAACCGAAGGAAGGTCTCGGGACTTGCACTAAATTTAGCCGATTACTAAAAAAACATAGCAAACCGTGAGTCCTGGAGTCAGAAACAACTGCCATGAGCACGACCAAGCCTAAATTGAATAATTTAGTATTAAACATAACGGGTGACCGTTGTTTGGAGATCCCTGATTTATAACCGCATATTATGAAAGCTACAAATGAGAGTAATATTTTATTTTTCAAAAATAGCATATTAGAAAAATTAGACAGCAATTAGACTAAAGAAAATTTTTTATTAAAATTTATTTATATGGAATTATTCTATAAAATGTAGAAATCACTGGAAATAAGAAGAATCTACATATATTCGAATAATTCGAGTTTTGATCATTCGTGTTCGAGTGACGATTATTTTTTAAATAATTTTTCTTTTCAGAAAATGGTAGGGTCTAGTAAAATTAAATACTTTTTTTTAGTTAAACTTCAGGTATCCTTTCTCTTTGAAAGAGGCTATGATAAAACTTCAAAAAGCTTAAATGACGTAGTGACTAACTAGGTTGTTCCAGTTGTTGTAATAACCATACAAGACCGATAAGGGCCGGTTCGAGAACTGACAAAAAGATCGGACTAATTTAACTTTTTTAGACAAATCCAACACTAATTTTATCTCTTTGATAACATTTGTTACATTTTACACTGTATAAAACATTTAAACAC
This sequence comes from Lepeophtheirus salmonis, assembly GCF_016086655.4. Classification (NCBI taxonomy): domain Eukaryota; kingdom Metazoa; phylum Arthropoda; class Copepoda; order Siphonostomatoida; family Caligidae; genus Lepeophtheirus; species Lepeophtheirus salmonis. Next base: position 28,256,453 of record NC_052138.2, on the reverse strand, counting down.
ACCAATTATGTCCTAACATATTTATATTTCAACTGCGTAATTGGCTAAAAGGGACATTTGTTTGTTCAATAATTAACTATTGATGATGTAATTCAATATTTGAAATCATATGTCACGGCATTACCTCATTAACTCAAAAATATGCATTGTATTTTGTGGTCCGCTGTCGATGTATCTCCTTCCTTTCACTTTATACAGAGTGCGACAGGGAATTTAAAATAAAAATTATTCTTTCCCCACTAATTAAGGTTTTAGGTGACATCTCAAGTAATGCTCCGATGCATGTGTTGTTTTTCTTGCGCATTGTTTTAACTTGATCAAAATTGGACAAAGAAATGAGTGAACAGGAATCAAAAAGGCAAAGTTTTCGGATCTTCTCGACGAGGATGTTGTTCGAAAAATAATTTCAGAAATTGTCTACATAACTGTGAGGACAATTCGGAACATCAGGGTGGCCAAGGAGAATGGGAAAGGAGTCAAAAGGAAGACAGAAAGTGGAAGAAAGGGTTTGAAGTCCCTGGAAACCAAGATATAGGAAGAACCAACAGCATCAATGTGCCACTTGGTGGACGAGATCAACCTCGGGAGGACAGTTTATGATGACCTTAGCCTTAAAAGCTTTGTCAGAACTCCAAGACATCTCCTCGCCGAAAGGATGAAGGCTTGAGAGATGCAAAAAAAGTCCTTAATTACTTGAAGAGACATCCGTCGACTGTTTAACCACAGAAATGACAGATTTATAGCAGAATCACATGAGGAAGTCCAGAGTACCTTCCGGATCACGCACCCTCCCTCAAAATTGAAAAAGAAGAAAGGCCCGAAATCAATTGGTAATTAGTAAATTATTCATAAGTAAGGAATCTTTATTCAATAATTGTTGAGAACTGTTCACAGCTTTACATGTGTTAATTAAATTAAATTAATCAACGTTCAAAAACACTGATTGGAAGGAAAGAAAAAGACACATCGACAGCTCCCAAGAAAATAAACTATGTATTTTCAGGGGTACCCATAGGGAGAGAACTGGAAGGGCTGTAGCCCCCTATTCCCCAAAAAATTTAATCGGAACTTTTTTAATATTTAAATTTTATTTTTATTGAAATTTTTTTTAAATTTTTTTCCAAAAAGTTAATAATTTTGAGAATTTTTGAGCTGTGGTTTTTTTTTTCAATAAATTTTATTTTTGAAATTTTTTACAAAAAGTTATTATTATCTGAAATAAATGGAATTGTTAGGGCGGTATAAAATTAATAATTCTGGTGGTGCCCCTGATTTTTGTGTTAGCGAGGTAACTACGAACTAATTTCTGTCTTTTTTCTATTAATTTTTGGTGAAAAGGTTGCAAGATTCAATGAAGGTAACGACAGGATGTAAACATTTGACATGGACGTTCCAAACCCGTATAAACCTATACCACTATTTTCCTATATTTTATTTCTGCGTTTTCTCTTCCTCTCTTTCTGCAGAGAAACTCATTGCATAAATGAATATAGAAAGTAAAATACATCATGTGTGGCGAAATTATGTATTATCAGTTGAGTAAGGGACTCTCTAATCCATAGACGAGTATGGAAATTGCCATCTCGAAAATAGAGAAGATTCCTGAACAAGTGTACTGCAGATATATCTAATAGAAAATTTAAAAAAAATCAACAAATGAAAAGATTTTGTTGTTTTACTCTCTTCAAAGCTAAGACTTCAAACGAGCAAATCCATATCAAACCTGGTAACATTGATGAATCTGCAAGGATAGTGGACAATGGAAATAAAGACAGGGATCCAAAAGTGCTTCCAATCACAAATTATGTAATTTTCTTCATTCTAGACTATTTATTAATGACTACTTCTTTTCTAGATGGGTGCCAATTTCAATAGAAGCAATGTGCTTAATAGCCCTAGTTTTGGAAGCAGTCAGCAAGTTTCTATTTCTTGTCCTCATTTAGTCATTGAGAAAAACGCAAACTCGGAGGTCTCCTCCGAGTACAGAAATCCATTTCAAAACTCTCTTCGTTGTGAGAATCGAAACAATCACTCATTTCGACTTTATGGTTCTTCGAGCCAAAGACGGCCTCCATCCCATTCATCTATAACCAAAACAAGTAGTTTTAAAAGAATGATGAGTTTCCGTTCCTCAACAAAAAGGGATTTGGAAATCTGGACATTTCAAATGAATTTCCTAGGACAAATCTATCGAAAAAAGGAGCATTCTTTTGATAAATAGTGCCAATTGTATGATTGGTTCAGGGGCGTCCGCAGGATTATATTTACCGAGGGGGGTACTTGGTTTTGAAAATCTTTCCAAAAAATAATTAGAAATTAACTTTGTTGGAAAAAAATTTCAAAAATTAAATTTCAAAGATAAAATTTTTTTGGAAAAAAATTTCAGAAATAAAATTTAAATACAAATTTTTTCGGGAATTTTTTGGAAAAATCTAGTCATTAAAAAAAAATTTTTTTTTTTTTTTTTCACAAACTTTTCAAATATAAATTTATTGAAACAAAATTTCCAAAATTAAATTTCAAATATTAAAATTTTTGGAGAAAAATTTAAAATATCCATACATTTCATAAAAAAATTCATTTTTATGAAAAAAATTGAGATATTAAATTTCCTTGAAAAAATAAAATATTTTTTTTAGGGAGGGGTAGGCAGTGCTTCCAGACTACCTCCCTGCGGGTTCCCCTGTAGTTGTACTAACCCTATATGGACAAAATTATGATTCATTTTGAAAAAAAATTTGAAATGTTATATTTTTTGACCTAGTATAACCCTATTAAAAAAAATATATTTGATTTTCCAATCAAGGATTTTCATTGGTATCCTTTTAAATGTACAATTATATTATAAAAAACTTTTGTTATCATTTCATAATATCCATGCCTATTAAAAAACTACTGTAAAATTAACGTTATTAAAAATTCTATTTATTCTAAATATATATATTGTCTGCTAAATATAAATTTGATGACTATAGATTTACAATTAAACTATCCGCTATTAAAGATAATAGGATTTTGTATTTACTGCATTGCCATTTCGTTTTCATAGAGCATTTTGGAATTTGATAACACTGTTGTGTAAAAAGGGATTTAGGAAAATGAGATACTTGGTATATACAACCTTTGGTTTGAGGAATCTATTACCAAGTATTTTCTTTGGATTTGCAAATTGAATTTCAAGATTGCTATTTGATGGCCGACCTTCCTTTTTTATTTAGGGTATTTCCTTGGAAAAGAAGTTCTCTAGAAACTTTGTTTTTATCTGTATGAAGATAATCTTGTTGATTGGAAGGATTACTAAGCTTAGCAGAATCTCTTCTGTATAGGAGTCAACAGTTTATAATAGTCACGTCCAGCAAAAAAACTATTTTTAGTTTTTTATTTGCTGTAATCTTTGATAAGTTTCCATGGAATTGTAGTTCTATCTTTATTTTTAGTGGATTTTGAAGAAGAAGGTGCAAATGGGGTTCACTCTTCTTCATCAACGTTGTCCTCTGGTCTGCGTTATCTGTTTCAACAAATTCCTCATCACTTTCTATTAAATTATACCATAGCTTTATATATATTTATTATACTAATAAAATCAAAAGCGTAAACAGACTTTTTGAAAGATAAATTGGTCCAATAAAGGGGCGGACGCTGAAAGTTGTTTTTTTGGGGGGGGGCTTTACCCCCTCCTCCTTTGCATCTTCTTCCAGACTTGTGCTGCAACATCTTTGGATATCCCTGTAACAAAAATTTGGTTTCATATTCGTGATGACGAGGAAAATATTTTATACTTCAATAAGCTTTTCAAAAGGACAGACACATAAAACAATTTAATTATGTTAATTACGATAGGATTTTAAAATTGAAACTAATTATTCAATCCTAGAGTATTTAGCTACCATTGATAATTTAATTAGGTTATGCACTTCGTTGGAAGTATGGATTTACGACCATCAATTTCTTGACATCCTTGACTTCCGAACTCAACGCAAAACGAAAAACAAATAACGTCATTTCTGAAGATAATTACAATTATAGAGCAAAGTACTTTGTATTAAAGAAGTAACTTTGGATCAGAAGTACAGGATGGAATAATCTTAAGATAAAATATTGTTGTTTTTTTTACTACGTAAAATGGATATTTATATTGCGTACTTTTAGTTTAACAATCCTCCATATATGGGCAGAGAATAAGGAATGTAAAGTTGCGTGATCAAATGTTCCGAAATTAAATTAAATTAATTTGATTACTTATTTTAAGAGAAGGAGATTACCCCTAATTTAAAAAGGTTTCATATCAAATGCATTTTATTAGTATTTATTACAAATGAATTAATCTAATCGACCTATTTATATTAAATTTAAAAACTTTTCAAGCCACCTTCTTTAATGTTTATATATTAAATATTATATTAGGAAATTAAAAAATTAAGCTAAAAAATCAATCAAAGTCGACATTTTTCTCAACAAATCTTTTGAAGCTGTAGTATAAGGTTAATTTGGTCAGTTTTAAGCTATAATATAAAGCAATTAAATCAAAATATTAGCTTTTAATTATAATACTTCATTTTCATAAGAGTAACATCAACAAAAGAGCATATAACATCATCAAAGTAATAAAGCGAAAATATTTGGCATCTCCGGATATATGGTTCAAATATCAATTACTTCCAGGAAAGTTGGAGCAAAACTCTTTAATGACCAGAAGAGTAATATTTTTTTTGTGGATAGATTAATGTTTTCATTATATTTAACAAAGATCTCACATAGATTATAAATATCTTCATAATCTTTAAATCGAAAGAGTACAGGATATGTTCTAGAACAAATACTGTATATATATAACATTCGGAATAATTCAAAATCTATCCATTCATAAAATCACAATATGGAATTATAAACATAAAACTAAAATACGTAACAACTTGAAATTTAGATACTGTGTTCACAATTTGAAAACCCATATGACGTCATAACCAATTCACATGTAAAATTGCCCTAAATCAAATTGTTTCTTTGGACTTATCTAGACCGGTTTTTTCTTTTAGACCAGTCCGGACCGAACTTTTCATTGAAACCGCTCTAGAGCAAACTTTTACCGTACAACAAAAATCATAACCGTCTCAGACCAGTGCAAGATTTCCAGACCGAAACCCAACACTAATATTTATAAATATATTTTATTATGCATTTCAAAAAAAATATATATATTTGTAGCAACCTGAATCTTCCGATGAGTTCATGTGAATGAACAGGTTTTATTATTGATATACTATGTACTTTTGATACAGGAAATATATTCAGTCTCTAGTCAGAAATCATATTGTGTAGTTCCTTTATATTTACACATATATACTAAAAGTAGACAGGAGTTCATCACTCCAACCAACTTTCTTTTTTACTATATCTCAAGAGGACAATATTTCATTTGCGCCCCAAAAGGCATATAAATGTTTTTATTATCTTTAAATTACTATTTCTTTTTTTTTTTTTTTTTTCCTAGTAGCCAAACTTGAAGCAGTAGTTCTCTGAACTGGACTTTTTTTAGAAGTATTGCTTGACCACCCTCAAATATAGATGGAACTGCATCTTTTTAAGATACGGGGAGAAAGAATCAGTTCGTTAAATTGTAAAAATTTTGTGTCTTAAAGTGTTTGCTACATAATAGTAAATTTTTACTCCGTTCCTAATTTTTCCTACAAGTATAATAATACTTGTATTGATACTTTTGACAAACTTGACATAAATATAATTGAAAGAGAAATAAATAAATAGTAATCGCTATGAAGTAATATGATTAAAGGATATCTTGCTATAGCGTTTATCCAACTATGGAGGTGAGTTTCATTTTTTATAAGCAGCCATTGGCAAAAAATATTGCCATCCTTGGATTACCAGAGTAACCTAATCTAAAAGTTGGAGAATAACATGTTCCCTATGCACATTGTTGTCAATTAATTACGAATATTGAATTCCGATCCAATAATACAAGGAACAATAAGGGGGAAATTTTGTACATATGAATTGAAGACAATAATCGAATTTATCTATGTGCGCAGAATCCAAAAATGATTCGAGTTTTTTTCTCAGTCATCTGAATTCTGAAATATCTGGGGTTATAGTAATTCCGGACTATTATCGTTCATAGTCATTTTTTACCCTTAAAACAATCCTCAAATTAAAAGTAAGATTAATAAAACTTATGTAAAAGTGTTTTTTTAAGATTAAAAAGTATTTTTATTGATTCTGTATCTTGTTCTGAACTCGATATATTTCCATTTTTAGGTTGAAAAATGATGAAAAATAACACTCTTCTTTAGACCCTTATAACTTATTCATAATACATAATGTTGAGGAATATTTTTGCTTATATTATATTCAATATTCAATGTATAATTTAAAAAAGATTTAATTAAAAATATGTATCTCCTTGGATTTTTTTTCTATTTTGTAGTAATCCCATTTTAATGGGGGTTTAATAGCAAATAGTCAATTTCATCATCCTATTTTTCCCATTTCAATGCCCATTTATGACGTTATACCTTGTAAAAGGAACATCGAGACAATCGAAGGAAAATACTTCTATCTTGATCATCCATCTCAAGAGATGTTCGAATTCCGAATTGCAGGGGGGACGATGGGAGTATAATTCCTCCGAGGAAAACTACCAGACATCATAAGGGAGTAGAGTAGACTCATTCCTTGGGTATGAGATACGGGCAAATTTTAAATTTGAATGATAATAATCCCAAATTACTATAGTCCCAGATATTTTAGAATTCAGATGAAGAAAAACTGAGATCAGTTTTGGATTTTACCCTTAAAGCTAAATTCCTTTCTGGGCTTGAATTCATTTGTACAAAATAAGTGTTCCCCTGTATAATAATTAAATACACCATTTTAATTCCTTTCATAGCCAATTTTTCTTTTCTCTTAGCTAAGGGATATTGCTGCAGACGTTTGATGGTTGACCTCAATAATTGATAAAAAAGCTGAACAGTCCCTTAAATCAAGGTTAGGTCATTTTAAAGACATCAAAAAACCCAAAGTGGCGTTTTTCATCCTCGATAGTTTCTAGGTCAGAGATCCGCAGATGGTTCCTTCTTGTGACTATTTGGATAAGAGTAACATCAACAAAAGAGCATATAACATCATCACAGTAATAAAGCGAAAATATTTGGCATCGTCTGAGAGAGGGTTCAAATATCAATTACTTCCAGGAAAGTTGGAGCAAAACTCTTTAATGACCAGAAGAGTATTTGCCCCTTTTGCAAATAAGCAAGATAGACTACTGCCCATCTGTTCTGGAGCTGGAGGCTTTTAAGTGTAACTTATGAGCAGATCTCATAAAGACTGCTGTATAATTTTGGAGCAACAACTAGTAAAGATACATTTTTAGGACACTATTCTGAGAAGGGGGGAGGCAAGCTAAACAATTAATAAATTCAAAAAGAACTAAGAAGGAATTAAACCTTACATACATCATTCCCATTATTAATTTACATATTTAAGTTATTCAAGATATGGACTAGTGATTCAGTTAACTGAAGACTATGCCAGTAACGTTATTGAATTTTTAATTGTTCTTCTGTTTGGTTTTATTTTTATTTTTAGTTTGATAATTTTCCTATTTTTACCAGGTTTTTTTTTTACGTTAAAATTTTTTAAGCTTTTGGTTTTGTCGAAAAGTTTCTATTTAGTTCTGAATAAAGTTACGCATTGTGTGCAAAAAAAAATTGTAAATAAAATTTCAAAATTTCAGATAGTTGAGCGCCAACCGTTGAACTTTTGTTTGATCAACGGTCATTTTATGGTTAAAAATCCTTTGTCTAATTCTCTCTTCTGTTTTTCTTCTCTAAACCTCCTGTATAATATCCTTCTTTTTTTTAATTATGTAAATATAAATACCAACATGCATAATTCTTAGAATTTACGATCTTTATTTTTTGTTTTATATGAAGTAGTCGTTTGTTAGTCAAAAAATCGTTTTTAGAAAAATGTTATTTTAAGGACACCATGCCCTTAAGAACAAAAAAATTCTTACTGGAACCGTCTCTGGAGCCTTATAAGGTACATAAAAAATTCACCAAAATCCATTCATTGTTTTGGCCGTGAATCCTGTACACACAGCCATTCGCATTTAGGTTCTAGGACAAATGGCTGAAAACATTTTTGCCGAAGGATATTTCTTTATCATCATGTGTCAAATGAATTAATGGATCTGAACCGAACTCATTGAAGCTATATCGTCCAAGTAACTTAATAGTAAACACCGTACCGAACAAATCACTTCAAAGTGAATTATTTATGTACTACAAATAGCTATCCTGCGGCGTTACCTTACTAACACAAAAATATACTGTGTATTTTGAAATTTTGTCAGATGTCAATGTTTCTGCTACATTTACTCTAAAGCTTTAAACCAAGTAGTGAAACGAGGACCGACATGTTCAATAGCTGAAAAATGTCTTGGTGCACAGAAACTTTTTTCTCCCTTAGAGGTACTGTTTCGTTATTATTTGGAGATATAATTAGGAGTTCTGATGATATGTGATATATTTTAGTATTTAGAAAATGCTCATTCTAGGTATGGAAGTTGGAATTAGCTGAGCTAGATAAGATTTTTATAATATGAAGTTTTGTTAACCCACTAATTTGTTTATTCGAGCTCATAGATGATTTTATGATTTTATAACTAAAATATGGAGTCCAAGACAAGTCTCGAGTCCAAGTTCCCACGTCTAACAATAATTGACTATTGTATCTTAAATTATACATTTATTATGATGACAATAAATAAATTATAAATGTATTGTTGAAAACTCATCCTTTTTTAAGCGGGAATTTACAAAAGGAAGAATCCAAGGTTAATAGAAATACAAGGTTAGACTGTCATGTAATTGAGCATGCTAGAATTTTCAATTTGATGTATCGTACCGACTACTGGGTAAGACAGGCAAATTTTGACAAACTACGCAAACAATATTAGTTGATGACGTCACTTTTGGTAGAATTTTCAATTTGATGTATGTTACCGACTAGAGGGTAAGAAAGACAGATTTTGACAAAACACACAACCACTATGACATCAATATAAAAAAGCACGGTGTGTGTAGTCTTGTATTACTTAATACTAATTAACTTTATTCTGTAATTTATACGTGTACTACATACATTTGAGACGCCGACAAACAAACAACAAAAGCAGATAACTGGCATGCAGCTACAGGAACTTTTGTGTTTAACCTTTTTCCCATCATTAACTCAGCTGGAGAATATCCATTGGGGAGAGGAGTAGCTCTATAATTTAATAGAACTAAATAAGGGTCTTTACTGCCTGATAACAGTCTTTTAACAGGTTGGACTGCTCTCTCTCCTTCTCCATTTCCTGGTGAATGTCCAGGACTGCTTGTAAGATGACGGAAACCATATTAATTGGTAAATAGTTTGAACTCTTTTGATGTATAATAACTGGCGTTATCAGACCTCACTTGATCTGGGATTCCAAATCTAGAAAATACCTGTTTCATCCTATCAATGACTTCCTTCGATGTTGTCGTTTGTAAACAAGCCACTTCAATCCATCTTGAATAATAGTCCACAAGAACAATGTATTGTTTCCCATTTACTTCATAAACATCCGTAGCAATATATTGCTACGGCCTTTCAGGAAGCATTGTAGCATTTTTCCTGTTGGCTTGACATCTCCGACAATTTTCAATAAGTTCTTCAAAAATTTTCATTAATCCTGGCCACCATACCGTGTTCTGAGGCAAAGCTTTAAATTTGACAATACATTGATGTCCTTCATGTATTCGATCTAACACATCCAATTTCATTGTAGAGGGAATCACTACCCTAGTTCCCATCATCAACAGCTCTCCTACAACTATCATTTCTACTCAATAAGCGTAATATAGTCCAACAAGTCCTTGAACAAGATGTTTATCAGGCCATCCTTCTGATGCATAGATCAAAATTTGCTTACAAACTTCATCTTCTTGCTGATGATGCATAATTTCTTCTAACTTGCTATTGGTGACAGGTATTTCTTCTAGTATATGATTTGCATATAATTCCAATTCTTCATAAAATGTATATTCTTCCTTATTATCCATTGGAGATTGTGAAAGTGTATCAGCCGTATTCAAATTTTTACCCGGAACATGTATTGACGTAAAATAATATCTCATTAGCTTCATCCTCATTCTTTGAATCCTTACTGGAAGTTGATCTAAATCCTTCGTCGGCAATAACGGAATCAACGGTTTATGATCCGTTTCTAATAAAATGTCTTTACCCAGAATGTAATCTGAAAATTTGTCACTCGCAAAAGTTGACGCTAAAGCTTCTTTTTCGATTTGAGCATATCTTCGCTAAGCTTCTGAGAGACTTTTGGAAGCATACAACACTGGCACCCATCTATCATCGTGCTTTTGCATGAGGGCTCCTCCCAATCCATAAGAAGAAGCGTCCGCTGAGACTTTCGTTTCTAATGAGGAGTCGTATATTTTCAATACCGGCTTACTAGTGAGACTCTTCTTTATATCCTCCAACGCCTTCTCCTGCTCCGGACCCCAATACCATCCACTAGTAGATTTTAGAAAATTACGTATGGGATGCGTCCTAGTTGTTTAATCTGGCAAGAATTTCATGAGCTGATTGACAGTTCCCATCAACCCTCTTACCTCACTAACATTTTCTGGAGCTCTCATCTTCATGATCGCCTCAACTTTCTCTTTTGAGCTTTCTACACCATTTTCTCCAACAATATGACCCAAGAAATCTATTCGGCTTTGAGCGAATCGACACTTTTCCTTATTTAAAGTTACTCCAGGATCTGTCAACTTCCTTAAGGTTTTTACAGGACATTCATCGTGCTCCCCTTTTGTCTTCTCGAACACAACAATGTCATCCATAAGACAAACTGCTCCTTGTTGACTTCCCAAAACCCTATAGATTTCACTTTGAAACTTCTCAGGGTCTGATTTAATTCAAACGGTTATCCTTTTGTACCACAACCTTCCAAACGGCGTTATAAAAGTAGTGAGCTTTCTGGATTCTTCCTCCATACACATCTGTTGAAATCTTGCGTAACCATCCAATTTGGAAAAAATCTTGGCTCCTCCCATTAAAGAAATAGTATAATCCACTGTAGGAAGCATAAGTCGTTCCATTTTCACTGCTAAATTCAATTGGGTTATATCTACACAAATTCTAACTCTGTCCTTTCCTTTCGGAACTACTACCATAGGAGAACACCAGTCTGATGGCTCCATGCCATCTAATGCCATCTAATTTTACGAGCTTTTCCAATTCTTGTTTTACTAGAGATAGAAGTGGAATTGATATCCTACTTGGATCATGACACTGTAAGGCTCCACATTCGATTCAATTTTGATTTTGTATTCACCTTCCAACCTCCCAAGTCCATGAAACATAGATTTGAATTCCGGAGAACTAATCGGATCCGTTGTTACTTGCTGGATAAACTTGACCACTCCTAAGGCACTACTGGCCTCTCTTCCAAGTAATAGAGAACCAGAAGAAAAACATATATTTCTTCCTGAATCTTCCTGTCTCTTTTCTTAATCTCTCCTATGAACACAATAATCACAGGTAACTTCTTAGGATCCGGTCCATTCAGTAATTTTGTAGGCTTTATTAATAAAGATTTATTGAAATGAAGATCATAAACACTTTTGGGTACCACCGTTACATCGGCCCCAGTATCTATATTGAAATAAAGGCGTTTGCCTCCCACATACACTTCAGTCCTCCAAGCACTATTACTATTCTTGTTTGCTATTGCTTTATCTCCAACCCTTCCTATGAAATAGTCCGGTGAACCAGGTAATTCCTCCACAACCTCTTGAACCATCCTTTGCTGATTTCTGCACACTTTACCCCAGTGCCCAGTTCCCTTGCATTTGTTGCATTTACTACCATTTGCTGGATATTTGTCTCTCGGGTTTTCCACACCACTTGAAAGATTTTCTCATTTATCCTTGAGGTTCTAAGTTCTGGTGCTTCACTTTATCCTGATGTCTTTTGTCTTTCTTAAATCTTCGGGTTCCTATCCCCTGAACTTGAACCTTTGACTCCTTTTTAATATCAAGGGCCCATCTTCCTGAACATTCTTCCACTCTGCATTCATGCACGGCCTTTTCCAGTGTACGATCACCATCTCTTAAGAGCCTTGATTTCACCTTGTCGAAGTACAATTTTATCTTTGATAAACTCGTCCCTCATATCTCCATAAGAAAATGTATTCACAAGGGTATTAATCTTGGATATAAAATTATCAAAATTTTCTCCCTCCTCCTGTATGCATCGATTGAATTTATATCTCTCATACGTTACATTCGTCTTTGGAGTGCATATTTTTTGAAATTTTAATAAAATAGTCTCTGGGTCATTCTTGTCCTCCTCTGGGACATATCCTGCCTCTTCTTCCGTTCCTGCCGCGGGTGCACACACAAATCCATTATAAATCCTAAGAGCGCCTCCTCACCTACTAGGTTTAAGAGGATATAACTTCTTCTTTCTTTGGACCCCTTGTCCTGTGGTTTCGTTTTACTCCTGACACCATGTGTAGTCTTGTATTACTTAATACTAACTAACTTTATTCTATAATTTATAAGTGTACTACATACATTTGAGACGCCAATAAACAAACAACAAAAACATAAACAGACATAAGTAAATACATACATAAAATATAATGTATAATGATACTAATAAACACGACATATTCCACAGGTGTAATATGTCGTACACACGTTATGTATAACCTTGTATTTCTATTAACCTTGGAAAAATCAAAGAATAAAATAATTCCTTCTTTTCCAAAAGTGATTTCAGAGTATAATAATCAATCAATCAACTTTATTATTTATAATATTAATATTATACTTAAATACCACCATTTGTCTACGCCAGTAAGAAAAATAACTGACGTCATATGAAAAGCGACATCGTACAAAAAGTGTTAAAACGCTCCACCATTGTATCTCCTCAGGCTAACAATCGCGTTTTATTACTTGGTTTAAAGCATTATTTTAGTCTAATCTACGTTCTGAATATTGATTGGTTGAATTAAAATTAACCCTTGTTAAGTTGTGATCCCTTCTCAACAATTATTAAATAATAGTTTAATCATTGGGAAGAATAGGACATGAATAAACTAAAAAATATATATTATCTGTAAGGTAGTGTGAGCTACATTAGTTAGGCTAATATAGATTAGATTGCTTGAGGGCGCTGGTGTCTCCTCTATGTGATAATGATAATTATAATTTAGGGAGTTGTATTATTTTGTGGCAATACCGCACCATTCCCTGTCACCTTATTTACAAACTAGTATAAATAAACAACGCTATTTTGCACTCATGTCTGGCACAAAAAAAAGATCGCTTTACATGTCCCTTTCAACATGGGTATCCTGTATAATTTTGCCCGTACATCATACTTTCTCTTTCTATCTCGAAATTGGAGACCGCGACAGAGGATAGTTGACATTCAATTCTAGCAACCTTTTAATAATAAGTAAATAATCTCGGTACTTCAAGTGCAAAGTAATTCTATTGTCATGATTCATGGCAGATATAAGAAAAAGTCGTAATGTCTTACATAATTAGATATCTCAGGCCTCATCCCTCAGTCAACGGATGGGCTACAAGAGAAATCACCCCTTACCCCCCTTCGAATACTTCGCTTCGCATTCCTTCGCTTGACGTCCATAGGTTAATAGAAATACAAGGTTATACCATAACAAAAGATGATAATCCAGTAGAGAAAAACGCGTGCAAGGAGAAGGGGGAGAAAGACTTATGGTATCATTGTTTAAAATACTGATTATCACTGATAATCACATCAGTATTTATCAGTTGCCTGCTTTACTATGATTTTTGAGGGTATAACGAAAGTATTTAATAGCAAAATGTTTAATAAAGATATACTACGTATAATTGACGTAGACGTCACACTCCATGAAATTGTAATTCATTTATAACCATATGCTCAGAATAATAACTGATGAAACGACAAAGTAGAGGATTTCGAAATATGTTTGAAGTTCCAAGTTTAAAAAAGAAGGCTTAAATTAAATATAGTCTACATACTAAAAAATAAACCATCATACATTTATGTTAAATATACAAAATTAAACAATTATAATCATATAACTAATAACAATAAATTATAAATACAGAATATTGAAATAATAGATTGATACAAATAATATTTTTTTATTCTGACATCGGAATTCAGTTAAATATGTCATAACTTTAGGTTGCAAAACACAAGCGAGACGTGGAGTTTAATCCAAAAGATCATCACCCCTTTCACCTCATGTGGAAGTTGCTATAAACAATTGTGCACAGTATATATATATATCTCTACCGATGAGATTTAAATAATTATTAATAATAAAGTAAATGTCAAAATCCTAAAATTAGACAATAAATATACTAACAAAAAAAATGGTAGATTTAAATCCATCTCTTCTTCCAATATTATTGCGAACAGCTTTTAGAATCCTACTTTCATTTATTTCATGTTTATCTAAAAAAAGAAAAGTTAATTCCTGCAGTCAAATTTTAAACCTTAATTACTTATCTTAGATATAAAAATAAGACTCCTTTATAACTGATAAGACAATTCAGGCAACCATTCTTGACTTAATGTAGTTTTCTAACATAATATCGTAAAGATTTAGAGCAAAAGCTAATTATGTTGTAATGTCCGGTAATATTACTCCTTATTAAGAGCATCAAAAAAGATTTCCCCGTTATTTATCCTTGTATAACATCATACTATTATCATGAAGGATACACTCAATTGCTAATTATAATGCTACACCCAATGCAACAATGCGTTGTTGTGACCATTTAAGCAGTTGTTTTGGCTTTGATGAGTTTTCTGAACGCCATTTATTGGAGCTTATGAACCATAGTAACCTTAAGTGAACCTTAAGTGGTAAAAATGTAATATTTATTGCCTATGTAATAATGGAAAACATAATGATCATACCCAAGTCTTTAGTTGAAGAAACTTTTTCTTTGATTTTGGAGATGACATCATTACTAACATCCTCCATTAATTTAATGATAGCTCCTTGGAAAGGGACGGGTTTACCCTTGTATTTCTCAATAAATTTTTTGAACATAGAATGATTAGCAATGGATAAGGGTATATGAAATGCAATAAACATCTTTGTGAGATCAGAGTTAAAGTCTGACTTGATGTATTCATCATTAACTTGATTGCATTGATGAATATCCATGTTTTTAATATGAGATGAGGACAATGAGTGGCGTTTAATTTTAGACGGGGTACTAAAGGAACATTTATATCGACAAATCTGACAAGCCATCTGTTTCTTGTCCGGTAATTATTTCCAAATTCCTGGGCCTCAATTTTCAGAAATCCAGACAGAAGGCGATGTTATTTTAGGAATTTTATTCAGTTCTCTATCGAATATTATTATCTCATATTATATTAATATTGATTAGTAAAGGCGGGAATTGATATCGTTCTTGATAGAGGAAGATGTTATCATTTATTCAATGATACCATAAGTATTTCTTCCCTTCTCCTTGCACGCTTTTGTATCCTTACCAAAATTATCAACCTTGAACAAAACGTGTGTACGACTGATGTTTGACTTCCACCACACTTTTAATATTGATGTCATAGTAAATGAGTGGTTGCGTGTTTTGTAAAAATTTGTTTTTCTTACCTAGCAGTTGGTACGATTCATTAAATTGAAAATTCTTGCAAGCTCGATTACGCGATAGTCTAACCTTGTATTTCTATAAATCTTGGACGTACCAAAGTTATTTAGTTATTATTAAAAGGTTGCGAGAATTGTATTTCAACTATCCTTTGTCGCTGTCTCCAATTTTGAGATAGAAAGAGAAAGTATGATGTACGGGCAAACTTATACAGGATACCCTTCAACGTTCCCTAGCCTAACTTGAGTATCTGGCTAATATAGTAATTTAAAAAAATTATGTTGTATCTTGCATTAATCATTAATTTCATTTACCTAAATGTTTGCTGAGTGAAAGGAAAGTTGTTTACTACTCATTAAAAATTAGTTTTGATTTGACTCTGAATAGATTTAAATATTTATTTAATGCTAACATTAAAATGGCTATGAAAGAGTGTAAAAGGTTAATGTCTATCGAGTCAACCTGTGAGGATACATGAGAATGGTTTTGTTACAGAAGTCATTCTTTACGATGCCTACGGAGTTATATTAAAATGTAGTCCTTAATGGCATATTCGGCCCAACTTGCAAAAAATGAAAAAGTTTGTCCTTTCTGCTCAAAGCTGATGAGCAATTTGACAAAACATCTGCAATCTTGTAAATGTAGAAAAGTACAAAATGGGATGAGGACCTCCAATTTCGACAGTTTGCTGCCTGTTCAAAATAATACAATTACTGACATTTTAAACGATATCAAGAAGTATGGCTCAACTTTTTTACCAAGTTCAATCACAGAGCAAAATTATAATAATTATAATCTATACTTAATCTCCTCCAAGAGGATGACAAAGATTTTTCCGTGGCGCGTTTATTCTCCAAAGCTCATGAAGAAAATCAGTTAATAAATTTGTATTTATAGATTTTATGTCCTATTGGAAGTTTTTGATTGGGTGGGAGAGAAGAAAACAAAAGATTGAATCTCATTTATCTTTGAGTAGAACTGAACTCAAAAAACTCGAGATGATGTACCGCAAAAATGTAAGGTTTTTTTCATGAACAAAAACTCAATGATTCCTAAATCAATTCCCTGAGAATACCAATGTTTACTTGAATATCTTAAACAAATCAAGAAAGATAAATTATGGGCAATAACCTCCCATAACGTTATTAATCCTACACCGCATGGGTTATCCCATATTTTTGTAAAGTCAAAAAACGTTATAATTTGTCCAAAACTCCATTATATTTCTTTTTTTTTCTAATTTGGGATTATCATTTCTCTTTACCCACAATTAACGCTACATACCCAGTGGTCCATTAAAATCTGAACACTTTGAATTTTAAACTTCAATAAGATAATTGTTTATTAGTACACAATAGAATTTCAACAAAATTAATACTATAAATAGATGTGTATTTTAGCTCTCTTAACCATTAATAAAACCGCCCTTATTGGCGATGATGGCTTCCAGGCGGTAACAGAAGGCCTGGAACCCAGTGCTATCTGATAGTGGTTTTGGGAGCCTCGATATTTGGATGACGGACACTGCAGGCCTCCCCTCAACATGCGCCCAAAAATTGTAGTTTGGGTGGGTGGCATCAGGGCTTTAGGGGTGTCAAAAAAGAACTCAAAAGAATCTTGTAACAGGGGAAATGTTTTTCTTTCATTGTTAATGTCAAAAGTGGCCTCTCCACCCTCCCAAGGCTCTTTCCAACCACTTTTTTTTATAACTCTCTGGACTCCATTGGATCCAGTTTGGCCTTTTCGACAGAGCCCTTCTTCCTCTCCAATGTTTCAGACTTGCTGTCGTAATAGACGGTGATCCTGAAGACGCCCAACTGCTTAGACTGCACGAATGGAAATTCGTCGATCACATTCAAGTTATTTTCCATTTCTTTTATAAATTTACTATTTTATAACATAATTACCTTAGCTATTTTAGAAACAGATACCAAAACTTCATCTGGTCACCTTGAATCTCCCAATCTCTATAATATATGTTACTTTAAGTCTGCCAGGCTAGCTGATTTTGGACAGATCTAGCTGATTTTGGACAGATCTAGCTGATTTTGGACAGATCTAGCTGATTTTTGACTTGTATAGCTGGAAAAAGTATCATTTAACTAATAACTGGAAAGCTTAACTCAACTTTGCAATTGTTTAGCCAATTTTTAGTAATGTTAGTATATAAAAACATAAAAGTTTCACTGTAATTGTTCACTAACAGCCAATGTTGGATCAACATTGTAACAGGGTAATCTAGGCTGTTTTTAAAACAAGGATTGCTCTATACCACAGGGAAAGTACCCCTCCCCCTCTTTAACACCCTTGTATTTCACTCCCTGAACTTTTTTGCCCACATCGTTGTTATCATTATTGTTGAGAAGTAGAGTTAGTAAATAATAGAAGGCCAAAATTATAAATGAATGTTGATGTTTTTTAGAACGTTTGTTCGTCAATACAACTTTCAAGTTCGAATCAGAAAAGTAATTATTTAATCTATAAAAAATCAAAATTTTAATACTAAAATAAAAACATTTTTCAATTAAAATAAATACCTAGCACTAATTGTTTCGCATAGGCATTACATATATGCTTTAATAAGTATTTCTAATTAATCCCATAGCAAAAAATTGGCAAAACATTGACTTTTAGTAGGTTATTTTATAACATAAAATAACGAATTTTTGGTGGAGTATGTTCTATGTAGTATGATGTTATAATATTTATCAGAGAAGGGATTTTCGGATGACTCCTTTAATAAGGTAATATAAAGTCATAAATATCAAAAATAAATATTGAAATAGATTATTTACATCAAATTTTTAATATATGTATTAATTCAACAATACAAAAGTCAAATAGAATCATACCAAATCTTATCAAGTAATATATAAAGTATCGGAAAGTTTCTTAATACTGAATGTATATAATTTATATATCATATTTGATGAAATGTATTAAAACTTTATATAAAAAGTATTAGAAAAGACGGATAACGTAGAAAATCCAACTTTGTGCCACCCATGAGTAGAACCTTTGAAAGTCCAAAGTATTAATTGACAAATGTATTATCAATAGAAGTCGTGGATAGGATTCGAAACTTGTGACTTGACTTCGACGGTAAAGCTAATGTATACTGAACCCCAGCTAGCATTAACACAATAGACCCTATGTTAAAAGTATGGACTTGAAATTTCTTAGTTAAGCCAGAAATAAATCTTTTGACTCGAATTGGGTTCGTTTAAAAGATTCAAGGACTGGGTCTTGTAAGAAAAGACTTGAGACTAGGCTGGGAGTTGCTGTATATTGACTTTTCTGACCTCTGATTATCACTAGATGCAAGACATAACAACCTATAGTTTAGGTATTTCATTTTGATATCCATGACTATATTTCACCGCATTTAAGGAGTTTATTGATGATTCAATACTATTCCCCTTCACTGGTTCACAAAATTCGGAATAGTTCTGTTTGATTTTAAATGTTGAAATAATACATAGATTAAAAATTAGATAATTATTATTAATAAAATCTAAATAAATAGTGTTGACAAATGATGACTTCAAAAAAAGTCAAACACATCACTGATATCTACGTCATTAAGTTAAATTAATAATTACTTCATTATGGTTGTTAAAATATTAAATGTTTGGTCGTATGGTTGCTATTAATTGCAATAGGGTGTAAAATGCTGAGGTAAAAGGGCAAGATGCACTTGCTGGGGGGTAAAGGACAGGGGGTAGTTGTATGTACAGGGGGGGTAGAAGTCGCAGAATCCCCAAATAAAGATTTTGAGGTATCAAATGAAAAATACTGTTGTGCCTTGACGAGGTTGAAGAGACACAAACTATTAAATAAAGGAATCCAAGACGACTAAGAGAAATGAGGAGAGAATAGACGTGGAGGAATAAAGCAGCGATATAATTTAATAGGAACTCGTATATATTCTTATTAATACATAATCATTACTACTCTGACAAACATACACAATGCATGCCTATTTATAAGAATAATAATGAATATAGTACTTTATACATATATTAAATAATAACAAAAACTAAAAGATGAGAATTTAGGAAAGGAGTCCGGAATACATAACAGATATCCTCAATCGAAAGAAGAAAATAGAGAAAGTGAGGATATGTTTAGACATTTATTTTGAATATTTTATAGAAAATGAATTTATTATTTTGTTTGTGTTGAATTGTTTTTGTTTAGAATGTCCAGAATTATTACAAAAAATATATCAACTGCTTATCTTTTTGGTAAATCATAATTTAAGTGATGAATATTTGGCTTGTAATAAATGCAAGCTCGTATATAGTAATGTAAATCCTGTGATTTTTTTAGCTGGAACTTTATTTGGAATTTAATAATCTGATGAATCAATTTTTATTTTTTTCGCTTAGCAGTTGTCATTATTATTTAATTCTTGACTAGTGAGCATCTTTTCCTAAATAAATTCAATTATATTCAAAACCTGATTGAACTATAACCCGAGGATTTGTTGAGGAATAATAATGGTAAATCCTTGTTGAACTCTGAGTAGAATTGAGGATCTACTTCGGAGTAATTCTTGCCAATGTCCTTCTTTATATTTGATGGGATCTCCCTATTTTATTATAGTTTTATTTACACATTAAGATCTTATGAGTAATTGTCTTCTAGAGACTCCGTCTATACATGTGTCATATTCAATAAAACTTCATATTGACTCCTCATTTCAATCCATTTCATTAACAGTGGAATATTTTATGGCGCAGTGAACAATCAAGAGGGTTTGGTTAGATCTGTGATGGATTTGATGTCTCTAGTTGAAGTCACGAGGATCCCTTAAGCTTCCACGGAACCTATTTATAACCATTCTTATATCTTTGCTTTTTTTACTCGTTCTCTGAAACTGAACATAATGCCTACTGATTTGAGCAAATCAATAAATATGTTCAGGTGTCACTTCGACAATAAGCTCGGGGATGTTGTCAAGTTTATGTATACCTTTAAACTCATTTCAATTACTCAAAAAGAAGAAGTACAATACAATGAGAAGACAGAAGATTTCAGGCTTCAATAAAAGTGGTTGAATACCACTTGGATGGATAGATTCTCGATAGAGGATATTGCAAGTGAGGTTTTCGATCAGTTGGATTTGCTTCATCAGAATATTGAAAAAGAGTTCCCGACACATTACTCAAAAATTATGAATTTCATATTAAAGACTTTATTCAATACCTGATGAAGAAACAACACTGGATAAAAGTAATTACAAATCTGTTGATGGATTCGTATGGACGATATATTCAAGACAAATGATATTTTTCTCTCATAACCTCGTGGCCTTCAGAAAAAGGCCATACATTTTTGTTATTTTTTGCTATTTTTAAGGTTCAAAGCTGTTCTAATCTCTCGCGGGGAAGATAAGAATAAGTTATGTTAATATATTATAAAACTCAATGTAAAAAAAATATAAAACCATTTTGAAAATGTCTGCATCATACTTATAATCCGAGCTATCATTGTTTAAAGTGGAAAATAGGTGCTTTTTATTCAGAGGCTCATAGCTTCAAGACAAAGATATTCAAAAAGTTTAAAAGTCTCTCATTGGATAGCTGAAAGTATGAACTTTAATTGAAAAAAAGGAGCATCCCAAAAACGCTCTAAATCGTTGTCATTAGCCACCCCCACCACTTCATTGATTATTAAGAATCCCTTCTAATAGTCTATTATAACCCTAGGATCACAGGTTGTACAAGTGAACTTGTGCATGAAAATCTCGATCCCTCACAATCTCAGAAATCATATGAGAGAGCAAATTGAGATATTCAAGACATTCTTTTGATGTAGCAACGTGACAAAGAGACAAGTAAGTTGGCTTAGGAACAGTGGTTTGTTCAGTATGTCAAGTTCCAAGTATCGACCGTGGAAAAACAGATTCCCACTACGGCTTGCCTGTTTTGATCCATGTAGGAGAGAACGGATATTATAGATTAGGGACAAAAAAGGATCTATTAAAACAGCTCAATTTAAGAAAGCAGTCTGAGCCTTACAAGGAGTCATTCGTCAGTGTTGATGAAGTTGCAGTGAGAAGGTAGTTACATTGCAACTGACCATATCAATTCTGTCGGATGGAAATGAACAAGGCTTTAAGTGGTGGTGCAATTGCACCGATTCCAAACAAATAAGTTCATCTCCAAAAAAAGGGAGACCTATGTAGAAACAAATGCCATATTAGCACAAAATGCAACAAAAGTAGTTTATTTGGTGAATATGTTTATTGTTTAGGATACATTTAGGTAACATTAGTTATGTTAGATATGTTCAAAAAGATGAATTTTTGACATTATTACATTTGATGTTGAAAAGTTTATTCAAATAAGTTTTTGGTTTATGACTATTTTGAACAAACTAATAATATTTACATGAAATATATAACTGGGTAGTTCGAATATAATGAAATAGGAACAACAATTTTAATGAAAATTTTTATTAGATCTTTAGAGACCACTAAGAATAAAAACAAAAAAGTTCAAGAGTTCTGCGAATAACGAGGCACCTTTTCGACCAGCGTTCACTTGCACAACCCATGAGCTGGGGTGTATTATAGTATATTGAAAGGGGTCCTTGATGCTCAAGAAAGCGGTGGCAGTGGGTAATGAATGATCCACTTTTTGAGCCTGCAGTTATTTGGCATAGCCCTTGAGTGGGGAGTATTATAGAATATCAAAAGAGGTCCTTGATGCTCAGGGAAGTTGTGGGTAATGATGTACTTTTTGGACCAGTGGTTCACTTGTACAACCAGGGTGTATTATAATATATTAGAAGGTGTTCTTGATACTAAAGATAATGATGGAGATAGGTTTTGATCCCTCTTAGGGAACAGCTGTCCACCTGCACAACCTGATGGCCGAGGTATATTTTGCAAAATAGAATTAAGTATCTCGTGACAGTTGCTTATCATACAATAGTTTGATTATGTGAACACTATATCTATTTTAATGAAAATATACCAGAGTATCAAATTGGTAAGAATCAAATTGTATCATAATCAAATCCTTAACGCCCAAATTGTTTAGTATTGAACTTTTTAATAATCAAATTACCTACAATCATTTCACGTGTAAATGAAGTTCAAATGACCATTAAACACTCTATTGGAAATTTTATATATTGTCCGAGCATTTTGCACATTGCCCGCTCTGACGGGTATTTTGCATATTGCCCACTCTGACTTACATTTTGCACATTGTCGGTAATACATAAATACACATTACAAAGACACTTAATTATTAATTAAATTTAATACGCTTTCAGAAAAGTTTTGTGTTATGAGTTTGTTGTAAGACCATGGGGCATGTTGCACGAACCATCAGCATCAGTAATTGCATTGATATTTGTTGGTTTCGTAATCGTAAGTCATTAGTTTTTGTCATAATATAATTTTCGTCAGACATTGTTATTGTTTCGTCGTAGTTATCCTTTATTTCGTCTTCGTCAGAGTTTCGTCTTCGTCAAAATTTCGTCTTCGTAAGAGTTTCGTCTTCGTCAAAATTTCGTCTTCGTCAGAGTTTCGTCTTCGTCATGATTTTTGTCTTCGTCATGATTTTTGGTAGATTTTCGTCTTTGTCATGATTTTTGTTGGATTTTCATCTTTGTCGTGAAAAAAAGTTTTATTTACGAAATGATTTCGCCCCGTCAGGCTTAACGTAGTTAACACTGCTCTGGAAGAATTCAAATCGTGGACAGACAAATTTATTGCTTGCTATAATCATAATGAGAAGAATTATTTCTGAGTGGCGGGAGGTAAAGTTTTCTAAGACTAGAAAATGTGAACTAGATAAAATATTTACAGAAGAAATTATTTTAATGGAATTGATTCGAGTCGTGGCAGATGATAATCTCAGAGCTGAATTTTTAAAACAAAAGGATCTGACTAACCAACGACCCTGTTGTCATTGCAAAAAGCTGTCAAACTGTTGGATCGGTTTCCAAAATCAATGGGATTAGATTTCGTCCGAATAGCCCTGAATGCAGGTTCTTCCTACAAAACAGGAAGAATAAATGATTAGAAGGGCAAGAATAAGGTGTAACAAAAAGAATCAAGAAAGTGATGTGGATGTGGTAGTAATAGGATATGTCAAAGGAGAAAGTGCCTTCCATTTGTGAAGAAATGTACAAAGTGTGGACGCTTTGATCATTTGTGACATTTTTGCCAAGGAGGGAAGTGCTCTTTATAAGAGTAGGAATTGTTAATCACGGAACTATCTAGATCGGGACTCCACAAATAAGCTTGTAAGCAGGGCCGGCCCTCGCCAATTTGGCACCCTAGGCAAGAATTTAGATGGTACCCCTTCCATTGCAAAAGAAGAAATCAAACAAATAGCTATGTTTTAGTTATTGTTTTATTCCAGAATTTTTTAAACAGAAATTGTGTGTACACAAAAACTTGAAAATAGGTTCAATGTTGTTTCAAAATAATTAAACAACAGACAAGACAATATAATAACTCACAAAGAACAATCATCATATAATATATAAAAAAGGTGAAACTTTAAACATATGTGATTTTACCAGGACCTCTGGTTCTGGGGAAAACAAAATAAATGCACAGAACAAAATGTACCACGACATCCATAGTCTCACATCACATACTACAACCGTACTCTTCATGTCTTTTTGGGAGCAAAGTCATGAATAATGGCATCATACGGCAGCTGATATGAGAGCTCCTTGTTTATGCAGATAATGGCGAGCCCACTTAGACACTCATGATGCATTGTTGATCTCATCTTTGCTTTTATTAACTTGAGCTTTGGCAAGCTTATCTCAGCAGCAGCCACTGTAATTGTGAGGGTGGCTAAGATTTGTAAAGTAAACAACGTGTTTGTGTAAATCTCTGTAAACATTGTGTGTCTGTGATCTTGTTTGCATGCAAGAAGGCCAAGACTTCCATGATCTTCATGTTGTTTGATGGCAATGGTGGGATATACTCAATTTCCTTGGTTAGTGCAATGCCATCAATGTCCAGTTCACTGTCATGGGTAACATTGTGTGAGTATACCTTTTACCTTAGGGTTTGGCACTTCTCTTCCTAAGTTGGTGATTTCATGCAGCACAGCAAAAGTGTTAAAAAGTGCCTCTCCAAGGCTCTGAAATCTCTCATCAAGTGACGATATTGCAGTATCCACGACCACATTATAAAATGCAGTTTCCATTTTTCCAAGTGCATCTTTTATAGGCTCATCTGGAGACTTATAGCCAAAGTGCTTTTGGTGGTTCTCAAACACTTCTGCTTGAGTTCAGCTTCCACGTTCATCTCCTCACCCATCTGTTTTACAGAAATATGTGTAGCAAAACCACTTTTTCTGTAGCTGGTAAGGAAATGTTTGATTTTCTTCAGCAAGTCGACAGCCACACCAAGCTGCATGCAGGGTGACTTCATCAGTTTACTGACGTACTGGATCTTGCTGAGAACATCATAGCATACAAAAGTGATAGGATCTAAGCTCATCGGCCAAAGACTGGGCTTCAACTATAACCACAAGATCTGCAGCTGTTTTTGTCACCTCTAGAAGAGCCTCCCTGACTTGCTCAGTATTTTTTAGTTTACTTTCCCATCTGGTCTGTGCCCATCATTTCCGAGTGATTCCCATTTGTTTCAGGAGGACGTCCCACCAATGGATGGAGGCTGAGAAGAGCTTGAATAACTTTGCCAAATGCCCAAAGTAGTTACGGGCATCTGACAAGCTTTTGCAGTATCCCCTACAACCATATTTAATGTGTCGGCGCTAATAAAAAAAGCTCTTGAGTTCATTTGAAGTAACTTTACCTGAACACCTTTTTCCTGCCCTTTATAACCGCTAAGGACTGAATTATTGCCACCAATCGACGTAAAACATTACGCCACCTTCTTTTCTCTGCCTCTGCATGTTCACATCTCTTGTTTGTCAATTGTGAGCCCTTCTTCAAGACGGACCTCCAAGTCCTTCAATGTTGTCAGGTTAGCATTATGCTCCTGGCTATCGTCATGTACCTTCAGCAAGTCACCTGCATTTTTCCAATCCTTTAGTCCTTCCTTCTACAGTTTGTATTCTCTTTTAGAAAAAAATTTCCAGCATATGCAGTTTAAGCTGTCCTCTTTTTTTTTGTGTACATTAGCAAACTTCTTCTCACTTTTTCAACATTGACTAAAAGTCTGTTGATATGTTCGGCCATCGGGTTTAGGGAATGTGAAGCCGCTTCCTATTTTAAATGGATCACTCTGGACCAAGACTATATAGTTTGGGACATTTGACATTGTCCAACTTAGTCCAGCGCAGCCGTTGCCTCAACTTGGCTGGGCGAAGTGACGCATTTAAAATACTGCCATCCCTGGGAGAAAGTATAAATTAGAGATAGCCTAGGAAGATCTTGAACCCGGCCCAAAATCATAACCTGGAGAAAGCTTGTTCCATCAGAAGTGTGGTTAAGAACTTACTTGCGAAGAATTGGTGCAAATATAACAATGGAAGAAAATCCAGAGGTAAAGATATCCCTATGAACGAAAATCCAGATCAACTTTAAGTCAGAAAGAATAAATAACCTCCTTACGGTCTCCAACCCAACACATCCGCAGATTTGGATGGCATACAAGTCACTAAAGGAGATCTTCATACCAGTGGAGAATATTATCCCTTTATCAAAGGTATTTAATGTATTCAACTACAAATTGAAAGAAGGAATCAAAAGAGGTCGTCTGTTTTCAGACATACGATCAATGCAAGTGTTTATAAACAAACAAATAACTACATGAATAAAGTTTTGTTTGACCCATTGACGTCAAAACAGGCATTCTTAAAATACAGAGTTACAATACATCTACTGTACGGCTGAAAACAAAGCCTTTGATCTCTGGGAATAAAAATAATAGTTCAATTCTTCAGAGAGTGCCTTAAAGAAAAACTGTATTAGATCAGTGGCATTATTTTATGTGCTTCATATATATGTATATATAAAAAGAAGTAAAAAAACAAGCTAAGCGTACGGGTAAAATAGTTGAAGGCTAAAAAAATATAATAAGACATAATAAAACTAACCACTTTCAAGAATAGTGGATTTTCTTTCCTCCCCAATTTCTGGACCCCCTAGGAATCATGCGCCCTTAGCTTTTGCCTATATTCCCTTTACGCACGGCCAGCCCTGCTTGTAAGGATCAATAAAAGTGCCTTCTGATTTGAAAAAATTTAGGATATATTTAAATTCAATGAACAGCGGAAGTGAACCAACGCCCTTAATGTCTGTGTTCATTCAACCTAAGAAGACAACGCCATTCAAATTTTCTGCTTGTTCTGATACTAGAGCAGAACAATCAATTATTGGTCTGAATTGTGTTAGGTCTTATGGAATGTTCATCGAAGTCAATGATAAAAAACATATTCTGCAGCAAATAACGACTCTTTAAATTGTTTTGGGAGTAAAACATTTCAAATTAAGTTTGAGTGACAATCTACTCTTGTACATGATCTAGTGTCGACGTCTCTAAAGGATAAGATACTACTCGGATGAAAGATACTTTCGAGTTTAAGGTTTATTCCAAAGACTATTCAGTGTATCCCAAAGGTGTGTGTTAAGCTACAGGAGTTGATAAAGATGTTATATCGTCTACAAAACATCTCCCACATTGAGAGAGAATCTGGAAAGCCACTGATGCTTTTAAAATTGTGTTGCAACATCAAATTAACGGACAACTAAGGTTATCAAAGGTGCTCTTATAAAAATTCTTCTGAACCCGAGTACAATCAAACAATTACACGTTTATCATGATCGCAAAACTCATTGTGCATTTCAATATGCTGCAAAGAGCAAGTTTGAAGGAGACGAAGCTCCGGGAGTTATTCAGAAAGTCAATGGTGTCTGAGAGTGGTGTTCTCAAATATCCTTCGTTCCAAAAATTAATGGTCTTGTTGAACTTAACAAATATGTAGTTTGTCCACACATCTGTTCCCTACTCCCAAGGATATAATTGCAGCTATTCCTTCTGATACAAAGTGTTTTGCTATATTCGACTGTTTACATGGATATTGGCAAATTCCCTTATATGAAGAAACAAAATCTTTAACTACTTTTATAACTGAATTTGACAGATATATTTATAATCAAGGTCCTATGGGCCTCACCTGTAATGGTGATGAATTCTGTCCTAGAAATGATAAGGTACTATCAGGGATTCCAGGTGGAAGAGACTAAGATGAACTTCTTTCAAGGATTTGTGATGTTTTTTCTCGATGTATTTCTTGGGGCATCACACTATCAAAATATAAGTTTCACCTGTGATATATTCTTTTGCCTGAGGGTACAAGACCTGCTCCAAATAAAGTTTGTGCTATCAAGAATTTTCCAAAGCCAAAAAAATGACTAATTTGCGTTCTTTTATGTGCCCGGCCAATCAGAATATCAGGTTTTGCACCTGATATTCAAAATACTATGGTTCCTTTCAAGGTATTTTATCTAAAAAAATAATACATTTTTGTGGACTGATGAGCAAGGCCTAATTTGTGCGTAGACGTCCGAAACTTCACTAGAGATTGTTTCGTGTGTCAGAAAACCAAACCTTTCAGGACATCAAAACCAACGTCATCTTTCGATTCTCCATCTGAAAGACTTTCCTGTATTCACGTAGACTTAATCTGTCCATTGCCACTATTCAGGGACAGCGATATCTCCTAACTATTATGGATCGTTTCACTAGATGGCCAGAAGTGATAGCTATTCCAGATATAACCTCCAAGACAACAGTCAATAATTTTTTGAGTGGTTGGATTTCGAGGTTTGAAGCACCAGAAACCATTGTGTCTGACCAAGAAACACAGTTCACAACTTCATTATGGATGGGTTTTTGCAGGACATTTGGGATTGCAAGCAAGAACACAACCTTGTATAATCCAGAGTCCAACGGACTAATAGAACGTTTCAACAGATCTTTTAAGACCGGACTTGTAGCACGAATGCCTGAAGAAAAAGAAGACTCGATCAATGTACCACCTGTAGTTTTATGGGGATTGAGGAAGTCAGTACCAATAGACCCGGGCTCTAAATATTCACCCTTTTTGACTACTCATAGCCCACTCGGGATCCATGGCCTTCAATTTCTTTAATGTGTCCACCTTTACTTCTGGCAACCTCGACGTCGAAAGTTTCTTTAAAACAATGGAGAAAATTTCACACGTTCCTCCGAGACACTTTAATAAAAGTGCCATTAACAAAGAATAAATAAAAATGTATTTGTTTTTGTTAAAAATAAACCAATGAAAGAGTATCTTACTCCAACTTTCTTGGGCCCGTTTAAGGGGATTGAGAGGCACGCTCGTTACTATAAATTGGACTTTGTATCAAGAACGGACAATACCTCGATAGATAAACTTTGACCTGCATTTGGAGTTCTAAGTATCCTTCCAGCGTCTCCGACTATAAGATGCACAAGATCTACAACTGGAGAAGGATCAGTTTGTTTATTTATCCTTATTATTGCTGGTAAAAATACCAAATTACCTTATATCATGGTCAAAATTTATTAAATATGCACTTTACTTATAACCCTAAAAGAAAAGGGCGCAATTTTTAACATGCAAATAAACTGTTCAAACAATCTGGACAATTTTTGTTTTGTTTGTGGTGAATTGACGTTCCATGACCAGTAACGACGTTTAACATCATTAATCAAAACATGTAATGAACATTATTTGGTTTTAAAGTTGCAGATCAGGAAAAAGCTGGGCTACTTATATATGCTGTATATCCTGCATCAAAAATCTCACTGTGTGGATGAATAATGTGTCTTGTCATCTGTCTTTTGTCTTACTGATGACATGAAGAGAGCCAGCAAACTATAGCACGGACTGTTATTTCTGCATAACAAAAGTAGCATGTATGAAAAAACAAACAAAACACACAGTCATATATTCAAATTTGATTTGGGCTTTTAGACCAATTTCACACAACGAAATATCCTAATCAAATTGAAATAATTGACCATCCCAGTGAGGACATAAGGGGTTAATATACGGAAGTCCCATCAAACTATAAAGCTAATTCTCTCTACGATAGTTTGTGTCAAATGTCGATGTTTCCTTCTATTCATTCATCCATTTCATCTATTCTCCTCATTCATTCCGGATATCCGACATTAGGAATCCTTTTTACCGCTATTTAAGTGAAGGAAATCCTCCTGGGTCAGACTCTCATCTAACAACTCCATCAATCCTCCTTTATTTCAAAGTCCAATTCTTCTTCGAGTCTGTCTCAACAATCCACATTCTTGATTCTACAATTTGACACTAAAGCGAGGAACGAAGAAGACTGTCTGATTTCACACAAATCTATTTGGAAAATGAAATAGAAGGATTATTCTGTGTTAAAGCTTTAGCCTTGTCGACATTAATTATATCATTCAATACTCAATCCATTTGAATTGTACTTATTAATTTATATCGACTGTCATTTGTTCGGATGTCTTTCAATTATCATAAGCCTTTTTCATCAATTAGAAGATATTGGATAGATAATTCTTGGCGAATGAGTGGAATATAGTCTAACGAAACATCGTACACCTTCGGCACTCCGGCATTAAAGAACAAATTACTGTGGAACATTAATACAGGGTGGACAAAGTAAATCCGGAATAACTTTACCGCCTAATTATGAGGCTTGTATAGGTTATGTGATAAAAAAATTTAATACTTGCGACAAGCTAAATGCATTTGCAATTGAACTTAATAACAATGGTGTTTTTTTAGTATCTCGTCGTTCAAGCATGGAAAAAGTCAGGAGAATTTACGGGTAAATCTACATCAAATAATCCAGATAAAAAGACTTTTGTCACCGTACCTCTTCGATTTTCTTCAAAATTGCAGCAGAGTTAGCGTTAATGAAAATGAGATGATCTTGGAAATTTGAGCGTCTAACTCCCAGCCGTTCCTGAGATATAACATTTTTAAAATCAGCTGTTGACAATCCTGTTCAAAATCGCAATATTTAGAATAACTTTTTTGGTAATAAAATCTGTTCTAGAGGTGCAATATACCTGAAATTTTGGACCAGAAAAGCTAATTGATACGAAAAATTTAAAAATCGTATTTATTTGTCTAAAAAACTTTCCATTTTTCAGATACGACACTAATTTTTTTTTTTTTTTTTGTTCAATCCACATTTCATCGAAAAAAAGGACGTTGGAATATCTGTCCAAAACCTATTGTTAACATCCCTTCCTAAGTCCCTAAACTTCATTATCACCAAATCTTTGTTTTGGGAAACAATACCGTCTTACAAAATGAATACCTTCAATTTGGTCCGAAATTCGTAGATTCACTACCAATCTTTAGATATAAAATTAATACACCAAACTGGAAGGGAGCTATTAAGCCCTTTTATGACTACCTACCACCAACCGAGGAACTACCTCTTAGTATATTTGGAATGGGAATTAATAAACAACAATGATCACGAGAACAATCAACAGTTTGGACATCAAACTGCAATGTAGAAGGGATACAAAACCTGAAATATGAAATGTACCATAATAATAATGAGTGTAAAAAGTTATGTTATTTCATTTTTGAAATTAAACAAGTGGCAAGATAAAAGAAAGTATCATATGGCAATAGTAAAAAGACAAATGCATTAGGACTTATTTGGTCCAAGGATCGCTTATTGATAGAATGTTTCAAATATACAAACAGTATTTTCATAATCTTTGTTTGATATCTTGTAGTAACGGGCAGTGAAAGTAGACATGGTGGGAGGGGAAATGGAGTATAGAATATTGGTACTGGAACAAAGAATTTGTCGACACTTGTTGACGACGCTTACTTCGGGGGGCAACAGCCTTTGTATCTTCACTGATCAGGTAGTGAGTGATGGTGGAAGTTGATTTGGTACAAAACGATAACTGCTTCGTGTTCCTGGGACAGTTCTACCAAGGTTAAAACGTTCATCGAGAGATGTTCTTGGTGTTTCACAAACGACAAAATTACGAATTTTGGACCAAATTGAAGGTGTTCATTTTGTAAGAAGGAATTGTTACCCAAACAAAATTAAAAGGAAGGGATGTTAACACTAGGTTTTTGTCAGATATTTATTCCAACATCAATTTTTTCGATGAAATGTGGATTGAACGAAAAAAAAGAATGAGTGTCATATCCAAAAATGGAAAGTTTTTCAGTTTTTAAATGTTGCGATTTTCTACAGGAATATCGAAACAGCTGACATTTAAAAATGTAATATCTCGAGAACCGCTGAGAGTTAGAAGCTTAAATTTTCAGGATCATCTAATTTTCATGACAGCTAACTTTGCTGAGATTTTGAAGAAAATCGAAGAGGTACAGTCACATGCTCTGGATGATTTGATGTGGATTTACCCTTACATCATCAAAGCTCGTCGCTCGGAATACTCTGCTCAGGAGATAATTTCCTTCTTCAGATATCCAAAATCAACAGTTAATGACGTGGTTAAGACCTTTGATGAGGAGGGAAGGACTGAGAGAGCAGCTCATTCAACAAGATCTGATAAAGTCCAGACTAAAAGGTTCATAGCTGGCTTGAAACGATCAATTGACACTCATCCAGACACGCCCATTGCTAAGCTGGCGTAACGTAACGTGAGCAAAGGGACCATCAAAATGACATCCGGATTGACCTGGGTATCTTCCCGAGGGTCAGAGCCTCAAAACATCTGCTAACAAAGCAGAATCAGGCAGACATAATCAGCAAAAGTAAAATTCTTATTAACCAAATGAAGTGTAAAGGTGGTTAAGTGCGTTTTTTTCGGACGATAAAATCTTCAACGTGGACACCAACCGTAGCCTTAGAAATGATAGATGGATCTGACTGCATACCAAATCCATACTAATCCAGTTTGATGAAAAAATGAAAAAAATGGAAAAATTATTTTAAAAAAACAACAGATATTTCAGTTAAACATCAATTTTTATTCGGCAAGTTTATGTGCAATCGAATTTCCAGACAAATTTCTACAAACTTTATTCCATTTACTAATCTATTGGAAGTTCTTTTGTTGTTGTTTTTTGCACCTGAAATAAACGAAATTGTAATTTTCATCGATTTCTTTTTTTTAGCCCATAACTTTTTTGATTTTCAATAAATTTAGAAAAGTATTTATTCTTATATTTGTTTTTTGAAACTCCACACACACATATATAATCACCGCTTTTTTTTGCCCCCAATTGCTCCTTTTTGTATAACTGCCCCCAACATCACCCCCGAGGGGTGGAATCTCCCACTTTGGGAAACGTTGTTCTAGACGCACCCATCGACTTTATTGGTAGAGAGAAATTTAAATTTATAAACTTAATCAATGAAGCCAACAGCATCATGCATATGGCAAGAGAAAGATAATTATTGCATTGTCCGCTGGTTAAATTCAATTCAAAGTCGTAAATTTTTTATCAATTCTATTTCAATATCACTAAAGTATTAGTTTTAAGATACTAGAGTTTAATTACATAACAATATATACTCAGAAAGTTTTGAACTACATTTAGTCCTAAAAGCTGTTTGTTTCAAGCAATCCTTATATATAGGCGGTATTTCAATTCATTTACGTCTCCGTATCACTTAAAAAGCTAAATATGTTAAGAGTGGAATTAAACTGAAAGAATCATTACAATTATTTATTCATTATCACTATATATACAGGGTAGGGTGGATAAGGTAAATCCGGAATAACTTTACGAGGGATTTTCCTTTCCCCAAACAAAGCCAGGTAATCCTAAGCTAGTTATTACATAAAACTGAAAGAATGATCTACAAAATTTACAAAAATATGATAAGGTACCAGCAATGAATATGTTGAATATTTTACAATCGATAGGACAGAAGTAAGTTATATCAAGATCTCATTATTATACTTCATTATTTGTGCCTTTATATTTTATCCTATACTCAGTATACTATTACTCTCAAAAGCAGACTACTTAGTATAAATACTTAAACTTTCGTTAAAAATGTGGAATTACAAAAAAATAACCCACATTATGAACCCTAAAACATCTAGCAAGTACTTAAAGGACGTCCACTATTTATAAAACTGTATTAAGATATTTTTTGCATCAATAATAATTTATTTCTATAACTATTTAAACACAAAAGTCCATGAGAATCATGAAACCTATTTGTCTGCTGTTTTGAGAAAAGTTATATACACAAAAACTATTCGAAATATGGTTTTAATCAGTGCACAACAATCCACAAATGGTGGTTTGCTTTCTACAACATATCTTTGCTAATTGCTAGTTATGGTAAGGCTTACACGATTGGGCATTAAGAATGATTATTCACACAGTTGCACATAAGTCACAAGGGCAAATTATGAAGTCTATACCTCTCACTAATAATTCAGTTCAAGGAATAATAAATTAAATGGGGAAAAACATAGAAGATAAATTGGTCAGCCTTGTTGCTGCAACATTATTTAACTTCCAGTTACAAGAGCCCATTTTAATAAGAAATGTTCGAATTCCGATTCCAAATTACACGAGGTATGACAAGGAGTAAAGTGGACTCCTTCATTGGGAATGAGATACTAGGATCGTACCAATAAAGCGATCAATTCACGATGAGTAGATAATTTTAATATTTCAAAACGGGATCACTTAAAAAATACAAAACGTAAAGAAATACTTGGAAATGCATATATTTTAAATAAATATTTTTTTAAATTATACATTGAATATTTTTCTATAATATAAGCTATGATATTCCTCATCATTATATAGTATCATGAATAAGTTAGATGGGCCTAAAGAAGAGTCTTGTTTTTTTATCATTCTTCAGCTTAAAAATGGATATATATTGAGTTCAAAACAAGATACAGAAATTTTTAATCATAAAAAACACTTTTACATAAATTTTATTAATCCTAATTTTAATGTGGGGATTGTTTTAAGAGTAAAAAATGACTCTGAAGGATTATAATCCCGAATTAATATAATCCCAGATATATCAGAATTCTGATGACTGAGAGAAAAACTGAGATCATTTTGGATTTTGCCCTCAAAGATAAATTCCTTTTTTGGCTTGAATTCATGTTCCCCTCTGTAATTATTTCCAAAATACCCAGTTGCTAACATTTTCGTGGTGAAATAGATGGTACACCATCCATGATGGGTTGTCATCGTTGCTTCATCCGTTTCTTGAAAAGCCGTACCTGGTGTACTTGCAGTGCTTTGTGCAAACCACAAGCAGCATCTGGTAGCATAAAATCTAAACTGTCAACTTTACATGGTCAATTAATACTGTTATCACAGCAGTTAATAAGATCAAGGTACATGCCCTCAATTACAAACTGTTTCAACAACTTGGTGTTAATATTTATAAGCAGTTTTAACGTTTATTCCTACACACAGAAGTTACATGGTTATCAAAGTGAAACTTTTAATTATTTTTTTTTAACTCTTAAACTAGGCTTTGTAATGATTTAAAAACGTCAAAGAGGACATTGTTTATTGTATGATATATTCACAAAATTCAATGAAATTAATTTATTGTGGCAAGGAAATTATACGAATCTTTTCCAAGTTAGATCTGTTATCTCCACATTCCTATCTAAGTGTAAGTTATTCAACCGAAATTTAGCCTGCCATGAACTTCACGAGTTTCCAAGCCGCTGTGAATTGGATAGAGAAAATAAAATATAAGATTATCACCTTCAATTGTATTATACTCTCCTGGAAGAGTTGCACAGATACATGTCGGAACGATATCAGGATCTTTTATAGCTAATAGTACCGGACTGGGTTGTCAATCCGTTGTTAGAAGTCAACAGTGAGAAAACGAGAGAGGTAGAGCAAGATTTATTTTTTATCAAGAACGACGGGTACATTGTATATGTATGCCCGTACAATAACGACAATGGATAGTTGAAATTCAATTATTGAATCATTTTAATAATAAGGAAATAAATTAGCAAACCGAAGAATATATTATTAGATTAGGAGGAAAGTAATCTCCTTTTTTCCGAGATATTCGGAAATATGCACTTTGGGGTATCACGAAAATAAATTGAGGGTCACATTGTCTGGAGGAGGTTATACGTGGACGAAGGGATAAGGCTACAGGCAATCACATCTAATTAAGTAAATCACTACAACTTTTTCTTATATATCATGTGTATATTATATTTGAATTTTCTAAAAATAAATAGTAGCAATGATTGTTGTAATAAAATGATTTTAGTTTATTCTTGGTTCTGATCCAACATGACTTCTCAAAGTATACTGACTTTATTGTATAACATTTGTTATCAATGAGAAGGATAAGGTCACGGAGCAAGATGTAAGTGAGTGTAAACGCTGAACGTTGAAAGTATAAGAGTGATTTAACTAAAAGAATTCTGATTATAGGCACTAACAGACGACATAGTACATAAATGAATTTGGATTAAAAGGGCAAGAAGAAGAACTTGAATCTTATCCTAATCCTTGTAGAACTTCGAGAATATCGTTGTGCCTCCAATGTTCGAAGTGGGAGAGAAGTATCCCATATATATTCATATACAAATTATAGGTACCTAAGATGGCTGCCCACAGCTGACGGTTCATTCTTCTTTGTTTTGCCTATTACATATCCAGCTATTACATAGATAGTTTAGTTTTTTTCCATGTATTCATTTAAAAACTTTTGTACCTACAATTCCAATATTACTTTTATGAATAAATGATGAATTCTAACACGTTTTAATTAAAATATTATGCATCTAACAAGAAAAAATAAATATAACAAATATATTTTATTTTCTAACATTAAATATCATTCAGTTTTAGTATATAACTTGCATATATAAATATTAATTTTAATTCTTTTTGCCGATAATAAAGGAGAAAAGTCTAGATTTATGACAAGGCTTTTAGAATTCTCTCATGTGGCCTTTGTGATTTTGTAAGCCAAGCTTTTAGAAAATTCTAACTTCGACAGCGTAATAAAAGTCGTAATTACGACAATAATTAGAATCTTTATTCAAAGAATAAAATTGAATCAAGTCCTGATGCTTTTAATTTTATGTCGGATATGAACATGACGTATGTCTCCTACAATGTAACTCTCCATATTGATAATCATCCAAACCTTGTAAAATTTATGGAACTTCATACTGGTAAAGCCATTCCTTCTCGCTACATCATCGCTACTCCCAAGTCAATGGAGTCCCAAAGTAAAGTATTGTTGTCAAATAATTAAGAAAGAACTTGTAGGAATAATTATCTTCTTGAGTTAGACGAAACTATGATATCTCTGGAGTAAAAACTTAGTTTCTTATTTCTGGTGAACGAAAACGATTGATTACTGCGTCGAGCACTTCAATTCAGTCTCAATGGCATGCAATGGAAAACAGTGATGCAATCAATAAATCAACAACGATAACGCTATCTATTCATGGCATACAAAACCTCTGTTATGGTAAAATTTGTACGCACAACTTAAATGTGCACTGATGAATGATGCCAATACACATTTTCGTCGAGGTTATCATCAAGAAAGCCTACATAGTACAATCAATATAAAAAACTAAATATCAAGATATAATTTTAATATTATACTCATATCTACCTATATTCATAATTCCCATTAATTTTTGCATCTTCATCTATATCCTCTTCATATTCCATAGAAAAATTTAATTAATCATTCTAAATATAACTGAAGAAAAGAGTAAAGATCCCATTCTCAGAGCTGTATTTGAATCCCACTATTTCATTGTTCAGATCAAGTCCGAGTCCTCATGCTCTGGAGGTTTCTAGTTCCGAGTACAATTCCTATTGCTCCGAGTCCATGGAAAAATAAGTAATGCAGTCTCGACTAAGGTAGGATATCCTTTCCCAAAAGTTATTTCATAATCTTTGACAACACTAATTTATTTTAGGACTCCATTGACTTTGTGATGTCGAGGCCATCATAAAAAAAGGAATAAAAAAATAAGTTTAACAGCTTTGGTAAATAAAATATGTTATTTTTTTAATAAAAATATATTAATACGGTTTTTCAATACGGATAATATGAGTAAAAATCTATAAATATTTATTCATAATAGGACAATAAATAAGAATTCAAGACTAAATAAGCTGCAATATATATATAGTTTACATTGATTATTTAAAAAATAGATGCACACACCAGAAAAATTAATGTTCATAACTTAAACATTATCAGACTGAAGTTTGGTAATCATTCTAGATTTGAACTTGTTTTCGGATGATCTTTTTCTGCATTCCTATCGGATGTTGTCATTGAGTTCAGAACCCAATTTTTCCCCATCACATTGAAGAGGATTTGATAAATCTGGCCAAAAATGCTTGCCCATTAGTGACCTTGATCCCACACCGTATCAAGTATGGTTTCGATTGTAGTTTCTGAGCTCTTTCTACACTCTTTATGGTGGATTTCTATGATATGAGCAAAGTAAGGGAGTAATTATCATTTAACTCTTAGATGATTTAGGGAAATGCTAAAGTATTTTTCCCTTTGGAAGCAGATATAAATATTTTTTTTTTAATTGTGTGCAGGGTCGAAGATGAGATGAACTTTTCTATTGATGTTGTGTAGGTGAGTAATTGAAATTTGGAGCTCACCACCCCAAAGAAAATGAGTGAAGAGCTTCCTGTTGAATGGGTGGTTATCAACTAATACAGTCACAATGATTAATCCGATTTAATGAGAGTTTTCATAATTTAAGTTCCCAGACTGTTCCCCCTCGACTATGCTATTTAAAACCTAGTCCAGAAAAGAGTCTGTACTACCTTTCACCAAAATTTGGATGACTTCAAGGCCTTTGTCGAGTAACAGTGGACAGTCATGCCCAAACCCATAATTAAAAAGTACTACAGGGCCTTTAGGTCGAGGTTGGACGCCATGGTAACAGCCAAAGGAAATCATTTTGAAAAATAGAAGGATATATCAATAAAGAAGTCATTGATAAAGCCTCAATGTTGTCCTCCTTTTCATTTTTGCAAAAAGTTGAACCTATTTTTTCGTTATCAAAAAGTCCTCGATTTTAACTTCCACACCTTATTTGTTGCATACACTAAATAGAAGGTGAAGTGGAAGGAATTTAATAGATGCATGAATTATGAGCTTTCAATCGAAACATCATTGACTATTCATTCACTTCATTCAATAACTTGCCAAAGAAAAATTATTGCCAACTATGCATAGATATATTATGTGTAATTTACTGAAATATTTTATTTTTTAACATATTTTGTATTTATTTATAATCTCTGAAGGAAAGTCAAAAAATCTATTGCATTCCTTGTCTTTAAACACAGCAAAATATATTGAATTATTTCCCTGATAACTCAAAGTATTTTTTTTTAAACGAATCTAATGAATGGACAATTATAAATAGTGCAAAGGATCCATTACTTTTTTCAAACAGACTAATTTCCTTAATGAATGCTTTTAAATCTCAAATACTCATAAAGTACAACTGTTATATATATTTAGACGACCATCCCATGTTTGACATTGACAAACATCACTCAAAATTGTAGGAATAATTTTTTTCAAATTATGAAAGCTATCAACACCCCTGACCTCAATTAACAATAATTACCTTGTTTTCTGTGACCATTTTGAATTTAAAAATATTCATTTTGTTAAAAAAAAGTCACTTGGCAAATTTTGCAACTGAATAAAAAAAAATTATCATTTGTAAAAAATTTGGTTCCCTTATTGGAGATTTTGCTGCATGACATATTCACCGCCTTTTTTATGTTTTTGTAATATAGGTTCGTACTTAAGCTTTACTGTTGAAACATTCCTTTCTTTCCTCTTACATTTCTTCAAACATCAAATGAGATCATGACTATGAGTACGTTGCCACTAGTCAATGAGTCATTTCGAAATAGACTCTTGATCCCGGATTTGTGACTCCTTACTAATTATAAACAATATTCCTTCTTTATTTTCTCACTATCTTCCACTTCAGATCTATAGCTGAGGTACAACAGCAAAGAGTTAAAGTTCGAACCAATGATTTAAAATGTAAGAAGTTGGTGGTTGTGTCATGCAACAACGTCTCTAAGAGGTAAAGAATGTATGCAGTAAATTTGAAAATACTTCATGATACAACACTAATAATGAAATCAATTTTGCGATGAGGATTTAATCTTTAATTATATTTCAACATCTACACCTTAACTCAACAGCTTAGTATCAAAAAGGTATAACAAGTTATAGATACATTTTTTTAGGTATTGACAGGGCCGGAGCTAGGATTTTCTTGGAGAAGGGGAGAGTGTTTAATTTTTTTAAATCAAACTTTACGACTGATATCCCTTTTTTTGAACTCCAATAAGAAATGTCTTTATTTGGAAAGGAAAATATGGGCCTTTTCAAGTAGAAGCTTCCTAATAAAATTTTGATAATACGTATCGAATGACAATGTTTCATTATTTGAAAAACCTTTTTTTTAAGAAAAAGGCCCACTTTTTTACTAAACTCTATCAATATATCATTTCCTAGGTTACCAAATTTTTCAGCATTAACTATTACATTATTTATTGCAATTTGAAACAATTTAGTTAAATATTATGATCCTCAGTAATTTTCCCTTAGGGCGTTTTTCTATAAACTATTTGGCCTTAGGACTTTTATTACTATAAAATGCATTAAATATTTGTTTTCTCTTCCAATAGTAATGTTCATGGTTCATTTTTTGTTTTTTCGTCAATCCATGAGTCTTTTCTATAACAAATAATCCATCATGTCTATTGATAGTTACTAACAGAGAAGTGATTAGCAATTTTTCAGTTCGAATCGTTGTCGTGCTTTTTTGTTTCTCTCTTTTGGAGATTTTGCTGGTGTATGCTTCGAAATTTTGGGTCATGATTCCATTTTTTTTTCAACAGAAAACAACCATTTAATGTGTTTTTCAGTAATAAATTTATTTATATATTAAAGCAAAATATTCTTAAGGGAAATTAGCTTTAAGACAAAATGTCCTAAAGAGAAATGGTTTAAAGCAAAACGTCTGAGGCAAAATAGTTTAAAGGAAAATTACCAAACACCAAATATTTATAAAAGGTGTTTTTCAACAAAAAGTATTTAAGGGAAAAAAGGAACCAAAATCAAGATGGTAACCCTAACAATCTGAAGAATGTTTTGAAGAGAAGCAGCTGAGCTGTCATGACGTTTCATTAGGTCAGCTACAAACAGCTGTGACGAAAGGGTGAGAAGGAAATAAACAAGGAGATAGGCAAGAAATACTCAAATGTCGATCCTCAATTTTACTCTTAATCTAACAAGGACATAATATAATATATCCTCAATTCTACTTTGAGTCCAACCCGGACTAACAATTGTTACTCTACAACAGATCCATAAGATTACTCTCTGTCTTTTATGAGCACACATAAATTTTCTATCAAGTTTTGAATATAGTCTGAAAGGAAGTTCATTACTCAGGATTGAAATATTAATGACAACAGCTAATGAAAAATTGATTCTTCAGATAAACAATTAAAAAAAAACAACGGACCAGCTAAAAAATACACACGATTTACATAACTACTCATCACTTTCAAAGAGCCGTACTTGCTAAAATTGAGAAACACCAACTTGATCCCCTCTCCTTATACAATAGATATCTAGGACCGGAGTGTACTTTTACCAAGATCCACTCTTAACCTTGTACCCGGCTCCTGATACAAATTTGAAATAGGTAACGCAAGGAAGTTTTTCTTTTTTAAGACCACAGTTTAAAAATAATTGACACTTTTTTTTAAAGATTATTTAAAAAAATATATATTTCCTAAAAAAAGGCATTCGATAAATATTTTCAAAAATTTTATACTAAAATGACTTTTTTAAGGTATTACTTTTTAAAGGTCATTTGAAAAAAAGGTGCCTATATTTTATTTTCTAAAAAAAGTAAAAATAATTATTTCAAATTTTTTGTCGAAAAATTACTCCGTGACATCATTTCCCTGTGATATAAACATTGATTTGAGCGAGGATTTTCCACATTTCATAATGTTTTGAGACATAGTTATCGCTTAGAATCCTGTGAGGATTTGCTAAGATACTAGCGCCTCGGATCAGCTGACTAAATGTGCCGCCAGACATAAAACAGTCCCTGAGAGTGGACTTTTATCCGAAAACATTTTTACCGAAGGAAAATTTGCTTAATGACATTTGGCGAACGGATATTAGCCAGGACAATTTGTAATTTTTTAAATTGAATTATAATATGCAATCGTATTTATCACTAAATTTAATATAATTTTTCTGGCAATTGTCCCCAATAGCCTTCTGCGAAATGTCCGTTCCGCAAAAATGTTTTCAGCAAATTGTCCAAGAACAAACAGTCCCTAACCCTTTCAGTCTTTTTATTTTATCCATCCTATCTTTTTTACCATTTAACGATCTTAAGGACTGGTCTTTCAGTCCTACGTTCATG
Source organism: Lepeophtheirus salmonis (assembly GCF_016086655.4). NCBI lineage: Eukaryota > Metazoa > Arthropoda > Copepoda > Siphonostomatoida > Caligidae > Lepeophtheirus > Lepeophtheirus salmonis. The sequence goes on along the minus strand of NC_052138.2, from coordinate 28,214,309 downwards.
CTATCTTTTTATTTTCTTCACTCATAGCCAGGATTGAATACTATAAAAACTAAGAAAATAATAAATGATAGCTATAATGACATATTATTATAAATATAAAATCAGCAATATAAGAGTGTATTCCACTTGGGATAATTTCTACACTATCAATTTTCTTTTTTATGTTAAATAAAGTGAAAATTGAGACTCACAAGAGGGGCGTCCGCAAGATTATATTTTGGAGTTTTTAATATTTTTTTTTTTACTCTACCACATAATTTGTCCGAATAATCTTTATTAGAATAGAAACCCTTCAAAAAATTCTGATGAGTAATTTTTTTGGTCACAAGTTACATTACTTTATTAATTTGGCTTTAATATCAATAATTTAATTAATTATTTATAGGTATATATATATATATATATAAAAGTACAAAAACAGAAATAGTAATTACAATATCTTTCTTTTGTTAACAAGAATTGATAAATTAACATAGGTGGTCCTACATTCTACGTAATTTTTGAATGATTTATATTTATCTGACAAGGGCATGGAACAATGATATTAAGGTAAAGTAGACTTAAATATAATGAGTAATTATAATAATACTTAGAAGAAAAGGCAAATATCAGGTATTTAGTTGAGAAGTACGTTCTTTGAGCAATTTATTGGAAAAAATATTTTGGCATAGTTTAAATATTTAGTTATAGATAAAGACGACTCAAAATGTGCATCTCAACAGTGCCCTTATTTAATTAATTAATTATAAGAATATTATGTCGTAAATTTAGGAGCTACTTGGATAGAGTGAGAGAAGAAAAATATGAATTATCATTCATATATGCGTAATAATAAACATAAATTTTGCAGTATTTAACTAGTCTTTGTTAGTACTACAAAATTTCTCAAGCTATTTTTATTATTAGAGTACCCGTTCAAAAAATAAAAATTATAACTGGGTATATCATTTTTGATCAACTTCATCAAGATCAGTTTCTAAATATTTTTATCTAGGTCCTCTTTCGATTCTTCAACAGAGATATGGGTTTGTGTTCCCATGGATAATTTATGGGGGGAAACATTAACAACTAAATCCTTAATATCTTCGAGGCATCTTTGCATTTCATCTTCACCTGTAATGGCTTGAAGCGGCGCATCCTCCTTTAAACAACAAAATACAGGGCATGCCCTCCAAAAATAGCCACATATTTCTACGTCTATCAATCTTCTGCTTAAATGATAACGTTTATAATAGAGAATGAGAAAAACGAGGCCAAATCCAAAGGTACCCAGGCGTATGTCCCATGAGTAATAATGCATTCCTGAGCGCATAACAAATCCTCCATTGGAAAGCTCTACGATTAAAGCGAATAAATTGATAAGGAACTGAAGACACAATAACCAAAAATATTCATGTTTTGTTCTACGGGGATTGAAAAGAGATTTGTTAATAAATCCATTGTCAATTAAATATTGTAATGTAGTTTCCACAAGATCAGGGTTGATATTGTCAAACTTTTTTGGGAGCTCTTTGAGTGTTTCTTGTAGTGTCAAATCTCTTTTAGGATTCTTCCACCAAATCTTCTCGATTTCTTTTGATAACTTTCCCACTCCTATTATCAAAGGACCCGCTATCATGGATAGATCCAGACCAATGGAATTAGGTTTCTCCTTTTCAAGCAACTTTGAGGCTTTGATACTCTGAGCTCGTTGTCGAGAAGCAGATCTTTTGATTGGCCGAGGTCCATCATTCTCTTGATCCCACCACCATGATTCAGCTCTGGCAGGAGGTTCATGGGGTACGTCCCAAGAGGTATATGGGATAACAACTAAAGTATTGACAAATACGTTCAAAAGTCTTTCAATTAAATTTCCATCATTAAACTCCGGAATGAACCGACTTTTGAACACATAAATAAGAAGTACCTGTAATGTAAATAGCAAATAGCTAATTATAGCTGCAGGAAATAATGAAATAATGGGCTTTTGTCCGCTTTGGGTATTTTCTTCAGCAGTCGAAAAAAGAGCTATAATAACCGTAAGTCGACAGATGCAGTGCATTGAATAATATAAACTAAGACAAATCTGTCCATTAGTTGACATGTTCATCACTTTTGATTGGTAAACATATCGAACTAGAGATGAAATCATCATATAAAACGAAAAAGCCATCGACATAATAAAAACAAAATCCCCAGCAACGTGAAGAGATGTTAAAAGTGTATCTGCACTCAGTGCTTCTCTACTCAAGCCACAATTGAGATTAAAAAATGTACAAATATGTTCCTCTACTCCAACAAAAAGTTTAATGGCCCTTCCAGACCTATTGGACACAATCATAATCAGGGATAATACACAAACAACAGCAACAGATCCTATTGCTGCTTGAGATACTCTATAAAATGAATAGATTCTTCGAAACAAAAAGCTCCGGTAGCGAGCTCTCATCACTTTGTTGAACAGGTATATACGGTAACCATATCTATAATAGTCGTCACTTTTTTTTTTTTGTGGGAATCCTTGGCTGCAAGGGCTGTGACACTAAAGCTTTGAAGCTCTCTTTTGGCACTATAAATCCGTTCATTATAATAGGCGTGGTTAGCTATTACAAAGGCTGGCATTAGAGGTGCAAAAACCGTGGAAAGAATAAAAAACAGAGCTTGCTTTCCATTAGAAGCGGAGTGTTTACACATTTCGAAAACAGCCTTTGAAAAGTAACCAGAAATGACGACAAATATAAATTGAACTACACAAATGGCACAAATAAGAGATATCACTAAACTGATTTCGAAGCAATAGTCCATGTGCCAATAGTCACCTCGAGTCAGTTCATAAAGGGAAGTGTAGATTATAAAGGCAAGACACATGTCCTTGCAAATATCAAAATATAGAGATGAAGCAGAAAGAAAGGGAGATATGGAATAGTAGATCACTTTCAGAACCGTATAGCAACCTTCCAAGCACGGTCGAAACTGTTTTGGCGTGTAGCGCCTTCTTACACTTCGAAACCATCGCTTTAATGGGACAATTTTATCTTGGAACATGCATTTCATTGGCAAATTATCTGCAAGAGATGATTGAATGGTCTTATACAGCTCAGAACAGCCTAAATGAAGTCTAAGGCATGCTTCAACACTCCGAGGGTCTTCTCCGTGAAATTCCATTTCCCAACGATGTAATGTCTTTATCACAGAAGCGAGATTCTGTACATCTGATTGACGAAAAGATAAATAAAAATACAAATTCTTGAATAGAACCGGATCTTGATGAACTTGAGCGTATACATGATGGGCCTTTACACCCAATTCACTGATTAATTCTCGAGAATTACGCCAACTGCCTGCGTATTCGAGAATATCAATAAGTTCTGATGGGAGCGTAGACTCTGGATCTCCAATATCACTCGGAACGTAATCTGAATCGACGGATTCTCCATCGTTTTCATCCTCTACTTCGTTCTTGAACGTTTGAAAGTTATTATGTTCTTCCTCAAGAGAGTTCATTTCTATACCCACGGACTCCTTATCAGCCTCTCCGTTTTCGAATGGCCTTTTAACTGGAGTAGAAGATAGTGAGTGCTGTCTTTTATACTCTATGCTTTTATTAAGTTGACAAGACTCGCAGAAAAAAAGTTGTTTCTGAAAAGATTAATTTGAAAAAATCAGTTATAGAATATAGTCATTCAACTCACTTCAGAATTACAAAATCGATAAATATTTGATAAAGAAAGTCCAAAAGCAGTAATGCCCAGAGTAATTAGAACTAATTTCCACCATCTAAGATCAATCATATATTCGTCAGAACCATCTTTGCAATCTTTGATGCCAGTCCTCACAAGCGAATCAGCAATACATTCCCCATCATTACAGCGCCAGTCATTTTCATTCGGACATTCACGACAACGCCCTTGCTCCGCATATTTGGGAAGAGTACAAACTGTTACAGAAGTATTTTTATCCAGACACTGAATGTATTTTTGTCCATAAAGAGATTTACAATTTGTTTGAGGGAATAGAGCACAACCCTCGGACTCATCAGATGCGTCCTTACAGTGATTAGTTCCATCACATACCTCTGATCTAAGAATAGTTAGACCGTCTTTACATTTCCAGACCACGCTATTTAGAAACACCTCTGAATTAATGGGACGAGAGGGTTTATTGGGGACATTGTCTATATGAAGTCCTCCACATTCCTCAACACGTTCCACGCAGCGATCAGGATCATTTAGACACATTTTTTGTTGACGACGACCGAACCAAGATTGACATCCCGTATCAGGGAACAAATTACATCCTAAGAAATACATTATAAATCAATAATTACTACTGGAACAAAGAAGTGCAAAGTCAAAATCGCTTGGTTCATGAATTACCTTCAATTTCGTCAGACTTGTCAGGATCTGGACATTGCTCGTTGCCATCACAGACCCAATCCTTCCAGATACATTCCCCACTATGTTTGCATCTCCAACCCTCCGTGAGATCAACCATAGAACAGGATTCTCCATTAGCCAATCTATAAACAAAAGGATTCATGAGTAATTAATAATTATCATTTATCAAAGCAAAGAAAATTACTTACGTAAAAATCCATAGTAAAATAATCCATGTGATCTTCATCACGATTCGACCTTCTCCATAGCGACGGATGTACACCAATAATAAGTAATATTACTTATTATAACTAGGAATGAGTGTGAAAATTATTAATTAAAAAATGATCAAGCGCATTTTTTTATGCTCCAAGAGTATTTTGGCAGGGACAGGGGGGAAAGTCACGTAACCTATTCATATTCCTAACAAACTATCTGTATTAAGAATGAAATATATATAACATTTTTAGCTATATAACTCCATCCTGGACTCCTTATGAAACGAATAGGAAATATTAAATGACTTAAAATTAGTCTACATACATTGAAAATGATATAATCTATCAAGATTTTCTCCTTAATTAACTCTCCTCTTAATTATTACGAACCATGAGTAATCGCAAGACACTCTTAGCAGTATAAAATAGTGCTCCTGCTAGCAAACTAACTTCTACTTGCGACCAAGAATATTTCATACGTTGGCGATGGCCGGAGACGAGGTGTTTGAATAATAATCTCTGCGTGTACGCCTTTTTGTTCATATACATAAGTTAGAATATGTACTTAAATTCAAATTTTGAAGCACCTAATTTGGAACATGGATTGCAAGAAATTCTACTATTAGATTATTTTATTCGAAGCAAGAAACCTGGCAAAATAATATCTCACACTTTTTTGATATAGTAACAAAAAAAATAAAAAATATGTATGTAAATACTAATGTTGCTTTATCATTCTGACCTGGACTCCGTTAATAATATTGAACGAAATGCATAGAGTAAATTTCTATTTATAATACTAAATTAAATAATATACTTTATTGGAGGAAAATATGTAGGACAATGAGTTTATTGTCTAAAAATATAAGGTCTACACTATATACATGTGAGTGATAAAAAAGCGCATCATGCATGGCCTTGAATACATAAGTTATTCAATAAAATGAGCTGTTCCCCTCCTCCATTAAAGAAACTCTAAACTAACAGTTTAATACACAATTGTTGTTAGCAATTTAATGAGTCACTTTAAATCACTCTATCAATCATACTCAATAAATAATATCTTATTCGCATTTTGTTAGTATCAAAAGAATAAAAAATGATTCATTAAGAAGTGACAAGCAGTATTTTGAGGCGTGTACATAAATAGAGATTGCACCACTTTAACATTTATCATGATAAAATATTATTAAATACTTGATATTTTATTACGTACAAGCTACGAGCCTGCCTATGTGTGACCTTATATTCTCGACATTGCATTACTAATCAAGTAATCATATGCTATATAAAAAAGCCAGTTGTTAAATTATGTATGAATAATATAACTGTAATAATAAGAGTTCGAGACAAGCTTACTTTTAAAAACCGCTTCTTCACTCATTCTTCTCAACAGCTGCATATCATCAACAACGGAAAAGAAAATAAATAAATAAAAATACTCTATTTTTGACATATTTGATTTTGTCGAGGAAGTTACTGTGATTGCTCCTTTGGTTTGAACCATTGACTAAAGTAAAAGTTTTTATTTACTCTGGCTTCATCTGTGGTGTTTTTACTTTGATATTACTATTATAGAAATGGCTGATTCGACTTCTTTTGAGGCTCGTATGGCGTCTCGAAGGGAGAAGATGAAAGAATTGCATATGAAAAGGAATAAAGCACGTCAGTTGAATCGAGTTGAAGTTGTGGAAGAGGATCGGCGGCTCAAGGAGCCCAAATCAGCTGAAGCGAGGAAACGGAGAGCACAATATATTCTTGAAGGTAATTATATTATCAAATCCATATTTTATATATATAAACAACTGGGTATAATATGAGATACTAATTCAAAATCATCTGTATTTATTAATCTATGATAGTCATGTTGCTAGAACTTTCGTAGTAGATGTAACTTTATTTTGTGCATTCAAAATTATTTGAATTATCTATAACACATAAAAATATTTGAAATAGTACGTTTTTTTTTGAAAACCTGCAATATACCTAGATTACCACAGCCTAAGGGTACTGAAAGTTACATTAGTATAAATGAAATTAATTAATGTATTGTTATTTATTTAGATACTAATTATTATTATTATTATTATTTTTTAAATTATTGATTGAATGCTTAGAAAGCTCATATATTGTGAGCAACCAATTATTAAGCTTCATATAGGACCTCCTACTTTGCAAAGTTTGACCAAATTCAAAGTTGGCCCAGCTCTGGATGTACCTCCTCCAAATTGAGGGTTTAGAAGCATAATGACAAAATCAGAAACATTTATAAAACTTACACCCAATTAGTTTGTATCATTTTGGCTCTGGGCCACTGAGCCATTTCATATATTGTATTATGTTACTAAAACTTTTGTCATCTTAGAAAGAAATGCTTATAATCACAAACATAATTCTCCACATTGTGTTCTATGTTTAATATTTTTTCTTTCTTTGCACAGTAAATTTAATCCACTAATAGAGTGCAATTTAAAAAAAACTGTGTATTTAAAAGTAAAAATAATAAATATTTACATTTATCACATGGGTGGCACAATTAGCTTGAATGAAATAAGGCTGAAAGGTCATGTAATTTACTGTCACATGTCACAACAAAGTAATCCAGTATGAATGGTAAAATGGATATTAGGGTATCTCATATTAATCCAGTTGTAATGGTGGGTTTAACGTTCTGTAATTAACTGATTATATATTCTATATTACACAATTTAAAAAAATATAATATATGTACATTAATTATTTAAACGGAAGTTATATATCGAAAGTATACAACAACCTCTCTTCCTTCAAATGTAAATAAATAAATTATTTAAGTTTAATTTAATTTTTAATTGGCTTGGTATCAAGATTTATTTTTCTATTTGGTATATTCGGGGTCGGCTCTTTGGTCTTTCCACATTGGCTGGTGACTCTTAAGAACCCCTATTTGTCTAATATACCTTTCCGTTTTCCATATAAGTTTGATATATTCGGTGTTTCCGTCAAATTACTTTTCCTAATTTGTCTCTTAATTTTGTAATTGAGTTTTGTACCCGGCTCGACTTCCTATTATTAATTCCATTAAATTATTGGAATTGATGTCGTAATATGATTTTGATTTTTTGTACGTACATTGTCTATTTAGTATGTTTATTGGTTTCTTCATTGCTATTTTATGTGTAGGGACCTTTGATCGAAGGGTTTGACCATGAATGATTTAATTAGATGAGTATCTACACTCACGTGGTTAATGTCTATATTCTAATAATCCATCCCTGATTTCATCTGAATTTATAGTTCTATACCTACATTTATAGTGGAGATTCATTATATTTTTCATACTTTGTTCACTTACTAAAGATAGATCAATACATTCTTCTTTTAATGGACAAGGGAAATTAGGGTGTAAAATTCCCAACTTAATACAAGTGTTTAGTGAGATGAATAACTCGTTTTCAGAAATATCCTTTACTACGTAAGCTATTTCTTTATGAATACGGTTTCCCAATTTGAATTTCAAATCAATAGCATCTTGTATATCTAATTTAGATCCATTATCTCAGATAATTTAGTTTCAAGCCTTTATCTTAGACGTCCAATATTTATATGCTTTAATACTCTTGATCCAGCAACGGATACTGTCACAAGTAGCTATTGCATTTTTGAAGTAATTCCCATGGACATTCAATACATCGATGGTAGTTTATTCCATTCAATTTTGTGTTCGAAGGAATATCTACAATCAATGAATACTTAACTTAAGGAATGATAAATTGTGCGAGAAGGGGTCATTCTTAGGTTTTTACTTCATTGACAGGTATATTATTGTAAATAAGAGTAGATTGTTGTGAATTTATTCAATATTAATAATAATATTGTACTATACAATTAGACAATAAAGTTTGAAGAACATTATTAATATTCGCAATGAAATAAATCATCATTTTAATCCTCACTATTCAATTTTTAAATCCTTTATTACTCTTTAGTTATTAATTTATTTTAAGTTATTTTTATATCTTTTTGAATGTTATCATTTACTTCAGAAACCAATTGGTTTGTCATGCACTTGAAAATTTGGCCAAAATATAAAACGATCAAAATCATGCTCTTCATCACATTCAACGTCAAGAATTTCTAGCAAATATAGGTGTTCTGTTATTATTTTAAAATGTTTTAATTAGGGAAAATATTCTTCTGGATTTTTTTGTTGATGATGTAACTTTTTTAAGTTATGAAAATATTGAATAACAAAACCTAAACACTAAGAAAATTAATAACTATATATAATTTTTTTAGACTTTGATGTCTTATAACTACTATGGTATTCTGGAACTAAGCAGAGCCACTTAGGAAAAAACCTTTGACCAATGAGAGTAGTCAACTAAAAACATACTTTTTTCTACATACCTAGATATTTATAAGTATATAATTGTAAAAAGTGTAAATCGTAGTAAATTAATCAATTATCAAATATATTATAAGGCTATACAATTAAGACAAAATAAAAATATAAACTTAAATCTATGAACCACATAAATAAATACATATGTGCATTACACCATTATTTACAATTGATAAATAAGAAAATAATTGCTAATGTCATTTTTATTTTGCTTTACAATTGTCAAGGAACATAATCTATTATTTAGTGTCAATGAATAGTGAAATAATTGTTCTTATTTCTGTAAAATTATTGCAGACAAAACCTTAGTTGTAAAATCGTGGTGTACATTATTATTGAGGCAAAATTATTGTGAGTAATATCAGCGTGAAGCAACATCATTGTAAAGGTGAGCAATATGATTATGAGTAGTTTCATTGCATGATAATATTATTGTGTGCAATTCCTTTGCAATTATATTATGTGATTCAAGCAATCAAACTATGGAATGATTAAAAAAATTCCACAGAATCTGCTTTCCTGTGTATGTTCAGTCCAAGGCCTGCACCGTCTGTCACCCAAATATCAACAGCATCAAGGACATCGTCAACCAGCACTGGGATACCATGTCTGAGGACTACATCTACAAGGGGTGCAAGGCCTTCCGTTGCCACCTCGAAGCCATCGTTGCTGCCAAGGGGGGCTACATCGATGGTTAGGTTAGCCAAGACATCATATTAGTTATTTTTATTTTATTGACATACCCTATTACAACTGGTTGCTGAAATATATCTTGATAAAGTTCTAGATTAAAAGTGTAAAGATTTTTTTACCACACGCAGTATAGCATATTAGAAGGGGCACTCGATGCTTAGAAACGCCGCCGCGTTGGAGTTTAAACTCGGCACTTCTTCTGTACAGCCTTGGTGTATGTTTCAGTATTATTTGAGAATTTTTTTAAAATCATTCAATAGTTTGATTCCCCGAATTATATAATATAATTACAAAGACATTATTCACAATAATATCGCATACAATGATATTGTCTCAAGATAATATTAGCGACAGCAATTTTGTCTCACAATGATAATGTACACCACAATTTTACCAACCAACAATATTACCCAAACATTTTGTTCGTAACCTTTTTACTACATTCATTTTATCGGACAACGTATTTGTTGACGGTTGAAAAAATATCAGGTATTTTACAGGAGTTTGTAAAATGTTAATTTGAATGGATTTTGTCATACTACGTCTAATTAATGAAGATATGTATGCACACGTCGTTTCATTAAAAAATTAGCAAGTAAAGTATAATTATTGAATGATATCTGCAGATAAACTATACTTCCATATTAGAATGTATTATCTAATTTGCAAATATAGTCAAATGAAAGTATGGAAAATATTACAACTCGACTGTTAAAAAACAATGAGTAAATATTTTGATTATAGATATTTATTTACATAATTAAATTTTAGAGATATTTAGTATATAAAATCAGTTTTTTGTACAATAAAAAAAAAAGAATCCTGAGAATTATAGAGTCAGAGACGATCATTAATTAATGAACCTTAATCATTGCAATTCATGGAAAAAAATTTAAACATTTTATTTTATAAAATTAAAATAACATGGATGACAATCCAAATTACACATGATTGCAGCATGAATACAGAAGATAACTCCCTAAGAAATCCTTAGTGTTACTTTTTGTTATTCATGATCACACTCACACGTAACTACTCAATACTTATATCAATTCACAGGGCCATCTGCAGGATAATATTTTTTGGTGGGGCTGGGTTTCTACATTTTTTTATAAAAATTAACTCCCAAAAAATTTTTTTTTTTTTTCAAAAGTCCATAGCTACACACAAAATACTATGAAAAATTCCATTTTTTTTTTTTTTTTTGAAATAGTTTCAACATATTAAATTTTTTGGAAAAAAATTGAAAATCCACAGCTATTCACAAAAAAATTAAATCACCAAAAAAAAAAAAAATTGAAAAAAATTTGAAATATTGAAATTTTTGTCTGCCGCATAATTTGCCCATATGATCTGTTTAAAAAAAAAAAAAAAATCTTAAAAAAAAAAAATTCCCTCTATTCTCGCGTAAAATTATTTCATCCTGAACAAAAAAAATTATTGTACAAAGAAAAAATTCCTTAATTTTTTTTTTTTTGGGGGTACAGTCCCTCCAGCTCACTCCCTGTGGACACCCCTGATCCATATGTATTCTCTTCTAAAGAATGAAAGAATAGAAGGTTTAATTTATCCTTATTTATTCGAACCGGTCCAATCTTTGGGCCATTCTTATCAGTCCCCGGTCCTAAATACCGTTGCTCCTTCGGACTGTCAGTACTAGAACTGATAAATAAATAAAAAATAAAGTTGAGTTATGTCAGGCAGGACCGAACTTTTTTAGTTTCAGGACTATACTGGACCGGACCGATAGTGAAATGGATGGTACTGCCGTCTTTAGTCCTAACTAAGGACTGACACAACACTAATGGTAACCAGTGACGGGTTTCGGTCTGTAAATCCAAAAACGATCTGAGACCATTATATTTTCAACCAATTCCATATAATTTTGGTATGAATCGGCCTCAGAGTAAAACTTTGTGTAAATAAAAATCTGGATACACGTCCTTAATCATAGAAAGAGAAATTTGAGAAGTTACTTTTTTTTATTTGAAAAAAAATAGTGATTTTCATCACAAGGTATATTCGCCTCATATGCCCCAATCTCTCACAATCATATCAACAATAAGAGGTTTGGTAGTATCAAACACTACTAATTTTCAATATTATTTACTAGTTAATTAGATTTATTCATTTAGGTATTACAATTAGGATTTTTCTGCCAGGATATCTCAGGTTTTTATAGCTAAATTTAGGATTATCTAAAAATTATGTCAAATTGGTGTAACTGGACCTCGTTATCCTTTTCTTCCATTTTATTTAAGTAATTATTTCTTCAGAAGAAACTTTACCAGAAAAAATTAAAAATTACACGAATGCACATTTTCTGCAAAACTTTTTTGTTATAATTACGCAACGATAGAAATACATTAGGGTGGTCATATTTTTATTCCTAAAAAAGAGGAAACGTGGCCCGGTCAGTGTCGTTTTTGGATATTAATAAATTATATTTTTGATTCTTGTTTTTATCAAAACTTGTTCTTCTAATTTTTTATAGCAAAATTAATATTTTATGTCGATTTTCAACTTTTTCCCTGGATTTATAAAAAATCCTGTGCGCTTCGAATGATGTAAAAAGAAGACATATCCGGGAAAAAAGAGGGTAGCAGAATATATTCTTCATATTTTAAATAGATGCCTAAACTTTGAAGCTACGCTTAAATCATGTATGTTCAATTAGCAACAACTTTCAAATGACCTAACTTGGGGTTAAGTAAAAAAAAACAACGTTGGTTTGTTTAACTTTGTTAGTATTTGGTTTGTTATTATAATTATTTCCTGCTATTAATTATTATTTTTATTTTTTTTTGGTTTTAAGGCCTTGGATAGGAAATTTGGCTTGATTTCATTGTTATTGAAATTCCCGACTATAGGCTGTTCAATTGACTAATAAGAGTTATTTAGACTAATGTACACAAACAAGATGAGCTAGGGTAAACACTCAATCACTGTTACCCATCATAATATTTTAAGGTGTATGTAGAATATTTAAAATTAATAATGTAATAGGCGAAGTAATAAGTTCTGATGGTTTTTTCGAATTATTTTGATAATAAAATTGACATAATTAGGATTATTATCCCATTTAGATGGTTCCAAACGGTTTTCTGGTAATCTTCAGTTCCGGGCCAATATAATAAGGTCTCACATGTCGGTCCAACTCGACGATTTTCATTATTTATTGACATTTTCGACGTCCATATTACCAAAACAGAATCGTTGGAATGTATTATTTGCTAGATATAGCTCACTAAAGACATCTAGCGAGAACTTTTTACTTAACCTAATATTTATTTAAATTTTGGTAATATTTGGAAGTTTTTATAAGGTTTACAAATACTATCGCTAAATTGATCATTGATAAATTAACTTTTTTTATTTGATTTGTAAGTCTATTTGATTGGATCTTTAATTTTTAGGTTTAACATTCTACAAAACAACCACTCCAACAAAATTACACTTTTGTGTGTGTATCAAGATCAAAATATGACCTCAGTTTTTTATGTATTAGCCTCAGAATTTCAAAAAAATATATAATTTCTTACATATAATTTAAATTATTAATGGGTTTCCCTCCACTTGAAGTCATTTGTATTGCATTTTTGCATTCCAGAATACCAGTCTTCAGGCAGTTGAAGAATTGTGTCTTTGGCAATACCCCTAAAGAAATAATTAAGGGGATTACACTCCGAAGATGAGAGGGTCATAAGTCAAGTGACCAGTTGTAATGAACATTCTCGAGTAGCCAGATATAGGGTGCCTTGATCTAATGAAGAAATAGGGCCTACCCCTAGACACCTCGTTCATCTAGGGTTTTACCACGTTCCTGAAGAACTTCTGGTAGATCTCCACATTCAACTTGAGACTCTGAGGGAAGCAATACAGCAGAGAGGTTGCTGAGGGTCATGACGGAAGAGGGGAACTTGTACTGCATCACGGGAACATCCTTGTAAATATCGCCAGAGAAAAAAGGAACCAACCCAACCGAGTCGTGTTTCAATTCTTTCATATACTATGCATCCAAATTGAATTTAAATGTCCTCATTTTAATTTATTCTATCTAAAAAAATGAATTACAGTGGACTTCAAGTGAAGGAAGACCCATGTTATGCCCGACGAAGTGTGAAAATACATTTATACTATTATATATATATATAACACAGAAAAAGTTTCCAGGACAAAAATTCATGGTGCTAATCTTCCAGTCACCAGTATATACTTGTCAATTAGAATTTTTTATCATCAAAGTAGTCAAAAATTATATTATTAACTTATCGAAGAATAATGTCTGGGTAACTGTAACCAAAAATTTGTTTTTGGAAAAAAATATTTGGAGGCTTAGACTTCCTAGGTGATAACGCTCCTGTAAACATAACTACGAACAATAAAAACGCCAAAATTAACAATAATGTGTACGTGCCGCCATCCGCATTTTAGCCTGCCGGATGCCTTCAAGGTTATAAGGTCTGTTTATTTAGAGGTCTTAAGTTTGGTGTGATGCTTTGGATTGTGAAGCCTTTTCTTGGCGTATCTATTAACTTACAGCTTGATTGGGATCAATCCCATATTGTAAATGAAGTGCAATACTATTTTGTGCACTTTTGGCCTCCCTGTTCACTTTTGACCTTTTACCTTAACGATATAGTATTTGATCAATGGAGAGGCCAATGCAGTTTTTAGGCTCAGTAAAGGTAATTTGATGGCCGCTGTAGATGCAACCTTGCTTCAAGTTATTTAAAAGGTGTATACATTCAGTCGTTCAAGACAGCACCAAATACATTGAATGAGCTAAAGATCAATTGTAAGACAATAATAAACCTTTAAAACAATATTAACACATACTACTCTGTGATAGAAATCTCCAGAAATAACCGGCCTGACTAAGATATGGCGGTCATTTCTCTTAAAATCCCTGTATTATTAGGAACACAAAATACAAAGTATGTATTGAAGTTTGAATGCCCCACGTCGTATAGTATTGGTTTGGGAGCCATCAATAGTAAACGCTGTCGGCAAATACTATACTTTTATTGAAAGGCCTTAGTCTAACCAATAAAAAAACCTTAACTGGGCTCTACTCTGAGTGAGTCTGTTCCTTCGTTTACAAAAGTAAAATTTTGGCTAGCTGAGAATAAACGGGCCGTACGTGCTGCCAAGACGAGTATCACAGGGGTTCAACAAATGGGGTGACGACCACAGAAATTGTGAAGAAAATCCACAATGCAGTACTGGTGTATCGTTGTCTGAAAGTTTGTAAGCTAATAGACATTGTAGGATTTTCAAAATATGTTTAGGTGTGTGTTTACTCACACTGAAGCAAAAACGGTGCTGTGAAGAAGTTTCAATGGAGTATTGAGCGAAGTTACACAGTAACAAAGAATTTTTTTTGAAAATTTTGTAAAAATAAAATTCCATTTAAAAAAAAAAGTATGTATAGCTGAAAGGAGATTATGTAGAAAAAAACTTTTTTTTTTTATGTTGGTTACTTTGAGGACCGTCTTCGTAAAACTAACCACAATCTGTGATTAATTAATTAATTTTTTCATGGCACTATAATTATATAGCACTTTGTATATAGCTTCCAAACATTCGGTGAACTCATCAATTTATTTTATTATTTAATTCCTTCATTTATCAGATGATTGAAATGTTAATACATTTTCCCCCTTATTTCAGAGGAAGAACGGATTTCAAAATGCTTAAATGAAGGCAAGGATCCAATTAGAGAAAAACTCCGTCATGTTGCTGCAGACGATGCTGCTAGAGAGGCCCGAAAGTCCAACAAGAACCCAGACCCTGGCTTCAGCTCATATGAAAACGCAAGCTTCCGCAAATACGAAAGTCTTGTAAAATCCCAAATTAAGCCGGATATGGAAATATATAATCATGATAAAAAGAGACATGGAGAGGATGCTTTTTATGCTCGTGCTGGGGCCTTGGTACACGGAGTACATAAGGATACGCCTGATGCCATTGAGCGTATGGCATCGGATGTTGAAAATCAAATCAAGAAGCGAGAAAAGTATTCCAGAAGAAGGAATTTTAATGATGACGCAGACATTGATTTCATCAACGAACGCAACATGAAGTTTAACCAAAAGTTGGAGAGGTTCTATGGAAAATATACCAAGGATATTAAGGACAATTTGGAGAGAGGAACGGCAGTGTAGACTATATATTTTTGTACACGGACTTATTTTATTATTTTTATTTTTGTATATAATAGGTGTAATAGAAATATGCATTATTTTTCCAATATATGGCTTTAGTAATGTGTATCTCACGTTGTATAAATTGTATTATATATGGCATTAAAAAGATGATATTTCTTACTAAAAAGCTTTACAAGACAGTTTTATGATTGTTTGAATCAGTATTGTTTGAACGTGCATCAAAGATGAAAAATACAAAAACTGTAAAATACGCTGTATTTTACAGTTTTTCTACGGAGAAGGAGGAAATACAAACGAAGTGGCTACTAATATTAAGGGTGTTTACCGTCATGATACTGTAACATACAATCACCAGGAATTTTGGTATCGTCAATTCTGTTCCGGTAATTTTCATGTCAAAAATGCACGAACCTCTGTGCGACTAATTTTGTCAAAAAAGTAGAGAGAGAAACGGCTTTTAAAGACTATACTCGTATATTTTTGTACACATAATTATTTTCTTTTTTTTTAATGTACATAATAGATGAATAAAACGAAATCAATTATTTTTCAAATAGATTACTTTAATAATGTTTATTCTGTGTTTTCTATAAGTGCAATAGTTTACGCTAAATGGCTTTAAAAAGATAAGATATCTTACTAAAATAAACTTTCCCGGCAGTTTTTGATTGTTTGACCCAGTAACGTTTGAACGCACGTCAAAGATGGGCAGTAGCAAAGCTAAAAGGCCCCATTTTTTTCAGATTTTCTTCGAACAAGGGTAAAACGCAAGCCAGGTGGCTGAAATTGTGAATAGTCTTGATGAACCCAATTATGTAACAGCTGATCACACTATATTTTGGTTTCGTGATTTCAGTTCCGTGTAATTTTCATGTCAAAGATGCACCAAGCTCTCTATAAGGTCAATTTTTGAAAATGTAAGTAGCGTTGTGTCCGTCCTTATTTCGGATTGAAGGCTGCTGTTATGTCCAATTCAGTCTTGGGGCCTTAAAACTAATATAGTTTGGTTCTTGATCACGGCAAGCAACTTTTTCTTCTTTTTTATAAATCAGTCCTAGTACCGAGAGTCTTAAGGAGTGGTCGCAAAGAATTGTTTTTCTTTTCCAAATCTTTTATAATTATAATTCTTGAGGAGGGGACATCTAAGTATAAAGAGCGTTAGCTCCTGGATAATGGAGATTGTTAGGGAGTTATAAGGTTAATTCTTTAAATGAATAACTAAGATAAGAACTGATGATCGGTATCGGAGTCAATCCTGCTTATGTACTTGATATATACGGAGTGGGATTTGCATTTATTTCCTTCCTCTCAAAGGGTGATTGCAAGTAATCTAACAAAACTATATAAGTACTATTGAGTCATTTAAGTCTAGAGACTATAAATACATATATATAGTTTTAGGCAGTTAATATCGTAAATAATTGTACAAGCTATATCGAAAATATTTTGAATATCATGTATTTAACAAGATGGACAACAAATTAAAAGGATAAAAAAATTATTGCTCTCATTACAACATTACTCTTTACTCTGATGACCTTGACTATTCACAAGACTAAGTCAAGAACTAGCATGACTAGTGGCTATGCTCTACCCAAGACAACAATTTAGCCTTAGAAGCGGTTCGACAATTGTGATTAAAAAGACTATAAATCATGTTTGAAATTTGTGAAGTAAACTTATAAATGAGCTATCATTCAAGTTTCATAATTTATGTAGTCGGACTTGGTAGAAATTTTCCGACTCCTGACTCCGAATTCACCAAATAAAGTGCAAACTCTTACTCAACATCCCTATCTTTATGGCTCGTGTTGTTTCAGTCGTTATTTTGGTCTGCAATCCCATCCAGTCCAGTCTCACTTCGGTACAGATCAGTCTCACTTCGGTACAGATCAGTCCTAAAACTTTTATTGTTTGGTACTTGTTGACGTATTTGATCTTTTTTCATCTTCTTCTTTTAATCAGTTCTAGTACTGGACCCAGAGGACCGACAGTTTCAAGGACTGTTAGGCAAAAATGATAGGACCGGTCCTAAGATTAGATCGGACTGAGTCAAATAAATAAAAACACTCCAATTAAGCACTGTTTTGTGCGAAAAAATTTATAAATAAAACTAAATTCACTGAAAAATAATGGATTTCTGTTTACTTCATTCGTATATATAATTACCTACATTGAATGTTGTACAAAACATTATAATTATTACTCCAAAATGTGGTTTTTGATGCCTCGGCCGCTTGGTGTTTCGAGGTCGATTTTGAAGTATATGTAAATTTGACGCCTAATAAATTACTTATTTTTTTCCAAAAGTACAATAATTTTGTACCCTCTTTCCCCTTTATCCTTGGTCTGGATACATTTTCTCTCGCAGTTCCAATTTTTTTATTAACAAAAAATATTTAAACGTACCTAATTACACTTTGATCTCATTACGTCCCATCAACGGCCGTGAAAACTTCCATAGAACGCGTTAGTTGCGCAAGGCTAAAAAGTAAAAAAAAATGAAGCATACAAAATTTATTATATTATTTTCATCCCTTTTCATGAAAATACTCAAAAAATAATTGAATTGAAGGCACGCTTTTTTTAGCGAAATGATTTGTTTTTTATGTTTGATGTACTATATGTATTGAAAAAAAAAAAAAGTTACACGCAGGTGGTGATGGTACACTCAACGATTGAAGTAAAATATTATTATTATTTTTTTTTTAAAGTCAGTAAGTTGGATGTCATCCTTGTGACTTTTTAAAAAAATAATAATTCAAAAATATTTAAGAATCAAAAGTTACATTTTTTTTTCTTGGCATGGAAAGATCGTCATCATCAGTGATGATGATAGCCTGTTTTCTATTCATGATTACTTTGATTGTTTCCTCTGGTGTTGAAGGAATTGTGAGTGCTCCCTCAGCCCAGGAATATTTGGGACGATATCAATTCTATCGGTATGTATGTACATATTAGTAAGCCATCATTTATGACATGTTGTAGTCAGTCAACACAAAAGCAGGCTAAAATGATTTTTCTAGCAATTGGGTGTGGATGACATTATTATCCAATGACGAAATACCCTCATTTTCTATCGAAAAATTATTTTTATTAACTAGGGGTGTACCGATGCATCGGAAGAGGGGTAAGAATCGACCTTTTTGAACTATCGGAATTGACCCCCCCCCTCAATAATGCAAATTCCACCGATGTCTGAGCTTATTTATTTATATATATTATTAACAAAACCAAAATTATAATCGTATTATTTGAAATGGTTAGCCAATACATGGAAGTGAGGATATTAGTATAAGCAAACCTAAGTTTATGACTAGGGGCTCTTATATGTAGGGACCCGGATCAAATTATTTTTCTTTAATTTTTATTTTAATAAATAACTCTATAACAAAATTCAGATCCATCCATTGACAATGAAAGTCTGTTTTGTAGTGTGAGCAATATATCTGAGCTAATCAGGAATAAATTGACCCCTGAGCATGGAAAGGAAGTCACTCTGAATAATTTTAATTTCAAACTTTTACATCTAATTATAATCATAATTATGATTATTATATTTATTTCTTTTTTTTTTTGTCAACCCCTGATTAATAAAAAGTAAGGCATTAAAAAAAAGTAAATCATTTTTTTTATTTGTGGATGTAATCCTTTTATATATAATATTAATAAGGAGTCGGTGTCAGAATTGGCTGAAATTTTGATATCGGTACATCCCTATTATTAATCCTTTGGATATACTCCAAACTGCAATATATGTCTCTTAAATCATATAAAGGTTCGAAACCAGGGTTGTCAAACTCATTTTGGTTTGGGGGCCGAATGCAGTTTAATCTGATGCGATATAAGAAATTTTTTTATTTTTCTTCAAAAGTTCTACGCTCCGGGTTCACTTTTCTTCTTTTGTCAAAGATATTACGCTGATCAGGGTGTCAGGCAAAAGGAAAAATTAATAATACAATTGCCTCCAACAAATGCTAAATAGACTCCAATGCTACTACTTAATGGTATTAGCTATACCACAGTGTCGCTTTCACGTACATTTGCATGACAGTCCAACCGTTGAAAAAATTGAAAAAGTATTTATCAATCTTCCTGAGCAAAAAAAACATGTATAAATATGCTTTTGAAATTTATAGCAAACTGGCAGAGTTAACACGACCTTGCTTTGAGCCATTTTTTTTATTGGCTCATTTTCAGAACATAAGACCCTCAAATCAATAATTGATAGAAACAAAGATTGCTTGTAATGTTCACAGCTCTTTTTTCGTGGCCAAAATTGATGTCTATTTCAATAAAGCCCTCCCTGAGGTTATTCGAATGTACAAAAGAGGGTTTACTAGATTTATAATCCGCACACTGTTTCATTCTTAGTTTAATAAAACTTTGGATTCTGTAGTACAGAAATAATAAAAAGGTGAATAAATAAAACTTTATTATTATTTCAAAAAGCTTGTTGCTATGTTATGAAGGACGCGTTCAAGTATTTACTTGTCAAAATTCAGGTTGATCAGTTTCCCTGTTTGTTAATTTGCCCCGAAAGACGAAACTGATCCATACAAGAGTACCAGAATGTATTTCCAAGTGGTGGAGGGGGGCAAGGCAAGGATAGTAAATTAATAATGTTGGTGTCAAAATTACATTTTGTCTAAAAAAAAAGTGAGAGGAGGCATTTTTTTTAATAATTTCAAATTAACTATTATATACATATTTTTTTTATTTTTTTTCGTATCATTGGGAGGGAAAAAAATCGTCCATTATTTAAAAACAATTAAATTTCGGTTCACAGTTGACACCGCAATCTAGACTGCAATATTGGTTAAGCTCGGTTAGTCGAGAAAGATCACTTAAGACCGAACCAAAAAAGAAATTTGTCTCGGACCAAGTCTGAACTATCACATACATATATAGCACACAATAAAATAGTCCTCCCACGAGATTCCTCTAGTCAAAAAAAACAAATCAAAAATCTTATAAAATAGTCGGTTAATTATTATATGAAGTAAATAATTCATGATTTAAGACATTAGTATTTCTCAAAATGGTAACTTCTGGTTAAAAAAAGGGGATGAGAATATCTCAAATTGGTTTGAGGGCTGCTGAATTATGTATCATACTTAGTGTTATACTTAATGATCTAATTTTATACATTTTTAAGAGGTTGGTCGAATAAACGAAGACTTCTTATTGTATCTGGAAAGGACAGTGAACTGCATGAGGTCCGTAAGTCTTCCAGCTATGGATATCGATGTGAAATGGCGGTCCGAAATATGAATTTAGGTAAATATAATCCTATAATATAAAGTACAATGATATATTTGTTCTGGGAACATTCATCCCCATAATTTGTAACTATGTATAGTGGAAGAGTAGGAACTAAGGGGTTGACTTCTTCACCAACATGGTCCATATTTACTTTTTAAATCGAATAAAATCCTTTCTGAAAAAATACAAAATCTAAGGGTTTCTTTAATTGTATAGAATTTAAGATTATTGATTGTAACTTATTGTAGCTTACTTAAAGTACAAATCAAACCTTTTGGGTGCATGCCTGTGCAGCAGAATGTTTTTAAGTGGATAAAAGGGGCGGAGGAGGAAGAACAATGCCACAAAGTTCCTCCGTACCCGTGAGCATGAATTATAAGCACAGTCGTGCAGATAGGGTTCTTAAGCTATGGGACCATCCATTCTTTAACTGCAAAAAAAGTTTTGAAATCTGGGGGAGGGGGCGGGGATATTGGCCCTTACATAGAATCTGAGGGTCGGCCATGTCGAAATATAACTTTTAAATTGACATGAACAACATCTTGTGCCCGAAACAAAATGGGACATGATCGTTGTTTAATTATGTTCGTTTGTAAACAAAGCAACAGAGAGTGGCGACGTCTTGTGGCAAAATAATACAACTCCCCGAATAATAATTTATATAAAAAAGTGGAATTTATGCATGTTTCTCACATAGAGGGGCTGTCTAAATTCTTCTGAGCATTTGATATTTTTTAAACAATAAGCTACAGACTGTCACACCACCTTTTGGACTATATATATTTTTTAGTTTGCTAAATTTTGTTCATTTAGAGATTTTGTCTAAATAAACTTAATGTATAGGTAATCTCTTTACAGAATATAGATTTGCAGTAAACAGTAAAAATGCATAACTGATGTGATGTATTGCTTTAGTTGTATAAAATATGACTTCCCAATATGTTAAACAAATACAATTTGATGAATTTTTTGGTGGAGAGTAGCTAGGCTGTCATGACGTTTCATTAGATCAGCTGCAATTAGCTGTGAGAGAAAGGAAATAACTATAAATCCCACTCCGTGTCTAGCAAGAATATAGGTAGGATTTATTCCGATATTGATTATCATGTTAGTTATTCATATAAAGTCTTACCGCCCCCAACAGCCTCGTTGATTCGCGCCAACGTTGGAAATGCCGTTACGCTGCGACTAGTCTCTACCATGCCTCGCTTTTCCACGTGCATTCATAAATCTGAACCCTTAACATACAATATCATCACCACACATACACTAAATAAAATAACTAGAAGAATTTATACACGTATGAGTAATTACTTAATAGTGATTAGCTCTATTGACCCCCTGTTACACCAAGGAGAGACGCGATAGGAATGAGTTTGCTGGGTGTGGATGTAAACATTTCTAACCCAACAGTATTGTCACTTTTATCCAAACATGACTTACAATACCTCATATATAATTTATTTAATCATTAAGACGAAATATCCTTGATACAAAATGGCTTTAAGGGAAAATTACCTACCACTGTCAACACACACACACGAGGTATTAAATAATGAACAAAAGAGAAGAAAGAGCACACGCATCAACAATTTTCCTTTTCTAATAACTATACTTAGTTTTTCTTTACACGTATCCCATCTTTGTTTATCGGATACACCACTGGGAAAAACTTTTATTTTTCATAAAAAAAATTAAAAGTGAATATGAACTTTTACATATTACATAATTTAACATCGATACCTTCATATTATCAATATTCACTTTCCAGTTGGTGCATGTGAAACTTTTTCTCAAATTTCTTTTCATTTATTACAATGATCACAAAGACAATATTCATCTTGTCAACTTTTATTGATGTATTATTACTATTGATAAAAGCTCAGCATTACTTACAAAAATTGAACTTTGCTAGACTTATTCAATATACAGGGATTGAAAGTAATAATATGCCATTCTTAGGTATAAATGAGTGTTATATCCTAAAAATCCAAAACCGGTGTAAAATTTTTATAACTTATTATCGTAATATCTGAGAAAATATCAAAATTTTCACCATTATTACAAAAATGATTTTACAATAGCGAAGGCCTAAACTATTAATGCCGGTCCCCTACGTATCACTGGCGGATTGAGTTAATGAGAATTCAATTAATGTTTTGTCAGCCTTTATATAAGTCCAGTACCATTTGTTGGTCCTTAAAGAAGGTTATATATATCCCTCATGACGTTATTGAGGGTGTTTTTCCTTTTTTAATGATTCAGTTATATATATGTTTTGTACAAATTGCAATATTGTCCAAGCAGTAACTTGTACAAGTTGCAACCAAAAAATGAGATGAATAATTTAAAATGAAGGATTTACCATACTTAAGGACCGGTGTTATGGTTGGACAGACCGAATAAATTAAGACCAAAAAAACAACGACAAAAACAGGCCCCCTTGCATACTAAAATTTTGTCGTAAAAATTCCTAATACCTTTTAAAATTTGTCGAAACAAAAAAACATGTTTTTAATAAAAAAAAGGCCATATTAAAGATATAATTTTGTAGGTTATACGTAATGTTCAAAAAAGTTTGAGAACCACTGATCTAGAAGATATTGCTATATAACATAGATATGTTATATTTTTGTAATTAAATTCAAACCTGATATATATAACTCCATTTTTAAATTTATAATTTTTACAAAATAAGAAACTTGGTTCAAGTGGGCAACTGCATGAAACAGTCGTATTTTAAGTTTGCACAAAATGTATTTTTTCCCTGGTGTACAATTTGAGTAGTATTTATCGAATATAGAATATAGGAAAAAAAAAAATTGCCCGAATGACCTTGTTTTATAAATTCTGGTAAAGTACAAAAATTCTTTGATTGGGTGGTGGTGGTGGGGGGGATATAGTCCCTCTACCCTTCCAAGCCATTCTTCCTCAAGAATATTCCCCCTTAATATATAAATAAATGAGAGATATACATCGTTATTGTCTATTTTGGTGGAAATTGATGTTCCTTTTGAATATTACATATTTTGATTTAGAAAATGCATTAAATGTTTATTTACTGTCGGAATAGTATTGAAATTATACTTGTTCGTTAATCCTTGAATCTTTTCTATTATGAATAATCCATCATATCTAATAATAATTACTAACGATTAGCACTTCCTTTATTTGAATCGTTGCCTTTTTTGCTTATATTTTTTCTCCTTATTATACTAATTTTATTACCTATTTTATCTGTTGGTGTATGAATTGAAATTTTGTAGACTGATTCCATCCTTTTTCCAATAGATAACAACTATTTTGATTAATTTAATTAAATTTATTTATATGCCAAGGCGAAATATCCTTGAGGCTAAATGGCTCTTAGACAAAATATTCTTAGGCCATATAGTTTAAGGGAAAATTACCTAGCATCAGTTCTTATTTTTTAACAAACATTATCTTGTAGCGCTTTCGTTTTTGGCCCATGATTTGTAAATTATCATGCTTTATAACCGTTACATTTATTAGTTTGAATGGAAATATGTCATATCAGAAAAGAGTTTTTAAAGAATCATAACACATCTATTACAAGAATGATGCGATTGAAAATATCATAAATGTTTATGTAGCTATAACGAATCCTATTAATAGATGTAACTTATTGTTCGTTAGTACTAAAAATCCGATCAAATCATTACTCTTATGACGCAAGAAGAAGATATTGACATAGACATTAAGAGATAATGTGTACAATATCGTAGTCATTCTCTGCTTTGGAAATCCTTGATTCTTTCTGCATTGATTCGTGTATTTTTATATATGTTATGAATCAAATGATCATGATGTAATGAGAAGGATTCAAGGTTAGTTGTCCTTCATGATGGCTCAAATTATTTATTTTCTAATTCCATTGATTATAAGGATTTCTTCACATGAAAAGTCGTATTGTTATATAAAATATCTAGATATCTATTGTCCTCACGATCCTACATAATACATAGTTAGTGAGTCAATTCATTCGTTCAAATGAAATGATGAAAAGATTTGGTCAATATTAATGAAGAATTCATGAATAGATGAGGAATTTATCTTATACCAGCAAAGCACAATAAGCTTTTTGAAAGAACACAACAATAATTCAGCACGTCGTTACCTTTATTTTAGCCCGCAAACTTTCCTTCAAAAATAACAGAAAAAGGCCTCAATCACTTGGTAGTTATCCAAATAAGTCAATCATACCAACTGCTATTTATCTCTTGTATGTACTCCCAGACTGCTATTTATCTCTTGTATGTACTCCCAGACTGCTATTATCATATTACCTTTCCAATTTATTATTTCCAAAAATAAAAATTTCTTGGAAAAATAATCTAAAAATTAAGAATTTTGAAAAAAAAAAAAAATGATAAATTATATTTCAGATATTAAAATTTAGGAGAAATTTTTTAAAAATCCATAGTTATCAAGAGAAAATAAAAATTTTTGGGAAACAATTTCGAAATAAAATTTCAAAGATAAAATTTTTGAAAATAAAATTCAAAAATATTTAAATTTTTGGGAAAAAAAATTTAAAAATTAAAAGTTGAAAGATAAATTTTTTAAAAAATTAATTAAAAATGCACAGTTAAAAATTAAATTTCAAAGATCATAAAACATTAAATTTTTGGGAAAAAAAATTTAAAAATTAAATTTGAAAGATAAAATTTTTGAAAATAAAATTCAAAAATGCACATCTGCTCATAGAAAATGGAATTTTTGGGAAAAAATTTAAAAATTAAATTTTATTGTAAAAAACAAAATTCTTTTTTTTGGGGGGCAGCTACAGCCCCTCCACCCACCCTTTGTTGACGCCCCTGATATATGTTGTGTACTAGTTGCATTCTAATTATCAACTATGGATTGATTGATATGGTATGGATTTTAATTTGATCTATTAAAATTACATGATCATTCTGTATCTATGAGTAATATAACTGTGGGCAATTGATCTTTATACTGAGGATTAAACTTCCAGAGTTTGTATTGAAATAGTCAAAAAATCCCAAATTAATAAATGAAAATAAGATTACCAACTCAAAAAAAAAAAAAAAAAAAGCCAGCTACAAAATATACATGATTTACAACGCTGATTACTTGTCATCATATAGTTCGTTCAGACAGATATACAGTCGAACTTTACTTTATTAATATATGTAGATACAACTATGTTTATTTTCCTCATTTTGAATGTTTGGCGAAAGTTAAATAATATTATTAAAAGATCCTGCTCCTTGGAAACAACAAGGATCCGTTCCTTTTTTGATTATTTTCCTTTCATCCTTAATTATACATGAATTACTCTGCAAAAAAAAAAAAAAAAAAAAAATTTGAAATAAATCTTCAAATAATTATCTATTATACTACTATTCATGAATAAAAATGTGCTTGTGAAAGGATTTGAATAAATAATAATGAAAGACCCTTATTATTTGAATAGTAATAATTTTAAATATATGCCTTATAATCAATCCTAATGAAGGTTTATCCAAGTAATCATACAACATTTTCCCCCTTTCCTTCGTTGAAAAAAATATTTACGTATTAATCCCTTCCAAGGTAAAGCTCAATAGTCATAAATTCACTTCAAACAATGTTTCAAATTTTCTACATCAATGGTTTTGAAATTCGTGGCATGATTAAAATTTTGTTAAATTAAAAATAAAGTTATCAAAGAAATAAAAGAATTTTTTTTTGTATTCTTCGATGAATTATTGCCTATTTCTATCAACAAATTATTATAGATAAGCCTTTGTTGGTGAAGTAATATACATTTTCAGTTGCAATAAAACATCGATACGTTGAAATACTACATAGTTAGAAATTAATAGATTAAAAACGATTTTTGTAGTAAGACAATCCAACTAGGAGAATTGTTGGTTGTCTTACTACAAAAATAATCTTTAATCTATCAAAAAAAACCACAATTTTTTCAGTATACAAAAATATATTTCACTCCTTCTTGAGAACCTTGTCAATCGTACCTGATCACACATAAAAACACAAATTGGCAATCTGGCAATTATGTAGAGTACACAGAACCAGCAAATATATGACTCTTTTTTTTTTTAACAGTTCAAAAAAGGTAAACGTCTTTTTAAAAAAAAAAAAGTAATCTGTAGTAGTAGTTTCCTGACGATTTCCTATTTAGCCCTGCTCTCTGGCAAATATCATCCCTTCTGTATTAGGGGTAGGGGTTACCTTTTCAATGATTTTCACTTTCATATAATGCATCTTGTGAGCATTGGTGAAATGTAGTCTTTCAGCTTCTTCTCCTCTCTTGATGTAATCCACATGTTCTCTCACTCTGTCTTTCAATCTTCTTCTTGTTTGGCCTTCATATTGGGCTCCACGGTTGGGCTTTGAGCAAGTAATACAATAGACTACTCCAGTTGTCTCACAGTCAACAAAATGACTAATATGTACAACACCATTTGATTTAACTTCTTTGTTAATATCCAGAAATGGGCGGGAATTGCACTTGTCCTTTTGACATTTTTTGAGCCCCACATTTAACTTGGTAGGTCTGTCACTTAAAAGTTCCAGAACTCTGACCTTACAGATCATAGGTTTGAGAATTCTTGGTTGTTTAAATGCAAACCATTGGCGGATATGGGAAGATTTGTGTAACTGTGGGATCTCTCACTAATGATTAATATATTATATATTTGAAAGAGGCTTTTGACTGAATTAAGTTGTCGCGGGCACGTTACCGAAATCTACTCACCTAAATGCAATTTGGCTGAACGGACACTTTCTCGGAAAAAAAATTTCATTTGATTATGATTCATACCACACCAACGTTAAAAATATAATACCTAACTATTTGCGACGAATTACAATGATTAAATGTTGAAATAATGACAACCACCCAATAAATAAATAAATTGGAAAGATAAAAAAAAAAATGTTAAAAGAAGGGAATTTGATCCAATGTAGAATGCGAATGTATTAAGATGTGTTTGTCATTGTCTAGTAGATAATTACATAGTATTACAGCAACATGAAATGTATATACCGGATGGAAACTTGAAACTTACACATTTAGAAAGAAAAAAAAAGAAAATAGCCTACGCTCCTTTAATTATAAATTTAACTAAAATCTGTATTAATTTATTTCTGATACATAATCAATGTCAAATTGATTTATTCTATTCGGCATCCATTTGCCTAAAAGATAGTGATAAGCCTCTCGTAAAAAGAACTGCAAGTATTAGGAATGTAGTTCGGGACCATGGTAGTCCACTCCTCACCCACAAAGGCTTTCATGTCTTCAATATTTGGGTGAGGTATGCTACAGGCCCTCCTCTCGATGTGTGGGCAGAAAGAAAAGTTGAGGGGATTAACATCCAGATTGTATTGTGCCCACATTGTCTTGTTCCAGAAAACCATGTCTTACGACCAATTCCCTTCCCGTCAGCCTAGCCATCTCTTTGGAATGTGATCTCCACGGAGAAGAGTTGATGCCCTATGCCTTGAATCTTCTTGCGATAACATTTCTCGTCCGATTAAAAAAAATCGTTCGTTAATAAAGTTTTTCAAAAAAAGTGGCCTATAACTTAAATTAAGTATCATAACATAAATAAAATGAGGATTTAGTTAATTCTTGGATATCTCAGCTCATAATTGACCAAAAAAATTGAATAGGATATTTATATGGTCTCATTTTGGTCAAAATTGTTTTTTGTTAACTCACTGTATACATATTTTGTCCTTTATTCTAATAAGGTTAACAAACACGTCTAATATGAATAAAGATCATCAAAAAATATATCTTACATAAGGAAGATCTTTTTTTTTGCAAAACTTATATAACCAAATTCTACAAGTTCCAATTTTTTCATATTAAAATGTCTAATTTAATTAACACATCAGTCATTTCAATTACCAAATACTAATTTATGCTAATATTTCATTTGATTTGTTTAATTACGTTAGCATAAACCAATTGGCGAAGCCAAGACAACAACCTCAATATTTAGCAAAATTACAGTTGCCTTCGCAACTACATTTTGTTCGCTAGGGGTTGTTAAAGGTATTATGAATATTACTCTATAACTAAATACATAATATTTATGAATTCATAATTTAATTTTTACCAGCGATGATAGTTAAATCTCACCGGGTAGTCCATTGAAATATGAAAAATAGGAATTTCTTCCGAATTTAAACAAAATGAATACTATAAATAGATGTGCGTCTGAACTCATCCAAACCCCAATGCCCTCAAAGCTACTGTCAGCCAGCACCGAGACGCCATGACAGTGGACTTCATCTGCAGAGGTACCAGGCCTTTCCCCGCCGCCTAAAAACCATAATTGCCACTAAGGGCAGCTACAAAAGGCCTGTCCCTATGCGGATTTAGTCATCTGTCATGGTTTCTCAGTGCTGGCTGACAGGGCCTTTGAGGGCATCGGTGTTTGGATGACAAACTCTGCCGGCCTTCCCTTGATATGAAACCAAAAAGTGTAGTTGAGGGGATTGGCACCAGAGCTGTAGTGGTGCCAAAAGTGTTTGAGCCAGAAAGGTATATTGTTGGCAAACCATTCCTTCCCCTTTTTTGTGGTTTGCTCAGGTGCACCATCCTGCTGGAAAAGTATATTTCTATCAGGATAGTTTGCCTGCACCCACGGCAAAATGTTTTCCACCAATGTAGTCACATAATCGGATCCCAGAAGCTTGCACCTGACTGTGCCTTGCCGTCAGAGGACACAAAGCCCAATGCAGGGTATTTTGTGGTACTAAGTGTTCTCATTGATTGATTAATATCTCCCAAGCTTAAGTACCTGTCATTTTAGCTGTTTTTTCACGGTCTCGAGGGTCAAAGTCTTCTCGTTTCTGAAGATGATGACTCGTTTGGTTTTGGACTTCTTGAGATAATTCAAAAGAATAATGCAACAAAGGAGATAAGTTTCTTTCAATGCTGGTGTCAAAAATGGCCTCTTCACTCTCACAAGGGTCTTTCCGAACACTTTTTTGATAGCTCCGTGGCCAGTCTAGTGTGAAATTCCGAGATTTCGTGCATGGACCCTCATTGACTTGAAGGAATTGTCCCAGGATGTATTCTTTAACTTCTCTAGATCTAGTTTGGCCTCTTTGATAGATGGCTTCTTCCTCTCCAACATTTTGGACTAGCTGACGGCGTTGACGGTGGTCCTGGAAACACCCCACTGCTTGGAGACTTACATCGGGGGGGGGATTCCAGCGTCAGAGAGCTCAAGTTTGCTTTGTCTAGTAACCAATTATTTATGCTTTATATATCGGAATATGAATTAATTACAAGCTCTCAACCTTAATTTGTTATTGAATTAGTAAGTGTCTAGATTTCAATGAACCACCCGGTATAAGTCGACTTTTAAAATATTATAATTAGTAGAAGCAATACATATTAGGTAAGAACACTAAAAATAATATAAAACGAATATAAAGTCTAATAAACAATTTTTACCTCGTACAATGTACGAAGATAAAATCGTGGACTTGACTTTAAATCAATCTGGATTACTTTAGGGTGAATATTTCAAAATACTATGTTTCGTTATTAAAAGTAAGGACTTTTTTGGTCAATAAACAATAATAATAAAACTTTTAAAAATCAACTGTTGTCAGTATGGAAGCGAAAAGGCACAGGGTGTCTGAATTGATTATTAAGATCTTAGCGTGCTCCCGGAGTCTAGTAGTTGTCAAGATTAAAAGAATGGAAGCTTCTGGTCAAGCCCTTAATCCCCTGGCAGTGGTAGACGCCAGAAAACCAAGATCATGGAGGACGTGAACACTGCCATCACTACAAGTCTGGACTAGACGATAAGGCAGCATGTCAAGGATCTACGTTAGTGATTGGACTGTAAGGAGGTATGTTGAAGGATTTGGGAAAGACCTCTTACGTACCACGACATCTGCAACTGTTTTCAACAGAAAGTAATGCCAACCATTTCAAGAAAGGCCAGAAATTGTTGACTTGGTAATAGTTAAAAAAGGGTGGGTTTGGCCACCTTTCTCCGAGGAATGTTCCTATCTTGAATATGCCATTTGGGCTGTAGTAGAAAAGAGAGCTTGTACTATGCCTTTTCATTCTTGTAAAAGTTTACCCTATTTCTTGTTATTAAAAATTCCATGCTTTTACCTCGTGCACACATATATTTATAAATATGTCAGATAAAGAATGAATTACGTAGAAATCGCTTGAGGTCAGCTTCACTTCACTGAAGAAAGAATTAAGGTTGCGAGAGAAATTTTTCCTCGTTGTCAAGGAATTATCCTCAAGTTAACGGCTATGTTTATGTTCGTTGTTTTATAGCAGTGGTTCTTAACTTTATTGGAGGTATTGATCCCCTCCAGTTTCATAAAACATTCACAAAACCATTCTAAATTGGCTTAGTAGAGCATGTCATTACAAATTATATGAGTTGAATATGTGTTTCGACCTCAGTCGAACCTCTATGACATACTAATTTAACCCAGATCAAGAACCACTGTTTTATAGCTTTGGTTATTATGTGTTTACATGTAATATAAATACGGGCATTTGGACTTTATAATGTGCCACAGAATACTTATATCTAAGTCATTTTTACTAAAGGAATATTTAATTTTTGCATTATCCTCATCAGAAATTTTGTAGCTTCTTCATTTAAAATTATTTATCTGGTACTTTGTTCGCAGCTTGTGCAATTTACTTATACAATTTACAATTTGTACAAAACCACATCTTTTAAAAAACATATAGATGTATGAACTCCACATAAGCAAATATAATTTCAAAATCGTTTTAAATAAGTACATACATATTTTTTTTAGATCAATTAGGACTGAATTATATACGGAGAAATACGCACAAATCATCAATTAATTTCATTTAAATCATGTTTGACAAAAAATGAGTTTATTACATGGTTAAATTTTAATGATGTAGTATTTATAAATTTTATCTTTGTATTGAAGGCCAAATCCAAGTACCACAGTCGTGGTTTCATTGTTTAATTTATTAAACAAATATAATTGTTTCATTTTTTTTTTTAAATAATAAAATATATGAATTATATGGATAATCTAATTTTCATTTTTGCATCAACACATAGATACGAAATACTAGGGATTTATCGGTCCAGAATATGGGACTTAAAATCGCTCTTATCCCACATGCCATCTCTTTGTTATCGTTCCTTAAAAAACCTCCCAAATTTAGAACGACTTCTAAATGGAATCATTTTCAATTATCTATATTAATAAAGCAAAATTTGTTTGTCGTCTGCAGGAAAATAAGTCACGGGGTGCACTGTATTTAGTGCACCCTGATGTATATCATAAACCATTTTTTGATCTAAGAAATAAAAAATGTAATTTTTACTAATGAACTACTGCAGACTTGTGCATATAGCATCGAAGGTGTTTTTGATCTAAAAAATAACAATGTAGTCGTATTAATGAAATATTGGAGACGTGTGAATGTAGCATCGAATATGTCGCATTGTGTTGTGTCGGTCCTTCTTTAGTAAGTCCAGTCCAGTCTTAGTGTTGTGTCTTGGCAAGGTATGTAAGACTGTTGTGTCTTGACGAAGTTGAGGAGACACAAACTATTTAAACCAAGGAATCCAGGATGACCGAGAGAAATGAGGAGAGGAAAGATATGGAGGAATAAAACAAAGGTTGTCTAATAGGAACAATTATATTCTTATTAATACAATAACCTACTCTGATATATACATAAAATACACGACTATTTATACTTAAAACGAGGTAAAAGACTGTACTTTACACATATATATACATAAAAGAAAATAAGAGAAGTAAGAGAACAAGGGGGAAGGAAACACGAATACATTACAAAGATACAATCAAAATTAATCAACAGGAATCCAGGACGACCGAGAGAAAGATGAGTAACGTAGAGGAATAAGACAAAGGTCGATTTATAAGGAACACATGAATATTATATTCTGGTACATAACACTCTACTCTGATCACATAAAATATGTCCGACTATTTATATTATTACTATATGACGTAGTACTTTATAAAAATAACACATACCAAATAATAAAAAGAATAGGAGGGGAAGTTTGCAGTTTCTAAATACACTACACTCAAGACTAGTCCCATCGGTTCTTACGACTATTGGTCCTTCGGACCGGTCCTAAAGTGTTAGTCCTTGGAGTTTAATCTAAAAATTTCTATTGCTTATCAAGCCAAATAAGATTTGATATGTTTACTAAGAAAATTGCACATATCATGCAAATAATATCCCTGCTTTCATTATAATATAATACAATATGAACATTTATCTTTACTTAGTTAAATAATTTACTCTATTATATAATATAATAATTTAAAAAAAGGAAAAACACCTTCAATAACGTCACGAGGGCTCGATTTTACCCTCTAAAAGGACCAATAAGTGGGACTGAACAGCTAAAGTCTTTATTATATTGGTAAGGATGAATTGAGAATGACGTCAGGGTCTGATATATAAGATAACGTCAATTATTAAAGATTCTTCTATGGGACGACATTAGAGTCCGATTCGTACGCGTTCTTAAGATTAAGGACGTGACTTCTAAATCGTGGGACTAATATATCCCTAGGGAATATAATAAAATCCGGATATAAACAACACCTTGGCGAAGCTGCTCTTCTCCAAAATATTCTTTAAATTGTCAGGGGGATC
The DNA here is from genome assembly GCF_016086655.4 of Lepeophtheirus salmonis. NCBI lineage: Eukaryota > Metazoa > Arthropoda > Copepoda > Siphonostomatoida > Caligidae > Lepeophtheirus > Lepeophtheirus salmonis. The sequence continues at coordinate 28,180,539 of NC_052138.2, read as the reverse complement.
ACGTTATTTTTTGGTTTCTTTTCTTTTGGCATACCCGCAGAGTACTTTATTTTCAATTGTGTCCATAGATATTTCTGTATATACTTCTCTTTTCTTTTCTTGTTTAATATGAGGTGGTGAGCTATAGTGGACAATCCTTACAATTGTATCATATACTTGCAGTAGTACCCGGCATTACCCAGAGGTATTTAAACTGACGAATATGCACATTTTGTTTTTACAATATAGACACTGCCAACAAATCCTTGGTATTACCCTCCGTTTTTCATGAGCACACTCACATGTAGTTACTCACTCAATTTCATCAAAATTAATACTTTAAATAAGTGTCTGTCTTAGCTCTTTTAATCATTGATGGAGCCGCCCGTAGTGGCAATCATGGCTTCCATTCGGAGAAAGGCCTGGCATCCACTGCAGATGTAGTTCTCTGTCATGGCGTCTCAGTGCTGGCTGACAGTGGCTTTGATGAGATACACTACAGAACTTCCCCTCCACAAGGATACAAAATGTGTAGTCGAATGGTTGGCATCATGGTTTTAGGGGGGGGGGCAAAAGTGTCAAAAAATAGTTCAAAAGAAGTCAAATGAGTCTTGCAACGGAGGAGATAGATTTCTTTCATTGCTGGTGTCAAAAGTGGCCTCTCTAACCTCACAAAAGCTTTTCACTCACTTTTTGATATTTCTCTGGACGTTCTGGTGTGAAACCACGAGATCTCTTGCATTGGTCCTCATGGACTTGAAGGGATTGGCCAGGGCTGTTTTCCTTAACTCCCCGGGTAGAGTTTGGCCTTTTTAACATACCCCTTCTTCCTCTCCAACGTTACGGAGTTGCTGTCGTCGTAGACAGGGGTCCTGGAGACACCTAACTGCTAGGAATTCTTGAATGGAAATTCGCTTATCACGTTCAATTATCATTTTCTCCACTTGTACGTAAGCTAGAAAGCTCAGGGTTGTTTTGTTTTCTAACTAATTGCTTATGCTTTAATATATCGAAATATGAATTAATTCCAATCACTCAACCTTAATTTATTATTGAATTAGTTAGTGTTCATATTTCAATGAACCACCCCGTACAAATGTAAATCCTTGTTGGACTCAGATTAGAATTGAGATTGGACATTGGAGTAATTGTAGTCTATGTCATTACTAGATACGGATGGGATTTGTGTCTATTGCCTTCCTATCATAGCTACCCGCCGCTAACCTAATAAAACGTCATGCCAACTCTTTTGCTTTTCTTCAAAACACTCTTTCAATCGCGAGAGTTACCATCCCATTTTTCGGTTTCTTCTATTCTTCTATACCGTCATATATTATACAACTCTAGATATTATTCATGGAATTATATTGTAATAAATATTTTATGGAATTAGTCCTCATCATGGTAATAAAGTTAAAGATATTAATAAATAATAATAAATTATATTTTTGATATGGATATGATCAATCATTTTGGATGATGATACAAAAAAATCAACAATCTATCTTTCAAAAAATATAAAAGTTATACAACATTAAGATGAGAAATAAATAAAATATCAAAATTTCACCGTTGCATGATTTATATATTACTATGTATAATATACATTTATTTTGTTCTAAATCCATTTGAAAAATTATAAATAGTGATGTAAAAAAGTCTGGTTTTACATAGCTCACCCTTTTTTTAAACTTATACAAGTCCAAGCTACAAAAACTTTAACCAAAAACCAATAATAATACATAATTGCTATCGTTTGATTGTAGAAAGGGAAACTTTTTGTACTCGAGAATACTGTAAAACGTTACATCTTTGGCGAAAAATATTTAATTACTCCTACATACTTGATTTTGTCCATTTACACAAAAACACGCACATCAACTCACTCAAACCACTGTTACATACAACTGCGTGTCCAAAATGGCTGAAACTTGGTTGAGTAACTGTCAACAGATGCTAGATAGATGTGACTAGCTTTTATTTACGAGTGATACCATCTTCATGTTGAGGTCAGATACTTTTCAGACCACCCAATTAATTTTATCTTAAATATATAAAAACCAAAGCTATAAAACAGTGGTGCTGAACCTGGATTCGATTAGTCTTTCTCAGGGGTACGGCAGAGAAGCTGGATGATCCGCCATCATGACAGCGTAGTACATCATCGATACGGCATTGATGATCAAGAGTTGCCAATCGGTTTGCCGGCTTGTTGAGGCTGTTATTGATTCTGGAGGAGGATATATTAAATAAAAAATATAGCTAAATATAATAGTTAGGCATATTACAAATTGGTTTTGAGTTTTTGTTTTTTTTTTACTTTGTACTTTTAGTGATGCTAATACAAGTTTTGGGTTCCTACTTTGTAGCCGTAAATAAGAGTGGTTTAATACACGACGTCTTCATTCACTTTAACAACTGATTAATAAGGCTGACTATGCCACTAAAAGGAGTTACCCCTAGAAATTTCCATTGAGCTGATATTTTTTAGATTAAGTTTCCTATGCAGTCCTAAGATACACTCAAAAATGATTACACAAAAACATAGAGGGTAGGGAGTTTTTTTTCCGGAACAAGTTTAGATCTCAACATTTTTGGCAACACTGAGATCTATGTTTTTGAAAGTTTGCTCATTAAATTTAACTGACAAAATTGTATAAGGAAAAATACAAATATTTTATATATACCCCAAATAAGAACACCGTACGGCTATTATTGTGTGCCTCCGTGCCTGGCCCACGCCCAAGAGCGCAAATAAATTTATAAATAAAGATACTAAAGGACTTAAATTTATGTAAAAGATCTGGTGTAATGCTAGAATTTTTGAATTGGTGCAGTTTGTCGAAATCGAGTAGTACCTGACATTGATCGGATACAAATTTTGCTTAAATAATATATAAGACAATATCCCAACAAATACTTGTTACTCTCCTTTTTCATGAGCACACTCACACATAGCTACTCACTCAATACTTAGGCGTTCTCTCCTCAAGAAAAAAAAATAATAATAACAGCTTGAGAAAAAAAGTTTAATATAATTTGATGAGCCAGGGAGCTTTAGCTCTTTGCTAAGCCTCATTTAAAGTCATATTCATTTTTTAAATTTTATATTTAGAACCTACTTCCTTTTTTGATACGAGTTGAACCAGTCACCTACGAAATTTAATTCATTTTATACAGTGTTGGATATTATATTCTCATGTTTTTTCTTTATACTGTATTGGTATATGATATACATCTGGGAGCACTATCATTCATATATACAGATAAACTTTGCTTTACGAATATAGATTACTCTTTTTTTTTTAAAGTCATTAAACTAAATATCAAATTAGGAAAAAGTACACAAAAAGGTAAAAAATAAAATAAAAATTAATTTATATTAAAAACGTCACTCTCTTAAAAATGAAACAAATTATTTATGAAAAAGGCCTTTTATTGATTTGGGAGAAATTGAAAAAACCCAATCATATTTTCAGCAAAGGCCCTGAGTCTAGTTTTTGACTGACTCTGAACATTATGTCCCCCGCCATTTTTAGAGCTTAACTATACTTTTCTTTGATTGAATAACTATCTCTTTTTTATCATTTAGTTCTCCTTGGTGAAAAATTATCGCAAGAAATCTTCTTTTTCCACAATGAGGACACACATGGCAATTATATAAGCACTCGTGAACTAACACATAAACTAAGACAAGACATTCGAAATCACTTGGAGTACTTATACGATCTTAGGGAAGGGAAGTTTTGGGCAATCCTTGTAGGATACGACGGTGGACTGAAAATTTCCTTCGAAAAGGTGCCTAATTTCTGGATTCTTTTTGATAGAGTAGATAAAACAAGGACCAGGCAAGTGGAGGCAATGAAGCAAGAAAGAGATCGTATTTCCTGTTCTCACTAACAAATACTCAAATATCCAGAATATAATAATTTATATTATATATAAATTAAGTACACACCTTTTTTATATAGGTCTACTCAATTAATTAGAGACATGTTTATGTTATTTATGAATCAATAAAATGATTTCTTAAAATCAAGAGCCACTTATTATATATTTTTGTTAAATAAATGAAGATTACATTGGGTGTTACAAAAGTATTTTAATACTTATTTCATTGCACTTTAAAGGGATTAAATATCTTCTATGTGATTGTTGTTTGAATAAAAAATTGAAGCAGTCTATATAGCTTTAAAAGAAGACATTAAGCATATTTGTAGCTCACTTACAAAAAAGATAAAACATTACAAGTTGCTACTTTGATATACGCCGACATCATTGAACAGCTAGGGATCGTCCGTTTTAAGATTTACCATGACCAGAAACGCTTAACAATGGGTAAAGAATTAAAGCGCGTCCTTGCTCAAAACGACCGATCCTTAGACCACATAAAAAACATATAAAGAAAATCTAGGAGGAATGCCAATGGTTGAACTTGCCCGGGATAAGTCCGTGTACTTTGCCACTGTCTACAATTATGTTTCAGCTGCTGTGTTTAAGTCTTTGAGATATTTAGAGAACCCCTTCATTCCTCGAACGCAGAGGAAACTACGTTTCGAACGTGGCCGGTGAATATTGAATTTTATTAAACATCATATAAACTTTGTTTACGTATTAACGTATGAGAAAACATTCGATATTGATCAATTCGTAAATCACCAAAATGAATAGGTCAAGGGCAGCCCTAATGAAAATCGTTACATATTTGGACGAAATATCTGCCATTAGTTATAATTTTAGACATGGTAGTGCAAAATGTCATGTTAATGCCAATTAACAACAGTCGACTACTTGGGGATCTCAGAGAAAAATGTTATCCGTTACATCTACAAAATTACATAGTAGTCTAAAGATTATAGTTGGCCTTTATCATAGTTCTTATACTCGTAATATTGTTCAAGAGGGAATGCAAAAAAATAAAAATAAATGAGTGAAAGAAATTTGGCCTCCATAGAGCCCCGGCCTCAACAAATTGAACTACTCCCTATAATATAGCCCAGAGGCTTCGGAATACCTAATAGTAAAAGTTATTTGTCAACAAACGATTGAGAAAATTGAAAAGAACTATATTTCTAAAGTTTGTAAGACTTTCCAACCTCGCCTGGAGGTGATTATTGAGGCCAATGGAGATCATATTTTTATTAAGGATATTTAGCATATGTCAAAAAAAATTATATAAAAAAGCTAAAACATCATGATTAGAAAGAATTAAATCATTCTATTGGATCGGATTTAGTAAAAGATATATTCCCAAATTTGTAAAAGATTAAGTTAATTGTTTTTGCTAGTAAAAGCATCGATACCAAGAAATATCTCTGGTTCCATGGTTAGAGTTAAGAAGATATCATATAAACTTTAAACAGTATAATATACAGTGAAACCAGTACCAAGCGGTCGATTAAAGGAAACTGAAAAAAGCGACCGCTTAGTGCAAGTGATCTCTGAATTCAAGTTTCCTATTTTGAAACAATTTTAAATTTGAAAAGTGGATATGACCGTTTAGTGCGGTGACACGCTTATAAAAGGTAACCAATAGACCAGGTTTAACTGTATTATTATTAATTGTGTATTTCATGGTCGATAAAATAAGTCTGGACTATATTAAACCTTATTAAAAACTTAATCTAGAGCAAGAAGCGAGAATTTATCTTTTTGGAAGCTTGAGAGTAGGTGTATAACAACATAACAAATCAATAATAATATGATACCTATAATATGTCTGTACTCTCTTGTCTGATTATAAATTCAAAGTATTTTTGATATCTCTCCCAGCAAAATCGACTAATAAATTATTTAATTATATGTATCTTAATAACATAAATTGTGGATTGACACTTAGAATTAATTAAGTGAATTCTTATTGTATATGAAGTTAATCTCAGCATGACTATATTTATAATTACGTCTTTCCTTAAGGGTTTCTTTGGTAGACCCATATCAGTTTGTCTCATCCCCTAAACAATATGATTATTCTTCCATTAACTTCACTTGTTAAACTATTTTTGAACCGATCCTGGGTGACATATTTTTTTTGTAGGGATGTTGCGTTTGTAAGACTTAATCTTACAAACCAAATTGATAACTTTGGAGACAGATCAATTGTTCAAATAGCGTTTTCTGGTGAGGATAATGATAGAATTTTAGGGTTTGATCTGATAAATCGTTTAAAGTAATCAACAAATGTGGAAGACCTCTTCTAGTCACACCTTGGCTTGTTGACTTTCTTAAATTTCTCGCCATTATTTTTCCAGTGATTTTAGAAATAATTAATGTGATTTTGGGGATCACCAAGGATGTTTTTGATTGCACTAAGACAGTAATTAAACTGGGCTAGTTCATCTATTGCATATCTTTCAGTATTAAGTAATTATTTACTTGATATAAGAGAACATATATATATATATGATTATATATAATATATATATCTGAAACATTAAAATTAGTGGGCATTAGATGAAATACATTTTTTTTTGTATGTGTGGCCTGCCACCAGAAAAAAAAGCTAGAATGATTTTTCCCAAACATTTGTATTTCTTCGCGAATTAACGTCAATGAAAGAATGGAAAAAATGGTGGATTTTATTTGAAAGGCCATATCGGGACCATACCATGTCACATAAATCGAATGAAGGTTTTAAATCATAGTCAACATTTTTGGTTATTTTAACTCATACCAGAAGTTGGAATACAAAGCCTATGATTGACTGAAATGTGTCTATGAATCTTTCCACAGAATGTACTATGTATTATGTATTTATGAGGTAAAAAAATTAATTAGACTAGTTTTCTTAATTTTTGTTTAAGATTGTATTAGTGTTAACTCACCCCATTATGTGTCTTAACGGAGAGTAGTAAAGATAATTTTTAATTAGTCAATGGGATTTATGATGTAATGCAAAAATAAAATGACTTGTATTTTATTAATATTCATGCAGAACCTTGTTTATATTTGAATATAGAAAACCCTTATTAAAAGCATCATTAAGGGAATTCAGATACATTTTTTTCTTAAATTCATATAACAAAAACATACCATAAAATAAAATTGAGTAATAATAATAAAAAAGCTCTGAAACGATTATATATGATTCTATATAATATCACTTATTTTTTTATATTTGTTAAACAATAGTCCCGTCGACTGTCGTTGAAACACTTCCAGGATTATTGTTGTTGCAGCATGTTGATGACGACAATGAAGTTGAGGATCTTGGAGGGCTCTCAGGACAAAGGGAATTAGCATTGCCTACGTTCTAAGATAGATAAGAAATTATAAATTAAAGCTAACACCATAGCATGCAATCAACAACCAATCATGCTTAAAATTTCATACCATTTTTCCAGGACGCGCCCAAGTTCGAACAAAGCCATCCTGACAAGCTGTGACCAAATATTCTTCTCTAAAAACTAAAGCTGTTAGTCTTTCATGAGCCACTTTCTTACTTACTAGGGGCTCAATCACAGGTATTTCATAGATGCGAGGACATTGCTGGGAACCTAACTTGATAGTCTCTTCTGGATATCGATCATGACAAGAGCTTCCACAAGTGTTCATAGATACGCTTGCAGATGAAGAACGACTAGAACTTTTCGAAGAGATACCACCACTCTTTTTATCCTTTTTATCCCCTCCGCCAAAATTAAGTGAAGCAAGTCTATGTGTCAAAGATGTGTGGTTAGAAGAACTTGAAGCTGCGTCTGTAATCACACCCGAGTCTTTAGAACTAACTGAAAAGGAGGTTGAAGTGTGGGAGGCATTTGTTAAGGCTCCAAGACTAGAGTTGGGAGAACTTGCGTTGCTTTTTCCACTATGGCAACTTGCAGAAGAAACTCCAGATAGTACACCAGATGACACTGTAATCCCTGTCGGTGATCCCTTTAGAATATCTTCTGTGATATCCCATAAACAAATATAGGTATCCTGTCCAACGGATCCGAAACGATAGCAAGTTACATTATTATTATTACTCCCACTACTATTAGGACTTGAGGAAGATAATTTCTTTCGTCTCCTCCTTCGATCACTATCCTCTTCATCGCGATCTTCTTCCGAAGCTGACAAATCAAAACCATCGGGAACTTCACCAAAGACATATAGGGATCAAAGGCAACAACAGACACCCATGACTTGTGTCCTTGACCTCTAACGACAACCCTTTTCTCCAAAAAGGAATACACTGTGACAAGATCGTCCTCTCCCCCGCACACAATATATTTTCCATCAGGAGACCAGGATACACAGAGTAATCCTCCAAAGTAGGATCTTGCAAGACCAACACATTCCATGGCATCATAATTAAAAATACGCAAATACCCATCTTGACCGACAACGGCTAAATAACGAGCACATGGACTAAACGCAAATTCATTCACACTTCCTTTACCAATGCTCCATTTACAAATAGGATTTTTCGAAGGTGACCCTTTCCCTGTTTTCGTCTGAGTATAGACAGAGAAGCCGTCGCCTTTTTTGAGAAGAGAATAAGTTGGGGCAGAGAGATTACAGGGGAGATCACGATTATAAACATAGATATGGCCCGAGGCATGGCTCGATAAAAAGAGATCTCTTGTTCCAGGTAACCACTTGACCCTGGTTACTTTAGTTTTATCCACGAATCGATCTTCGTTGTAGAGTTGTGAAAGTTCTTTGATTAGAGGGTCAAGAAGCTGTATTTGTCCCCCGGAGAAACCTACAAGAAGGGAGAGGGACTCCTCCTCTTCTTCTTCTTCTTCGGAGGCAAAGTCGTGACATGTGGGACAAGTGCCTTTGTAGACGCGTTTGTCCAGAGGTTTCTCCAGAATGGAGCCATTGTTGTAGGGATACACGAAAAGCTCTCGTCCAAAGTTGAACGTCATCATGTTCCCCAAGAAGGAGACTCGAACAGGAGGAGCAGAGGACGGGACTGAAGAGGAGGAGGAGGTGTTGTTGGAGGTGGCAGCGCTGCCATAGCGGGAGGCGTGGCTTGAGGACAAACTCCCACCGCTCACGGCATTCAGGGAGGAACGTCCAGAGCCACTAAACTCGGGGGTCATGACTAAGCGATAAATTCCTTCACTCGTTATAAAGGAGCTCTTGATGATCTCGGACTCATCTTCCAGACTATGCGCACCGTTCATCCTCTTGGAAGAAGAACCGAACTTCCACTCCGTAGTTCTCCGATTCCCACATTGACATACAACTCACTAAAACTACTCCAAGCATCGGCACACACATTCAGGAAACGCGGATTAGACACTCCAGGGATCAGGGCAGTAATAATTCCTAGTACTAATATAATATTGTCTTCTCCTTGTCGAAATCCTCGATTCTTCCAGGGATTCCGGATTCGAACACTTCTTTCAACTTTTCTCTTTCTATCTTTCTTTCTCTCTCTCTCTCTTTTGTCTTCTATAGCTCGCTCACCCACTCGAACCTACCTTGTGCAGCTCCCTCTTTTCTCTCTCTCTTTTTCCTCTATATATGAGCATTCTCTCAGCGCACGCACTCTATTTCTTTCTTCTAATTGTGATGCGTCAACATTAAATCAATCTGACACAAATATCACCAAAAAGTAAAAAACCTGAATGTTATTTTAAATGCTTTATATACATCTTTGAGTGAATTATAGGCTTATTATTAAAATTTGTGGGAGGAGTATAGATACCGAAATTTTTTAGCTAGAGTTTAAACTCTTTAATTGATCAAAGAGACGTATATTGTCCCTAAGATGGCCCCTTTCATAACATAAAATCTATTAATTTCTTACTCTTTTATTGTGACAATGAAGTTTGGTTACTTTAAAGTGCAATTTGTGGGGGCATTTGATTAAGAATAATCCTTTTTTATATAAATTGACGATAATTCCAAGAAGAATACAATTATAATTAATCCATACACCATTTTGAGAAAAATCATTGTAACTTGTTTTTGTGTTGACGCACCACATTTCTTCTCTCTCTCTCTATCCCTCTTCTTTCTATCGATCAAATATAGAACTAATATCATTAGTTATATGTTTGATCGATTATCAGTAATAATGTAAATAACATTCATTATTAGTAATAATGAAAGTGAGATAAGATTGATCAGTCAACGAAGGATTAAAATAATTTTCCCCGTATGTCACTCTGATCATGAATTTCTAAACAGTTGAGAAATCCATGTTCTGATATACATTCCTTCCAAAATCAGAATTTCTTTTATTTCTTTTCTTAAAAAAGGTAATTAATTATGGGTAGGAGCAAACATTTTTACAAAAAAATAAAAAAATAGTTGATTCATTTTTTTTTACCAGTCCGGTTTCTTACGATTCATCGGTCTTAAGGGTCAATACCTGAGTTCTAACTTTTTTATAGTTATTTTTCACTCATAGCTAGGATTGAGTTATATAAAAACGAAGAAAATAATGCATGATAGCTAGAATGTATAATAAATAATAATACATTCTACCACGTTGATACCTTTATTGTATCACACAAAGAAGAATCGACAGCTGACAACAAAATATATACGGTAGTTTTGTGTTAGCTTGAGAGAGCTGAAGTTGAACAGCTAAATGAACATAGTTAGTAACTACGTCAGTTCATCTATTGTAGTTAGCATAAAAGACCGATAATTTTTTATGCTAGGTACAACAGCTGAAATGACGTAATCACTAACTATGTCATTTCAGCTATTCAACTAACCTCATTCAAGACTAGGGTTGCCAACTCTCTTAAAAATAAATAAGGGACATCTTATTTGCAGGGTCGGGTGGGTGCTTTTTTTTCTTCTAAATACGGGACAATTCCCTTCTCCAAGGGACAGTTGGCAACTGTTTTTTCCCGATTTATTTACTATTTGACCCTGCATTGAATTAGATGTATATTTTTGAGTGATATGAACACATGGAAAACAAATTATTAAAATTTAATAATTCTTAAAATAATAATCTTTCTTAAATAGAAACCTGTCTTACTTACATAAAATTGTATACATTAAAATAAAACAATAGATAGAAAGTAGAACATCCATCCTAAAATTTTGCATCTATAGAAAAGTTGTAAACATATTTGTGCCTCAAATTCTTTTTCCAATGGCATTTTACTTAATAATTTTAAAACTCGCATAATTTCGGGACAAAAAGCGTCCTGTTTCAGCTCAATATGGGTGATTCTGTTTTTTAAGGGACGGTTAGCAACCCTATTCGAGATACAATATAGCTGAATTTTAAAGTAGGAATTGTAAGGCTAGAACCTTTTTAGCATTCCTTCTAGCTATCATTCATTATTTTCTTCGTTTTTATGTTATTCAATTCTAGGTATGAGTGAAGAATAACTATTAAGATAGCTAGGACCATAGGTCTAATGACTGTTGAACGTTAGAAAGATCTGACTGATAAAAAGAAAAAAAACCCAAAGGTGGAAAAAAGACTGATTAGGCAATCAGTCCTTGGAATGATCCAACACTGAGTAAGTCTATTATATAAATATAAAGTTTTAAATAATGGGCCATTTTCATAATATGATGAAATATATATATGTATATAGTTAATTTATTTAATAGTATATTTATAGCAGAGACTGCATTTAATGGCTATGGTCCCAAAATGAGCTACTATAAAACTAAAACATATGATTACTTTCCAAAAACTCTATACATCCCGGTAATAAATCATTTTATTGCCATAAAAAAAATGATAATAATAATTAGATTGGGGGTTTGTAGGTAAAAATCTTCACGTATACTAAATTTCATCAAATTTTCAATACCAGACCTGTAGGTACAGGTCTTACAGGAGGGACATATTAAATACTAAGAGAGGTCAGTACCATAATTAGAATGTTTCTTATTGAGTTGATTAACTCGAGATTACATTTTAATTATTTACTAGCAGGAGTAAATGGCTTTGCTCGGAGTTATTAAGGGTCAACAAACAGACAAAAAAACATACATACTATACTATAATAAAATATATAAAAATGTATAAAATATGACGTTAGACGAGTCCCAAACTTTTCGTAGTTGAAAACTGAATAGGAGTTTCTTTATTTTCTAAACCTGTTATCATTATTCTTGTTTTCTTGAAGAGAGAACATTTAAGTATAAAGTTATCACTCGTGCATATGTTCATGAAAGACGGAAAATAACACTGACAATTTGCTGGGGAGTTAATAGGTTCCAGTCCTTGTTAGACTCAGAGTAGAATTGATGACTCATATCGGGGTAATTCCTGCCTGTTCGGAGTGGGATTAGTGTGTATTACATTCCTCTCAAGGCTGCTCACAGCTAATCTAATGAAACATCATGACTAGAGTTTAGTAGTTTGTTATGAGAAAAAAAGAGGGCGAGGAGAAGGCGAAACATATGGTGCTCCTGAATTAAATATTGTTAATATTAGCTGCCTTTATTAGGATTTTGGGGGATAAAATGAATTACTGCTATAGAGAGAAGAACCATTTTATAATATTTAAAATAGGATTAGTACAGGAAAATTATTATAATTATGTATGTATAGTTAAATTCATGTTTATATATTTTATTATGCATTTTTTAATCAATTTACACCAAAATTGGCGAGAATTCTTCTTTTAGAGGAAGATGTTAAAACACCACGACTTATTATATAATAAACAAAAAAACCAATATGGGAATTATGAGATTATTTTTAGAGAAAACAGTTTATTAAATGTTGTTAAATAACACGATTTTACTCACAAAAAATGCTGACTTTGGTCCAAATTTTGCAGTTTTAGAGGAATAAAATCTAAATCTTGTGAGTATATCTAATCATCAGCTTATTAGGGGGGCACGGCACCCTGGCGTTCCCGTAGCACTGAATACAACTTTGATTCCCTATTTAAGTATGTACTTGACTTGAACTCGAAAATATTTTCAATTTTTTTAATGGTGCTCTTTAAGGCAGGGGCGACACACTCCTTTTTGGGTTGCAGGCCGAATGCAGGTTAATCTGATCTCAAGCGGCTAGCTAGTAAAAAAATTGCAAAATTATATAAAACTAACAATAACTAACTTCTTTTTTCTTTGTATTAGTTACTAATACTAATAATATTTAGTGCAAAGAAATTGAACATTATGGTCATAATAAACAACTTAAGAAATAAAAAAAAAGTATGTGAAATTTTAACAACACTCTCACTTTGTTAAAAACTTATTCAAGTACATTATGCATAACTAATACCAGTCGTAGTAACAATGTTGCAAAAGATCTGATCACAGCTTTGTGTAACTTTAAAATAGTGTATTTTTAAAATTTGAAAATATCTTTGAACAAATGAATGACTTTCATAGCAGTTACTCATCTTGCTGAGTAACTACCCTTAAACTTCACCCTGAGCCTCAGTTGATCGTCCAAATCTGTCGACATTTCAGAAATCCTGCCTGCCACGGTTTCTGTTGTCAAGCTCATGTTATCAAAAGCATCGTCACTCAGGATACACAATTTCAGTAGACGTCGTTGTTAACGAAATCCCATGACTATGAGGCTTTGATGCTAAAGCTATTTGACTCACAATTAGGTAACTGGCTTTCACCGCAGTATCACTGCCTTCTCAGCTCCAGAAGAAACCCGATTATTGTTTTACTTGCAAGCGGATATATTTTTCACTATGTTGAGTTTCATAATAGACCCGAATATTCTATTTATTTCAGAACCAAACCTTGCTGTTGGCATACCAAACAGATGGATTATTTATTCACTTCTGTGAACATATTAGAAAATGTCTATTTTTCTTTTAAATTGTGTGTTAACTTTTCTCCTGTTTGACAAAGACATTTTGCTGATGAGGGTGCGAGTCTATAGCGAGAAATATGATGCAATTGCCACCAGTAGATGCTAAACAGACTCAAATTTTACCACCTACTGATGTTAGTTCCGCCACAGGGTTGCTTCCATGTTGTCCATGAGTACTAAAACACTCCGTCTCTGGCGAACAATATAGGAATATGAGATGTTAAATAAAATCACAGTGAATTAATTCATTTATTTTAATAATGCGTGGCCGTATAAAGCCTCCAGGTAGACTGTATCCAGCTTTTCAGCCGAACGATTGGCATTCCTGCTTTAAATTATTATTATTTTACTGGGAACTTGAACTCCACTCAAAGAATGACAGCCCCGCTTACGCCTAAAATAACTTGTACAGGGGTCGACAACATAACTTCCTTTTTCCAAAAAGCAATACAAGTTTTATAAATAAGATTTTTTTATATTTTATAACGATAGTACACATAATGAGTTAAAGTTTTCAATAGCATATAAGATAGCTGACGTTCCCCATTGTCCATACTCTAAATAAACCGAACTTTGGTTTAAATAATTAGAACTTAGCGAATATTTATTCAGCAACCTTTAAATTGGAAGTTTTATGCATAACACTATGCATAAACTGAAAGTTTTGGAACGGCCGCAGAGTGAAACCTACATTTATTAATGTTATTTAAGCCGTAGAACACAAATATGACTAATAAAAACCTTCAATCCATGAAGGTATGGCCTGTAAAGCCTTTTTTAAAAAATCTATTTTTTTAAGGGTATAACTAAGATTTAGTGCCGTATTTCGACATGAAAAAACGATATGAAGGAAATCAAAGTAAATTATAAATTAATAAAAACATTTCAGCATTTCAAAATTAATGCATTATTTATTACGTCATCTTGATTACATTTAATAAAAAATGTATATAACCACCAAAAAGTCGAGTAAAATGAAGTACCTTACTTAGATGCTAATATCTTTTTTTATTTTATCTTCAAATGCTTTATATGATAGCTTAACTTATAGAATAGACCTTATATTTAATTTAAAAAAAAACCTTTAAAAAGGTCTATTTTGATTGATTTATGGTCAATTAAGTTTATAATATTTATTAAAAAATGAAATATAATAAGTTGGTTAGGTTGCGTGAATATATATTACAATAATATTCCGACGAAAAAATTTAATACTTATGAGTCTATATAATCACATAACTTATTTGTAAGGGGAGTAACATAAGTTAATAGATGCTTCATATTCAAATTAATTGATTAGTATTTACCCACTGAACCCCATTGTTTTAATACCCTATAACATGATACATTTTTATACTCAATAAAAACTACAAAAATATATACTTCAATTATATTTATTAGCATAGTATAAAGAAACACGATATGAGGCGATATACCTACAAATCGGGTAGTTAAAATAATTCCAAACTCCGCGTTATGCGACATCAGCGGTGTTTCAAACCGAGTTTTGCAGGGACCTTCTGTATATTGTATGTATTATTCATTTTATTATATCAATGAATAAATTTTGGCTATCATATACTAATGTAGAGCTACGCTTTTAATAAAATATTACTAGAGAATATTATAACATCGTATCGAAGAAAATATTATGTAGGATTTTAATATTGTTAAAGATATAATGACATTCATTTAAAAAATTATGGGGAAATAGTAGTTTGTATGATTGATTTATTTGGCTAGCTACCAAATGATTTCGGGCCTTTTCTGTTTATTTTTGGAGTGGATGTAGTGAGGTGTGTGAGAACGTGAAGTTTTTTGAATCCAAATAAAATAATTACAGCATCATTTTAAAAACGTTGCCGTGTAAACATTTAGTCCCATTTAGTTGTTCACTCATGAAGAGAGAAGTATTTGCCTGGATTCTCCTCATATAATATCCATATAGATATGTAATTTTACTTATTATTCATGGAGTATTATGTTTAAATTATACGAACGGAGAAAGCTATTTGTTTCCAGATATGAACAACGTCCATCCATCTATCCTTTATGCTTCTTATATAACATACATACCCTCTGACAGTTATGTAAATAGGTACTTAAATGATTAATTGATAACAATCCTTGAAAGAAAGTATAATTGCTTGCTTACCGACTTAGAAGATAAATGATGCCTCTTGTTATTTTCGTACAAGAAGGTATAAAATATTCAAGGATAATAACACTTATTTGAGTATGGTCATTAGTAACAAGAAACATATCTTTATTATATCTAGCATATCTTTTCCGAATACAAGGTTCATCCTATCTAGGTATGTTACAAAAGAGGCAGTGCTCTAATCTTTTTTCTCCCCCATGTATTAAGTTGCTCAAACAACTGATTGATACGAAGTTTCGTAACGCATAAAACGCCATACATATGTACATCTTTTAAATTATAAATTTGATGACTTTTTCATAAAGACATTACAAAAAATTTAGCCTAATAATGTTCTAGAGTGTTTAAACTATATTGTCATTGCAAAAGTTCAAGAAAAAGTCGGAATATGAAGCTTCATTTAATAACTTAAAATGACCTCCGAATTGGCTTTGACGTTTTGGACCAATAATGACCCTTCTAATTAATAGATAATTTTTTTTAACGGAAAGAAGCTTGAAGATTTTTCTATTCATTAGTGAAAAAATATAAGAATTGATTGAGAGCATCAGTTTTTATGGGATGAAATTGTTTGTAGTCACTAATGAACAGAGGATGTACTGAACTGAAGATTTGCATGGTAGTTTGGGGCCAAAAATCACCCTTTCCAGTTGACAGAGAAATTTAAAAAAAATACTTAACAAAGTATGAATTTTTATCTATTCATTAGTGAAAAAAATATATAAATTGATTGATGGAATACGTTTGTATGAGATTAAGAAGTTTGCGGCCGTTAATAAATAATTATAGGACCATTTCTTAATCTTTAAATTCGCTTCGACGTTTTGGGTCAAAAATGACCTTTCTAATTAATAGAGATTTTTTTTTCAGCATAAGGAAGCTTGAAAATTTTTCTATTAATTAGTGAAAAAAATATAAAAATTAATTGAAAGCATCTGTTTTTATGAGAATTTGAAATTTGTAAGGGCTTATAAATTAGGAGAGTGTTATGATCATTCTTTTACAGTCACTGAACCTCGTACAATTCCCATTTAGGAAAGTGTAGATTTCGTGATTCAAACAACGATAGTCCTAAATGTAGGAAGAATAATTTGAATGAGATAATAATAACAAACTCTGTGGGTCATATTTAATACACCCGTCTTAAGAAACCAGTGCTTAGTACGTGCAATTCAAGGAGAAGATGGATTAAATTTTTGACCACGAACCTCCGGATTTCTCAGTGAATAGCTAATGGATTTTAATAATTGAGGTATTTATGGAAAGAAACACTCAATACACAACGTAAGAACCCCTTTTGAAATTCATATTTTGACTTTTTTCAGACTTTGTAACATATGTTACTTATCTTTAAGGGTGATAATTTTGGTAAGAATAGAAAAGAGTGCGAGGAGAAGAGAATAAATACTTATGGCATCAATGATTAAATAATTTACATCTTCTACTATCAATCAAGAACGTTATCATTCCCGCCTTTATTATTCAATATTAATATAATATTAGATGGTGATAGTCGATAGAGAAATGAATAAAATGCCTAAAATAACGTCGCCTTCTGTCTGGATTTATGAAAATGGAGGCCCAGGAATTTGGAAAATACTTACCGGATGAGAAACAGATGGTTTGTCCGATTCATTGATATAAATATGTCTTTAGTCCCCTGTCTAGAATTACACGCCACTCATTATCCTCATCTCATAACAAGAGTATGGATATTCATCTATAAAATCAAGTTCATGATGAATACATCAAGTCAAACTTTAACTCTGATCTCACAAAGATGCTTATTGCATGTAATATAACCTTAAACATTGCTACTAATCTACGTTCAAAAAATGTATGGAGAAATACACGGGTAAACCTATCCCTTCCCAAAGAACCATTATTAAATTAATGGAGGATGTTTGTACTGATGTCATTTATAGAAATACATATAAAAATGTTTTGAGTCATCCACACCAAATGACGATCAAGTTATCAGTAAAAAATATAAAATATTTACTAATTTCGAAATGGAACTCTGAATTTTGTACTATCTTACAGTAAGTATTCAATTTTTTTTAAATCTAACCCTAAAATATGATTCTATATTAGCTAAACATATCAAGAATTCTGATATACAACTCATTAAATGGCAAAAACAACTGTTTAAATGGTCACAACAACGGGGGTAGTAGCTTTGGATGGTTCGCAACTAGTTTGTCTGAGACTAGTTTCTTCCCTTCAAGACTTGGGTATGATAATTAGGTTTTCCAATATTACATAGTCAATAAATATTACTTTTTTTATCACTTATGGCTTAGCTATGGTTGATAGGCTCCAAGAAATGGTGTTCAGAAAACTCATAAAAGGCAAAAACAACTGCTTAAATGTTCACAACAACGGGGGTAGTTACATTGGATGTAGCATTATAATTAGAAATTGTGTATATCCTTCATAATAATAGTATGTTGTTATATAAGCATAAATAACGAGGAAAATATCTTTTTTGATGCTCTAAATAAGGAATAATATCGCCGGACATTACTACATAATTAGCTTTTGCTCTAAATCTTTAAGATGGATTTATTTGTAACATTTTTTTATTAGTATATTTATTGTATAATTTTATGATTTTGACATTTACTTTATTATTAATTATTAGTTAGATGTCATCGATGGAGATATATCTATCCTGTGTACAATTGTACAATGATATTATAATCTTCAAATATTTATATAATGAGGCATACTCATTGTTTACTTAATAGAGACTTGTTTTCATGCCCAGGAATAGTAGAGCCGCCATGCAGCTAAGATATTAAATCAAAATAATACAGCATAAGTTTTTTCATAAGTAGCTTAAGTTTACTTATTTTTTTTACTAGTGGGAGTAACCAGCATTTCCTGGAATATTTGGCATCGACAAACAGAGATACATAATTTGCTATAATACCGAATTTAGCAACAAAATGTACACACTTTTACTTTATCGAGAACAACAAACCGTAGCAAATAAAACATTGGATTTAATAATTTTTATATTAATATATTTTAAAATCAGGGCAAACATGATTTACTCAGTATAGCTCCTATTGCATACACTGATAACCTCCAATCTCTTCATAAAGTCCTTCCTGACAACCTTTATATATGCTTTGAACGTAATGGCCCATTGCACATTGATGGTGTCCTTCAGGACATGAATATTTGATCTACCGACTTTTCTTTGAATTTGTGGGCAAAAGAAATATTCTAGAGAGTTGAAATCTGGGATACATGGATCAACAATAGCACCTTCACAACCTCCTCCAACAAATTAGGACCTAATTGAGGCCAGAGCCAGGATGTCTATCCATGCCTCCATGGGATTCCATCCTCCTTTTGATATAGTAAACCTTCATCCAAGTTGTTCCTACACGCCTTGCAATCTATAAAGGAGTAGTTCCCAGTTGGATAAATGTTTCTAGCGAATTATTTTTATTGATATGACTAATTTTTTCTTTTAAATACCTACTTATCTTTTCTTCAATTTAGATTACAGAAATTTAAAAAAAAACCACTTAAACTTCGATACAATCATAAATATAAGTGTTTATATATTTTTTTGTTAGCCAGGGTAAAATAGGTAGTTATGTATCCCCCTTGTCTTTTTTTTAATAAGACTTGTTGATCTACACAATGACCTGTATATACATACCTAATAAAATAATTATTTCGGGTCATTTAATACCTAGTAATTTCCTTCCCAGTAAATTTAAGAGGGGCGTCTGAAAAGTTTCCGACCTCAACGTGAAGATAGCAACACTCGTAAATAATACCTCGTGACATCCCTCTAGCATCTGTTGACAGTTACTCAACAAAGTTTCAGCCATTTTGGACCACCAGTTGTTATGTAACAGTCGTTTGAGTGAGTTGATGTGTGTTTTTGTGACAAATGGTCAAAAAATAGTGCATTAAATATTTGTTCACAAATTTCGCTTTGAACTGCTTGACCATCCACCTTACTCCCCAAATATAGCCTCAAGCGACTTTTTTGCTTTTTCATCTAAAAATGCGATTGGAGGACAAATATTTTTGTCAAATGAAGAGGCAATCACATTCGTGAACAATTATTTGCTGAGAAAAATGCCTAGTATTATTTGGACGGGTAACGGAGATGGGAGCATCGCTTGGAGATTAATTTATTCAAAAAAAAAAAAAAACTATTCTCCAAACATTACATCTACCTACAGTTAGTGAGTACTTTTCTCTGATCAAAAATTTTTGTGTGATTTTTCCTTAATTTAAATGAAGTAAGGAAGTTAAAATATATTGTATTAAACAATTTAGTTAAAAAAAATATTTCATAATTTTGTTCGGAGAAAAGAATGTGTTGGATCTGTATAGGAGCTGTTTCATTTATTTCTGATAACTTGCATATTTCTATATCTTTAAAAACTAATGATACCTACATAGCACGTTGGCTGAAAAGTCCTGGGCTTCACACAAAGATGTGGCTATTTTTTTAAATTTACTTCATTTTTATTTAGTAACAAACTTCAAAAGATAGAATTTCATGAAAATCATTTATTTAGTTTATGAGTTATTGTTCTAAGTGTGACGTCATTTTTGTTACTTCCAAAATAATGGATTAAAAACAATTTAGAGTTTTAATTTTAAACTGCTTCTTGATGGAAAGGAATACAGTTCCATTTGAAACAACAATTAAGGGTTGGTTTGGTTACTTCAAACATGGGCGTAGATACACCAATGATGCAGAACGCAATGGATGTCCAAATGAGGCGGTAACAACCGAAAAATACATATAAACAACCACAAAATTGTTTTGAATGATCGTAAATGAATTTGCATAAATTAGCTTACATTTTAAAGATACCAAAAGAACGTCTTGTCTTTGTCTATGACAAAGCTCTGCTCAAAGTTGGTGCCGTGTTTGCTCACTGTTGACCAAAAACAAAAACGTGTTGATTATTCTGAACAGTGTTGGGCCATGTTTAAAGGACGAAAACACGGGGAAACGGCCCATTTGAAGAAGAACAAAGTGCTGTTTCACCAGGATAAAGTACCGGGTCACAAGTCAATCAAAACAATAGTAAAACTACATGAATTGAACTTCAAATTTATTCTGCATCCCCTTTACTCTCAAGATTTGGCTCCCAGGAACTACTAGCTGTTTGCATACCTAAAAAAAAAAATGATTGACTTAATAAATTTCGCTCCATTGACTTATTTATCGCTGAAAATGAGGACTATTTTTAGGCAAAAGAAAAAGGGTTTCTATAAAAGTGGCATTGAAATTAGCCCTAGAATGATGCGTTGCTCTTGATGGAGATTATATCGATGAATAAAGCCAATTTTGGGAAAAGAAAAAACGCGTTTTCTTTGTTAAGACTAAGATTTTTTAGTTTATGTGTTATACAGTCAAAAGTTAAATATCTAAATGACTTTGTTCTCATAAGAGTTTTATGTGTTGAGTCAATATAGACTACTTTACCAAAGATGTATCCTTTGTTTTTCACCCATTCCCTACAATTAAGTAGTTTATATTTTTATAGTCGCTGAATAATGATTTGCACTTGGATTATCTCTTTGAAATGATTTATTTCAGTTTCGTGTCAGGGCTTAAAGTTATTTTAATATAGACCAGAAAACAGTTTATTAATTAAACCAACGACATGAAGTTGCTTGATTACTTCTGGATTATAGTAGTAATTTGTAAGATTTTTTAAGCCTCAGCAAGATGTTCCTGTATTAAATAGTATTTTGCATTATCTCTTAAATTATAATTAATTTTTTGATTATATATTAAGGTGTAGAAGTACTACCCAGTCTTACCAGAGTAATTAGGCATTACCTAAAACACAAGTTTTGCTTTAATAATATAGAAGATAACTCCCCCAATAAACTATAAGTCTTACTTTCCATTTTTCATGAGCATACTCACACGTAACTACTCAATACTTATATCAATTTATATAACGTGTTCCCTCTTCAAAAAATTACGGATGAGTATTTCAGTCTTTCGAACGCTCATTAATAAAACAAAAACAAAGTTCATTTCAGCATATTTACGAGCACTATACGAGAGTCGTTTAGAAAGTCCGTGCAAAGTTCGAGAGATGACACTACTGGCGCGTATAGACGTTTTGTTCAGTTAGTAGCATCATTTGGAAGAACACAAACCCATTTCAGCTAGATTGGTTTATTTATTTCTGTTTGGTATTCATTCGAATCGAGGAACGTTCTTCGCCTTTTTTGGCGCATATTCCCCCTCGATAAATTATTGTTTATATTCTTGTTTAGTTTCAGGAGTGAAGTGATGTACCCAAGTTTCATCCAGAGTGACGTAACGACGCTTAAATTTCTGCAGATTCTTCTTGAGTAGCTGCAAACCGTCCTTGCAACGCTTCACACGATTGTGTTTTTGGTCAAGTGTGAGTACCCATCTTGCAGATAGCTTTGTCATGTCGAAATATTGATGCAAAATACTGCGTACCCTTTCATTTGAGATGTATCATGGCATTAACAATCTCACGCATCTTCATTCTTCTGTCATCCATGACCATATTTTTTGGGTTTTATCAATGATTTCTGGAGTAGTAACCTCCCTCATCAGGGTGTCCAGAATGTTCAGCGTCACTTGTGTCCATATGGCCCCTCAGAAAATTTTAAAACCACTTATAAACTGTTATAATCGAACGTGTAGAGTCCTCATAATGTTAATTAAGCTTCTTTTTAGTCTCCTGAGGCGGGTTATCTTACATAAAGTAATGTTTAATTAAGAAACGAAAGAAAAAAAATCATCCATTTTTTGAAAATCATTCCACTTCGTCTATTCAAACGAATACCAAACAGAAAGAAATAGACCGATCTGTCTGAAAGTTGGTGTGTGTTCTTCCAAGAGATGCTACTACTAAACATTTGCACGGACATTTCAAACGATCCTCGTATACAGTGCACTAGGTCACTCGTTTTCATATATGCATACATAATTTGCTTTATTAATATGTGGGCGAGACAATGGCCGCCGTCTCCTACAACTTAATACAATATATTTATTAAAAGGTTAGACTTGTACAATGAACAAAACTATTAATGTAAAATGTTAATACCAAATAGAATAAACAATGCTTTATTAATTATAAAAATTAAATATGCATTCTGTTTAAAGATAAATTTACTTTTTGGCATTTTTAAAATTAGTATAATGTATCCTCGTTATCTTTGATGCAAAATTAAATTTTATTATATCAGTTTGGAAATTAAATATTTTAAATTCAATAGCCTACTACTCTATTTTATTAATTAATATGTTCATCAATATGACGGAAACTTCTAACCATAGGTAAAAAACATATTGTTGTATTAATTGAACTGAAACTGTATGTATGAAAGCAATTTTTTATATATTCTTGCAGCCAAAAAAAAAAAACCACAAGTAAATTATTTAGGAAGCTGAATGTTTCACTGATTTAGAACAACCCTCTATAATAAACATTAGTGTTGTTTGAGTCCTTATTTATTTGGTATAGTACATTCCAGTCTTCCTATCAGACATTGGGACCGTCCTTAAGACTGTCAGTACTGGAACTTCTTACAAAAAAAGTTGTGTGACGTCATGAAAGACCAAACTATTTTAGTTTTAGGACTGATATGCAGGACTGAACTGGACGGGGCTGCAGTCTTTAGTCCTCAATAAGGACTTTCACAACACTAGTTATAATCCTGCATTTTGGTCCCAATGACGTCATCGGTTATCCTAGGTAAGGTTCAGTGAGAACTGAAAACCGTTGTGTCTAACCTTGTTAGAATAACATTTCATGAGTCAATGCATGAAAAGTTATAAAAACAGCTGAATAAAGGAACCATGTATTTTTTTTTATGATTTTGATGGAATTAAGAAAAAGAACTTAAAACTAATTTGTGATATGTTTAAATCCTATTTTGAGCTATATATTTTACTCGATAACTCCTCCATCACATGCAATAAGAGCCTCGACACGCCGAAGAACATATTGGCAGGTCTTAACGATGAAGGTCGTGTCCAAGACGTATCACACTGTTATGATGAGCGAATTCAAATTTAGATGAGAGGTGCGGCAGACATTTTTCTTCAAAACAATCCAAACTAGAAAGTCCAGTGAGTTGATGTCAGGATAAGAGGAGGACCACATGGAGACAGACCAGAAGTCAGCTATATTGTTGCTGTATAAGTTTTGTTCTTCTTATCTGTATGGGGATGTAATTGACTTTTTGATATTGTAGGAAGTACGAATGGAGATGCTTACAGTCTCTGTAGACTTCTCTGCACTGACACCGGCACTGAGGAGATTGCACAAGCTTTGCTTTTTTGTTGTTGGTACGACATTTTTTTAAAATGTTCTTTTAATTTGTCGGTTGGATTTGCACTAATTAATTATACGTAAACATTATAGTATTACATTTGCTCCATCTGACCTGGGAATCTTCTTTGAAGTCCATATATATAGAGTATATTTCCTTCTCTAGTAACGACCGGGGCGCTAACCTATGCACATTGATTTCAAAAGAACAATTTCTCTCGAGCGTGTTGTCCATTGAGCCAGGTCGTTGCATTTTTTATAGTTAAAGACATGGGATAAAACAAAATTTGTTTATTTTTGATTTCAGGAATCGTTTGGTTGAGTAATGAAACTTATTAATTAAAAATGACAGGAATTAAATGATATAGCAAGTTTTGGGTCCTCACTCTGTAAGTGTATATGAAGTTAGAAATGTATTTCGGACTTTCTCCGTTTCTTGATTTTAATTCAAGATTGTTCTTATGTTGACATACCACAAATATGATTTTTACAGAAGGTTCCCAAAAAAAGAATATTTCTAGACTACAGACAAAAATGAGGTCCCTGTCAATCGGATAATTAAGGTCATTATTGTTAAATATTTTCACACTTATAGGTTTAGTGACCTATATATAAATGTTCCGTGTATATTTATGTATAATAATATATTAATATGAGAGTCATTCTGGATTCTCCTTCTGTAGAATAAAGTATATATATAAATTTTATAACCTCATATATCTCATATCCACGTATATGATATGGCGCAGTCGATAAACCAGAACCAATCTTAAGAAACATAATGGAAGAACTTAAAAGTAAGAAGTTTGAATTTATAAAATCCAAAGTTAAGGCATACTAAGGTCATGTCACACGGAGCATTAATGAACTGAAGCGTTCAAATAGAATTGAATTAGTAGAAATTTCTCATCAAGGGCCCGTGAAAGATTACATGTGTTAGAGGATATTTTAGAATTAATGGAGTTCAAGTCTGAAACAAAGGAGCAACAAGATGATGTCTTGATGTTCATGGAAGAGAGTGATCGGATATATGAAGAAATTATAAAGGAACTAGCTGGCAAGGAGGATCAGAATCTCCCTTTAAAGGATGCAGCGTGTAAAGTATACGGAAAAATTGCATATACAGAATCGGAACTATTGAGAGGAAGTATGCATATAAATGATTTTATTGAATGGAAACTCAGTTTTGAACACTACAGGCAACTAGCAGGAGTTGATAGCTACTCTCACGCAAAACAGATAGCGAATTTAAGATCCTTCATGGATATAGAAATGAGGGAGAAATTAAGAGTCTCAATTGGGATGAAAGAAAACACAGAGTTGCCCATTCCTGAAATTTTAGAAGAATTGCGGAAATATTTTCACTCTCAATATAACATCATTCATGACAAAGTTAAATTCCATTTCTTATATCAAAAAGAAGGTCAATCATTGGAGGACTTTTATGTAGAGGTAACTCGAACTGCAAATCGTTCCGAATTAAATGAAAGATGCGGTAATAAAGACTGTTTAGAAGAAAATATGAAAGTTAAATTAATTGTGGGACTTGGGGATGAAGAAACGAGGAATGAGCTTATGGCCATAGAAGAAAAAGAATGTACACTTCAAAAAGTTCTTGAAGATGTCGAGCTGAGGAAATGTCGAAGAGGGATGATGAAAAGTTAAATTCTGTAAAAGTCTACAAGATCAGAAGCAGAAAATTCAGGGATCAAAGCCTTAGCCGAGGGAAAAATAGTTTTAGGAAAAATCCTGTTGAAAGAAAGATAATGGATTGCATAATCTATTCAAGAAACCATATTATAAATAAATGTCTTGCTTGGAAACGGGAATGTAGAAAATGTAAAGAAATTGGTCATTTCAAAGAGTCAAAGGTCTGTAAAAATGGAATTGCAAGAAACAAAAGAGTCACTGTAAGAAACGTGAACACATTTAGTCCTTCACCTGCAGAACAAGTTCGATTAAAATCTCTAGATGGAGCATACTGATGTTATTATAGTTATGCAATTCCGGATTCTGGTAGTGAGGTATCTATTGCAGATGATAATTTTTTTAACGAAATTGGAATACCACTTAAACTCTAAAGATACACTCTTGTCAGTTTCTTCCCATCTAAGATGTTCACTCTCTTTATAGGTACCTGTACATAAATAGAATATAATAAAATAATAATATTTTTTGCAAACACTATATCTAATATAGGAAAGTTGAGTTTTTATTTCTTTACTTTACATGAAACTTAAAGTTTATTATTTTGATCAAAAATTTATAAGTCTTGAAATAAAAAGATAACTTTATTTTTCATCATTTTTTTTTCACGCACTTGAAGCACAAACATTTCCTCAAATTTTGAAGGAGATACATAAATAATTATAAGTTTTTCAAAGTCTAAAAACCTATAACAAACATTAAATATATTTGCTTTAGCCTTTTAGTGAATTCCTTCAAGATGAAAATAACTTTTTATTTTGATGTGAAAAAAATCCTTAACAAGAAAAACGATCTGTGGACCAATTACCGCATATTTCATAGTATAAAGTATCAAAGTAAAAGCAGACATGAACTATCATAGACCAAGAAATTCTAGATATCTGGAATAAAGACGACATTTTTCCTTTTCCCATATAAGTCAATTTTTCTTTTTTGTCTACAATAATAAATTAATAAAGCAATGTTCGTTTATATGAATAACATTCAGGGGTGTCACTATATATAAAGTGTCCCCTGATTTATATCACAAAAATATTTTTAAGAAAAATGCGTCAATACAGTATATGATAAGATTTGATTAAAATATAAAAACTCGTATGTAAAAATGAATTAATTCTCGCATGTGTCTTGTATTTAGCTTACGGAAAGCACAGTTTTTTTTTGTTAGTGACACCTAAGTAATCATCAGCCATCACATGATATTGTTTTTTTTCTTCTCAAACACTCATTTTATTCTTTCATTCTTGAAGGCAGAACACATATGAATTGATATAAGTATTGAGTAGTTACGTGTAAGTGTGCTCATAAATAACGGAGAGTAACACTGATGATTTCTTGGGGAGTTATCTTTTATATCAGAGGTCAGTATTTGGCAAACTGTCGTCTGTATCCACACCTGTATACCATTTTATCCGGACCTGGACCTATAACTGTAATGATCCTAGACACAGACGTGATTTGTATCATATAGTGTAACCGCTCAAAATAAGGTGGAAGAAAATATAAAGAGAGCTGAGTGTGTGTGATGACCAGAGATGTTCAATTTTTTCAGTTGTTACCTTATTCAGGGAGAGCTTTCTGCCTTAAGTTTTTTTATTTACCAAAACTGTTATCGTTATTCTTTTATTCCTTTTTATTCTCACTACGCCATTTCAAAGTCAATGGAGTCCAAAAGTAAATTATTTTTGCAATAACTTGTGGGAAAGGCTTTAGACGAGACTACAGGTGGATACAGACATTAATTATTTTTCCATGGATTCGGAACATCATGACTTGTACTCGATAACAGAAAGACCAGGAGTATAAGGATTCCGGACCAGAAAGATCCGATTAATAAGGATCGTACTTGACTTTAACACTGAAAAAGTGGACTCAAATACAGCTGCGAGTATTAGATCTTTACTCTTTTATCAAATTATATTTAGTATTTAAATGAGTAATTAATAATTATTTATGGAATATGAAGAAGATCTAAATGAAGATACAAGATAATTAAAAGGAATTATGAATATAAGTAAATACCAATGTAATATTTTAAAAAATCTTAATATTTGCCTTAGTTTCTTATATTGGTTCTACTATGTAGGTTTTATGAATGATAACTTCGACGAAAATTGTAGCGGCCTCATTCATCAGTACACATTTAAGTTTAGTATTATTCTTGACATAGACAAGACTCCAGGTAGATCTTGACATTACTTATTTTCCTATGAACCCGGAGTATGATAACTTGGGCTCGGTACCAGAAAGACACGGAGGATGAGGAATTGGACTTTACATGAACACTGAAAAGGTGGACCCAAATACAGCTCTGAATATTTGATTTAATGGATCTTTGCTTTAATTATATTTAGTATTTACTATTAAGAATGCGTAATTCATAATTATTCATGGAGTATGAAGAGGATCTATAATGAAGATGCAAAATAACTATTGATAATTATGAATATAGGTAGATGTAAGTATAGTATTATATCTTAATATTTCTTTTCTTATATTGAATATACATACTATGTAGGTTTTATTGAAGATGATGGACACGAAAATGTGTAGCGACCTCTTTCATTTGTACACATTTAAATTGTGAGTACACATTTCCTTCCAATAGAGGTTTTATATGCCTTGAATGGATAAGATTATCGTTGTTGATTTATTGATTGCATCACTGTTTTCATTCATAGCATCGAGACTGAATTGAAGCGCTCACCGTAGTAATCAATCATTTTTGATCATCAGAATTAAGAAACAAAATTTGTACTTCAGAGATATGAGTGTCGGTATATGCAAAGTAATTAGGACAGAGCGTTGCTATTCTGTCCAGACGATGAGTAAAACAAGTGACATACAACATAATTGGAAAATGCTGCTTATAATTTTTGACTGTTTTTAGTCTCTTGGCACAGAAATCGGAGCCCAAAACGTTATTAAGAATTTTTACTTGAATACTTGTAATTGTTCTATTGTCAGCTTTCTTAACGTCTTACAAATTTATTAAATAAGCGCAACCTATTAATACTGCCGCCATGGACCGTATTTCCATCTAAGACAAGAAGATTATCATTTCCTACAAGTTCTTTCTCAATCTTTGACAAATAATACTTTACTTTGGGACTCCACTGAGTTTGTGATGTGGTAGCGAGAAGGAATGGCTTTACCAGTATAAAGTACATTAATTTTACTATCAATATGAGGTGTTACATTGCAGGATACATGCATCTTCTTCATATCCAACATAAAATTAAAAGCATCAGGACTTGATTCAATTATATTCTTTGAATAAAGCTTCTAATTATTGTCGCAAGACTTTACTCCGAAAATCAAGAAGGCCACCTCACAAAATCCTGGAAGCCTTGTCATAAGGATGACTTCTTCTCATTCCTTATCAGCAAAAAAAAAAAAAAAAAAAAAAAAAAAAAAAAAAAAAAAAAAAAAAAAAAAAATAATAATTATAAATTAATATTTATATATAACAATTATATAATAAAATTGAATGTCATCTAATGTTATAAAATTTAATTTAATTGTTATATTTATTTGTCCTTGTTACATTCATAATATTTTGTTTAAAACATGTTCAACTCAATCTTAAGAAAAGTAAGTAATATAGGAATTGTAGGTGCAATAAGTCTTAGAATGAACAAAATTAAAAAAAAAAATTAAACTACCTATAATATACGCATTATATTTTGTACAAATGGAAATATTTTATTTTATCTTATATTAAGGAAGTCTACGAACTTTAAAATTAACCTAATTTTATATCTTCAAATTTCCCATCATTTTTAATCAATATTCGGAAATTTCCTAAAGCCAATAATACATTTTGGCTTTCCTTTTTTTTTTTTTTTTTTTGGTCTTGATGATAACGAAGGAATTATTCATTGACGTCCTATATAATATTGAATGGGATTCTTGGCAATGACAATTTTGTAATTAAGAAGCTAATATGATTTCAATATTTAGAGGACATGGTGATTTAATATTGCAATATCAAAGATCCATATCCTCTACTCTTCCCATGGTTTTATTGAGAACAATGTTATTTTAGGACATTAATGATCTAAGACTGGATAATTTTCTTCAAATTTGACCATATGGTAAATTTAGTAACCTTGATAAAAACTGAGTAAGATAGTTGATTAATATTGTAACCATTCTTTGCTATACAAAATTGGTTGGGAAGTTATGAATATGGTTTTGATAAAAAGTCTTTGTTGGACTAAGATTAGAGCTTAGGATCGACTTCAAAGTAATTCTAGGCATTATTTTTACTATACACGGGCAGGGAAGGATTTGTGTTAACTTCCATTCCAACCCTTTCAGGTCTGCTCACAGTAATAAATCGTCATGACAGTTGTGATGATCTTCTCCAAAACATTTTTCAAATTGTAAGGGTTGCCACGTTAATTTTCGTTTTTTTTAAAAGCATACTGGTTGATAGCATTTTGAACATCTTTGGTGACGACAGAGTGTCGTCGGCGTTAGCATGCTAATGCTAGCAGTAGCTGGCGGAGGAAGCTCCCGTCAGCTGTTAGGCATGTTGCTGAATCATAATGTAAAACAAGCATGCAGAAAAAATGACGTTAGATCAGAACTCAGATTTATCAGCAGCCCAGAAAACACATAGACCAATTGTATTCGTTGTTCATAATGTCAGTCAATCAAATCTGTACATTCGGGTAAACATTATAACTCGAGGCAGTGCGTGAGGTAAAAAGTTACGGAAGAGCTGACAATAGTTGAAGGAATAAAAGCAGTCGAAGGAGTTAAGGAACAATAAGATTTCACATGGAGTGCTCTAAAAAAAGAGAACAGGGCTTTCAACCAAGAATGCAAATACAGATATGTTCAATTTCTATTAACAAATATGCTTACTAACCCTTTGTGAACAAATTAAACTTGAAATAGCCAAAACTGATCATCGCAATAAAGTAAGGATAAATTAATCTGTTTGAATTTCTTACATTCTCAGCTTCTAAATGACATGTTCCGATTGGAGTAAAGAGCTGTTTGATTTTAATTTTTTTAATTTTGATTATGGATAGTTCGGGAAAGTTGGTATATGTTATAAAATTACCTATGCAAAATTTTATCGTACTACGAGATCATCTTTAGGTCGCACATCTTGATTAAATGATGAAAAATGGCAAAAACTCTTTACTTAGTGAATATATATACTAAAAAAGACTTTTTTAGTTATTTTGCAGAAAATAATTTTGATAGACTTAATTTTAAACCTATTAAAAATATTATAAAAGTTTTATTTTAGAATTTGTCCTATGGGACAAAAAAAGAGAAAATAGCTGGGAAAATTTAATGATCTGCATATAGCACGCATAATTTTTTTACATTTTGAGCGGAAAGATGAAAATTTTCTTATTTTATTCTCTGTTTTTGGTAAATAGGTTATCTTTAGAAAAAAAAACTTGATTAATATTTTTTATAAGTAAGAATAATCTCCATCATAATTAATTAGTTAATACAAAATAATGATTACTGCTGTATTTAATCTTTATTGACGATATAAATAACTTTTTTCTCCTTTCAAACTTTGAACAAGATGTGCTACCTAAAGATGACATTTTGCATTGATTATTTACTTACTATAATCAAAATTGGAAAAAAAGTACGTATGTTTCTCAAAAGAGGTCGCTTTCAAAATTCTTTTGAATGCAAGTGCCAAATTTTTGAACAATAAACTACAAACTGTCACACCACTTTGAGGATAATACATACATACTTTTTTTAGTTCGCTCTCGCCTCATTGAACAAGTCTACAACAGGTATAATGACATATTTTGGCATTATCCAATTATTGATCTTGTTGGGGTATATTGTTGTTTAACAAGGAGCCCAAGTAAAGGTTTTTAATTCGGGCAGAAAGGGGATACTCCCTATTTGGCCTTTGTACTACCATTAAATCAACTATCATGGCATCAACATATTTACTCCTATCGGAACATGTGCTATATCATTTAAAAGCTGAGAGCCTAAGAAATTCAAATATAATATAATATGTACAGTTCGTTTGAGTACCTAATATAGTATGTTAGGCTACAATTTGTTTTACTTCTATATGAAAAATCAGGATTATATCCATCTGTATCACTTGAGATAAGGAACTTTAATTACACTTTCGAAATTTGGAAACATTAATTTAAAATTAAAATCTCTAAATTCCTTTACAAATAGAAAATTTCGTGTAAAAAAAAAAGAAGTCAATTTCTAATGGCTATAGAAAAAAAAACTTTTGAATACTGAAACTTTTTAATCATATATATTTTAATTAAAATCGAACATAAGATTGAATTAACAGATCACCCTAAAAGTGGGACCCCCTAGTACTCACGCTAAAATTATGTTGTTTTTGAAAAATTTGGCCTTTTTTGTGACTGATGATTTTTTAATATTACCTTTCAACTATATTTTCTTAAATTACCAATATTAAATTGGTGGATGATTTTAATTTTTTATTCGCCAAAATACTATTAATTTATTAGAAAGGTTAGGCTAAAATTCAATTTCTTTATGTTATTTTCATAAATAAACACCCCCGCCTATTATCAGCATTTTGAACGTTGATTGATTAAATTCGAGTTAGAATGAAGGAAGAAAGGCTGCATTGTGCAATAAAAGTATCCAATCCAAACGAACAAAAAATCTTTACGTAAATGATAAATTAAACGATTAAGTAGATAAATTGATCTAGGAGAAAAATATACGTTTTCTTAAAACGTTTCTAATATAAAGTAAATATTTGTAAGGAAAATAATATCTTTCATTTTTGATGATTAATATAAACTGTTTATACTATTTTGTTCTAAATCAATAAATCTAATATTATTGAAAGATTTTTGCCTTGGAGACAACGTTTCGTTGTATGACGAGTAGCATATATCAATTAATTCCTTTTTCGTGACATAATTAATTCTATGAAAAGGTCAAATAAGAGAGAAAATTATACTATAATTAGATTCCTTGTGATTTCTAAAAATATAATTTATTTTTTTTCAATCGATATTTTTGAGTTTTTGATTAGAAATTGAGAATTTTCCTATAATCAAAGTTACAAATTGAGTTATAACTCTAGCTGAAATATATATAAAAAAAGAATGCTCTTCTACATGAAACATATCTAAAATTAGATTCCCTACGAATATGTAAGGATGGGATTTTTGGAGAGATTAACACAAGAAGGCGGGAGCAATACTTGTGTTATTAGTGAATTAAGACCCTTGTTAATATCAGCGGTCTGTTTTAGAATTTTTGGGAAAAATGAAAAGGAAAAACGGTTGTTGCGTATTCTGTTTCTTCTTTGTTCATTTTTTAATTGGTCGTCGTGGTATTAACTTTTACCTTTGAAGTAAGCATTCTAGCCTATCTTTGGTGTAAATTATTTTAAAATAGAGTATTAAATCAGTTTTTCCTACATGCAATTAGTTTTATTGTGTATCTTTACAGAAATATGTGAAATAAAACTTCAACTAAAAATTACTATGAAGCATATACATTATACATAAATCACAAAGTTAATAATTAAAATAAAATTTAACATTCAAGCAATAAAATAAATACATTTTCATAGATCAATCAAACGAACGTTTACCCATGTTTTTTCAAGAAATTTTCATCAGTAAAATTTCTTGAAAAAACATGGGCAATATATTTCTTTCAAGTCATGTTTGACGGTTCTACGTTGAATCATCAAATCCTTACTACGCACAATTACCATAAAGCTAGGAGCTAAAAATCCGTATTAATAATTTAATGAGGTTTAAATATGCCTTACCCTGTGATTAAGAATTATAAAGTCTTACGACTGACTATTTTTACTTTTTCATATTTACTACTTATATATTGATAGAGTTGTAAAAAAAATGACCTTAGCGTGTACAAAACATTCTAGTTGGTAAATTGAAGAGTGTTGTTATAATTTATAATTTCCAAAGCTGTTATTATTATACTTTAATTTTTAAGGAGGGAAAATCTAAGTATAAAGTGTAACCAGGGTACGAGGAAAATTGCCCGTATTTTGTTCAAACTTCATGATGAATAATAAAAAATTATAAATTCGCTTAATACTATTTATGACAAATGTATAAACATATTTGTTTGTTCCATCCCCCCGAGGGAGGAGATTCAAGTGTGAGTAATATTATTGAAATACATTTTCCTTGCAATTTTTGAAATTCAATCCAATCTTTTAGGAAATGGATCGAAAGGATTGGTTAGGAGAGGGGGATAAATAGCTCTTAAAATATGGTTGAATACCCTTTACCCTCATATTGACCCGGAGGTAGTGTAGAATTTCTAAAAACCACGGCCAATTAATCCAAAACATCCAAGGAATCCCTCTAATACCAAAAAATAGTTCCAAGCCCTCGGATTGGACCCCTGGATCCTTAAAAACAACCGCCAATCCATCCAAGGAGTCCCCTGTAATACCAAAAATAGTTTAAACCCTCGGTTTGCAAATTGAAAACTGCATTTTCTCTGTGTTTACTCACCATCAACTCTTTTTTCTTGAGGGCACTAGTTAAATGCAAATAATATTATTTTATTTGCATTGTCATGAAAATATTTTTTTCTTTAATTTTGTAATGGTAACATTCAATTTCAAATTACTTTTTTCTTTTTCTTTTTGAAAAGGTTAGAGTATCTAACTCATTTCTGTTGGAAATAGTTTATCTAATCCTGTGAGTAAATGGAAAAAAAAAATTCAAATTATTATGATTTTCTTTTAACAAATATCTATAATTTACAAATTCCTATATACAATAATATAACAAATTTCTTAGGCGATGGGTTTAACTATTTCACACTACCCTTGCAATCTCGGCTAACACGAGAGTTTTTAACTAGTTTGTGGTGTTAAAGTGGTTTCTTGGATGTATTGGCGGTGCTTTTAACAGTTCCATACTAACCCCTGGACACTAGCCAATCTGAGAGCTGAGAGTATTCAACCATATTTTAAGAGGCCCTAAGCTATTCTCCCCCCCTCCCCTCTTCCAATATTGCAATTATTTTTCTTGCACTTGAAGGTACTCCCTTGGGGAATGGAAGAAATAAATATATTTAGATGTTTCTCATAAATAATATTAAGCAAATTGGTATAATCGGAGTTTTTGGTATAATGTGTTATTATTCATAATGAAGTTTGAACAGAATACGGGCAATTTTCTACCGAGAAATTTTCTTTCATGGCAATTTTCTCCAAGTAGTAGTTTCCTGCGCACGTGTAACCATATTTGCTCAAGAATGATGGAGAGTTACACTGATGAGGATTTCTTGAGAAGTTATAAGTGTAATTCCTTATTGGACTGGGTTTATTCTTGAGGATCGACATCTCAATATTTCCTGCCTATGTTCATGCTTGATACAGAGTGGACAAGTGTGTATTTACTTTGTCTAATAGCTGCTTGCAGCCCGACTAATAAAACGGCATGCCAGCTGAGCTGGTCTCCTCCGAAACATTCTTCAAATCCTATGGGGCACAATGTTATTTTTTGGTTCCTTTTATTTTTACAGTAGCAAAAGTATCCGACATTGCTTAGAATTATTAGGCGTCGATGAACAAACAGAAAGAAAGACACACTTTCCTTCAATATAGTACTCCATTTTTTTATTCTTTTTTTAATATGACGCGCTGAGCTTTAGTTACACACGCTCGTTGTCAAAAATGAGTCATTCACATGAAAAAAAAAGCAAAAATACAGGCAGACAAACTTTGATTTATTAACATAAATATACCAACCGCTGATATTTTATGCAACTCTATTTAAATAAGCATCGATTTTAGTCTAAAAATATACCAGCCATCTATTTAATTGTTTGTCAGTAAATCCCAAGACGCATCACGGCATTATCCCGCTGAAATGCAAAATCACACTATATTCAGCTTTCGATTGTTCTACAACTCTAGTCCCTTATTAGTTTGATTAATGTTGATAGGTTGAACACAAAGAATTAGGAATTGTTGTTTTTTATTTGAATAACAGCTTGGGAATATTAAATTATTATCAATTAAATTAATAATTATTATTTATGTATTAATTTATTGATGATGTCTGAAACTAAATTGAAGGATCTTGACAGGATCAAATCCAGAAGCTCAACTCCTGGTATGATAAGAAGGCTAGAAACTATATTAAATAGGGTGGTATCAGTCCTTAATATAGTACTTAAATATTAGTTCTGTCCCGTATAGTACCATCTTTATCCCTGAAAAACGTCTCACAATTTAAAGCGCCCTAAAAAAGGCATACTTTTTATTAATATAATAGTGTAAAGTATCTAAGTTTACCAATTGAATTAGACAAAAGAACAGTTCTCCATTTGTCTTAATTTAGAGCTAATTTAAGTATTTATTATGTTAATATATAAAAAGGGGAAGATAAGATTGATTGGTGATGACGTCATTAAGC
This sequence comes from Lepeophtheirus salmonis, assembly GCF_016086655.4. NCBI lineage: Eukaryota > Metazoa > Arthropoda > Copepoda > Siphonostomatoida > Caligidae > Lepeophtheirus > Lepeophtheirus salmonis. The sequence continues at coordinate 28,144,233 of NC_052138.2, read as the reverse complement.
AAATATTGTTCTATTGGACGGTTTTGTGAGCGTGTCTTAAATACTATTATGCTTGTAATTTTTTCATATCATAAATGTCACCAAGCGATTTTTAATGAGATATGATATACTCTTTAAGATATTAATTTAAAAAAACGCCAATCATAATCATAAAAGTAATGCTAGGTATTCCCCTCTTCACCTATGGAGAAATGGATGAGATTTACTTGAACAAATCTAAAAAAAATAAGCTTGGTAAGTTATGTTCATTCTGTAAGAAGCACATAGAATTCCTGCCGTTTGTTCTATGAATGTGGCAGAGTTGAACCTGTAAGGAAAATTGTAGGGGAAAAAAAAAAAAAAAGAACACGTTATAGAAATTCAAGAGGATTTTTTCTTTGCACTTTTAAGTTATTTTCAAAATTTTAATATTATTATCTTAAACTTTAATCTTGACTAAAAATCATAATTTTTATATTTAAAAAATACAAACTATAAGTCAATCGTTATAGGCTTTGATTATTGCCTTTCGTCGAAATAAATAAATTTAAAATTTAAAATTTTAAAGTCGTTCTAAAACAAACAAAAAAAATCATCATGGGCTTTAATAATCATATGGATGTTATTCTTCCGATGTTGCAAAGATTTTATAAAGCCAGTCAAAGTCTTTCGGAAGATAACACACGGCCAACGGAATATTTCTTCCTCTGAATATTTAATTAGAAGTATTATTTTTGAGCATTAAACACACGCTCTACCTGATAATAATTAATTAAAAAATGTATATTTGATTTCGTTTTGTAATTTGGAACTCTATTCCAAAAATAATCGATCGTTATATGAAGCACTTAACCTTTTATATGAGATTAAATTATCTTAATTCTCCAGAATTTAAAACTATGATTAGAACTCTAGTATTTATTTTTGTGTTCGATGAAATGTTTTACGCAGAGGAACATAATTGTATGTAAGGCATTGCTAGAACTTAAGGACGTCAGTAAGTTCCCAACAAACCACACATCGCATGTTCATAAGAAATTGTGGAACTGTTTATCTATTGAGAAAGAATCTAGTGGTAGATTAATCTTAATGGATAATTGTAGAATTATAGTGCTAAAAATATCCATCCCAAAGTACTCGAAGGACTGCATGGAGCCCATTTGGGGATGTCAAGAGTGAAGGAAAGAGGAAGAATACTATTGGCTCAATTTTTAGAATGACAAAAGTAAAGAAATTCAAACTTGTGAAGAATGTCAACTATTTCGAAATAGTTACCTTCTGAGACAATTATTTAGGAATTTGTAAAGAGGGGCCATATTAGGTGACGTCGGCAGATACAAAGGCAAATGGGCTTTCAAAATACGATGGTATCAAATATTATACCTGGGCTATTCTATTGTTAACAGGACGGCAAGAGAAATCAAAACTTTGTCACTGTTGCATCCCTACGATCATTCAAAGTAAAAAAATATATATAAATGAGTCCTTGAATTAATTATCGTCAATCTAAAAAGATACACAGGATTGATGACCTAGTTGTATCTAATAACGATGTTATTGATCCTATTTTACAATCTTTACTATATAAAAGATTTGCAGAAATATGAGACCTACTAAAAAATAAAGATACACTCTTTGGAAAGTCGTACACGATATGATGCATTTCTATAAATCAGTTTCAATAGAATTGCTTTCTCCTCCGTTCTTTCTCTCCCTTCTTTCAATCTTCGGTAGTTGATAAATAAATTGATATCATTTAATTATTTTGTATCAACTATTAATTCTTCGAATTATAATGAATAGAGAGTAATAACCAAGTAGCTATCTTCTTAGAAATAAATCAATGTGCTTACAATATAACGCAAGCCTATTTTCTATTTATAGTAGGAAATGGGGCAGGGTTCTCAACAGTTTTTAGGTGTAAGCCAAAATGAGATGAAGAGATCATCTCTGGTGGCGATGAGTTTTCAGTTTCACTTATAAGAAAATAGTTCCCAATTAAGTTAGTAATGACAATAAACAAATCACAAGGTCAAACAATTGAAAAAAATTGCTTTATATTTATAAAAAATCAGTCTTTTCACATGGTAAATTATATTTTGTATTTTCAAAGTTGTCAAAAGGGGTGCAGATTTGATTATAATTACATCAAATAGAACGAAAGCAACAAAAACCTATTTAAATTTATCTATTAAATATTTATAGTAGATCGCTTTAGTTTAGAATTTTATTATAAAAAACTAAATATTAATAAAATCTCTTAATTTTTTATTGGTTATCTTTAAGATAGGGTGTTCGTGCTAGTATATTAATAATATTTATATCCCTTCACTAATTCTATTTTAAATGTGGAAAGTTATCTTCTTTATAGAAGTTGATGGTCTTAATTCAGTAATAATATTTGTCTTTCTCCTGTCTTCTCCTCGGGCTCTTACAAAAAAGCCATCTTTAAACATATGTTAAACCAGAGAACACGAAATTTGGTCGCTGGATCAATTTTACAAATGGATAATTGTGTGTGGAGGTAATTTTGGTTGGTGAAAAAGGCTTGTGATGAAAGAGGGAGGATACTACCTAACACGGGTAGAGTTGTTGCTCTACGTAAATAATTAATCCCTTCCCGAGATTATTGGGCAGTGCATGCCAGTTTTGTAATATAAACACAATTAAGGATAATTATACCAACATTACAGGCATAAATTACAGCAAATAGTATATATATATATTGGCATAAAATTTTTGCTTTTTACCAGAAAATTTAATAAATATATATATATTTTTTTAATTTAATATTTCAAACTTAATTTAATATTTCAAATTTTGTTCTAAAAAATTTAATATTCTGTGAATATCTATGTATTTTTGGAATTTTTCTCCAAAAAATGTAATACTTTAAATTGAATTTTTTATATATTTTTTTAATTATAGTCTGTTATGAACAGCAGTGGGTTTTTGAAGTTTTTTTCCAAAAAAATTAATTTTTTGAGAATGGCTATGAGTTTTTTGAAATTTAAAAAAAAAATTTAATTTTCAAATTTATTGAAATTCTTTTCAAAAAAGTATTAATTTGCTGTGAATACCTATGGATTTTTGAAATTTTTCTCACAAAAATTTTTATTTAAAATTTAATATTTTCCAAAAAGGTTGATTTTTTTTTTTTTTAAACATAATTTTTTGTGAATAGCTATAAATTGTTGAAATTTTTTTTCAAAAAATTATGGTTTTGTGATTAACTGTGGATTAGTGATATCTTTTTCAAAATATTTGATATTAAATTTTAGAATTTAGAATTAAAAAATTTAATTTTTTGTGAACAGCTCTGTATTTTGGAAATTTATTTCATAAAAATTAGATTTTTTGTTTATTTCCTTAAATTCCAGAAACCAAAAAAAAAAAAAAAAAAAGATTGTGTTATATATTTTAAATATTTTTTTGTGTTGTGTAAAATAAATTCGGATTTAGGGAGTTCAAGACCTATTTTGGCCTTTTTATATGTGTAAAAAGTGTTTTAAGTGCTGGAAGTCCCTTTCGCTGTCGTTATTTTTGAACTACAGTATATTGGAGGTCAGTTTCTGAGAGTCGAAGATTGTCTCCTGAGATCCCTAGGATAAAGAAGGTCATTGTTTTTTATTGTTCTTCTTCTCATTGGGAGGGTGTTTATATTTTATTTTCACAAATATGTATTTATTATAATACTTTCTTTATTTAATTAGAAAGGAATAGTCGGAACTTTAAAAAAAATATGTCCACTAAACCTCCCGATAAACTTCCTGATTATAATATTCAGAAATCATCTATAATTGATGGAAGAGGTTGTTATGTATTCGTAACTCCTTTCCTACCTTCTCATCTTTTAGTTATTGTTATTATTTAATATATGTATAAATTACTATATTCATTATTCTTCTAATAAATAGCCATGCATTGTGTATGTTTGTCAAAGTAGTCATGATTATGTATTAATAAGAATATTACGTGTTCCTATTAAATTACATTGTCGCTTTATTTCTACACGTCTCCTCTCTCCTCATTTCTCTCAGTCGTCCTGGATTCCTTTATTAAATAGTTGTATCTCTTTAACATCGTCAAGACACAACAAGGGTACTCAAATGTCCTGAAGGGAAATAACAACATGCATAAAGAGATGCAGCGGTTCGACTGAACCTGGATAATAACTTCAAATGGGAGACTTTTCTGCTCACAATGGAAAATGCAGAAGGTTTATTCTTTAGAGGAGAAAATGTTCAACAAATTGATATTTACGATATAGTAATAAATATGGTTTTAATGAGGATGAAATTACGGGTGCTAATCCTAGATTTAATTTGGGTCAAGTTTGTTTTAATACTAGATACCCCATAGAATTTAAAAAAATAAAGCAATTAACAAGATTTATATTAATAAAAAGAAGAAATTGGTTGTGAAGCTTATCAATACTTTTAAAAGAGTATATGAGGCAAACATAGTTGAAGCAATTTGGTGAAATTATAAATCACTATAAAAAAACAACAAAAATTGATGATAAAGCGGAGGGGAAATATAAAAGTCTTTACCTCAATTTTTCCCAGTGTAAGGAAATTTAATTAAGCTAAAGTTTTCTGGAGTGAAACAAAGATGCTTTAATTTTGGACACATGAAGCATTATTGCTTAGAAAAACGACTTAAAAATTTTGAATATGAAAGGGCTCTCAAAAAGACCATGCAAGAACGTCTTCCATCAGAATTACAAATTGAAGATAATAAGGAGGCCCAATTGGTAGAAGACAAAAAGGAAGATCAGTCTTCCAAAATTGATAAAGATCTTCTATCTAAAAAAAAAACAAATTGAAGAGGTTAGTGATGCCCAAACTGTAGAAGAAAAAGATGAAGATTAGTCTTCCATAGTAAACAATGATCCAGAAAATAATGATGTGGGGGAGGAGGGAAGAAACAGTCAAAGATCTCCTGTTATCCTTTTATTTTCTTACATTATTTTTATTTTAAAATGAAGCTTTCAAAAAAAAATACAGACCAAATTGAGGACTTCTTTCCTAATAAAATTTCCAAGGAACAAAAATTGAATATGGGCATCAATAGAATAATTTCTTTAAATACGAGAGGGGGTAAAGATAGAAGATCTATACATGCAGTAACGAATCACTTGATGTCTATGGTTCCAGACATCGTTTGTCTTCAGGATATTAAATTAGAGATATCTTCTTCTTGCTATAATAACTGTACCATTTGCTTACCTAAAAGAGTTCATTGGGTTTTTTTTAAAGCAGAAATTGATCTCATAGAGGAGTCTTGACTCTTATCTAAAAGAAAATCAAAAATATTTACACTGTTAAAGAGTTCTCCTACAAAAGAAATTGGCATATAATTCGAATTTCTTTAAATGAGATTATTTTCAATCTAACCCTATGGCTCGAATGAAGGGTCTACTTCCTTTTTTCAAACAATTTTTAACAATCAAATAAAGGACTCGACTTCGTTCCTGCTGATTGGGGATTTAAATGTTGATCTCCATAAATTTTATTCAAACCTTACTCCTCTACAAAATATAATTCTTAAGTTTAATCTCGTTGACTTGACAAAAAAAATCAGTCCGGAAGAAAGTATTTATTGGAAGGGAGGGAATCAGTCTTCCAGAATTGAATTGGCTTTGATTTCTCCTACCTTGACTCATATGGTAAAAAAACAAACATTTTATCAACCTGAACCTTCCTCGGATCATAAATTGATTTGCTTGGAATGACAAAGACCTTATAAAACTTCTCAATTAAAGATACCAAAATGATTGATAGAAGACGATAAATACAAAACGAAATCAAAAAAAAGAATTTTTAGGAGGTTATAATGACTCTTTTTCATCCAGCCAAGCGACACAAAGGCACATAAAAATAATTCATTCAACGGTTTCTTTTGGAATATAGGAAGGAAACAATGTCATGCACACGTCAATGTTCTCAATAACGAATCAATTTTTGGATGCACGTATATTGTAGATTCTCTGAACTTTTTTTTAAAACTGTAGAAATTGAAGAGGCCGAAATGAAAGAAAAGTTGAGTTCAAAGAATCTGCGGTCAGAAGGCTCAATAATTTTTTTAAGAAAAACAGACTTTCTGCTCCCAGTGTTAAAAAAATTATTCATGAAGGAAAAATTATAACTAAGTCGGTGGATGTGTTGGACTACTTTCATTCCCATTTCCAAAATAATTGTTGGCACAAAAAGAGGCCACTTTCCGAAAACAGAAGTAATTTCCACTGTTCAAGGGAATTATATCTTCTCCTAAGATACTATTTCTAACTTTGTAAGAAAGTATTATAAGGATGATAAAGCCTGTGTTCCAGATGGAGTCCTGGGAAATCTCTATTCAAATTTTAGCGATGAAGTCATTCCGTATCCTTTAAAAATTGGTCGTTATATGGAAAAGTTTGGACGACTACCCAAATCACAGACAAAAAGAAGAATGGCATTGATTCCGAAAAACGGAGATGGGGCAAATTATAGCCATTGTAAACCAATGACTGTTCTCAATTAATCATATAGGATTCTCTCTTGAGTATTGGCTAAACAAATCCAAACGATTTTCTGCAAAAAAGTAGGGATTGAACAAAAATGATTTTTAAAGAATATGAAAATTTCCGACGTTTCACGCAATATTCAAGTTGCAATTGACACAATGGAAAGTAGGAAGAAGTTTGGAGCAATAAAAGTCATAGATTCTGCAAAACTTTCGACTCTATTTAACATATGTAAATTCTTAGATGTGTAATAAAGTTTCTTCCAAAACACGTTAAGATGGTCCCCGTAAACCTTGATGAAGCTGTAAATGGACTCTGGGAGCTGCATAGTAAGCGTTTGGGCTTCCCCCATGGGATGAAAAGAAAAATAGTGTCTGCTCTGAGGGGAATAAAAATGATGATAAAAAGTTTAATATATAGTTAACAATCTCCACAGGTTGTATTAAATATACTAGGCCCTGCAGAGACTGTGGAAAAATAAGTAATAACACACTTCATGCGTTTTTGGAGTGCCTTCCCATCTATATCCGTAAATATTTTGTATCCATAAATCTAAAAGGGTTGACGAATGGGGAAGAAAAATATGCTAAAGGTCTTGTTCTGTTTGAAATTTCAAAGAAGAACGGTGGAACGTCTGAGCTACAAGAGCCCTGGACTTTATAATTCTTAATTGTAAAGCCCTAATCGCCAGCCGACTAACTAACTATCAGCCTGTTCCGGAGAATTGAGAGATCATCAAGCCTGCTATGTCTCTCTCAGAAAATTCTTCAGGGTGTGAGTCATGGAATTTTTCTCAAAGGGTTGACGAATAAGAAAAATTCCGACTTTAACTACAGCCCGGACTTCTTAATTGTAAAGCATTCCTAAATCAGGGTGTGATTTTTTGCAAGAAAAAATCCTGTACCTTCCATCGACTTCACGGAATCGTAAAAGTATTTAAAAAAAGTTGTTAAGAAATTTTAACAAATATTTATTATGATTGTTAATTTGCATTTTTACTGTTGTTGTTTTAAGGATTGATTTTTAGAATATTAGTTGAAATTCCACCCTGGAGTATTAAGTATAAACTATAATGTTTGTTTATGTATGTACTTTTAACGCAATTACTCCAATTTATTTATATATTTATGTTCTATATAATATATAAACCAAATAAAGAAAGTTGAAAAAGAATAATAATAATCTTGCGGACGCCTTAGTATTTGCAATTGTCGATGCAAACATCGCAAAATAATATAATAAGTTTTAAACTAGGCATACCTAAAGCTTAAGAATATTGTGCTAAAACTTGGCTGTTAGATGGAATAGATTTCTTGTTTTAAGCATATAAAATTAAAATTTTATTTTTCCCCAATTAGTTTTATTTTTGAAATCATTTTAACAAAGTAAAATATTTTATTATCATCTTTGACATTTTTTTTCCAAAAAAAATAATTTTCTGTGAACAACTGTGGATTTTGGAAAAAAATTCCAGAAAAAAATAAATTATAATTCTACTGACGCCTCTGTATATATATATATATATGTATATATACAGAGGCAATCAATTGTCGATGCAAATGTCCCAAAATAGTATATCTTCTTATATTGTATTTATTCATACATAGAAACATAGAATACAATTGCATCATGTCAATATTTAACATAATTTCCCTTTCAAAAATATTTTTAACAATTTTTTAATGGGTACCTTCAATTTATTCATTAAAGGATACGTATATTTTTTTGTTCGAAAGTCAATCAGTAAATAAGAAAACTATTTCCCTACTTTCGAAACCAGTATTGGACATTCATATGTAAGACTTGTTTTGGGAATGAAAACTGAGCCATAGATGTCATCCGACCAAAGGTCAGTGATTCTAGAATAAATATTTTGTTAGACAATCTTCCGAATGATAAAGTCTCTTCGTCCTAGACAAAAGCTGTAGTCTATTTTTATAAAGAAAAAGTTTGTCTGTACGAATGTTTGTAAAATAAATAAGTATAAGTAATTAAATAACGGTTTATATTAATTTTGGGGCTAATTCCTCATTTGATGAAAGCTAGCAACGCCCCTGGTCCTTACACTCCTACATTGAAAGTACTTGTAAATTACCTAAAATAATAAGTTTAATTTCAAAGAAGTACTTATATTTCACTTAAGTATTTTAAATGTACTTGGCCTCATCTCTGGTACGTAGGTTCATGTTTATAACAAATATTTTAATTAATTCTGTATCCTGTTCTAAAATGGACAAAATGTCTTGTAAGACTTGAATGGGGACTCGTTAGAGCGTAAAACGTCCCGCTAAAATCAAGTTGATTTATGTTTCTTAATTCCCAATAAATGTATTCCTTGTCTTTTCATTCCTGCTAATTTCATTTCCAGTAAATTAATCGATAAGCACCATAAATCCTTCATATCTGTATCCTATTCATAACAACTCATCTCTAGTGCCGACTGCCCAGGCCTCCCTACAAATATAAGAAATACTACCTAGTTTTTATCGTATGACGTCATTAAATATTAAACTGGGAATGAAATGTCCGGTGATGAATTTTATAGGGGAGGAATTTTCTGGGAATGAAATTACGAGGAATGTAAAGACAGGGAATGAATTTACCAATCATGGAACTAAAGTTATGATCCATTATGCATTTTTACCTCTCAAAAATTTAATTACCTCTTACTATCACCATATATAATCTTTATACCAATTTAAATCAAAAGTGATAAGTAACATTTGCTTTTTTCCTCTTAACTAACAAACAAAAAACGGGGCAGAAACTAGAGATATATCTTTATGAACAATTCCGATAATATTATGCATAAAGGTATTAGATAAAAAACTACAAAATGATCGACTTTCTTTAATGTTTAACTTTTTATATAAATTAGGGCTTGAAAAGAAAAAAACATAAATATATCAATCATAATTGGTTATAAAAAGACAATATAAATATATCTGAATAAAAATTCAGAAAATATTTCTTGGGTCTTACACTGAAAAATTCTGGTACACATATCTAAACCAGAAAATGATTGAATCCGGAATAATTGAGTCCGGCATTGATATAAATGAGGAAATATCAGTGTAATGAAAAATAAACAACGGATTATCCCGTAATTTTAGAAATGCAAAATAAGAACTTGTAAAGAAATAAATTTATCCGATACCCCTACCAGCCCCTTACGGTAATTTGAATAGTATAGATGCCATGACCTTTCATTAAATTAGCTGCGTGCAGCTATGAGAAGAAATAAATAAACAAAATTCCTAATCCGGTTCTTGTAGAGTTGGGTTTGGGTTAAAATTCTCAAGTTCGAAATTTCAATGATTGAAGTCGAGTCGAGTTTGAGTAAGGTGACGATACTCATATTTTACTTTAAGTTTCTAAAATCGGGTTCAAGTTTGCTATAAAAACCTACATAAGAGAAATTAGGTTGCTGATTAATGGGATATTAAGTATACCTATATATTTCATTTAATACCACTGGCTTTCGTTTAGTAACACACAAAGGAAGTTATTTCAAAAGTTGATGCATCAGTTCTGATAATTATTGAATTATCTACACTTTTAATCAAAGTTACCATGAAAGGTAATGAACATAAATCTGCTGCATTGTAATTAATACTGCTTCTCTTCTTAAAAACATTTCCCTAGGAGAAGATAAGATCCTCTCACTAGGAAATGAAGTTGCGAGTACTGATAAATGCCTAATGTCTAACTTAAATACATTAAGAAATGAAAATACACTCTATCCCTCACTGCAACGTTACACTGATTATATTGACTATTCTTAAGAATAAGTAATGAACTAGTTAGGCTAAGCTCTACACAATACCATAATTTATACTTTAGAGCTGTTCGGGAATTGTAATTATATAGATTACAGTGCACATTTGCAATTTGTGAAGTAAGCTTATAAATTAGTTCCAACTTTCATGTTTAATAAACTTATTGTAATTAATAAATAATACCTATAATTTATCACTATTTAGAAAAAAAAAACTTTACAAACACTCAATATAAGTCTTAGATTATAAATAAGTTTTATTTACATCAATAATAATAATAATTTTTTAGCGGGAGTTGGAGTCGTTACAAATTTTTCGACTCCAACAAACAAACAAAGAAGCTCCTACTCCAACATCACGACTTTGATACCATCAAGCGCGCCGGAAGCAGTTTTGGATTGGGGGTGGGGGCAAATACCTATGGGGGCTAACGATATGTTTTGGTATAGGCTCAAACCCAAACGCAGTCACCTCGGAACAAACTCAAATTACAGGACATGCATTCACATACAAGGGCACATACACACGTGTGCGTGCAAAGCTTATATGAAATAAATAACTGAATCTTGAAAAAGTTATTAATATTTGTTAAATTGAATATGTACCCAATAGAAGTGTTGTTGGCAATTGTATGGTATATTATCTCTACTCTAACAAAATACCAACAATATGGCTATTTTAGCACTGAATTGAAATTTTAAAGTAACTATCTGTATTTCTTACAAATCAGTTTTATAATATATTTATCATAATTAGTATTTATTTCTAAACATCACTTTCTGAAACGATTGAAAAAACGGGAGAACTTTTAAACTTTCAGACCACACTAGAACACTGAAAACATTTAAACTTTCTTCATGACAGCAAATGCGTTTCTCCGTTTTGTGTCACCGCATGAAATGAACTCATTGATCAGATCTTCATTGTCAATCAGTTGTACCCTATCCTTGTACATTTTAAGAATTAATAGTGAGTTTAACCTAGATTGTGTAGAGGTTAACAACCTCAGGGATCATGCTCTTCATGTTGGTCTCTGATATCAAGTGAATGATGTGCTTCACTGTTATTTTTTGGCCCGGAGTATGTCTACAGGAGATATCTCTAATATTCTGAAGAACCCGTAGCTGAGCTTCAAGCCGAGATTAATTCAGATCACCTCTAAATTGGTTGACTACACGCTCAAGTGACTTGGATGGGACCTCACTATTTGACCATGCGGATAGTAAAAGATCTTCTACTGCACTCAATATAACAACTGCCTTTCAAGAGACTCAATCAAAAAGATCCGAAAACACGCTGTCTAATGAATCCTACCAAACTGACTTGTACACATCCTTGCATGTCTTGGTTGTTTTGGTTCTTCTTAGCCATGTTTTTGTACGTAAGGCAATGATTGTTGCCAAACTTCATCAAAAAATGTATCCCTACGCATGCTCTGCAGTTGGCCAAGAGCTACTTAGGTAAGTCTAACTCCTTGTCCTACTGATACATCTGGTGACTGAAGTGATTTGCTGAGCCTGTCGCATACTTCGAAAACGGTGATACTCATGAAAAGACCAATTGTGAATTCAAAGCTGGTAGAAACTTCTAAGAATCCACTTGCTCTTGATTGGGATGTCTTTTGTTATGACCCAGGCTTCCTTCACAGCCGGCACCTACTCTTTGATGTTGTTCAGAGCCTTCTGTTTCACAGTTAAACGTGTGGAGCATAGAGGCCTGATATGAGTCTGCGGACAGCCAAGAGCTTCTGCACAGTCTTAACAAATGCGACGCTCTTTGGCGAATCTCTCAAGAAGTTTATTAGATCCATCACTGCTGTGATGAAGTTTGTAAGTTTGGGAACATGTTTGACCATGTCTTGCACAGCAAGATTGACTGAATCCATAGAGCAGTGTGTTGTTGTGATTGTTGGATCTTCTTCCTGCAGCCTAGTTGCAACGCCAGTGTACTTACCTAGAAACGAAGCAGCTGTGTCAAAACATGCTGCACGACAAAGGCTCAGTGGAATATTGTACTTCGTCAAGCCATCCTTTATCGTCTTGAAAATCGATTCCGTATTGCATTGGTCTAGGGAGTATAGTCCTATGAAGTTTTCCTCAAGTACCAAGTTATCCGATGCAGTCTGAACACAGATGCAAAGCTCCTCTATATACAAGGAGAGTCGATTAAGAAGTAAGTTAATTATATAATCAATTGTGGGTCTCATCATGTTATAAATTTAAAATAAAGCAAACAGCCAATACGAGAAAAATATGGCTTAACCATACAGATATCTGTGTTATTTTATTTTTTAAGATAAATGTCTTATTTCTTACAACGCATTAATATGCTCAAAATGGGAGGGGCACCATTCTTGGACGATTTGGAAGTATGGACCGATGCCCAAACTTGTTGGCAGGGATAGAGATATCCTTAAACTCATCTTGGACACATGACACATTACAGCATCTGGAGAACGGAAAAGGGGACAACATCTTTTCATTTGATGCAACTGTGCCCAACACCATGATTGAGGCTGGTTTTAGGGTGTATCACAGGTTCTTAGTCTCTGGAGAGACGCAGGAGGATCCCTGTCTAAGATTATGCCATTTTGGCAATTGATTTTTTTTTGTATAAAACAATTTATCATCAGAGAATATCAATATAGTATTACTATGGGTTGCATACCAATCGAGGAAATTTTTTCGATTTGACCTAGTTCTTTAACTTGGTGGCCTCAGAAAAAACTTTTTTTTTGTTGCTTGGAAGGCAAGGTTCTCTTTGACTACCCTTATGACCGTACTTCTGGATACATAGTACTCCTAGACAGTTTGGTCGAGCTGGATTTCTCCTGATCTTGGCTCCTATAGCCTTGATCAGTTTTATCCGGCCTTGAGGTTTTTCCAGTCTCCTCAAAAAAAAAATAAAAAAAAAAAAAAAATAGCCCGTAAGATTAAGTTTTGGCTTATATCGAGGGTTTTGATGATGGTCTTGTTGGAGGAGCCATTATCCAACATTTTCAACACGATCGTACGCTTATTTTCAAACTCCATCGTTTCCATGTTATTGTTTTGATTGAATTTAAAATTTATGTATGAAATAAAATTGTGTGCTGACAATTTTTTTTATAATCTTTGTCCGAAAGAATCACTAGTAAGTGATTTAGAGTACATTGAACTGAATATTTAACTAATTTAAAACAACCATGTACAATGAATATTAGTGTTCTGTCAGTCCTTATTAATCATATGCAGTCCAGTCCTTGGGATTGGGCCTTATGACTATCGGTATGTCGGACTGTCAGTGCTAAAATGGATGCATAAAGAAGAAATAAAATAAAGTGACGTCATCAAGGACCCAACTTTATCAGTTTTTAGTACTAATATGCAGGACTGAAATGGACGTGATTGCAGTCTTCAGTCTTAAAAAAGGATTCACACAATATTAATGAACATATTAGTGCTGTATCGAATATTTGCACATGATCAGCATTTTAGAAATAGACTCATCATCCCGGCTCTGTGACTCCTTACTCCTACTTTAGAAGCTTTCTGTTTCCTTTTTTCTTCTTCTGATCTTTAGGGTTATGTTCGAACCAATCATATAGAAAATAAAAATGATTTATTTGTTATATATAAATTATCGTTAGGGATAGATTTATGTGTTTTTTCTTTCTTTAAATAAGTCATTATATGGATTGCTTCTTACAAAAATAAAAAAGTTATAAGCATTTAAAGGTCCTTTTTTAGGAATTTTTAAAAACATGTTTTTAACCCATTTTCTTGAGTTTAAAATAAGGTAGATATATTATACATAAATATCACAAGAGGGGAGGGAAGAAGGAGAGAAAAAAAAGGAAATTGGCAAATAATTACTCTACGACGATCTGCAATTCTACTCGGAGTCCAACAAGGGCTTACAATTATAACTCTCCAACAAATCTTTAAGATGACTATCCCATTTTCTTTTATGGCATCATTGATTAAATAATATAGATCTTCTTCTATCAAGAACGTTATCATTCCCGCCATCATTATTCAATATAATATTAGATGCTGATAGACGATAGAGAACTGAATAAAATGCCTAAAATAACGCCGCCTTCTGTCTGGATTTCTGAAAATGAAGGCCCAGGAATTTGGAAAATATTTACCGGATGAGAAACAGATGGCTTGTTGGATTTGTCGATATAGTCCCTTTAGTCCCCTGTCTAGAATTACACGCCACTCATTATCTTCATCTCATATCAAGAGTATGGGTATTCATCTATAAAATCAAGTTAACAATAAATACATCAAGTCAGACTTTAACTTTGATCTCACAAAGATGCTTATTGCATGTAATATAACCTTATCCATTGTTAATCATCCTACATTAAAAAAAATATTGAGAAATACACGGGTTTATTCTTCCCTTCCCGAGGTACCATAATTAATTAATGGAGGATGTTGGTAATGATGTCATTTAGAAATAGAAATGCCCCCATTGTTAATTATGAAGTTAAGATAATTTTCAGCATGTTTAGGGTCATCCACACCAAATTGCAAAATGGAACTCTGAATTTTGTACCACCTAACAGTAAGTATTCAATTTTTTTTTAAATCTAATCATAAAATATGTTTCTATTTTAGTTAAAATTATCAAGAATTATGATACACAACTCATTAAATGACAAAAACAAGTGCTTAAAAGGACACAACAACGGGGGTAGTAGCTTTGGATGGTTCGCAACTAGTTTGCCTGATACTAGTTTCTTCACTTAAAGACTTGGGTATGATCATTAGGTTTTTCAATATTACGTAGTCAATAAATATTACTTTTTTATCACTAAAGGCTTAGCTATGGTTGATAGGCTACAAGAAATGGTGTTCAGAAAACTCATAAAAGGCAAAAAGAACTACTTAAATGGTTACAACAACGAGGGTAGTTGCATTAGGTGTAGCATTATAATTAGCAATTGTGCGTATCCTTCATGATAATAGTATGCTGTTATACAAGCATAAATAACGGGGGATCTTTTTCAATGCCCTTAAGAACGAGTAATATCGCCGGACATTACTACATAATTAGCTTTTGCACTAAATCTTTACGATGGATTTAATTCTAACATTTTTTTTATTAGTATATTTATTGTCTAATTTTATGATTTAATTAATTATTTAGATCTCATCGATAGAGATACATCTATCCTGTGCTCCGTTGTATATAGAAACATTAATGAAAAAGGGGGGATGATCTTTTTGATTAAACTCCACGTCTGTTCTGTGTTTAGTAACTTAAAGTTATTAAATATTTAACTGAATTCCGATGTCAGAACAAGAAAATATTATTTGGATCAATCTATTATTTCAATATTCTGTATTTATAATTTATTATTATTATTAGTTATATGATTTTAATTGTTTAATTTTGTATATTTAACATAAATGTATGACGATTTATTTTTTAGTATGTAGATTATATTTAATTTAAGCCTTCTTTTTAAACTTGGAACTTCAAATATATTTCGAAATACTCTACTTCGTCGTTTCATTAGTTATTATTCTGAGAATATGGTTATTAATGAATTACAATTTCATGGAGTGGGACGTTTTCAAATCTACAATAACGGATAAAAAACGTCTAAGTCAATTATACGTAGTATATCTTCACTAAACATTTTGCTAATAAATACTTTTGTTATACCCTCAAAAATCATAATAAAGCAGGCAGCTGATAATCACATCAGTATTTTAATGATACAATGATACCATAAGTATTTCTCTCTCCCTTCTCCTTGCACGCGTTTTTCTCTATAGAATTATCAACTCTACATATACTTGACACTTCGGCATGGAAAGTTGATACACAAATAGATGTGAAATGAACAAAGTAAGCAGTTTATTATTGAATAATAATATATGATTTATTACAAATATTGACATCTACATTGTACATAAATATATTTATTTTTATATTTAGGTATACACTGTTCAACTATAATATATATGTATACATTTTTTTAGATATATTTTCAACTCAAAGCATTTGAAATTGAAATACTATTATTCATTCAAAATATTGTATATATACAACAAAAAACCCTTCCACTACAGTCACCCAGTATTTTTCATTTCATCTCATTGTATGTTTCTAAAACCATATAATACTAAAAATTTGGCAGCAAAGGCGCAAGCACACCCGTTACAAATGTGGAAGAAGAACTGATAAATTACTGCAATGACTTAACATAGGTTTATAAGGCCATTGGAAATACTTTTATTTATTAGATTATAAACAAACGACCTGCTATCGCCTTGCTACTGGAATTATATCATTTCATATAAAATCTGATTTATGAATTTTACATGCATAATTTTTATATAGACTATTTAAAATTTAATAAATGCATATTTTTTATAAAAATATTACAAACGGACTTTTTTTATGTCAGCGCATTAATTTCTTAGTTCTTCTACCCCATTTGTAGTGGGCACGCTATAGCCTTGCTTACAGGTTTCTAATATTATATGGCACAAATACTCTTTCTGCATGGGGCAATCAAATCCCGGCCTCTAGCAAAGTAAGAGGTTTATCAGGTCATTTTTAGCGTGGTAGAAGCCTTTTTTTTTTAATGAGTTGTCAGTCAGAAAAGTACTTAATATATTTTAGTATTTGGATTAGTATTAAAAAATAAAATGAGCGTTAAACGTAGGGAACATTATTTTCTATAAAACAAGGGACATTGCAAATCATGAAGCATATTCCTATAATTATGAAAAAAGTTCAAGGTGCACTATATTTACCATCCATAAACCAAATATAAAAATACAATTTCGACCCATAGGACCGGTACAAAAGCCCTTAAATGGTTTATTTTGACACAAAACTCCCACTTATTTAAAAATTCAAATAATTTGTTACACGTCAAAAATGGTTTATGAAGCCTCACACTTGCCCAAAGCCAATTTTCATATTGTCCTCAGTACAAAAATGTATTTGTGGAGGGTGGACAAAATATTAACTCAAAAACAGGGTGTTCTAATGTCCCTTCTGAACAAATTGGTTCAAAGGACTTGCGAGTTACATTACTGGGTGAAGACTATATATTACATACTTGAAATTTGATTGTGGGAACTCTAATAAAGGACGTCACTAAAGTGAGTAAATATTCTTATAATTATCTACATTCATATATCGTAATAACAACGCAATAAATTTGAGTAATTATTAAATTTTTTTATAAGTAATTACATATAAAAGACGGAGACGAATCAACAATAGATAATGTGATGACCTTACTCCCATCCCTTACACATATGTATATTTTTTTATACTACTAATGTAATTTGATGAGTCTACTTCAAACAGTATCTAACTCAAATACCGAATACTTATATATGTACATAATTGAGAGGGAATAGTGTTATTAATTATTAATAATAATCTAGTCATCATCATAGTAGGCACCAGAGATGTCCATTGTATTCTTGACAGACTCCACTTCGTCACGCTCATTCTTGTAGAGGATCTCTGCAAACATGTGTTTGGGGATTTCGGATCCACGGAGATTGATTGTATAGCAAGCAGCCTCACACTAACAAAGAAAAAAATAGGAAGATATATTAAATGGGTACATAGATATTTAAAAGTAGTTTGTTAAAGTGCACAGAGTAGTTACATGAATTGAAATAATCTTTCTGTAGAGCAAGAAAAAATAAATGACTTGGAAGAAAAAGTTTAATCGGAAAACAGGGGTATAATTTTTTTTTCAATCTCAAAAAAAAAAGAAAAAAGAAGAAGATAATTTGATCAAATCCTTCGGGGAAGCAATTTTAATGTTTGAAATTTTCAGAAAATTCAGAAAAAACAGCAACAATGGAAAGATATAACTCAAAGCACAACGCGCTCTGAAACAATATTTTCTTTAACTCAATGTACGTAGATTCGCACCATGGTCGTTCCAAGAAAAGGAAATATACTTTATGTATATTGACTTCCTGGTCAGAATAAGTAAATTTGATACCAATTTGTTTTCTTATACTTCATCAATGCAACTCCATCTGACCAATTAAAGGAAACCAAAAATAAAAGCAATAATAAATAATATCGATTTTGGACGACTTATTAAAGCATTTTTAAACTCCAAAAGGAATTGATTTTAATTAGGTATTTCTACTAATTAATTAATTTTCATCATGCTATTTCATTGTTCTATATAATACTGCGGACGCTCCTAGGTAGAGCAATTAAGTTAGATTATCAAACGGAGCTACAAAAACCGGAATTTACAGAATAAATAATAAATTAAATCTTCTTTTCTAAAATGTAAAATGTTTGTCTACATTTTTTACATCCCTGTAATTTGCATCGCTCACTTCAAAGCTATATCCACATTCCACACCAATTTACATTACAATTGTAGAATAAAGTACAGGTGATAGTGAAAAAATAACAACAATTTTTGTCACTTTCTTTGACATATTGAAATCAATGTTAATTTTTTTGTAATAACACAATCAGTTTTTATTTGTTTTTGTTGTAACAAATACCATTTGAATTATTGATTCTTTTCCTTTCAGTTGATAAATTGTAAATTGTATCAACTTTTAGATTAATGAAGTAGTTATACTCGTATATCCTTGAAATACAAACTCCATTATTTAATCCAAACTACTAGAAAACATAGTTTAGCACTAAGTTGAATATATTTTACTTGCAAAAATGCATTTTTTAATGTATGCATTTTATAAATTTGTTTTTTTTTACAGGCATTAATAATTAAAAAACTTGAAATTTAATGACTAGATAATGCTAATAATGATTGCAAAATTTGAATCTTCTATCTTCAATATTGGCGCAGACTTATTCATTCAAATATTGAAGGTTAAATCTCCCTATTCAAGCTTTTATTGAGAATGCATATTTTTGAGAAAAGTGACAAATAGTATTTTTTTTATTTTATAGAAACAACAAATTTGACAATATTTATTTTTATTTAAAAAAAAAAAGACAAAATGTGAGAATATACGTTTTTTGAAAAGACAAAACTTGACAAATACCTTAGTCTTTAGAGAGAAAAAAAATGAGATAACACGTTTTCTTTATAATACTCAAGTATTATAAGCTCTAGCCATACACATCCTAATTTCAACTTCAGGTATCTTGTCTCTTTTAAAACAGTTATGATAAAACTTAAACAGCGGAGATTGATTTCAGCTATTGTAGTCAAAATAAAAGACTGATGAGGTCTGGTCCTAGGACTGAAACATTATATAAGGCCAAACTGATGGGACTACAATGTTTCTGTTTTTTCTTAGTTCGATCCAATACTCATTTCAATACTTGAAAAAACTTAGTTACCTCACATACACTAAAATTTATTTTGTATTTTTATATCAGCTGTTGATGCGTCACCTTCTTCACCTCTAATTAGTGCTATGTTTAAACTATAGCAATAAATACTAGTATTGATCGATAATCGCTACTACGACAACTTCCCCCATCGATCAGTCAAGTTGGCCAAAAACAAAAAAATAACGCTTATCACTAACTATGATGTGAAATTAGTATCAAGTGTTGGATATTACTTGAACTTTGTTAAAAATAAAACACCTTAGATATCAATATCACTTCTATAAGCTGAGTATTTTGCCTAAAAGAAAAATTGAGCCAACAAACCTTGCTTTCGAACAATGCATATTTTTTTTTTTAATTTTAATATTTCTCCTTTTGTTGATGCCGTTAAAAAACCCAGAAATATACAATTAAATATTTCTTAGATTTTTCATCTTTTTCAAAATTAATAACGTTTCTATTTCTGCTCCACATTATCTAAAATTCTATAAACCTGGAATAATCATGCATGATTTTTATTCCCATATGAGGAGAATATAAAAGGATTGATTGTTCGAAAGAAAGGGGGGGAAAATATTTCAACCTCATTTTTTACTTCATTCCTTCAAGAGGCGAAATAAAGAAAAGACAAATGCAGAATTATTCCATATCTAAAACGAACGTTACCTTTTTCAAACTATTCAACATCGTATACGACTTGGATCGAAGTTCCCGATTCTCCAGAGTGAGTCCATCAAAGAGCTTGAATCCATAGTAAACATCATGAAGGAAATTCGTGAGTTTGAAGCAGGTTTCAGTGTCACCAAATCCAATTGAGTTAATTACTCTTCTCATAACTTCGCCTAAATTAATTATATCAAATTGAATTGAATTATTAATTAATCCATGGAAAAATAATGGTTTAAAAAAACAGGATATTATTATATTAGTCAACACCAAAGTTGTGTTAGTCCTAATTTTTTCGGTTCCGGCCAATAAATTAGGACCGATCCAATCAGTCTCTGGGTACGGTCTTTAATACTGCCGATCCTTCGGACACTCATTTTGTACAAATGAATTCAAGCCAAAAAAGGAATTTATCTTTGTGGGCAGAATCCAAGTCATTTCAGTTTTTCTCTCATTCATCTGAATTCTGAATATCTGGTATTATAGTAATTTGGGACTATTCAGAGTCATTTTTTACTCTTCAAACAATCACCACATTAAAAGTAGGATTAATCAAACTTTTGTAAAAGTGTTTTTATTGATTATGTATCTTGTTCTGAACTCGAGGTATTTCTATTTGAAGGCTAGAAAATGGTGAAAAACGAGACACTTCTTTAGAACCGTATTAGTTGTTCATAATATATATAAGATCTGAGGAATACCATAACTTATATAATAGAAAAATATAAGTTATGGTATTCCTAGTTTAGAATATATTTATTTAAAATATGCATCTCCAACAGCATCTACAGGAGGAGAATTGATACGAGGAAAACTAACAGATCTCATAAGGAAGGAGTCAACTCTACTCCCTTATGAGATCTGTTAGTTTTCCTCGGATGAATTCTCCTCCTGTCGTCTCTCGTGGGATTAGGAATCCAAATTCGAACATCTCTTGATGAGTTAGAAGTATCTACTTTTTAGTTTCCTGGATCTTCCTTTTACAAGGCTTGACGTCATGAAATTGGCATTAAAAATGGAAATATATAGAGTTCAGAACAAGATACAGAATCAATATAAACTCTATATCATCATAAAAACACTTTTACATAAGTTTGATAAATCCTACTATTAATTTGGCAATAATTTTAAAAGTAAAAAATGACTGAACGATAATATTAATATAATCCAAGATATTTTAGATTTCAGATGACTGAGAGAAAAAACTGACATCAGTTTTGGATTCTGCACTTATAGATAAATTTGATTATTATTTTCAATTCATTTGTACACCCCCCTAACTGTTCCCCTGTGTTTTACATCAAATAATGTAAGTAATTTTAGAAAATTATTTCACAAAGTTGTATCTATACTATCACAAACAAAGAGAAACTGAATTAATTTAAGATTAAACAGATTGGGAACCATATTTGCCCCACATGCCGTAGTTTGGAACCCCTACTTAAAAAAATATGCCCCTTATTTTAAGCTTCCATTACATGCCGTTTTAAGTAAGGGTTCCTAACAGCATGTTATGAAAGCTAATAAGAAGGGATATATTAACTAAGCAGAAAAACTAGGCACCAAATAGACTTTAGGCAGGTTACCACATCTATCATGCATGTATATTGTACACCCATAGCTGCATAGGGAATTTATTTCTAAAAACTTTGCATACTATAGTTTCCAAACCTCAACAACTCTCCCTTTCAAAATGAAGAGGTTTTGTGATTTAGATATGCTATGATAAATTAAATTAAAATGACCACTTTCCGTTAAAGGTCATAGGGCACTAAAGGCATGGTTATTAAAAATTTACATTTTTTTGCTGAATTAAATGTGAATTAAACGTATTTTTAAATTTTGATATTTATCAGTCCAAGAGTTTGGCTGCGATATGCTAGGTTTTGAGGATATCATTACAATCAGCTGTGACAAGGGAGGAGGGGGAGAAACAAGGACATTAGCAAGAATATCGACGATGTAGATCTTCAATTCTACTCTGAGTCCAACAAGTACTTACAATTATAACACCCCAACAAATCCTTACGATTACTCTCTGTCTTTTATAACCAATACAAGTGTTAAATTAGGTTTTGAATATAAATGAATGTAGTAGGAAGGAAAGTCCACTACTCAGGAGTTAAATGACCAACTGTTAAGAAAAAGAAAATTCATTCTTCAGATTACCAATTCCAAAAAAAACAAAAAACAGGCCAGCTACAAAATTCACGAGTTTTACATCAATGCTTATAACACTCAAAGTGTACAACCATGAGAGATGTGGGACATTCACCAACCTCAGTGGTCACTCAAGGGGAGAGGTAAGGCCTAAAAACACGTCTATCCACATTAAAACCACGTAGACCTGAATAATATGACAAGATGTTATAAATGACGTCATAGGACAATGGGGCCAAAAATTATGAAAAAAAGATAAAAGGATTGACTTTCTTTTTGTTGTAAAAACAAAGATATTTTCTTTTAAAAAAGGTAATGTTAGAAATAGACAGAAATATTCATTTTCTTTGAAATTATTTCAAAAAAGTTGATAAGAAGGCACTTAAAAAAATTTCAGTTTAAAAATAAAGTAACAAATATTTATCCTTAAAAATCGTCAAAGGTAAAAAAAGGGGCCCTGCATTTTGAACCATGTAAGTTCACATGGGAGAGGCGAGAACTAGAAATTATTTGAAAACAGAAGCACGTGGCTTATGAATGACCCTTAAATAAAAAAAAATCTCTCGCCAAAAATATGACAAAGAAATTTATTTATATTAAGGAAATACTCAAGAAAAAGTAGAAATCACTAGAGATGAAATGAATCTCCATATACTCGAATATTTCGAGTGAAGAATCATATTTATTTTCAGAAATTTGTAGACTTTAATAAAATCGATTATTTTCCTTAATTTGAGTAACTCTCGTATCCAACGATGGAGAGTTAAGAGTAATTAATTTATACATAGATCAATCCAAATATCCATCTCAAAAAAGAACTTTACCGATAAAAAGAGTGACTTATTGAGTTATTATATCCCTTTGCGTCAACAACTTTTTTCACTCTATTAAAAATGCATGCTATAAAACAATTGTTTTTATTTATGTTTTCAATTAAGGGAAAATATATTTTTTTGTTCCATGCAAAAGTGTAATTAATTAATAAATGTCAACCAAAAAAACAGACTTGGATTGTTATTGTATTTTTCATCAATCCTAGTAATAAGTCTGGGTTACCTTTTTTATTTATTATTCAATTAATTATGGTTATAATTTATTTCCACATATTAATACATTAATATTCCAATTAATCCTTCAATGTTGTAAAAAAATGCACTCTGAAAGTTTGCAAAAAATTCCCCATAACTTACAATCAAAGAAATAGTGTAATCCCTATATTATTAAAACCTAGTGTTGAGACTCGGTTTTTCAGTTCGATCTTAAGTGACCCCCTATTTTTTATAGAATTTTACAAGGAGTTTGTGGAGGGTTATGAAGATATCATAAATTATGATTAAATACTTAATCAGATCACTTAATGTGAGTGTGTTAGAAATGAAATTTATAGCGTAATTTAAATCTGTATTAATGGCCCAATAACAGGGGCTCTTTTGAGCCCTTGTGCTCTGTAGTGCATCTTTAAATCTTCTGCGATAGATAACAGATGGCTGGAAAGCTACGGACTTCACGCATAGATGGCGCGATTCTTTCAAAATTCTCTTCATTTTTAGTTAGCACAAACATTCAAAATACAGCTTTTCTTCAGTCTGTGAATTATTGTGCTAAGTGATAAGCTACTTATGTTATTTTCAAACCAAAATTGATCAAAAAAAAAAATTGTTTTTTAATTAAATGTTGCTTCTTTATGGGAAAAATTACCGTTCAAGGTAACGTTGGCATGTAAAGTGTTATGGGAACTTCGCTCCATAAACGAATAATAAATAAATAATAATAATAAATTTGATTTTGTCACTTTTTTCACATGGAGTATGGACCAAATTCGTGAATTTGATGGGTCATGAATGTTATCCATTTTAATGTTTCATAAATTGATTCAACAGCGACGAATTTCGACAGAAACTCTGACTGCCTTTTCTCCGTTTCTTTTATTATATAACACATGGGCTCAAAAGTCAAGGACTTGATAAATAGATGGCGCTATTTTTTTAAATTCATCTTATTTTTATTTATTCCCAAGATTCAAAAGACAGCTGTCAAAATTTCATGATAGTCTGTTCTTTAGTTTGTGAGTTATGTCAAAGTGGCTAAGTGTGACCCTACTTTTGTTGTTTAGTGTTTTGATTTTACGTTTCTTCTTGATTGAAAAAATACCACTTAAAGTAATCAAGCGTGTTTGATTTGTTAAGCCTGGACTTTTCAGGTCATGTGATGTATTACATAATTATTTTCTTACTTATAGTAATTATAGGGGATTCGTGCTCCACAGGATATTAACAATTAGATAGAACTTTGGAGTAATGAAACTATAAGCAATATGCAAGT
Organism: Lepeophtheirus salmonis; assembly: GCF_016086655.4. Taxonomy (NCBI): domain Eukaryota; kingdom Metazoa; phylum Arthropoda; class Copepoda; order Siphonostomatoida; family Caligidae; genus Lepeophtheirus; species Lepeophtheirus salmonis. Next base: position 28,119,504 of record NC_052138.2, on the reverse strand, counting down.
AATATTTATAAGGAAAAAAAAATCTTCATTATTTATCAATATTTAAGTTAAAGGTTAAAAATGACCTTTTAAAGAAGGCAAATCCTTTTTTATAACATTTTCTAAAATAAGGATAATTTCCGATTTATCTTCAAATCACATTTTTTAATAAAATTTCTTAAATTTTCTTTACTTAACGCCTTTTGGAGCCCTCAAATATTCATGGTTAGGGGGCGTTGGACCCTGTTCCTCCCTATTACTGGTCCTAATCTCAATTCAAAATATAAATTTGAATATAAAGTGCATAATACACCATCGAAATAGTGATTAATTTAATAAAATAATTTAGAAATTTCTGTAGGTCTTGATTATTCTTCCAGATTACTTTTTGCTGACTTTCGCAAGTTAAAAATACTATAGTTAAGAAAGAAACAATTACTTACCCGTCAGATCCGCAATTCCAAGAATAAAGTCAGTCCGTGGAACGGTTACCAGTAGAGGCTTTCTCTTAGTGCCCAACTCTTCTTTCGAAGACACATCCTATCCACAACAAAATAATCTATTTATATCAAACTTATTAGATAAATGATGAAAAAACTTACTAATGCATTGTCATTGAAGACTTCCTCCCTTTCAAAAATCAAATCACTTTGAACCTAATAACAGATTATAAATATATTGTAAAAACATTTTTTTTTAAATATAAGTTTATAAGACTCAGACTTGAGTGAGACTCGAAAATCAGTTCTGAGTGTTGACAAATATGTTTTATTAAGTTTTAATAAGCATTTAATGATGTTTCGCATAGGTGAAAATAATATTTATAAATTAAATGCGAGTCTCTGTGTGTATATGTATGTAGGGGATTAACCCCAAACCAATTAATGGAAAAAATCCAAATCCACAGCTGTGCACAAAAAGTTTATATATCCATGTCTATTCACAGAAAGTTAAATTAAATTTTTGAAAAAAAAGTCAAATATTTCATTTTCTAGTAAAAAACAAAACTTGTAAAATATCTTTTCAAAATATCAAGTACCCACTGGAGTGCCTTCAAATGCCCCAAAGATTATGCATACCCCCATTGGAGAACCACTAACCTATATAATATATTCTTCAATATGGGTGAACATAGTTCTCTCTTCTCCTCGCCAGGAGTGCAAGGGTGAAGGGTTTGGGATTGTACATATATTATAATAAAAGTGTGTTGGAATTGGCCTAATTAAATGAACACTTTTAAACCATATATATTGAATTTAAAGATGTTAATACTGGTGCCAATAATTAAATACCCCACCCAAAAAATATACATATACTATTTTGATTTCATTTTATTGAGCTTGTTCCTAATTACGAAATATTAATTTGTATTTATTATTGTATGAGGTTTAGTATTTTATGAATAAATAATTAAGTGGTAGGAATTTCAGAACGAGTATTCTCTGGAGTTTCAGCCCTAAAATAAGCGGTCCTGAGAATGTTCATACACAAACAATAGAATTGAGGATCAACATCAGAGTAACTTCTACCTATATCATTGCTAGATACAGAGTTGGGATTATGCTTATTTCCTGCACCTCACGACTGCTTGCACCTGATCTAATGACACGTTATGAGACCTAAGCTGCTCCCTTCCTTAACAGTCTTCTAATTATCAGTGTGACTAAGTTAATTTTCAGTTAAGTTTTTTATACATACCAGCAGGCAGTTAGTACAACTTTCATCTATGATAATTATGAATGAGAAAATTGTCAAAATTAGAGTAAACATAAAATTTATAACAATGTATTTATTTTTTTATGCTTCTTTGTTGTCCATTAAGCTATGTTGTTTAAAAAATGTGTGTGCTTAAGTAAGATGTAAATGTTATTATCAATTATTCCTCCTTAGTAGCACTATAATTAATATAATGCCAACAAAAGGGTCGTGTCTCAGAGTTACCTAATTTTTGTGACATTCTTTCAAGAGTGATTTTTACGCTCATTGCAATTTGGACAATTTATTAATCCCTAATGTTAATGTCCCATCAACAAACCAAATTGATAATAGTATAAGTAATCAATGAACAAAGTCTCAGATCCAAAAAGGTTCAATCAAAATTTTGGATTTTTAAAAGATATTCACTTTTTTACTTTGAAAAATAAAAAACAAACTTTGAGTACTATACACAGTACAACATTATTTTGTCATTCATTTTTTATAAGAAATAATCATTTTAGTGTAAAACTATAATAGAACTTGTGAAAGGTTGCTTATTCATCTATTATAGTTATTTTTAAATTTATTGCTCAAATTTTCAGTCTCAATATTTGGACCCATGTTCAGCCCTATACTTATTCATGAGTTGTACAAATATGACTTATGCAACTTATTTAAGTCCATATTACATTATTGTACCGAGTGGACCGTTAAAATCTGAACACTTTGAATTTTAAACTTCAACAAAATATAATTTATTAATCAACAATATAATTTCCACAAAATTAATACTTTAAATAGCTGTGTGTCTGAGCACTCCTAGTAATTAATATAGGCGTCCTTAGTGGAAGCCTGGCAACTGCTGCAGGTGTAGTCCTCTATAATGGCGTCCCAGTGTAGGCTGACAGTGGTTATGAGGGCCTCGGTGTTTGGATGAAAGACACTGCAGCCCTGATACCAAACTCCTCGACTACACCTTTTGTGTGCATGTCGAAGGGGTTGTTATCAGGGATGTAGGGGGCCAAAAGTGTTCGGCCAGAAGAGAATGTTGTTGGCCAACCATTCTTTTTCCTTTTTTAAGGTGTGTACCGGCACACTATCCAGCTGGAGAACTATATTTACATCAGGATAGTTTCCTTTTATCCACAGCAAAAGGTTCTCCTCCAAAGTAGTCACATAGTGAAACCCTTTGAGCCTGTAACCGACTGGGAACCACAGTAGAGGGGCTACCTTGCCGTCAGAGCCCATAAAGCTCAAGGACATGGCGGAGGCAGTGTGTCTTGTGGTACTAAGGTTCATCATTGATTCATCAATGTTTTCAAAGCTTAAGTACCTGTCATTTGCTTGTTCCTCAGCTGAAAATGATGACCCCTTTAGCTTTGGCCTTCTTGAAGTCATTTAAAAGAGTCTTTCAAGGCAGAAAATGAATTTATTTCATTGCTGGTGTAAAAAAAGGGCCTCTCCACCCCCCAAGGCTCTTTCCACCCACTTTATTTGATAGCTTTCCTGTGTAATCCCGAGATCTCTTGCATGGGATCTCAAGGGCTTGAGGGACTAGCCTGGGTTGTTTTCTACAACTTGTAAAGGTCCAGTTTGGCCTTTTTGACAGAGTTCTTCTTCCTCTCCAACGTTTTGGACTTGCTGACAGGGTAGAAGGTGGTCCTGGAGACGCCCAACTGCTTGGAGTGCACGAATGGAAATTAGTCAATCACGTTCAAGTGTCATTTGCTCGACTTATACGTAAGTTACAGAGCTCAGGTTTTTTTTTTTGGTTTTTTTGTGACTAATTTTTTATATGCTTATATGTGAATATGTATTAATTTCAATCATGAACCTTCATTAATTATTGAACTAGTAAGTCTACAGATTTCAATCAATCACACGGTACACATATTATATAAATACTTTGATGGATAGATAAACATTTATGTACCAGCATAAACATGTCAAAAGTAGATAAATAAATACTCATTAACGAATTGTTATTAACACGATAACATGACAAACAAAACAATTCTTTGCTTTAGGAAGATAAATGTATCTATCAAGTCTACCAACTCAGCATGGAATAACTGACAAAGGGGATACAAAAAGCTTTCTTTTCCCCAAATTAACCTTATAAAAAAACATAATTGACAAGGAGAATTAGATTATTCGAAGAAACAATTCCTAGCGTGATTGCTTCATTTAAGAGAAGAAAGTGACTAATATAGAGTTTCTTTAAATATACATATATAGAAAGAGAGAGATGATTCAAGGAAAACTCTCCCAAAACTTGCAGTAGCATGACTAAGTTCAGATATCCGTTATTTTTATAGAATCAAGAAAAGACAACCCAAAACAGACATTCTTCTCCAATACACCCAAACTGCAAAGCTGAGGGGGTTGAGGCCAGGCCTGGAGGAAGGCCAGAAGTCAACCATATTATTCCTGCAAAAGTTTTGGTTCTTCTTGGCTGTAATGGACTTCTTCATGTTGTAGGTAGTCGGAATACATATGCCAATCCTCTTTGCAGCCTTCTCAAAACCGGTACACAAATATTTGTGTCTTGACAACACTTGTAATTATATTATTGATTTGTTAATAAAAGTCAATATAGTATCTACAATACAAATAGGGTGTAACGAAAAAAATTACACACTTATGAAAAGGATTGCAGCGAAATATAAGGGATTTTTTTTAATATAATATTAATTGAATAATAGACATATAAGCAGATATTTTGTTTTTAACAAAAGATTCTACATATAAACATTTCTCCACGCGGGAAATACTATTTAATATATTGCGAGGGGTGTATGCACAAACAGTTTACAATGTCAAAAGGAGGATGGAAGGCGATAGACATCCTGATTCTGACATCTGATATTCTTGGACCCCGATCTGGTGATGGAGGTAGTGAAAACTGTCTACTGAAAAGTATGCAGCTTCATGCAGATGAATTCAACGTTTCAAAGATGACAATTTCAAGAATGATGGAAAAAAACAGATGAAAAAATCCCTTGTTTTCCCGGTATCTAGAATTCCATAGATCGGGTTATAACCGTCATAGATGATAAGACTTGGACAGTCGATCCAATCCGAATGACCGGTACATGGCCTTTGATGAGCAAGTAAAAGTGTATTCACGCTCCTAATCAACACCAAACATCCAGCTTCTGCCATGAGTCTCATTGTTGTGGCCTCCAAAAGGATGAACATCCCATTGATTTTCCCTAAAACTAAATTTCACCTGAATGGAACAGATTACAAGAAGATCCTGACACATTAATTTATCCCGTGGGTACACCAGGCTATCTCTGATGAGAATTATGTGATACATCAGGATGGTGGCTCAGTTCATACCTAAAAAGTGACTTAGAAGTTCTTAAAGGACAATATGCCATTTTGGAGCAAGCTAATGCGGCTCCCTACATCCTGGATCTCAACCCTATTGATTACTTATTTTGACCGCAAATTGAGAGGAAAATGAGCAATGTGCCATTATGTCCAAAGCCTATATTAAGGCTATCTGCAATAACTTCAGTAAGATATTGGAGACTGTCGGTACATCCAATGGTATTCCTGTTGGTCCTGACATTAAAATATAATTATACAAAAACTATTTATAATTTTAAATGTATTTATTTGCGCTTGCTGTTCTTGATGAAGTAAAAGTTTGTAATTTTTTCCTTACATACGGTACAATACTCGTGAGGGAACATATATTTACTGTATATATAAAGAGATTGACAGCCTGTCAGTCCTTTCTCCTCTATACATACATGGGTATATATGTAAATATGTACTCACTTATATAAATACAGATAAAAGTGTAAAGGGATAGAGAGAATCTCTTTAGTTCAAGTACATTTTACATTGATAATTGACACTTCACATCTACATTGTACATATATACATGTAAGTATGTAAATACAAGAGAGATAAGGTTAAATGGAGCCTGGGTACACTAACCATATACACTACAGGGTGTTAAGATGGTTCTAAGAAAATTGCAATTGGGAAAATTCCCCGTTATTTAATAACAAAATCAGAATACCTCGACCCAAAACTTGTTTTTTGAATGACAGAGCCACAAAGCGGGTTAAAAACCACTGCATAAAATTCACAAAGCATTTAGGCCCCCTCCGAGTACCTCAAAAGAACCCTAGAGTCCATGTGTCATTTAAGAGAACAGCATGGATACCATGTAGAGATAAAACCACCGCTGCCACTTCTCAAATGATTTAAGCACCCTCCAAATATTTCAAAATGAACTCCAAGCCTATGGGTTGATTAAAGCTACGATAAAGACATCAAGCAACATAAAAACTATCACCAATACTTCAAAAAGTATGTAGGCCTCCTCCAAATACACCTAAATAAATTCGGGGCCACGTATAATGTAAATATGTAAATTTGTATATGGTTTATTGTAGGCTGACCCGGTTTTACCGTGGCTGTTCCATTTAAAAATATTGTACTACATTTGCATTGTAATATTCTTACTCAATGCATTTAAATGAATCTTGTAGCACTTATTATCGAGTCAAAAGGCTTATTAAAGACGATAAAGACATCCGCCAATAGCCCAGATCTTGCAAGAAGTCAAAAATCGAAATCACAAGGCTGACAAGGGCCATTCAGATTCACTCGTCTGTCTAAATCCAGACAAACTCAATAAAGTGGCCCACAGTCTTGAGATTGGTTAAAGAGTGGCTTGATAAGAATTTATTTTTTTACCAAAAAAAACCTATATATATATATATGGTCTCCCTATAGTCCATACCTGAACCGACTGAATTATGCTTTTTTGGCTCCAAAGCCTATAAACGATGTCACAAGAATATCAACTCCATAAATCAGGTCATAGACAAAGTAATATATAGAGGCGATAAGTTGGGTAATTTATTGATCTAAATTTCAACTGTTAACAAAACATGGATGGTGTAGAGAAGATACGGAGAAAAGAAAAGAGTTGAAAAAGCTGACAGGCTAACATCACGATAAGGAGTAAAAGACAGGTATCGTTCTTGGGAGAGGTTTTTAACAAGGTTAATAGAAATACAAGGTTATACATGACGTGTGTGCGACTGACGTTTGACTTCCACTACGCTTTTAATATTGACCTCATATTAAATTAATGGTTGCGTGTTTTGTCAAAATCTGTTTTTCTTATTGAACATTCGAAACGATACATTAAATTGAAAATTCTATCAATAGCGACGTCACAGACTATCAGTGGTTGCGTGCTTTGTCAAAAATCTGCCTGTCTTGCCCAGCAGTCGGTATAATACATCTGTTTGAAAATTCTAACAATCCCAATTACATGATTGTCTAACCTTGTATTCATATTAACCTTGTTTTTTAATGCAGATGAGTTTACGGCAAATGAAATTTTAGAAAAAGAAGTTTTTAAGAGAAGAGAAATTGGCCCTAAAGATAGCTTTTTTAATTGTATTGAAATCATAGGCTGAAAATGCTTTTAGTTCGTAAATCAAAAAGAAATTAATTTTCAGATCAGATATAGCGGAAGAAAGTAGCATTGACTTTAAAGCCTCAGTCGGGAATACAGTGCCTTCATACACCAATAATAAGTCGTTATTAAGGCCAAAGAAGAATACAATTAAGGCTTTCCTTTAACAAAAAAAAATATTTTTTGTGTATATGAAGAAATTTAAATAGCCTAAAATAGTTTAATTGATTCTCACGGGGTACATAGATATAACGAGTGGTACATTTAAATCCGAACATTTACTAATTCAATAATTAATAAGGTTGTGTGATTGAATTTTATTCATATTTCGATAAATTAAAGCATAAACAATTAGTTACAAAACAGAACAAACATGAACTCTCTACCTTATGTACAAGTTGATTAAATGACAGAGACTTATGAGGGTGGAGAGTCCACTTTTGACACTAGCAATGAAAGACACAGATCATTTCTAGTTACAAAACTCTTTCAGACACTTTTGGCCCCCTGCAGCCCTGATGCCAATCTCTTTGACTACACTTTTTTGGGTGCATGTCGAAGAAAGGCCTGCAGTGTCCGTCATTCAAACACCTAGGGCCTCAAAGCCACTTTCAGCCAGCACTTGGACGCAATGACAGAGGACTACATCTGCAGTGATTGACAGACCTACCGCCATCACCTGGAAGACCTCACTGCTGCTAAGAACGGCTACATTAATGATTACGAGAGCTCAAACATACATCTATATTGTATAGTATTAATTTTATTGAAATTCTATAGTTAGTTAATAAATTATACCCCTTTCAAGTTTAAAATTCCAAGTGTTCAGATTTTAATGGACCACTAGGGTAAGTAAATTTAGATATACAAAAGTTGTGTACAATGTCTTATGATTCATCCGAGACATACACAGATATAATCAAATGATTCATTTGATTTTTACATAATAATATATCGTACCATGTCAAACACACACACAAAAAGATAAAATATGATTTCCATTTGATGGTTGTACATAGATAAAAATATATAAATGTTTATTTCCTGAAGCTTTCATTACCTGTTCCCTGAAGACGAGTTCATTGTAGCGGAGAAAGTGATAAAAGGAAACAGCCTCAATGTACTCTTGAAGTCCTTGAAAGTAAAAGTATAATTAAATTATCTAAAAATAAAAATGCAATTGAAAAAAGACTCACCCCCAGTATAAGCCCGTAGAAATTGAAAAGGACTTTCTCCTTCCAACTCCTTTGCAACTTGGATCCAATGAGTTGAGCGAATCTTTTTCAAACGCTCCTCTACCTCTAGAAGGGTAGACATTTCCTCTTCTACACTGTAATTTTTATAAAATGTAAGTTCATTTTAAAAATAACAAAAGTTTCGAAAAATGAATATATAAAAAGTTATTTATGATTGATTTTTTTTTATATTGCATATTGATAAAATGATTTGTTGAACGTATATACAGGATTCATCTCATCTAATGCTATATATTTTTTTATTTTTTCAAAAGTAAAATTTAAACAAGAGGTTTTGTGAGGACATTTATTTAATAAAATCATCTAAAAATTTGTGAGCTCTCAGTCCTAATATTTGCCTCAATACGAGGCATAAATCCCTTGGAAGCCTTGACCATGTAGTCAGACTCGAGCTTGGTCCACTCCTTCTTTATACAAGCCCCTAGAGACTGGACCCTCCTGTGAGGAGTAGCACACACACAGACTCGCCTAGATAGAGTAGTCCAAGGGGCTCACGTCAGGAGAGGAGGCCGGTCACATATAAAGGTTACAAAAGTGCGGAAATTTGACCCATAGAAGGCCTAGGCCTACGCGGCACGGAGCTCTGTCTTGAGTGAAAAAAAGTTGTCCCCGAATTTTTCTCTCGCCCAAGGTAGCACTTTCTTATCGAGAAGTTTGATGTAAGTGTCGGCATTGAGCCGCTTCTTCCTCTCCGCAATGCTGGCAACAACATCCAAGACCAGAGTTCCGATGGATTCTTTGTTCTGAAGACATGTCTCACTGAATCTGCACCCGAGCGCCTTGGATTTGACCATGGGTCATACCACGTTAAAGAAACTTCAAAATTTCACTCCTTCATTGCTCCATTTTACTCGTTCTCGTTTTGTTTTGTTTTTAATTGAGTCGAAACTTTATATAAGGAATCTTGAGTTACAACAACTATCTTTTATCGAGTTTGAAGACAATTTACAAATAAATTATCGATTTATTAAAATTTAGATTAAGTAAACAATTAGATAAGATCAACGCTGTAAAAAGTTGTACGCTCTGTAGGCCACAAATGAAGATACATATTTCAGTTTATAAAGGTTATGTATCTCAGAGTAAAAACTATAAGGAGCAAAAATTTGCTGCTTTAAAAATTATCAATATTTTCTAATTATTTTTCTACCAAGAAAGGATATCTTACTTTTGAATACGGTGAAGATGAAAAATGATTCGCTTGCTCTCAATAGTAATATCCCGACAGAGTTTTACAATTCTCTCATATTTGTCATGGCGTTGATCCAATTCGCTATTTTGAATAAAATAAAATATATAAGCCAGCCCACATAACATATGGCCTGAAAAGTTCCGGCTTCATAAAGAAAAAACTATTTTTTTTTTCATTTTTTTTTTTTAAATTCCCTTTTTAGAGCAGAGCCCCCATAATAAGTTTCAAGCAATTGCTTAGCTTGAAAGCTATTTTTTCGCATCAAGAATCAGCTTAAAATTCAAACACAAATTTGTTCTTGATCTATTGTTTTAGAAATAATAAAAGTAACGGTACACTTAGCAAAATAACTCGCAAACTAAAGAACAGATTCTGATGAAATTTTGATAGCTGTCTGAAAAGTAGGTGAATTAAAAAAAAAAAAAAAAAAAAAATAGCGCCAAATATGTATCAAGCCAGGGATTTTTCAGTCCATATATTATATTTATAATATAGGGGTATTCCCCATAAAATCGCCCAATGAAAAGGCGAATTTTTCATCCGGACACCTCAGAATTTGAAAAAAATTTAGTATAGTAGGTCTAGTAGCCGAATTAATTAAGCGTCGAATAACAGACAAACGTTGTTCCAATCAAGTAGATGAAATCATCAGTGAGACTCTCCGTTTTTCGTGAGCACACTCACATGTAACTACTCTATACTTGGATGCTCTCTCTTCAAGAATGAATGAATAATAATATGGCAAGATAAGCCAGGTAATACTTTAGTCTCTAGAGGGCTACCTGACTAAGCCTTAACTGCTCACGCTCTTTCCTAAACCTCATTCAAAGTTATATGCATAATTTTTTATTCTATATAATTGAAAGTAGCTATCCTATAAATATAATATTGAATTAGTTAATTAAATACATTTACTTCATTATATTTTTTTTTAAATGTCAATTATTTATAACATAATATTGATTTAATAGACTTCATTTCCCTTCTGATTCAAATCGAATTATAGCAAAGGAAAAAAATCTATTAACCTATCCTATATTTTGTTCTCTTCTAAGTGACATCAGAGCAAAAAAGGAATCCAATTCGATAATGACGAAATTTGATGGTCAAATTTAAGGTCATCATATAAGGGAATTGCTACAAAAGAGCTACTATAAAAAAATGTGACAAAAAACAGTCCAAAATTTAGCAAATAGACGTATAAAATAACTAAGCATGTTCCAATGATACTTTTTTGAGTCTCAAAGGTTATTAAGAACTGTTTTTATATGTAGCCTTTTTTTTTACTTATCTCTTTATATATCTCCCTTTGTCTTCCTTCTTCTCTTCTACTTTTGTATCTTTCTACATCCCTCTCTTTAATTCTACCTTCATTCTTTGTTTCTATTTACCTCTATTCAGCGCTGCAAGAGAGGCACCCAATTTCTTTATTTATATATAAAATAAACCTATTTGTATAAGTAATTATATATCGACGTTCTTAAATTTTTTGGGGCTAAGCCCCTCTAAATGATGAAAGCCAGAGTCCCTCTGACTTTTACCATACTAAATTTTTATCAAAATTCTGAGTTGTTGAGATGAACATCTCATTGGAGCGATTTGATGTGAAATAAGTTATATAAAACTATACTTGGAGAGGCCATAAAACATTTGCACAATGGGTCGATTAGCTAAGTCCTCGGGGAGGACAGATGATGATGAGTTATTTTGTCCATCTCCTCCGCCGGAGGTTTTGGAGTGATGATGGTGATGATGATGATGGGATCTCCCTTCTTTTTTGCCTCCTGTGGGGATGTAAAGAAAATATGATTAGACAAATCAATACACATGTACATTAAGGTGACAATTAAGTCATTTTTTTTTTTTTTTTTGGAAAAGTTAATGACTACTCTTAAAGATGGTATCTAATCGTACAAAAACATTTGAGAAAAGTTTGAGTAGTTTTGAAAAAAAAATTGGAGGTAGCTCATAGGCCCAAAAGTTTTGAAAATTTACATTTTTAAAGAAAAAACTGAGTATTTGCTTGATTACTATCCATATGCCTCAAATTAAAGCTTTTTGTAAAAACAATAAATTGAGTTTACTAAATTTACAATAAAATATATATTATATTCATTTAAAAAAAAAAATAATAATTATACATATATATTCAAAATAACGTCGATTGAAGTTGATTGTAATTTAACTCAAGCCCCTTTTTTTAATTCTGTAGCAAATAAATATGAAAATTGCAATTACGTTCAATTCACATTAAATTCAAAGAAAAAATTAAAAAATTTAGTTACCATGACCTTAGTTTTTTAAGGAAAGTGACCTTTTTAATTCACTTTTAACACATAAAACCAGCAATAAAAATCTAGGTCATCCTATTCAAAGATTGTACCTACAAAAAAATATATCATTTGAACACATTTTTTTTTTTTTTTTGATGATATAGCAAATAAATGAACAAGTAAGTACGTTATTTATATTTGCATATTTAGACACAAGATTTATTTCTTCAAATTATTTCCTTTTTAAGTAAATTTATTTTGTAATCAGTATATTTATATTTTGTTATAATATGATAGATGTAAATAATTTCTTATTGTGTAAGTTTTAGACAAATGCTAATGACTTTTTGTAAGTACTTTCTCGTTGGGGTCGATCCTTCGATGGTTTTCCCTGACTTGTAGAAGACATTGAAGTTGTGACTTGTCAGTTGTTATTAATCCACTATATTCTGTGATGAGCGCCTCTTTCAGCAAGATCATTGTATACGTAGAAAGAAATAACTTTTTCTGATGCCTCCATGTTGTCTTCCCTACCATTCCAAAGTGCTGGTTCAACTTTTTTTTTTTTTTTCTCAGGCAACTTCAAAATTTTTTTTTTTTTTTTGACTTCTTCGTGACAAAGTCAGTCTTTAATATTTTTTGTATAAAATCATTGGCTAAGCATTTTTCTATATGTAGTTAAACTTACTCTATCATCAAAGAAACCAAAGTCCAAAGAGTTCCTCCGACAAATACCATAATTGATTGGAAAATTTGCAAGAGGCAGATTTGGAAATATTCCTATTATTTGAAGAATATTCGATTAACAAATTCACTAGACTGAGGTCGTTCAAAGGAGCATTGGAGGACTGACATCCATTGACCCAAGTTTTTGATTTATATTATTACTATGAAAACGAAAAACATCACGTAATCCTCGTTCTTTAATTTGAAATCCAATCTAAATATCAAAAAATTTCGATTATATATCACTTTTGAAAGCCAACAGACATAGTGCATTGAACCAAGTGACATGGACTTAACTCCACGCTCAAAGTAATTGGAGAGAAGATTGATGGGAAGAGAGGAAAATAATAATAAATAGACCTTCTGCTCTTTTTTGTCTTTCCTTTTATAAATATTTCCTAATAATTTGTGAATGTGTACTTTTAAAAAGGATACTGGGTGCAAAGAAAAAATCTTGACACTTTCAATCTAGAACTCTACCAAGATGTATTTCAGCAACCAGTTGTAATAGGGTATGCCAATAAACTAAGAATAACTAATATGATGTCTTGCTACCCTAATCATCGATGTAGCTCCCCTTGGCAGCAATGATGGCTTCCAGGCGGCTACCTTGTACCCATTCCGTATATAGTCACCAGACATGGCATCCCAGTGCTGGTTGACGATGTCCTTGAGGTTGTTGATAATTAGATGGCGGACGGCACAGGCCTTGGACTCAACATAAACCCAAAAAGTGAAGTCTAATGGGTTGGCATATGGTGAGCAGGGGACCACATTTTCTTTGGCCAGAAAGACAAGTTGTCCTCCAACAGCTTCTGGGACTTTTTGGACGGTTGTACAGGCGCACCATCCTTCTGGAACACCACGTTCATGTCCCGGTAGTTGGTCTAGACCCATGGTAACAACTTCCTATTCGTTAGTTTCTTACCAGCGTCCAAAAGTGTACAGACCGAAATTCGTTGGTCACGTTCAGATAGCATTTTCTCGGCTTCTAAGACACTTGAGAAGATCTTCTTTGTTTTTGTATTTTTTTAGTATTTTTACCATATTCACAAAACCTTGATGTATGTAGCAAAAACGAAGTATAAATATGTTTTACCTACACTCGGTTAATGACCATGATTGGGGAAAAAAATAAATTATCTCACTAATCTTATATTATTTATGTTACACGTCACGCACTAGCTTTGTGGTGCTTTAACTTGTTGTTTCTCTCTTATTCATTTTCTTTTAATAATTCACATAGGAGTCTTTGAAATTTAAAATGTAATGATGTATTGAATTATTATCGTGTTTTCCTCTTTTAACTTAATTGTAATTATATTATAATTTTTCCATATCAAATAAAAATTGTGTCTAAATTATAAAAAAACCAAAAATAAACCAACAATACCTGCCTTTTCATTCCCATTTATAAGGTGGATATTTAGTGACGTCAAACTGTTTATGTTTAAAAACAATTTTGGCTTCTTTAAGTGATATTTGAGGGGCTTCCAAAGTTTTAGAATTAAAAATTTATTTATAGAAATATATGATAATTCTTTGCAAAATATGAATTATCCACACTAAATTTTGCTATCTTACTTTTTTTATTCAAGGACTACATATTATAATGAGGAAGGAAAGGTTACATGCAAACACAGTAAGATATTTCTTACAAAAATGTTATTTATATTTCTTTAAAGATCAATTTAATGAAGTAAATAAAAAAAAAATGCTTTCTAAAAAAAGTCATTCACACACTTGATGTTTATCATTAAAAATAGATTTGAGTCCAAAAGGACTTGCAATTATAACTCCGTAATAAATTATCAGGATTACGCTCCGTCTTTTATAAGCACACACAAATGTTCAATCCTGTTTTAAATATAATTGAATCTATTTAGAAAAGGAAGTTCATTACGCAAGAATTTGAAAAAAAAAAATAATGTCAACTCCTAAGGAAAAGAAAATTCATTCCTCAGACTACCAATTCCAAATAATGGACCAGCTAAACAACACAAACGATTTACATCACTAGTGTCCGTCTTTGTTGGGATCGGAGTAGAATTGAGGATCGACATTGGTCTAATTTGTGTGTAGTCCCTTCATCTCACGGCTGCTTGCATCTAAAGTAATAAAACGTCATGACAACTAAGCTTCTCTCCTCTTCAATTCTTCAAATTGTCAAGATTACCATGTTTATTAAAGGTTTTTTATTTCTATATACCGGCAGGATATATTTTATACAACTCTAATCCATACACAGGAGTGCCATAAACGGTTTGAGAGTTATCAGTCAAAATGTTAGATTTTTTTCGAAAACAGCCCCATCCTAATGTAGAGTAAAAACCAAGGAACATACATATTATGTTAAGTATATAATCCCTTCCTCCCAATCCATCTTTTAAGGCATATATTTAGTAATAACAAAAATATGTAAATACATAAGTAAAAAGGGAAACGAATCAAAGAGAAAGCAAATGCATTGAGGCACGATACTCTATTATTCGATAAATTGGGAATTCTTATAATTTTTTCTTTCGCTTTTATTTTGTATATACAGGGTGCGCAAGCTATCTATGCCACCACTTTGGCGCACTCTGTTGGGCAAACACCAGTACATAGCCAGAAGATTTTTTTTTTGTTTTTGTTTGTTAAGTATCTTGTACAAACAACCTGCACCAGTTGGAAAAAAATGAATTCATTGACGAATTGGTTATTTCAAATAATTAGAAAAGGCACGAAGACCTCTACGGAATCCACATCGGGAGCGAAAACATAACAATTGTTCAAACACTAGGATACGTGAGACGTTCTTTCGCAAGGTTAGGAGGAAATTTGAGCTCTATAAAGGTGATTTTGAGCCAACAGCAATGCAAGCTGAGGTTTGGGGTGGTTAGCTACGTCTTGCCTCCTGGTGTGTTCCCCACTGCCTAAGGTTCAACACTGATGCCTATTTAGACGTGGTAAGACCAAGGTGAAGCCCTGGGTCGACAAAGTGAGGCAAGTTGCGGTTCCATGTCATACCTCGATAAAAAGTCTCAAATGGCTCACAGACAATTTTGACGACTTCATCTCGCCACACTTTTGGCCTCCAAACTCGCTAGCTTAATCAGGTGGCTTTCTTTTTTGTGCGGGGTGCGATCGAACCAAAAGGAGGGTAAACACCAAAGACAAACATATTAGTTGGATCAAGAAATAATTCTAGGATTTACCCAGGGACCACGTGACGAAGACCTACTCGCGCTTTCGGCCTCTAATATACATTTTAATTGAAGCTGGAGGCTATTTTATAGAATAAAGCCAATTAAAATCCAACAAGCATGGATGATCATATTTAATTCTGTAAGTCTGATTACTGGTTAAAGAAAAAAATCGTCTTTGAAAAAAAAAAAATCCTTTTCACCACGTATATGTATACTAATAGTTACTCACGCTGTTTTATGATGGTTGGTTTGAACTTTCTTATGACGACAATATTGGCAATTTATATATATTTTAAAGCACTTGGTGGTGCGCAAATAGGGCCGATACTCTGTCGGTTCATGTTGTACAACAGTGGTTCGAGCAATTTCGTTCTGATATAGTAGAGGTGAATGATACACCACGCACTGGCAGACAAGGTCGATACAATCGTGGAAAATATCGAAATAGACCGTTATGTTAGACATGCTAAACATGGATTATAAAACAGTTTTGAACTATTTTCAGAAGTCTGAATACAAAAAGAAACTTCAATAGGAGATGAATTTTGTTTCAACAAGACAACGGTAGGCCGCACACATCATTGATGATGGGCCAGAAGCTCGGATGCATCTACCCTACAGTAAGGATCTGACAAACATTATTGATCATCTGTTCGTATCTATTGGCAACACGCTTGGGGGTACAAATTTGTCCTCATAGAGGCCTGTAAAAATTGGTTATCCAATGTTTTTCTAATAGAGAAAATAACTTCTGCCAGAAGGGTATTATGAATTTGGATTCTTGCTGGCAACAAGTTATCGAACAGAACGGGCAGAAAAAAAAGATACTTGGCTTAAATAGGATGATTGTATCACTTCTTATAAGGCATTGAAATAAAGCAAAAAATGCAAAATTACTTTTTCTCCAACCTAATATTAAAAGAGAAAATGTTTTGTGACAAAATGAAAAAGGTAAAAGTAATAATAGTAAGGATATAAGAAATAGTCTTAAGTTTCGTCAAAAAAGAAAGATAAATAAAATGCTGTATATTTCTTGTATAGAGTATTTCTTCCATAAGTAATCCCATATACGGAAAAAGTCACCTTCAAATAAAACTCTTTTTTGAATTATATTGACAACCATTTGACAAGGACGAAAGAATATATATTATTATTTTTCAAAATCATGATTGATGGGATATTATGGGTAATATGGGTAAAACTAAGTAGATTAAAAAGGTTCGACTTCTTTTAAGAAGTTTGATATATAAAGGGTGGACAAGCTATCTCTGCCACGAAAATATTTTTTAACAAACACGGTTTTCTCTCCAACCAGTAATCAAATTTAATAAAAAAAACACAGATTCTGAAAGCTTGATAGATTGTGATTTATTTAATTTAATAAAATCACATCAATATAAGGCGAAAAGCGCAAGCAGGCCTTACCACTTGGTCCCTTGGGAAATCCTAAAATGCCTTCTAGATCCGACCGATAAATTCGTTTTTGGTGTTGCAAGGGGATTCAGTTGATTTGTCATTCAATTGTTCACCACACAAAATAAATTCATCGGAGTAAGATACGGCGAGTTTGGAGGGCAAAATTCCGTCAAGACGAAGCCCTCAAAAATTATCTAGGATTCGGTTAAAAGTTTTGTAATTTAAAGTGTTCCATTTTAGATGGAGAAGCCTAAGAAGCCAGAAGAATAGTTTCTTTATCAACTTTTTTCGAATTTCGATTACGATTACTGCGATAAAAGTTGTCATATGGAATGAAAATGACTTATTCAAAATTGCAATATTCTGCCTGGTCATCTTAAGGTCGCACATCTCAATTCAATTATGAAAAATGGCAAAAACTCTTTACTTAGTCAATATAGATACTAAGACATTTTTTTGAGTTATTTATCATCATATTATTTTGATAGACATCTTTTAAAACTATTAAAAGTGTTTCACAAGTTTATTTTTAAAATTAGCCTATGGAACAAAAAAAATTGGGACAATTTGATGATCGGGGTATAGCGCGCATCCTTTTTTTTCATTCCAGTAAAAAAAGATCAAAATTATTATTCCTTCTTTTTGCTCCATAGGGTAGTGTCAGAAAAAAATGTTATTAATGATTTTATAGGTTAAAATAATGTATATTATATTTAATAATGATTTATGCAGTGTTTTAATTGTTATTGGCGAGATAAATAACTTTTTGCATAGGTTATTTTCTTAACCGCAAAATAACTACTAGGCGTAATCGAAATTCGAAAAAAGTTGAAAAACAAACAGCCTTACTCTATAACATCTTTTTTTAAATATTGTGGAGGCTTCGAATCTATTACAATTTGTTCAAATAGAAGATGAAACGATCCGGGATTGTACCATATGGAAAGGGCAATATTTTTTTTAATCAATGAGATGGTGGTTATCATTTTTAAAGCTACTAAAACTTTGATATCAACATGTTAGTAATTATTAATTAAACATAGACATGTACCCAAGTACAAAAGATAAAACAAAACAAAGAAAGTTCCCCATTTTCTATAGAAATTCAATATATGAAGATTATTATTGATATTACAACTATATTTCTTGGTTATATATATCCTTCCTCAAATATGTCCACATAAATCTTCTGCATATTTCTTCTTTCCTTTTGTTGCTCCAATGACTTTCTCTTAAACGTCATCATCAAAGGCTTATTATTAATATTGGGAGTAATATACATTTTTATTAACAAAGCCTTTGTCATTTCACTTTCACAAAAACCCCGCTATACTTACCTAGAGTAGGTATATTGGTTAAAAAAATATGACAATGGAAGTTCCCGCTCTTTTTGTAATTGCAATCTGAAGAGTGTTTATATATTTTCCAATATAAGTAATTTTGCTTAATACGCATAACATATTTTGATTCAAAAATTCCAAGGGAGCATTACTTATAACCAAAAATAACAAAAACAACGTATAAATCTCCTTTATTTATATGTTAAGGCGAAATATCCACGAGGCAAAATAGTTTATAGCCAAATTATCTAGTGCCCATTATTTTGAAGAGAGAATATATAGACCCTTTTCACGTGACGTCAGCATAGTTGATATGGGCCAAATATCTGAAAATGGTAGATCATTGTTTCTGGAATTGACTTGCCCCATCCTAGACTTCCAAAATCCTACCTCTGCAACTAAAGTGAAGTCATTACTCGGTCTTGTTCAAATTAATCGTCACTTCCTCAAGGACTTATCTGTAATTGCAATGCCTTTTTATGAGCTTACAAGGTTAGGTCCAATGAGGCAAAGGTAAGTTTTAGACATTTTAAAAAACATATTACAAATTTTACTTGTCTTATGATCCCACACTGCCTTTTATCCTCTCTAAGGATCCCTCTCCTTTAGTTTTAGGAGCAGTGTTCTCTCAAATGGATGAGGACAGTGAGTACAATTGAGTCCCAAAACTCAGAAGGCTGAAAAGAACTACTCTCAAATCGACAAAGAAGCTAATGGTATCATGTTTGGAGTTAACCAATTTGAGCAATATCTCTTGGGAAGATAATTTACTATCAAAAACAGGCCACAAATCATTCCAGTACATCTTGAACCCTGATAAAGAACTCCCATCAGTGGACTGTTCATTGGATGTCGAAATGGGACACACAAATAAAAGGACTTAGACTGTCTATCATAAATCTATTGCTCTAAAGTCTAGTTCAATTATATATCTGACCTCTGAAATGTATTTAAAATAGGTATGCTATTACATCGTTAAACAATCTGAATTCCGTGTTCTAGATAAAAATAAACTATCACAATGGAAAGAAACGGATATTTTTCGCTAATTATACTACTTTTCTCATCCCTAATTGATCAAAAAAAAAAAAAAATAGTACAAATATGGACATTTCATTACATATTACTTATATTTGTAATTCAAATATGTTTTCATTGTGATTAAGTAGTATTCAATGCAGATGTTAGTTAAGTTTCCTTAAATTCATAAAGCTATTTGATAAAGTATCATCAAGATTTATCGGAAATTTGTCCATTTTATGTATTAAAAATATTAATTTTAGTCCCAAAATGGTATTTCCTTCAATTATGATTTAATTTATAACGTCAATAAAAATGCTCTATTAGTATAAAGTAGTCATTAGTACGTGAAAAACAAGGAGTAACACTCAGGATTTGTTGGGGAGTTATAACTGTAAGTCCTCGTTTACTCAGACTATAATTGAGTATCCACACATCGTTGTAATTCCTGCCCATATCAGGAGTAGGACTTGTGTTTATTTCCTTTATCCCATAGCTGATGGTAGCTAATTTAATGAAACGTCATGACCTCTTCTCTTAAAACATTTTTCAAATATTCAGGGTAAACACATTAATTTTTGGCTTATTTTCTTTAACATACTGGCAGATCATGTAATTTGAATCTATGAGTACGGGCAGGAGACTTGAAACTGACACACTCTTATTATATTGATAAGAGAGGTTCAGTGTAATGACTATTAGAACTGTTTGTAATTGCATTGTATCTCAAGCACTTGCTGCTTTTAATTTTTTTTCATCGGACGAGAAACCTCGTCGCAGCGAAATTCAAGGCTTAAAGCATCAACTCTTCTTCGTGTGGGTCAACATAGGTCTACAATCACCGTTATGTCAGCTTCAGGGAAGTCAATGACCACCATCGAATCAAACACCCAGCATCATCCATATGGTGCTAGGTATTGTTGCCTCCAACGGCATAGTGTTTCCCTGATCTGCTCCTCATAGGGTTACAGGCTTACAAAAATCATGTACATCGACTGATGGTCAACCTGCTTCTCTGGTTCCAGGCAAAGTCGTCTTTCAGCAAGATGGGCCCTCCCCTCACACTGCGAAAATTACTCAGACCTTCTTAGCTAACAACATCGCTTTCTGGGACAAGAGAATGTGGCCACCATATAGTCCGGATGTAAATTCCTTTGAACTTTCTTTCTGGCCAAACATCGAGATGAGGGTCTTTTGCATCCGTCATCCGAACGTTGAAGCCATCAATCCCTCTGTCAACAAGGAGTGGGCTGCCATGGACCCTAAATATCCCGCCTTTTGCAGCAATACAGCTCTCCACCTTTTTCGTAAACCTTTGGCTCAATAACCTTACGGTGGAAGGGGTTATTGGGGCGAGTAATCCTCCACAAAGATCTTCAGCCTGGGGATACTTTGGTGGTAGGCAGCACATGCCTTTTTTTACAATGGTGATTCACCCTTAGTTGTCAAAGGGATTCAGTTTTGGTGATGACAGATACCAAAGTTCCTTTGATCATAGTAACCCTTAGCATAATTTTCTTTAAAGAAGGATTAAGTAGCCTTTGATGTGTGGCATGGAGCGTATTGACTCCTTGCCCAATTTCCAAACCCATAGGAACTGTTGACAAAACGCATTGCAGGCCCAAATACTTTTGTGTTGGATACTATCCATTTTCCATTCCCATTGGACTTTTTTCATCAATTATAATTGGCAACTACTCAAAACTTCATGGTTGATTGTGAATACTTAGACCTTCCCATACATCTAATACATGTAGTCACATACTCTAAAATCCTAGAGATGTACATGGTGCTAATAAAATTACTCACACAGTCGACAGTAAATATTTTACTTATAAAATAAACAGTAAATAATTTGCGCAAACACTTTCTTCCGTAGCTTGGACAATTTAATATAACTTTGGCATTTATTGACATAGAATAACAAAAAAGCAAATTAATAAAGCTCCTGAGTCAATAAAACATCCTTAAATGTTTTATTGTAAATAAAGAGCAATAATAAATAAGTGAGTGTTAGTTCAAAAAGTGTGCGAGCAATATTGTTACATATTATATATATTAGGTGCGGGGAAAAAGTAATATAGTAATTCCTACCCTTATTTTAAAACTAAGTATATATTGTTCGTTATTGGTCACATCGGATCGTACGATAAGGAGTTCCAAAGGTGTGATTGTATACTACAACTGGACTCAATATAAATATTCAAGAACGTGGAACTTTTAACCTGCTCTGAAAAATTCCCAACATTTATTTTTGAGTGTTTTTTTCGAAAAGGAGGAAGAAAGATAGAACAAAGGTTAGCAGGAATTACATGGAAAACGTGACTTTTATGAAATCAAGAAATCACAAATCGAAACCAATTTGAGACAAGTTAAAACCCTATATTTAGCTCTATTTTTTATTCAATATGCCCTCTTTCACAAGCAATAACAGTCTCAACACGCCAGCGAACATATTGACAGCTTTTGACAGTGAAACCCCTATGTCCTTGGCGTTCCACTGTCATATTGGCAGCTCAGAGTGAATCCAAATTTAGATGAGAGGTGCAGTAGACATTCTTCTCCAAAACATTTCAAAGTGCAAAGTCTAGGGGGTTGAGGTCAGGACTGGAGGAGGGCCACATACAGGCAGGCTAGAAGTCAAACATATTATTGCTGCATAATTTTTGGTTCTTCTTGGGTGTAAAAGCGGTAATGGACGTATTGAGGTTGTAAGCAGTTCAGATGAAGATACCAACAGTCTGTACATCCTTCTCGGCACTGACACCGGCACGGAAGAGATCCGACACGCGTTGCCTAGTTTGTTGTTGCTTCGACATTTTTACACTTAGAGACTAAAATATTAATAGGTTTATATATTCATCTGTTAAAACCAAAGGGAAAAAGTTAATTCATAATATGTTGGTCTCTTTAGGCTAGAGATAAAATTTTAATCAGAGTATAACTAGGTCTTACACTTATAAATCCCAGTCGTTTATGAGCACAAACACTAGTGGTTACTATATACTTAGATGTTGGCTCTCCAGAAATTAAATAATAAGCTTTTGAAAAATAAAAAATGTTCATATTGTCAAATAGATAAAGCCCCTCCCGCTACCAAGGGAATATTTTATACACCTTTGAATAAGAAACACAGTCCTAAAGATAAAAAAATATTCTAATTTAAATAAATTATTCCAATGTCATATTTATTTATGCAAAAATTATCAATTTTTAATATTAATCCAATGAAAAAAAGTATATGAACAAAGTCTGATCGATTTATGATGTCAAAAAATACGGTCTTTGACTTCACTAACCAGACCATATCATTGAGATCCATTGGAAATAGATGAATGGTCCAGTGTTTCCGCGTTATTCTCATCAATAGTCGTGGTTGAGGGTCGTGTTAGAACAAATGGAGAGGTGAGTGGACGACGAGAATAAGGAGTCAAAGGACGGGAACGCTTTCGTTCGTCAACGGGCTTAATGATAGATTCTTCTTTACTTTTGTTATGGGTAAGGAAAAGGGATTCTTCATAGATCTCTTGACCATGAAGTCGTGAGGGACTGCTACAACAAACACTCCCCATAATGATTCAAAGGCATTTTTTGTTTCTCTAAGTTGAGAGGAAAACACACTGTTATGGATTGATTTGAATGATTTATTTATTTATTTTGGTGAAGGGGGGAGGAAGGACGAGGATAGGTATAGTGTGTTGTGCAGAGTGCACACGGAAAAACGTATTATTAAATTGTTTCATATTTAGCAAATTTATTTTTTATTATACTAGCACGAACACACTATCTTAATCAACTTATTAGCAAAAAAAAAACTTGACCCCAGAGCCCAGGAATCCGATCTTATCAGAATAAAACATAACCCTACTTATGTAACTCAGAATTCTGAACAACTTTTATTAATGTCTAAAGTCTGTATCTGTCTTCATTTTTGAAATATATCCGTTTTTAGCATTATTTTATAAGTTTTCTAAACGGGACGTACATCACACACGCATTAACTATCTTAATTATATAGGAAATATCCTATATAAATTCATCCATGATCATCTAGACACCGCGCATATGAGTCAAAACGCCATTGCTAAAATTTTTTTTGGAGGGAATGTCCGCTCTGGTTGGCGATTACAACATGCGGATCAATAGATAGGCTACTACTATCAAAGAGTTGATCAAATATCTTGAGAATACTGTGCTTAAGCCTTGTGATACAAGCCTTAAGCTCAGATATGAATATGTGATCTAGACAAAATTTCAAAATTCCTAGAAGCTCCATCGGCTCTTCTGATTTTTTTAGGTATCCCAAAACGAAATGAACTTGCACAACTCTTATTCTTAATGTTTAAATACAAGTGATGACAAATTTAACAACTAATTAACATTTTTGGAACTAGAAAATTGGTTATTCTTGCAAATTAGAAAATACCTGCTGTTCTTGTTAAATGAGTAAAAATATCATCTAATGTTGTGTCTCTCCTTATTTATTCAGTCCAGTTCAGCACAGTCTTTGAAATGCTCCTTTTGGTCGTTGAGACTGGTCCTTAAGACTGTAGGTCTTTAGGACAATTAGTACTACAAATCAAGGTAGACGTCATCAAGGACCGAACTTTATCATTTTTGAGGACGGATATGCAGCACTAAACTGGAAGGAAACTGATGACGTCTTCAGTCATAAATAAGGACGGAGACAAGACCATGATCTTCAGACATTTCTTCATCCCTTCTCTGTTCACTGTTCTTCCTGTTTTTTGACCAATATGTCTAGTGTCCGACACGTCTATCCAGTGCATCTGAATTGTTTTGTTTGAGGCAAGCCTATATCGAATCTTTAATCATCACTTCCGTTGAAGCAATACTTGTAAGGTGTTTCAAATATTTTTCATTTACATTTTATGAGCACTTTTTCATAAACACGATTTTCATCGCTATATAAGGCTTTTGTATTGAACCTACGCACATTGAGTTCAAAATGATAGTTTTCCCCTCAGTGTTGTGCACTGAGCTACGTTGCTCCATACAACATATAAGCTATTCGCAAAGAATTAAATTTTTTGGAAAGAAATTTCAAATATTGCATTCCTTAATTTAGGGGGGTCTACATCACCTCCAACCCACCCTGCAGACGCCCCTGATATATGTATAATTTTACATTGCCCATTCGGCAGGTAATGTAAAAATTTATTAGGCCTATAAAAATCATTTTAGCCCACACGCGTTGGGTGAGTGATTTTGCGATTCCTGTAAATAAATCAATTTGATTGTCTTTCAAATTTCGTTCCCATACAGGACTATTAAATAGAAGGCGAGGTTATCAAACCCCAATTTTTTTTCCATATCCACTCTGTACACTATTATAAAAGCGTGTTTGTCTAATTAATTATTGATGAGGCGCACTCTCATTGAATATCTAGTATTCATATAAGTACTTCAATTATTGACCCACCAAAAAGTACGTTGTCATTGTAAAAAACAATCAATAATTTTAAGTGAGTACGAATTCACTAGAAAGTTAATAGAGGGGAAAAGGCGAAGGGGATAAAACTCTTTACTTCTTCAGAAAGTATATGCCTATAATTATACATCCCAATACTGAGGTATATGAGTATGTAAGTTTGGGTGAAGCTCATGTCGTAACACATTCTTCAACAAGGACGGATAGACCTTTACTGCCTCACCTGCTGAATTGTGTACGTTAATTAAAATACCTTACATGCTAAAAAAAATAAAAGTAAAGGGTAGTTCATCTAAACGTTCGCAAGTCGATAAAAAAAAGTAAAATGCTCCCTTGACTTTATTTCTTAGCTAAGTTTGTTCAAATTTGAACAAAAATTAACATTATAGCCTAGATTTGATATTCAAGCAATAAAATCACAGTTAGCTCGGACTACACGTTCAGTACATCCCACTGCTTTCTTGACTGTCCGTTAGGTAAATTCCGGAATGCCTTCCTTATCTCAAATATCAGGGATCTTGTGGTGCTGTGGGTACCTTCATAGGAAACCTGTGTTCATGATTACTCCAAGCAAAATAGTCTAAAAGGTTCAAATCCTGCAAGTTAGGAGGCCAAGAACTCGGCGGAATGTGCATCATCTTGGGGTTAGAAGCTGTATCTTGCATAGCTGGTACCGAAGGTATTCATTGATGGCACGATGGATAGTTCAGCGGAACACTATGTCGATGCTGTCAGCGATCCCATTTCCCTAATTGGTCGGGATTATTCTCAGTTGTTGTTTTTGTTGTTGATATTCTTCAAAAAGAAGGAATTCGGATGGTTTTGGCCAATTTCAGGTGACGAGCCTTCAGGAAATAATTTTGAGTGTGTTGTTACCATCGTGATTGATACACTTTCTGATTTTTTGGACGAATCGAGTAGTGCAACGCGACCACTTTAGCCAAAAATGTGTTGTTTATTTTACAAATCAAATAACACAAAAGTGGAAAAAAATTTTTGCTCCTAATTCCTGTATATTGCCATACGAAGACATAATAAGGAACTGACGCGGTAAAGTGATATTCGTACCGGACCGACTCTCCATTACTGTATGTGTGTATACAACCAGTTTGTGGGGGTTGGGAGAAGGGCAGAGAAAATTATGAACGTTTAAAAGATGTAATCTTTATATTTGATTCATGTTTGTAACCTATAAATAAGGTCTATAAAAAAAAAAGAAACCGTTATCTTATCATTCCAAATTCAATTGTCAATTGGATCTCAAATTTATTTTTTTATTATTAACAAAGGCTCACAATATCAGCCATTTGTTATTTTAAATTTGTTATGTTCAAAATAATACTATTGAAAATAATGTAAAGAAATAATCAATTTAAGGGAAAAATTATTAAAAACTTTTGAAAGACTGTATATTGTATTACCCTTGTGCTCAGTGGTACACGTATCCACAACGTTTACATTGTTAGTTTTTTTAAACAGATACAAAAGTGAGGCCTCTTTATGTTTACTCCACGATTTTCTACAATTGATAAAAATGTAAATCCATTTAAGGTAAAATACATTGAACCTTTCCGGTGATTATTTATTCTTCAAAGTTTAGTTTTTTATAAAATAAAATGGGGAGGGGATAAAATGTATTACTGGAAGGAAAATATTTGGAAATTACATTTAAACATATATGTTATTACAATATAAATATGAGGCCGGTCGGAAAAGTTTCCAATCTCACCGTGAAGATGCCAGATCTAGTAGATAAAAGCTATTCACATATATTTAGCATCTGTTGACAGTAACTCACCAAAGTTTCAGGCATTTTGAATCTTGTAACTCTACAAGGAACTACTCCCCGTTATGCTTCTATCTCTGTAACCCATCCCTCTGGTATAAATGTTTGGAGTTATAAAAATTAGATTTTTTTCCACAAGAACACTCACATCAGCTAACTCAAACAACTGGTACATAACTACTACGCTTTAATACATATGTAAATATGATATTTACGTCGTTATTATTTATTTTTGGTTGAAATTGATGTTTCATTTGAATTTTTAAATCAAAATATGGGATCTTTAATACCATAAAAAAACATTAAAGGGTTGTTTTCTCTTGGAATAATGATGGAGTTATGCTCAAAATTTCAAACCCTACTTTCGGAATCTCACTATGTAATGTGTTTGCATCGTTGACATAATAATAATTAATAATGATAGAAAAATCAACAAACACGACAGCAATTCGATTGGAAGAAGTGCTTATTACTTCCCCCCGTCTCCGTTATCAATTATAATTCAATATGATGGATTATTATTACAAACAAGCATAATATGAGGCAAAAGCAGTGAATTACACTTAGTTATGATCCAAGATGTATTAAAATAAGAGGCGGGGGGCTATGCACTTTTCAGAATCCAACCGGTGGTGTGATACATACAGACAACCGCCTATTCAACTGTGAAATTCTGGATCACAACGAAGTGGAAATAACTACTCTTTCCTCAGAAACCATTAAATGTTTTTTAAAGTGATAAATATTACGCATTTTGATTTAAAATTCAATTTCATTCAAAAATAAAAAGGACGTTTAGTTATATATCTATTATGAGGAAATATCCCTGTGGCAAAATGGCTTTAAGGTAAAATAGTTTAAGGAGAAATCACCTAGCGCCATTCACGACACTACATTATATGGAAAAATGAACAAGAAAAATGATGGCACAAAGCCTTTTTCCATTCTGACTCCCAACATTGTTATTTTTCTCTGCGTTTTTCCCATCTCTAAAGATATATACTTCCCTCTTCCTTTATTTTTTAAGGCGCTGACCTTTAACAACACGCCCTTGTCCCTACATTGTTATTCTTAGATCAAATATTCATGCAGTTTTTAAGATATTTAGCAAACATTAAAAATGATGCGTTGACATCCAGACAAAAAAAAATTGTTTATTAATATAGATTTAAATGAAATTGTACAGAAAAATAGGAGTATCAGTCACACCCTAATGTAATCAAATCTATTGAAATCTATATATAATAAGTTTTCTTCCAAATATATGTTTATAAGCAATAAATGATGTTTGGGGGTACTAGAAAAATTGCCAGTTAGATAAATTGCCGAGAGAAAATTGCCCATATTTTCTTCAAAATTTATGATGAATAATAACACATTAATAATTCGCTTAGTATTATTTATGACAATTATTTCAACATATTTGCTTGTTCCATCCCTCATGGGAGTACCTTCAAGTGTAAGTAATATTATTACAATACAATTTACTTGCAATTTTTTAAATTCAATCCAATCTTCTATTAAATGGATCGAGAGGCTTGGTAAGAAGGGGGGGGGGGGTTAAATAGCTTTTTGCCTATTAAAAATATGATTGAGTATCCTCCAACCTGAAATTGTCCCCCGGGTCTATTAGGGATTGTTATAAACCACCGCCAATTCATCCAATACATCTAAGGAACCCCTCTAATATCAAAAAATGGTTTAAGTCCTCGGTTTGCAAATTCAAAACTGCAATTTTTCTTTGATTTTACGCAATTTAACTCTTTTTTTCTTATAGATGCTATGGAAGTGGTTTTTAAATATCCAACACTATCCCCCGGGGACACAGGCCAATCCAAGAGTGGAGAGTATTCAACCATATTTAAGAGGCCCTAAGCTTCCTATATTGCAATAATATTACTTACACTTGAAGGTACTCCCTTGGGGGTATGCAACAAACCAATATATTTAGATATTTGGCATACATAATATTCAGCGAAATTCTAATATGTTATTATTCATCATGAAGTTTGATCAAAATATGCGCAATTTTCCTAACTGGCAAATTTCTCCAGGGAAGTTTTACGCGTACGGTTCTAGGGTATGCAAACACAAAGAAACAAGGCTTAGAGGAGAGAATATTAAAATTACGTGTTTATACATATATGGTAATATAATACCCAATCAAGCGTCGAATAAAGAAACGAATAAAATATGTATTATATTAATGCGGGTAGTCTGTCAACACAAACGCAATCTTGAAATAAAATCAACAAAAAAGGATAAATTTCCAATTATAAATAATAGGACAATTTTTGGTGTAGCAATTGACAAAGTAAAACTATGCTTCATTGCCCTATGGACACTTCCCCATTCCCCCTATCGTTTGTCGTTGAGTCTTTAGGTCAATTTTTGCAAGAGTATTGGGCAAAGAGGCAAGTAGAGCTATGAAATAATAATTTACAAAATCCATAAACGATTTGTATAATAGGAAAAGGTACATAAGGCAATAAGGCATTGTTCTACTTTGCCCACTGCTCCACCAAAATCGAACGATTTTTTTTCTTTTTTTTATTCATAAATATTACGTTCCCATATTTCATAGACATATAGATCTATTTCAGTGGTCCTTTATTGAAACTCCAGTTTATGGAATGGCTAGAACTACCTAGATGCCTATAATTACCTTATTACCTAGAACTATAATTAGTGATGAAAATTGTGTGTGTTTAGAGCATGGAAAAAAAAATCCGAAAATCAATATGGTAACCCTGAAATTTGAATGTTTTGGAGAAGAGCAGCTTAGCTGTCATGATGTTTCATTAGAACAGCTAAAATTAGGAGGGAGAGAAGGACTTTTCCTAGACTTACTCCGATATCTATCCTCAATTATACTCGGAGTGGAACAATGGCTTTCAATTTGAACATGGCCAGAAAATCTCGGGCTTCACACATAGATGGCGTTTTTTTTATTCACCTAAACTTCAATTAGTACCAACCTTCGAATGACAATTTTTTCCTTAGTGTGTGAGTTATTGTAGTAAGTGTGACACTACATCTGGTTGTTTTTTTCAAAAACATTTCGTATTTTAATTTTGTCTTCCGAACGAAAAAATATTGTAGTACTAAACAACAATTTCTTCATTTGGAGTTAAATTGAAGATGACGTCATCGTTAGTAGTTAAGTAATTATTTCACATTAGAAATAAATGTCGGGTTGGAAGGTTGTGGCCACGGGCTTGGCAAAATGAAATTGCAACGACAGGCTTTCGGGCTAATACAGAACCCACCTCTAGTCTGGATTGAATTTATACTCTTTAGCAAATTATCGACAATTTCTATCAATAAATTTTTCTTATTCATCCCTTGGAATTCAAACAGAAAATGACTCATAAATTGATAGACTTTATTTGAAAAGACCACAAAAGTCTCTTAAATAAAATAAATGCTCTTAATTATCAATATAATTCCTGGGTATCATGACTCACCACACAAATTTGAATACAAGTCCTATAATTGATTTAAATATGTCTATGAAATATTGGGCTGTATGAATACATTTATTTTGTAAAATAATTAATTAAAATTTTCTCAATTTGTTGAACTTTATTCAAGATTATTTAGATGTTGACGTACCACATATTTAAATAATATTATGTATTATATCGATTGAAGAAGTGAAACAACTTACGATAATTGATTTTTACAACCATTTGAGTACTTTTGAAGATTTCGAACCCTCAGATGAGACTTGAAAGGAAGGATAGAAGTAGAATAGAAAGAGAGAGAGAGAGAAAGAATGAAATTCATACACTGTAATAATTATACATAAGTCATAATATTTTGCAGATTTCCTGGGCCTTGAGCAAAAGTAGATATAGTGACTTTAAATTACTATAAACTCACATTAGTTTAGGAACACTATATAAATAGAACGCTCACTCTTATTCCCTTCATTTTTTTTTTGACCAACTTAAGGCAATTTTGTTCGTCAACGGTCATTTTGGTCTCTAGGAAATTTTTGCCTATGAAATCTATTTCGAAAGGAGTCATAGACACCTGACACCTTATTCATAGCTACGATCTCAGTTGAGGATTGAAGAAACCTAAGAACTCCATTGATAAATATAATAAAGGAAATTTTCAAAAAGGCGGCAAATATTAGGTTAAGTAAAAAGCTAGATGTCTTTAGTGCAATATATCTCAAGATTACTACATTGCATCAAAATAAGCTTAAGGTATGCTTAAAAGTTAAGCGTACACTTTAAAAAAAGTTCATTTACAGTTGTGTGTTTGGTGAAGACAGTTCAGTGTTACAACGTTCCAAAATGGAAGTAAAAAAAAGATAAAATTGGATACATTCCTCAGTATCACTACAACCAAGGTGAAAAGGCGGAGAAGGGGGCCGAAAAATATAGTACTGTTTATGGACTCAATACATTAATGAATGCAACAGCAAAGCGGTGATTCCAACGATTCCCTTTCTGGTAATATACACGGTCTTGTAGGCCAATAATCGAAAATGTCTAGAGTATAATGGAAATACCTTCAAAATGGACAAAATTTATCCAACAAAACGAAATATATTTGATCTAAATTGGATAATCCTATCAATGTTAATTTTATTGTCAAAATAAAGCAAAGAGCGCTCAAATTTTTTTACTTCACCTATTATATTAAACAGCAAAAAGATAGACGGCAAATTACCTAAAACGATTTTTTCTATCTTACTATTTATTTAATAGTTATTAAATAAAAAAAGAAGTACAATTAATGTAATGAATGCTGTAAATAATTAAAAATAACTCTAATTCCTTCAGACATTTATTATACGAGCGTTTTAATTTAATGATCTCTTTAATTCTAAAAACTATTCTACTTAAAGTAAGATAAAAAAATAACATTAATCAAATCATGCATTTTAAATGTATATGTGATAAAAATTACTTTTGGATAATTAGTATTTTATGGAATACAATTCATAAGTATAAAAAATAGCCTTAAGGTGGTCCAAAATATAGGAAAGAAAAAAGAGAATAATGCACACTGCTTATGTAGAATATTCTTCGCCTTGCTATATTTAAAGGTAGGTATAATCTATAGAGAAAGAAATATCAGCTGACAAAAGGGGATGTCTCATATTTGCTTGTTTTTCTTATCTTAATAATTCATCAGCAATTTCAACTAGAGAAAGGATATTCAAATCTGATTGTAATAAAGAGTTAACTGTTATGTATTTAATATTTCCTTACATGTTCTTACCTTCTTGTATATTCGTCTATGTATTTAAGTACTATGTTTTACGTATTACAAATAGTCTCGTATTGTGTAAATAAATTAGAGTATAGTTAGAATACACATGATCTTATAAACAGTGTTACATTATTCCTCCACGTGAATTCTTCTCCTCATGTCTCTCGGTCATCCTGGATCTCTCCTACTATAAATAAGCTTGTGTCTCTCCCTCGTCAAGACGCAACATTAGCCCATCAACTTTTCTACTTTAGTTGACATTAAAATTATGTTTATACCCAGATATAAAATAATATACAGTAATTTACCTTGACATACGAGTTTAATTCGTTCCTGGGCCGAAGTTTGTACGTCGAGTGAAATAAATTGACAATCGCTTACTCCTAATGGCGAGTTGTCTCTTTCTCCGTCAAATAACTATCAAAAACCACTCGCCCGAGTGCTTTCCATGACTATCATTGGTCACAAATTGGATTGAAAATGACAAAAATTGCTAACCTTTATCAATTCATTAAAATTTGGGGTGCTTAATCAACTTAAGCAAAATGTTCAATCGGAAGCAAGCCATCTTTCTTGGAACCAATACGCAATTTTTTGCACAGAGTCTACACACGATGTATTCTTGGTCCAATAAGGAGAAAGTAAATTCTTTTACCCTTAAAAATTCGGGCGAGTGAAATATTGTCTGGGCAAGTGTTAATAAGCCGCATTTATTGAGCCAGCCAAAGCAATATATACCAAGAGATATGGCTTTAAAAAATAGAAACTTTAAATGGAACTCTCATTCCGTCACCAACTCTAGACCACCTCGCATCTTTGTTTCTACGCTTTACCATAGTTGAAATTCATTGATGCCGACTAGTGTTGTGTTTTTTTTATTTATTTATTATTCTGTTAAATTATAAAACTAAATAACAATATAATATATTCGTATTATATTGGGGGGGAAAAAAATATTTTTTTGCAAGATATGTGCATCAATCTCAATCTACACCTCATACATCTTATTTGGCAAAATAAACCATCGTGTTTTTAGGAAAAAATCCAAGACCGGTCCCAATGACAGACAGTCCTAAAGACCGGACAAACCCAAATAAATAAGGACCGACACAACACTTCTGCCGACTGAAAATTTTAATCTACGACATCCATATTCCCCCAAACTATCAATTAAAACCCCTTTGTTGTCTCTTAAGTATTCCTTTCTCTATGGTATGACCCTACATCAATATTATATGTATATCAAAAAGAAATAAAAATATTCAATCCTGCCTACCTTAAATTGTACACTCCCAAATGAACATTTTAAAAGCATTACATGCCACAGAGGATAACTTCAAGCAGTACACAACAAAGCGCACTTATTGCTTCAGGCCCATAGTATAAATATATATAAAATGAACTACAACTATAAACACAGAGATCGTGCAGGCTACTACATAAATACTAAAATGACTAAAGCCACAGGTTATAAAAATACATATTACATAAGACATTGGAAAGAAAGCAAGTCATTACTAGGGATGTGAAAACTGTGGAAATTCTCTCGAGTATACATTTAAAAAATAAAATATGTTGGTAAATTGTAGGGAAGTGAAAATCTTTTAAATCCTCCAGAGTGTAAATTAAAAAGAAAATGTGAATCCTAGTGTAAAATTTTGCCCGCACGTCATACTTTCTCTTTCTATCTTGAAATTGGAGACAACGACAGAGGATAGTTGCACACTTAGTTTACAGTCTATAATCAGGGTCCTTATTCAAACTTAATTATTAGTTACCTAATAATTTGTATTAATATTATATTACATTAATTATCATTTGATTTTGTGATAATTTTATGGATCATAATTGTTAGAATAAGTTTACAGGTAGGAGGAGTATCAAATCATAGAAGCTGTTACTGTAAATTTGACAATTATATTTGACATTTGAGTCAATAATTATAGGCAATGATATCACTGGAGCAAGGGAATTTTGTTTTATTTATATTTTCTTAAAGGCAGAAAGTAAAAATTTTATCGTTACAAAAATTCAACCTATTTTATATAAATTAAGAAGTACGAAAACTCCCCTGCCTATGATTGAGGTTAGTATTGATTGGATTATAATTAAGTTGAAATATAGTTATAGTTGCACTGCTTTACAAAAAAAATTTTTTTTTTTAAATTACAGGCTTTCAATTCGAATTTGTGGAATAAGTTAAGATACATACCCAAGAATTTTAACAATCATTTAGATCCCTTATTTGATTTAAAAGACTTATATTGGCCCTGATATGGCCTTTCAAATCTATAAAATAAATCATTTCTCATTCTTATACATATAATGATGATTAGTTTTTGTTATTTTAAGTACAATTTCTTCACAAAGGATAAAAAAGAATAATAATTTGTTGTGAGAAATTGAAGATGATTCCTCGTAGAATACAAATGTAATCATAACTCAATTTTGAGAAAAAATATTCTATCTTGCTTTTGTGTTGACGGGCCACATACATAAAAAGCTCTTCTCCCTACCCAAAAAGGCCCCTTTCTACATACAATTCAATTCAATTAACTAAATTGTTTACAGAGGATGAGAATATACAATAGCCTTGATTCTGAATGGTTCAGTGAACTAAAAATACATAATATTACATTATATATATAAACAAAATGAAAAATTGGGTACCGCCATATTTGTACATAAAAATGAACATCAGAGATTAATTAATCAGTTTGAAAGTAGGGGGAGACTGGGTATAGTTGAAACAGTTTTTGCTTTTGGGTCAATTACTCCTAGTTGTCCAGACAACAATGTGAATAAAGCAATACTGTATTTCTTTTGTTCGGATTCAAAAAGTTTTCTTTTGTTTCCTCACAAGGAAGAAATCTGTTTAATCGGAGCCGGTTAAGAATGTTGACTTAGAAAGATGGCCTGAAAAGTACCCGACCTAACAAAGCTACAAGTCTCCTTGTAATTCTAAACACTTCTCCCAGCAATGCTCCCATCTCTCTAACCCGTCCACATAGTACTCAGCGTTTTTCTCAACAAAATAATTGTTCAAGAAGCACATTTTTTTTGGCTCAATTACTCCGAGTTGGATTGACTTAGACGCGTCAAATTTTAACAAATCAAGCCTTTACCGGGCTAACCATTATTATTTACCCATTTCAACACGCAAAGTATTGAAATCCATGGTAAGATCCTGTTTTAATTAGGAAACAAGTTTTTTAACTATTAATTGAAACCCAAAGAACATGTTTAATTAATGTATCCGCCCTCAGAATTGATAGTGAGCTCTAGGCGATGGCGAAAGCTGCTACAGACCCTCTGTAGATACATAGCACTCATAGAAGCCCCAACCTTGTTGAAAGGCGTCTTCAGTGCGCTGGTGCTGTTGTGGCGGCTCCTGCAGGCCTTAGACTCCCCGTGCACCAAGATGGAATAGTCTAGGGGGTTAAGGTCTGGACTCTGTGGTGGCCAGAAGTCCTTTGCCCTGAAGTAGATGTTCACTTGGAGCTACTCTTGCGTTTCCTTTGCAGTGTGGACAGGTATTCCATCTTGTTGGAACAACCAGGGAGAATTGGAAACGATGGTTTTGGTCTCCAGAATTCCACGGAATTAATGGTCTTCCCGTTGGATGCAACCAGGTCTAAGATCATCACTGAAGGAGGGTATTTGGTTGTGGAAAAATATCAGTGCTCCTCTGCTACATCCCCAAATTTCAACACTCTAAAATTCTGTCTGTTGAAGACAGGTTCAACAGTAAAGGTATTTTCATCAGAAAATATCACAATGAATCTGCAGGTTCCCTTAAGGGGGTTAGGATCTTTTTTTGCACGCTCTACACGGACTTTTCTCTCCTGCTCAGTCAACAGAGCCCAAGGAATATGCTTTCCTCCTTTTTTAGAGTCCTGAACACCACTGCTAAATACTTATCCATCTTCCTGGTCATGTCATTAATTGAGAAATTTGGCTTTTTCTTGAAGGTACAGTTCAGATGGTTAACAGGATGCTCCAAGATGGCCTTCTGGGATAATACCGCGAGAAGGAGGGCTGTGCTCATGGTGCTATCTAGGACAATGTCTTTCTTATCAATGTACAGCTAATTAAGTGTTCTAAAACAGTGCTCAACGGAACATTGTAAAAAAGTGACTCTTAGCCTCTCAAAATTTGCATAATAGAGATGAGTAAGTAATAATAGTTCTAATTAGCATCAATCCAATTTTCTATCCAGACAAACTGGTACATGAATATTTTTTGCAAGATATGTGTAAAATTGCATTGTCCTTCGATGTCATCTTTAGGTCCCATATCTCCATCAAATTTAGTCAATGTAGATACTTAAAAGTCATTTTTAGTTATTTTGCATAAAATATTTTTTCTAACCTAGAAAAAGTATTCCATATGTTTGTTTCTGTTTTTTTTTTAAATTGTTCTATTGAGCAAAAAAAAAAGAGAAAACAGTTGGGAAAATTTGATGATCCTCGTATAGCGCGCATCATTTTTTTTCATTTTCAGAAAATAATGATCACATTTAACTTATGTTAGTTTCCCTTTTTGCTGACACACCTTATTATCACTTTTTATAGGTTAGGATAATGTCTACCATAATTATTTAATGCAAAATAAGGATTAATGCTGTATTTTAATATTTATTGATGAAATAAAGAACTTTTGTCTCCTTTCAAACTTTGAACTAGATGTGCTACACAAAGACGACATTGTCAGGCAATTAAATTTTGCATAGGTTATTGCCTTGCCAATTGACAACTTTTCCGAACAAACCGAAATCAAATTTCGAAAAAAGTTGAAAAACAAACCGCCTACGAAATCAAATTTCGAAAAAAGTTGAAAAACAAACCGCCTACTCTAAAATACTCTTGTCATATATATCTTATTTGGGTACTAAACGATCGACATTTTTAGGAAGACTTCCTACAGTTAAGGATGGATCCCAAAGACCAATCTTAGAAATAGAAACAACACTAGCTTATTTTTATGAAAGGCTTAATTGGATATTATGCATGACCTTCTCTTGGGAACTTTATGAGTAAATGTATGTATATATGACATCCTTTTTAGTCCCATTTTCATTCAATGTTTATCCCTCAAGTAAGTCCCTTGACAATAAATAAACTTGAAATGTTGATAATGAACTGCATCCCTTAAGGTTACACATTTCTTGACATCATTAAGTGTTCATTACTACAGAGTGTTCCAGATAAATTGGGAAAATCTTTAAAGGCTTATAACGAACAAATTAGATGTGGTAGAACTATAATTTTTTTATTATTGTAAGGATAAGTTTGACAATTTTGCCCCCACGTCATTTTTTCTTTTCTTTCTCACGGCATAAGGTCAAAAACAAATAAATATAAAATATATTTTATTGTCAGCTATCGATGTTTCTGCTTATTTTCCAAAGCGGGAGCGAGACTTATATTATTACTAAAATAAGACTCTTTTTATGATCAACTGACTGTTAATTAATTTTTTTGGGAGGTGAGGGGGGAGGTATAAAGTGAATTACTGCTGTCAAGAGGAGAATCTTTAATATTTGAAATAGTATAGGTGTAGGGAAAACATTATAATTATATTTAAATTCATATATATTTATAAAACAATTAAGACCAAAGATAGGCGAGAATGCTTACTTCGGAAGTAGAAATTAACGCCACAGCAATATATTACAGAATGAACAAAAAGAAGAAAGAGGGACACACAACATCAATTTTTCATTTTCTAATTTTTAAACATAGTTGTTTCAGTACAAAAATAACATCCTTGCATAAAATATAATTAGAGATGGGCATAATTTGTTAAATTGCGTAAGCGTACAAGCCACGCCTGAGAGAATATCATATAACATATGACAATTTGAGAGACGACATATCCGGCAAGAGAGATCATTATAAACTATAAAGCTCCTTGATTGCTGATAACTTTTTAATTTTCAAAATATGGTAAATAATTGATAAAGGCATTCAAATTTTTGCTCTTATCAACATATGTCTTTTTTTCTTATTAAATTTACGCTCACCGCAATATTCACATCCCTAAGTAAAAGTGATAGAGTTGTAGAAAATATGAGCTTCCAGTATACTAAAAAAAGAAACCGAAAATTAACCAGACCATTTACAGAATGCTTGAGAGAAGGGCAGGTTAGGTTGCTATAACGTTTTATTAGATTATATGGAAACAGCTATGTTAATGAAGGAAATTAACAAATTGGCAGGGAATACTACAATCCTCAATTCTACTCTCAGTCCAACCATAACTTACACTTATAACTCCAACGTCTATTATGAGTACACGCAGTAGTGATTGCTTTATCCTTAGATGTTCTCTCTTCAACAATTAAAGAATAAGTATTAGATCTTTAGTAAATAAATTGTTACCATGTTACATTTCGGTTTCTTTTTAAGCATACCGGTATGTCAAATTTTCAACAATTCTATCTAAATTAGATCATTTTGAACAAAACACCTAGAATTATCTGGGACTGGAGAGTAGAAAAACAAAAAATAACCTTTACTATCTTCTACTTACTTTGTGCAAGGAAAAAAAACCGACCATAAAAGAGCATTTTCACCCGACGTCATTAATTATGAATTCAACTATCTCGTTATATTTAAAAAAAAGAAAGGTTTTGTGATAACTCTGACAATTTGAAGAATTCTTGAGGGAAAAGCAGCTTAGTCGTTATGACGTTTTATTAAATAATACGCAAGTAGCTTTAAGACATCGAAAAATTACCCCAGATCCCACTTCCTATATACAGGATTGATCTTATCTAGTGGTACACATTTCCTTATTTTCAATTTTTCAAGAGTAAAATTTAAACCATAGATTTTATGAGGACTTGCATTTAACAAAATAATCTAAAAATAGTACTCGGCAAAGCTTTTATTCAATATGTATGTCCTCGGATCTACTAATTGACACAATAATAGGCTTAAATCCCTTGCAGACCTAGACTATACATTCAGACTCGAGTTTGGTCGACTCCTTCTTGATGTAAGCCTCTAGAGACTGGACACTCTTATGAGAAGTAGCACATAACCTCTTCTCCACTCGCGCTTAGATAGAGTAGGCCAAGGGGTTTGCATTTGGAGAGGAGAGATACACATTTTGAGGTCCTAAAAGAGCAAAAAAAAAAGTTGTATCTCAGGAAGGCATAGGTCTTGGCGGTGAGATGACACGGAGCTACGTCTTGAGGTAAGACAAAGTTGTGCACGAACTTAAATAAGATCAACCCTGTATCAGGAATTACTACACGATGCTCAATTCTACTCTCAGCCCAACAAGAGCTAATGCGTATAACTTCCAAACAACAACTCAGTGTTATTCTCCGTCTTTCATGAGCATACCCACTAGTTATTACTTTATATTTTGATATTCTCTCAATCAAGAATTCAATAATAATGCTTAGGGGAAAAAATTGTTTTTTTAGCATACCGGTTAGTCATATTTTCTACAACTCAATCTATAATATATCATTTTTTTTTAAATAAAACACTTAGAATTTACAGGGACATGACGAATAGAAAAGCAAAAAAGAACCTATATTATCTTTTACTTACTCCGTGCAATGAAAAAAAAACAGTCCAATTCAAAATGGGACAGTCAAACTCAAAATAAAAACAGTATGAAATATAAAACAAATTATATCCAAGACACAGTTTTCATTAAAACAAAGATTGGAAAACACTACCAATTTTTGTGAGTTATTAAATATAAATCTTACAAATATAAGAGGATGACTACATTTGTAAATTGCCCGTCATCGGACACTCAACGCAAGGATGAAAATAAATATAGTTTATCTTTAGTGATGAAAATCGTGTCTATTGTGGGTATGTTTAAAAAAAAGACCCGGAAAATCAACATGG
Organism: Lepeophtheirus salmonis; assembly: GCF_016086655.4. Taxonomy (NCBI): domain Eukaryota; kingdom Metazoa; phylum Arthropoda; class Copepoda; order Siphonostomatoida; family Caligidae; genus Lepeophtheirus; species Lepeophtheirus salmonis. The sequence goes on along the minus strand of NC_052138.2, from coordinate 28,079,614 downwards.
TAACCCTGACAATTTGAAGAATATTTTGAAGGAGAGGAGCTTAGCTGTCTTAACGTTTCATTAGATCAGCTACAATCAGTTCTCACAAGGAAATAAACATAGACATTACTAATAATATCTCCAATGTTGACTCTCAATTCTACTCAGAGTCCAGCAAAGACATACAATTATAACCAAGCAACAAATCCTCAAGGTTACTCTATGTCTTTTATGGGCACGAACGAATGTTAAATCAGATTTTAAATATAATTAAATGAGGTAGAAAAGGAAGTTCACTACTCAGGAATTAAATAATAATGATAACAGCTTGGGAAAGAAAATTCACTCTTAAGTTTGTCAACTAAAAAAAACCCAAATAAACACGATTTACATCAATATCTATCTTCCTGACGTCAAGTGTGCCTTGCGTGGAAGAACAAAATGATGACTGATAAATTTTGTCTCTTATGTACCTGGGTATCAACAAAACTTGACGTTCCATTCAATTTTTGCTAAGCCTTATGAGACAGTCTTATTTTTTTCATACATGGATAAAATATCATCATCAGGTAAATAAATGGTAATAAGGTTAACTTTTGTTCATTGTCCAGACCCTGTACGCTGTACATACAAACACACTTACAAAAGAAAACTAGTTAGGTACACATAGATATTACACAAACATCAAAATAAAAACTCACTGAGTGGCGAAATTATTCTTCAAAATGGTTTGTTAGTCAAAGCTGTTTGACTAATTTAGAGCCTATAGGTGTAATTAATCAATTAATTATCCATTACAATATATGATTATATATATTATATACATAAATATTAGTGAAGGAAATTAGTTTTTTAAATCTCATTATCACATTAGGGGTACACAAACATTCAAAATGACCGCAAACTTTACATGCAAAAGTAATGTTGTCTTTTGGGGTTTCCAAAAAAGGAAACACAGACTGAGACTTTACTCTCCATGATCAAAGCAATAGACTTTAATTTCAACTTTTGAATTGAAACTAAATTAAAAGACAGGCTACTCGAACCTCGAATCTACTGCCCCACTTCCATATCACCAAAAAGTAACAACCAGTGTCATGACAGGGAAAGTCACGTGTAAATTTTAGTTTCTCTACGCAATAGATTACCAAAAGTTTATTTGTATTTCAGAGCTTCTTCAGATTTTTTTCTTTCTTTCTTAGTTTAAAAAAAATGGGAGATTTTTTAGGGGAAAAAAATAATATATAATTATTAATTTGAGAAGGTATTAATTTTATCTTCAAGGGGCAATTTTTAATAAATACTACAGTAGGTCTGCTTCACCGTTTTTACAGGATATTAAGAAATTAAAATTATTTTAGAATTCACCTGCTTAATATAAAATAAAATATACACGATAAAATGTTAAGATTTTTTCTCGCTCCATATTGGTGTTATATCTTTGCACCCATTTTTTATAAGGAGATAGAGGAGGTTTGCCAGGGACATTAAAAAATTAAAATTAATTCGGAACTCGTCTGCTTTCCTTTATAGGAGATTATAAGGTCTAAAGAAGAAAAAATATTCAAGTTGAACTATTGTTCGCTTATCCTTCATATTATTGTCAAAAATCCTTTGTCTAATTCTCTCTTCGTTTTTTTTCTTCTGAAAACTTATAATCTTTTTTTTTAAATTATGCACAGATACATACCAACATGCACGAAAATCATTCTAAAAATTCAACATTCTTTATTTTTTGTATTATATGAAATAGTTTTTTGTTTTTCAAAAAAATGATTCTCAGAAAATACTATTTAAAGGTCGCCATGGCCCTTGAAGACGAAAAAAAAGGCAACACGAACTGTTTATGGAGCCTTAAAAAGCTACAACACGCACGCACACACAAAGACATTCGTATTTAATTAACAGATTTTATTAATTGACAGTTTTTGAAAAAGAAAATAATAATATTGATTCCTTAAGTTATTTGAAATGACCTTTTTTATGAACGATTTACAATTTTTTTTTTTTTAATAATTCACATTTTAAAATTTTTTGAATATCCTCCCGAATTTGACGCATTTTTACTCATTTAGAATAGTTTTAATGATTTAAATAGATTTCCATGTGTTGACCTTAATTATACATTAATCTGCTTCGTGACTAGGCTCGTAAATCAATTAGATCGTGTCAGCGTACCCGGGCAGCCTTGATTGGTGACCATACATTTGCAACTCGTCTTCGGTTCGTAATTTAAATGAAATAGTATAATTAACGGTCTGATATTATATTAAATATAGATATTGGGTCGGAGATGTGTGAACGTTCCACTGTATTATCATATTTAAGCCAATTACAAGTCATAGCACATTGTTTATTGTAATAACGTGTTGAAATGGAAGAACATTTCATTCGAAATTTGAAAAAAATAACCAAATTTATCCAATTAATCAATGGAAATTCAAGGAAATATGGAAGACAAGTTGATTCGATTTTTCATTATGTAATTTAAATTGAATGGTCGTTTTTAAGGCTTAAACATCTCACTTCTGAGATTTATTATGTTATATATATGTTGCCCGTCAACACAAAAACAAGCTATAATTATTTTTCTCAAAATAGATTGTTGATAACATTTGTAATCATCAACGACGAATGATCGTCAATTTCTATCAACCAATTGTTCTTTTTAACACTTTGGGTGTGTTTGCAAAGTGCACAACATAAAGGCGCCAAAATTGATCGTCACAATAAAAAAATGAGAAATGGGTGGATTTTATTTGAAATGGGCCATATCAGGACCAATATAAGTCTGTTAATTTAAATAAAGCTACTAAACTATATCTAAAATGATTGGGTATCTCCACTCATCCCACAAATTTGAATACAATGACTATAATTGAGTGAAATAAGTCTATTTGAAAATGGGGCTATATATGAAGAAAAATAGGTAAATTGGGATTTTCTCCGGTTCTTGATTTTTGTTCAAGATTGTTTTCATGTTGATACACCACGTATTTTGATTATTACCTTTACAGCTATTTTGCTTCTAGGATACTTCGTCTTAATATATAAATAAATGAGGTTAATACGACGTTATTATTTCTTTTTGGTTGAAATTGATGCTCCTTTTGAATTTTTAATCAAAATATATAATATGTAATACTATAAAATGCATTAAATGTTTGTTTTCTTTTGGAATAATGTTGGAAATATGTTTTTGCATCATATTATGGCTTTTTCGTTAATCCATAATGTAATATATATTTCTAGTATGAATTATCCGTTATGTTTAATGATAATTACTAACAGAAAAGGGATTAGCAAGTCTTCTATTCGAATTCTATTGCGGTGTTTATTTATTTACCTTTTTATTCATTATACTAATTTTAATAATTATTTTGTCTCTGGTTCAAATTCATTACATAGTGAAGTTTTCTTGGTGTATGTATTGAAACTTTGGGGCATAATTCCATCATTTTTTTAACAGAAAATAACCATTTAATGTTTATTAAATCAAAAACAATACGTATATTTGATTAAAAAATTCCAAGGCAACATCAATTATGACCAGAATTAAGAAAACGACGTATAAATCTCATTTATTCATATATTAAGATGAAATATACTTGAGGCAAAATGGTTTTAAGACCAAATGTACTAACACGAAATGGTTAATGGGAAAATTACCTAGCACTAGATGTTAGCTTCACATGGTTTCGATATTCATTTGTACATTAAAAAGAGGGCAATGTCGTTACATGCCGGGACTCCCTCTTTTTCGACAAATCTCTATATAATTAGTTTCAAAAGGAATCACTTATGTTAATATACTTTTTTTGCATCAATAGCAAGAGTCAAAACTACATACATACATAAATAAATAAAATCTAATTTAAGCATACACAGGCACAAGCAATCAATAGCAATAATTAAAAAGCTTTCAATCTCATTTTGAGCATGAAATCAATCAAGAATATATGTATAATCAAGAAAAAACTTTAAACCCGTTCTCTTTGACTAATTAGAAAAAAGAAGGGGTTTCAAAAACTTATGCAATTTATGAGGAAAAAAAAGAGACTATTCAAACTAATTTATAATAACAGATAAGAATCTAACACAAAAAAGACGGATATTAATTGAACATAGAAGGTATAGAGAATAAATGGATTTGAAAAAATAAAGAGAATGAAGGAGCATTGATTACCTTTTTTAAACTGATGAGCAGAGTTCCTGGGTAATTGACATTGAATACAGCATTTTGCAGATTTAATGTTGACTTTCTTACATCCGGGATCCGGGCATTTCCATGTATCTCTAGTATCTGAGGATGAAAAAAATGACAATCATATAGTGAATGGTAATAAATGAACAGGAAGATTAGAGATGGAAATAAAAACTGTCTCCTGGTGCGTGTAAAATAATAATAATATCAGTTGACACACTGCTTAGTCTATAGTAATGTTACTATTAGAGGGGGGATGTGTGTAAAGAAAAACCTGGGTATAGCGGCATTCCATCTCAAGTGTACAAATTTTATAGAAATTTTTGACCATTTAATTACCAATTTTGATCATTTTTAGTAAGGGTATCTAATGTCTATCCCAAGAAAGAAACAAAATGTGGACATTTTTATTACAGAAAAAGTAGACAGGATATCATCATTCAGGAAGGAATGTTCACGCTGGTGGCCGGTACTTTAACCTTAAGCCATTTTGCTATTTGCAATTAGGCTATATGCACACTAATATCAATAAGAAAACATTTTTATTCCTTAGAATTAAATATATTTATGACATACATACATTATGGAGCATGATTCCTGGTGACTCGTTTTCATGTAGCCATAGAAACAGAAAGACAAGCTTTGCTTTATTAATATAAAAATAAACCAAATTTCTTATGTGAGTGACTCGTATTGATTATATATTAATATATTTATAAGTAGTACTCAAATGAAAAAAAGTCTTTATTTGGCTGGGAACATATGAATGTATGTATAAATAAATATTTAAATGAGATACTAAAATATGCATTAGAGATGACAGAAGAGATCATTTCTAAAAAGTAAGGCCTACCTACACAAAGTTATAATAAAAAAAAATTCCATCATTGATTATTATCTTTATTGTCATAATTCAAATTTATAAATACATACCGGCATAGGTGCATGCCGGTGGTTCATCTAAACGTTTGCAAGCCGAGAAAAATGAAATAAAACACTGCTGTGACTTTATTTCTTAACCGATTATATTAAAACTTTCACAAAAATGAACATTATAACATAAATTTGATCATTATCAATATAATTCCCATTAGCTCATACCAAACGTTCACAATGTCCCCGTAAACGTTTCACTCCCTTCTTGACAGTCCCACTAGCTAAAGTCCAGAATGCCCTACTTATACAAGATCTCATGAATCTTGAGGTGCTCTGGGTACCTTAATTGAAAACTTGTTCTACATTGTCACAGGCAAAATAGTCTAAAGGGTCCAATTCTGGCGGGATATGAGTCTAAGAACTCGGTGGAAGGTACATCACAATTGAGTGTTCTTTTTCATCTGAGAAGAACCAGACAAGATCTTTCACGGAATACTTCTGTTTTAGCTGATTAAATCACTGTTTGACGGGGTTAGACGCTGTTCCTTACAATGTGGATAGCTGTGGTACGTACGTCTTCATTGATGGCAAGCTAAATAGATGAACGAGACGCTACGTCGATGTTATCAGCGATCGCATACATCGATTCGCTGAGATTCTTCCCTTTTTTATCCTCAATTTATATCAGCAAATTACTCTTAATAATCCTTTTGGCAAATTGCATTTAAGTAGCCAAAAAATGATCGTTACAATATAAGAAGAAGAAATGAATTGATTTTATTTGAAAGGGATCATATCAGGGCCAATTTAAGTATCTTAAATCGAAAGAAAGGTCTAAACTATAGCATAAATTCTTGGGTATCTACGTTCATCCAACAAACATTGCCTATCAATAACATAAATATATCAATGAAATATTAGGCTGGATGGGTATATGAAGTAAAAACTTATTTGTGATTTTCTCCTTTTCTTGAATTTTGTTTGAGACACCCCATACCGTGTAAATATACTAAATATTATCGATGTCACTGATGGTATGGGTGAATCGGTTCGTGAACTGTTCAACGAAGAAAAGTATGGTTTCCGTTTACAGTTTTCTTTATATGTTCTGAATATCAACAAAGAATGAAGCAATATTAGTGATAAATGGCTTTGGAGAGGCTTAAATGACTCTATTTGTGTTTTTTCGCTAGGATACTGATAGGATTCCAGGATTTGATCTGATGGATAAGTTTAGATCAATAACGAAGGTGCCTCATCTAGTCACACATTGACTTATAAACTTTCATAACACCCTTGTCATCCTTCAACTGTGGTTTGGGGATAACCAAGGAGGTTTTTGATTACACTAGGAGAGTAACGTGCGTAAGCTAATTCAACACTTGTATCTCTCTTTACTTTTATGTCATCTTTAAACTGAAGCCTTATTTTCTATAAATATGTGTGTTCGAACCTTCAATCTCACACTTTCAAATATCAATTTTCGATACACACAAAAGAATAATCAGAATAATTTGTTGATATATAATGGCAATAATTTGTGGAAGAACACAGGGTGGTCCATTAAAATCAGAACACTTTGAATCTTCAACTTCAAAATTTATTAATTAACAATAGAATTTCAACAAAAAATGATACAATAAACGAATGTGCGAAAGGCCAGGTACTCTCTGTCATGATGTCCCAGTGCTGGCTGAGAGTGGCTTTGAGGGCCTCGGTGTTTGGATGACGAACACTGAAGGCCTTCCCCTCGACATTCATCCAAGATGTGGAGTCCAGCAGAATTGCATCAGGGCTGTAGGGGGCCAAAAGTGTCAAAAAGAGTTTAAAAGAACTCAATAGACTCATTCAAAATTAGCTTGTAACAGAGAGATGAGTTCTTTCATTGTTGGTGTCAAAAGTCGTCTCACCATCCTCAGCTCTTTCTACCCCTTTCTTATAGCTCTCTTGAAACTTTGCTGTGAAATCCAAGACCTATTGCATAGGCCCTCATATACTTGATGGGATTGGCCTGCGCTTTCTTCTTTAACTAATCCGGCTTCAGTTTGGCCTTTTTGAGAGAGCCCTTCTTCCTTTCCAACGTTTCGGACTTGCTAACGACGTAGACAACTGTCCTGGAAACGTCCAGCTGCTTGAAGTGCGCCAATGGAAATTGTCGATTACATTCAAGTGTCATTTTCTCAACTTCTACGTAAACTAGAGAGCTCTTATTTGTTTTATTTCGTAACTAATTGCTTATGCTTCAAAATATCGAAATATGAATTAATTTCAATCACTCAACCTTCAATAATTATTGAATTAGTAAGTGTTCAGATTTCAATGGACCACCCAGTAAAAACATTCTATTTTGAAGAATAAAAATCAATCTAGCGTGCTTTTGTATTAACATAAAATAATAATTAAATTAAATGAGGAGGTATTATTATTATTATTTTTTTTTTTTTGATCTTTTCGTTTTCTTTTTAAAAGAATAAGTTGTTTTCTGTAGATCAAAGGCCTCATGCGTATCTACATATTTACATATTTGTAACTATCTATAATAATATATTATAAATAAATCATATAGAAAACTTTTTCTCTTCTTTTGCCTCTTGAATATATTAGGTTGTTCCAAGATGATTGATACTGCCACAGTAGGATAAGAAATTACATTCAAAGGTTAAAAAAAAGTACTCTAATCATGTCACATAATCTCCTTCGGCTCGAATAACGTTATTGACAATTGTTATGCCCTTTCCACAACTCCCTGGAGAGCTCCTGTACGTTCATTAACTTCATCACCCGCTGAACACCGCGTGTGAGGTCTTCATGGCTATCAAAATCGTAATCCCGGAGCAGGTGCTTTAGCTTACGGAGGAGAAATCAGCCACAAAGATTGAGATCTGAGCTGTAGGGACTCTGTTCGATCGTTTCCACCTACCTCCGCCTTAAGAACTTCCAGGTGTGATTGTCTATATGGGGACGTGCAGTGTCCCATTTGAGCAGAATTTCCTTTAGGTGAGTTTTCTTCTTGTTTAGTCTGGAAAACATCTTTCCTGTTTTTTCTTTACCTGGTCCTTGATTCGGGAGATGTTTTTGTGTGTCTCTGTCCTCCAGGAACGTTCTTATGAGACACCTTTCTCCACCTTAAAAGTCCTATCGCAGATCTCACCAGACCACTGAAAAATAATTGCACGTCTAGGGCAGGCATTAGGGTAAACAGTAGTGAAGACGGTGTGGATCTCAGATACTGCTTTGCCAAGTTTGTAGCGTAACAATAAGTACAAGCGAAAATTGTGAATCTCCATGCTCAGCGACGAATGGAGAAACATGTGAAAATGTAGTATGTAAGGATTAGCTCGCTATTTAGTCTCTAAATAACTATGGAATAATTTTCCACCATAAAATTCATGAGAAAATCGATACTGGTGGAATTTTGTAGCTAACTCTTCTCCTTTTCCTTCACACAAACCTGTCTCAATCATTTTTGAACAGGCTAATATTATTCGATACTCGTTAAAGAAGTAATTTAATTAGAAGAATGAACTTGATATGCGGTTAAAGTTGATTGTTCAGATTTACCTAATCGACCCTGTATAATGACAAATAACTATCATATGGGTGGATGACTTCTCCGTGCCTCAATTAATTTAAAAACAGAATATACAAATATTTTTGAAGAGTAAGAAAGTTAATTAAAAAAATAATGATACCTTATAATATTACGTAATTAAAAGAGATAGGTATGTAATTGTACAAATATATGTAGAGAAGGTTAATTAGATATCCTTCAATAAGGAAACTATATCCACGAATATGTCAACATTAGGCACCAAGTAAGTAAGGGAAAGGAAAATGTAATATCACCAAGTAGTAGATAAATATATCACATTTCAAAAGTATAAGACGTAATATAAGATCAAAGGAGAGTTTTCCATGTCTACAGGTCCACGGAAAGTCATGTTAAATTTACTTGATATAATATAATTATATTTAAGGTTGCGAGATATTATGTTTAAACTCTAGTTGGGTCAGAACTAAATCAAAACAAACCTTTTCGAATAAATTAACCGTTTTTTAACCATAAAGAAGGCCAAGAGAGAGGCTATAATCAAGGAGTACTTGAAGGGCAAATATCAACCAGCTATCTTGAGGAACCTGAAGAGCCTTCATCAAGAGAACCATTGAGAGGTTTGAGAAGACTCACTATATCAAGGACAGACCCGGATCAGGCAGACCAAGGTCAATAAGACCGCCCAGAGTCGTCAAAGTAAAGATTGCAAGAAATCCGAGATAGAACCTCGCCAACATGGCTGGGGCGAAGATCAACAAGGAAGAGTACATCAGCACCATTCCAGAGGAAGGTCTTGTTTCGTAGGTCCAACAGATCGTCCAGAATGAGCCATAGACCTTCAAACAGGATGGTGCCCCCTCTCACACATCCAGAGAGACGCAGTGGTGGGTGAAGGCAATTGAGTGGCTTCAAAGACTAGAAGGTCTGGCCTCCTCCAATCCCGACATAAACATCATGGATTACTCCATGTGGCCCATTCTTTAAAGCAGATACTCTGTGACCCCCAGCAAGAATTTGGACGACCTTAAGGCCAAACTAGTGGCTACCTGGGACTCCATGCCCGTGAACAAAAAGATACTTCGGGCTGTGATCAAGGCTAAGGATGACCATTTCGAATTAAAGTTATGTCACATGTTTTTGAAACTTGCGTCGACCTATGTCTGTAATTATATGCAAATTTATATCATTAGTACTTTAATAAACGTTTAACAGCATTTTCTGCAGACGTATAATACGTGTGTTTAGAAGCTGGAAGGGGGGTGGATTTGGGTAGACAAACTACTCATCCATTCATAACTAATAACTTGTACGTAAAAAAGTATGTGGAGGGGGGAGTTAAAATCAAATTCAATTTTAGCGCTATTTTTCGGATACAAGAGTATCTTTTAAGGACTCTAGAACAAAAAGTATATGCTTTATACATAATATATTATTATAGTTATTTACAAATATGTATATATGCGCATAATGACTTTGATCTGAAGATAACAACCAATTACTTTAAAAAGAAAACGAAAATATTAAAATAAATAAATGATAATAATAAAACAACAACTACCCCCCTAATTTCATTAAATTATTATTTTTTGGCAACACAAAAGCACGCTAGATTGTTTTTCTTTTTTCAAAATACAGTGTTTGTATGTTTTGACGAATTGCCGTCACATTCTAAAAAATAATTATTCTTATAAAGCCTTTGGTTGTGTCGCAAATAGCCCTTAAAGTAGTTAAAATTGATCGTCTCAATAGAAGAATGAGAAATGGATAGATGTGATGTTATAAAAGGGTTCATATCTGAGTCAAACTATGTTTCTTGAATCAATTGAAAGTTCTAAACTCATTCTAGTAACTTAAATACAATGCCTATAACTAACTCAACCAAGTCTATGAAACATTGGACTTTATGAACTTTAAGAGCTGCGTATGCGCAGGTAAGACATTGTTTGCTGTTTTCACGGCTAGCCAGAAGTATTTGGCGGCAGTTAAAAAAAAAATTAATCAACGAAGTATTTGTTCCACAATCGTGTAAAATGCAGAGTGTCCGTATTGCGATCCAGCCAGGCGGGACCATGCTGAGATTGCGAACTTCTTAAAACTGGTAAGGGATTTTGTCTGAAGATACTGGAAGGAACAGGATTATGACTCTAGTCCATGCCACACTCTATAAAACGCTAACTTAGTTCTCAGAATTTGTATTTAACTTTATTGGACAATTTTTACAATCGCCTCCAAATGCTTTTATATGAAGATGGCCACTGAAAATCCTTTCAGGATAACTACATTTGTCTGAATCAACTGATTTAATACCCTTTTTTACTAGTTCATTAGTCCATATGGATCATTTATATTTGAATCTTGAAAATTACCCATTTGTAGCTATGAACATAGATTTACATATATGTCCCGTTCAATTCAAAAGCTCAATTCCTGAGTGTTATCATAATGAGTAGAGATGAAAATCGTGTGTAGTTTGGGCATAAAACAAAAAAAAATCGATATGGTAACCCTAAATATTTGAAGAATGTTTGGAGGGGAGGATCATAGTTGTTATGAAGTTTCTTTAGATCAGCTATATCTGTGACAAGTGAGAAGGGGGGAAGGAAATAAACCAGGACAATGACAATAATATCTGCAATTTGGATCCCCAATTGTACTCTGAGTCCAACAAGGACATACTATTATAACTCTGCAACAAAGCCCCAAGGTTAATTTCTGCCTTTTATGATCACACGCAAATGTTCACTCAGGTTTTGAATATAATTGAATGTAGTAGAAAATGAAGTTCACTACTCAGGAGGTAAATAATAATAACAACGGCTCAGGGGAAAAAAATTGTTCATCAAATTACCAATTAAAAAAAATATATATTTATGAATACACAGACTCGTGGGACAACTTTATACTTGGATATCCTCTCCTACAGAATGAAAGAATAATGAACAACAGCTTTGGGAAACGTAAAAAAACAACTAAGAAATGTAGATACTCATTAATACAAATGATAAGTATATTAATCTAGATATAAAAAGTGTATTTTGTAAATAAAGCAACTCAAATCTTGTTTCTTTTCTTTACTCTCCTATTGCGTAGTATTGGCAAGAACGATTAGACTCAAAATAAATGTTGTTGTTTTTTTTCAGAGAAAGAGATAATGGTTTGTAAAAAGTCTTCTCATTCCTTCCTCTATGGGTATTTTTTTTTTCTTTAAAATATATATATGTATTAAAGACAGAACAAAAGCTCTTAAACTATAAATCAGATGGAAGAAAATCGTAAATCAGTGGAGAAGAGATAAAAATATTTTCACTCTTCAACCCTATTTTAATGTACATCACATATGAACCAACAAATAACAAATCTAAAATCCATTCGTTCGCCTTCAGAAGGAAAGAAATAGGGCCTTTGATTCCCCATCGCATTCATTTTAACTTAAAGTTGGTTCTTTTAAACGTTAGCAATTTTCTCTGTCCTCATCCCATCCCTCTACAAACCGGTTTTAATACAAAAACACACTAATGGAGAGTACGTTCAATGTGATTCCTTACGACAACATACCCCCTATAACTTCATTGAATTAGGAAGAAAAACGATTTGCACTTTTGTGTATTTTGTGCAATTTGAATAGTAAAATAGATAACGCGTTTTTGGCTAAAAGTGGTCGTGCGCACTACTCAATTTGTCAAAAAAAAAAAATAATAATAATAAAAAGAATTAAAAAACGTGTTTAGTAGGACGTTGAGGACCAACTCACGATGATTTCCCAGAAGACTTGTCACTCAGAAACGGTCAAAATCGCCCAAAGTCCTGCTTTGCCGAGGAAAATAATATTTTTTTTTAAATGGGAGAATCTCGCCCAATCATGAATGCGATCACTGACAACATCGACGTAGCATCCCGTTCAACTATCCATCTTACCATCAATAAAGACGTATGTACCACACCTATGCACATTGCAAGGGAAAGCTTCTAATCCCGTCCAATAAGGTGAAAAGTGTGACCCAAACCAAGGTTTTAATCAGCTAAAACAGAAGGCTCCCGTCAAAGATCTTGTCTGGTTCTTCTCAGACGATCTAAAATTCTATAAAACCAGAAACATAACTCAAAGAACAGTAGATGGTTGGCAGTGAACCGTTTCTAGGGACCTTGTGAACATGTTGTCCGAGTTAACAGTTATTTTATTGATAGAATGTCAAATTTATGTTGTAATGTTCATTTTTGTGAAACTTTAAATAAAGTAAAGCCATCGTTTTACTTCTTTTTTTTCTCGGCTTGCAAACGTTTAGATGAACCATCCTTTATATAGTTAGTAACGATGCGACTATTGATGATTAAGATAAAAATTATTTCGTTAGAAAAGAAAACAAATGTCACCTAAAATATGCAACAATCAGTAAAACAATACAATCATAGAACGGAACAGTCAATATTTATTTGATGTTACCTCTACAGGGGCCATGTAGCAATTCAGTCCTTAAAAAAAGTTATGTCTTGACCGGCCACAAAGAAGAAAATTAGGTCTAGATCGATCCCTCAAAACAAAAATCGGACTCAATAAAAAATCAATTTAGTTCAATAGATGAACTGCCGATGACGTCATTTAGAGGGTGAGGGAAGCAATTTTTGCGGTCAGCAATAACAATACATTATTTATGGACTAATTTGTAAAAAAAATATTTTTTCAAATTGTTGGCAAATCGCAGAGATTCCATCTTAAACGATATGGCCACTACTTGAACCAATGACTCATGCTGTGGAAGGAAGTTTTGTGAGATTTACTAAGGTCAAGCTACTTTTTTGAGTGGGGATTTTGTTTCACCCATTCATATCCTCATTTTCAACAATGTGAATGAAGAGCATCTCCGATGTAATCGAACTATTAAATATTTATTTGTTTTTGCCCCAGTAAACTCATTGTATCCAATAATGAGTAAGCGATTCCAACATTTCTGTATCTCTACAGATTACCATATCCTATATAGTCAAAGAACTTTCAGGATTTAATGGCCACAGCGCTCATCCACTGTTTTGTTAATTAGAGTTTGGATTGATTGGTGAGTTAGACTCTGATTTTGATGAAGAAAAACTTACCAAATTGATTCAATTGGGATGAGAACATATTGTACGAAACATGAGTGAGATGACAAATTTGGATGAAAATGGAATTTACTTGTAGCTGACAAAAAAATCGAAGAAAATTAACGGATACGGTCATGTGAAGCAAAGCAGACTATATAATCAAACTGGAATAGCAATTATGGAGAAAGATTGGATACTCGAATGTTTGGGAAAATATTCACACATTGATTACCTCTTAAATACTGTTGAGTCTCGTTATTCGCGCAAAAATGACTATTCCTGTCTGTTAATGGACAATATTGATGAGTATAAACCCTTGTATACTTTTTTTTTTTTGTCTAGAGGGTATGTTTGTTATAATTATTGTTAATTATCTTAGGTTAAAAAAAATGTCCTCAGGGTAGTTGGCCCAGACTTTGAAGATTGTTGGCTTCAAGTAATCCATATCTCGGTGTGGGGTTGCATTTGTAATTTTCTTAATGGCGCCCAAACCAAAAGTAGTCAAAGGGGTTCAATTGGGGCGATGACAATGTCCTTTGGCAAAAAATCAGCAAAGTTTTGGGCGCAGAAATCTACTTCCTCGAGCTATGTACATCCCTTTGCCAACGTTCTTAGTATGTTGGATATTGCGGATAGTCCTCACATTGACTCCGACCATAGCAGAATGGTCTTTTTTTTAATGTTCCTTTAATTGGTTCGATGTAAAGGACACTAGGCATAGAGTGGACACTCAAGGGAAGGAAGGTAGGGTTAGTAGTTCTTAATTCTGATTGGCTTAAAATTAGAAGCTTTACATGATCCTCCAGCTAGCCACGCAGCCAGTGGGAGGGGGAGTGAAAAACGAAGAATAAAGCGACAACATTAGGAACATAGTCTTCCTTGTATTTAGATTGAATTGTTTATTGAATACTTGACCACTTTTTCCCCAGAGTCCTTTAGTTCGATGGAGTTGCACTGATTCAATTTAAGTAAACATTATAGTAGTGCATTTACTCCATCTAACCTAGGAATCCTTTTGTAAGATTCATATACATAAAGTATATTTCTTTCTCTAGGAATGACCTGGGCCCGAACCTGCGTACATTGAGCTCAGGAGAATAACCCGAGCGCGTTGTCCATGAGCTACGTTGATTCCATTAGGTCTTTATATGTACGTCAAGCAAGTCAGATACACGACGCCTTGTCCCCTCAAGTTTACTCATTTGGTGGAGGATTCAAAACAAGGGCAATCACATGCTCCCACACCCTGTTTATTTTTGAAAATTGTGAATATTGGTGCATCACGTCATATTAAATTAAATCTGTTGCATAATTAATCCTATTTAGAGGAGAAAATTAGTGGATAGATTGGGACAGCCAAAAATTGGTCCACGATTTGAAAATTATTAAATGTCGTTCTACGGTCTGAAATCGCGGCCCAGACCGAAATATCCGTACTAATTAGTCTGTAGAAAATCACTAAAATACAGAAGTGGGGAAAAATTCAGTCTTGGACCGAGTTTCAACAAAGGAAGTTACCCAACTCAATGTTTGACATCAATGGCATTGTCACAGATTAAGAAGTATTTTCTGGGGCAAGGTTACCCAAGTTTTTTCATTAAGAGCCAAAATATAAATTTAAGAACTACATTAAACGTACATATATATATATATAACCTTAGACACAATGGTATATAATTGAAGTAAGACTTTTTAAAAGTTAAATATAAAGTAAACAAAGTTTTTAATAACAAATATGTTAACAAACAAAAAACGAAAGAGTACATACTCAAAAAAGTTTTCCATATTTATATTCTTCATCAAAGTTTATTGAAGTAGATGAAAATATATATAACTTAGAAATAACTAACTTAGGTAAGTTATGAATTTGTTGTCATTGAGTCAAATGTGGTCCTCATAAAGACTTCAAATGGCGTTATATATGATGATTATCTCCGCCAACGAAGTTAAACAGAGGATATGTTTTTACAATAAGAATATAATAGGAACTTGCTTGGGTATTTTATTAATAAACTTGCTTAATTTCAGACTTATCTGTTCGACCATTTTGGATTCCATGTGCCATAAAAACAAAAACTGATTTATCAATATATACACAAATTAAATGCGAATGTTTGTGAGTGTGTATGTTTCTCTAGGAACTACGCCCAAAACCAATGAATAGATTTTACTGAAATTTTTCAGCTAGGTTTTTATGGCACAAGAGATAATTCTGGTAACTATTATTTTGGCCCTGAAGGTCATGGAGGCCTTTAAATAGCATTTTTCTATTAAAAAAATAAAATCGACTAACAATCGACTATTTCATATAAACAAAAAATAAAGAACGTAAAATTTTAAGAATGATTCTCGCTGCATCTTTGTACACTTTAAAAAAAAAAGAAGGAGAATATAAGATTTAGAGAAGAAGAAAAAAAGAGAAAGAATAAGACAAAGGATTTTTGACAATAGTATGAAAAAGGAGGGAACGATAGTTATACTGTGAATATTTTTTCACTATTGAAATTACCTGATTAAATATCAAATAAATACCCAAATAAGATTAAATTTTACAAGTATATTGTCAGGCATAGATTACGTAAAATAATTTATGGGGAATAAAACGTTCTTATTGTCCTAGCCATACAAAAAAAAAACAATGGAAAAATAGCAAAAAGTGGACTATGAAAAATAATTTCTTCCATTTTACGGGTTTTAGTACTATTTTTTATTCTTATTCTCAAGAATTACCATAAGCAAGTTCACCCCCCTGTATATCATGAAAGTTTAGGTTGTACTTACTCTCAGTCAGATCCCCAGAGGCGGTGGAAGACTCAATCCCTTGGATATTTGCAACTGTATTAGAGGAGGTATCTTCTTTCTTCCTTTCAGAACAGCTTTCCTTGGTCTCAGATGACTTTGTAGAAGAAGCAAGACTCGTCATATTTTTGCTTCACCAATTAGCAATGAGATTTAGTAAAAGAATACGGCGGGTTGTTTTATAAAAGTCTTGGGATAGAAAAGGAACAACTTTGTTAGCATGTCTGAAAAAAAAGAAGAGAATACATAAAAAAATTAAAATAAGGAAGTGATTATTTTTTGTTTGCATGTTCGTTTACATGACGACTGCTTTAGGAGATAGATCTGAAAGAATTCCATGATCTTGTATAAAAAATAATTGTATATATATATAAGTGTTAAAACTCGTTTTTTTCGGTTCGGTCTATGTATATTTTATCCTGACCAATTTGGACAATTTGATTCAGAGCAAAATATAAATGCAAAGAACACATAATTTCATTAGATTTTCAGAAAAAAAAATCAAACTTTTCTTATTTTATTCTCTCTTTTTTCTCTATAGGGTAGCTTTAGAAAAATACTATAAATATATGTTTTTTATAGGTTAGAATAATGTATGTATATCTTGAATAATTCATGTAGAATAATGGTAATAGGTAACTTCGTATAAAAACAATTTTGTTTAAAACCATTTCGTATAAATTCATTAGGAAACGAGGCAGACTTTATGAATTTTCATTTTGCACTTTGCTTGACGCACATATAGCCCAAAAACATGCAATATATAGCATGGGAAGAACGTTGGCAAAGGGACATCAAGAGCTACAGGAATCTCAACGGGCAAACCTTTTAAGATTTATGGCCCAAGGACATGTGGCCTCCGTCATCCCCCGACTTGAACACCCTTGATTATTTTAATTAGGTCGTCATTGATGGTATCACAAATGTAACCCAGCACCGAAATGTGTACTACCTGAAGTCCACCATCTCCAAAATCAGGTCAAATTACCTCAAGGACAAAATCGTCAAACTCTCTACCAGCTTTAAGGCCCGTATTGAGGCTGTCTTTGTTTGTAATGGAGGCTGTATTAAATAACAAGCAGCCTCCTCTGGGATTTGCCAAAAATTTTGTTAAATATAACAATTTTCAAATACGTTGGTAAAATTTTGAGCTTTTTCGCACTGTGTAAATGACATCATTAAACATGTACTGTTAGAAGCTTCTGAAGGATTATATCTCTATATACATATATATATATTTTTTTTTTTTTGGGGGGAAGGTGGTGGATAATAATGGCGTGTCGCTCACGACTTTTATATATAAAAAAACAGAAAAAGTGTGGAAAACGCTGAACTGTAATTATATTTTGCACTAAGATTACAAGGAATCTAACTCGAAATGTAAGATTTTCTACTTGCAAACTGGGGATGGCACTATATATAGGGGGAATTACATTTTATTTTCATACTATACTCTTGTAGGTATGAAAAATAAAAAAAATAGTTGAACATCGATCTCTGTTTATGAATATAATACGGTAGACAACTATAACTATTAGTGGCCTTGTAGTTGTAAGTTTGAAAAACTGCATCTAATCATTTCTGAATATTTTACAATTTTCTTTGGATGGAGGATATTCACCATTATCTTAATATAAGGTATAGTTTTATAATAAAACAACAGTCATTATATCGAAGAAATCAATAATATATTAAAAATAAGTGGATATTATTTGTTCTTAACATCAACGCTCATGTAAAAAAAAACAACTTATAACTACACCTCTATTTATGTTGATATACAGTTTAACTTGCTAATGAACTGAAGATGATGCATTGAATAAGCCTCTGTAGCCTTGTGATTTTTACTTTTCTCTCCAGAAAGAGATACATATTTTAGTAAATATTTGAATAATACTCGTGAAATCAAATTTTCAAAATATTCCCCACTTTCATATTACTTGGAACAGTTTGGAATACATACGAATAATAGGAAAGATTTTGAAATTTCTACTCACCTGACAACAATCACAATAACAAAATAGCATTTGCATGTCCAAAATGAAACCGAATTCATCAATAAGATAAAAAAATAAATAACGGAGAACTCATTAATAGTGAATGTAAATTTCGAAGAATATCATTGATACTTAATTATTTTTTCCATCAAAACTAAAACAATCGCATTATTATTTTGTTACATTTTAATTATTGTTTTCAGTAAAACAACCTATAATTATATAGTATGGAAAACATTTAATAATTTATTTATTTCAGTTGAGACCCTAGATCTTTGCTAGAATAATATTCCAATATGGCGAAAAGCAATTCAGCTGTTTGGAGAAGAATTCCCGACTCCATCAGTTTGGGAATTTCAATGACATTCAGATATTTCAAAATAAGTCTACAGAAGTTAAGAGGTTTGTTATATATTTTGTAAAACACATAATCAATTAAAAGCTCCGAATAACTATTTATATGTAATAGCAGAATAGAATATGCTTTGTAGACCAATGCCAAGTGACTCAGTAGTAATGAAGCAATCAGACGTGAGCTTGAAGTGTCCAGCTTACATAATTATCAGTATAGACCGTATATTACGTAGTCCAACTTATAAATGGAATGGATATAAATGTGATAGAGAGGAGTGATTTCTGCGTTATATACATCCAGGAAACTGAAGGACTCTTACTAAAGTAATCGTTTTGTTTTTTTTGTTGTTTTTTTAGAGTAGGAGACGAAACAGAGTTGACTTTCAATAATTTCAAAGAAGGAGCTGTGGATGGAGGATCAGAACTCTCTCTGCTACTCACTAGGTATCTCAGTCGATTATTCTGTCGTTTTATGGAACTCCTTAGTTCATATATGTATGTAGAAGTATACAATGATTCTGTGGAAGATCTGAAGGAATTTATGTATAGGAACAATTATTAAAGAGATCAGAAGTCAGAAGACACCTTGATATGAAGACGCACCTGCACAATCTTTCCATTAAAGTAGATGAGATCCACCGAGTGAAACACGGGTTCATTGGATCTCTACTTACAAGTCAAGATCCCTTGACTAGACCATGACATTGAAGAGAGTTATATCATCCACCAGCATCCAATATTAATATAACAACTCACGTTGTTCTATTAATAATATTGTGGATACGACGTCATTCAGCTCAGCCAATCAAAAGTCGCATCTCTACTACTATAAGTTATAATGAATGGAAAACCCGAAAAAAAGGGTTTTGCTCACAGCAAAAATTTATATCCATACTCAAAAAAGAAGCTTCTCGAAATGAATGCACACGTCGTATTTACATAGATAATAATATATGATTGAACATGAATTCAATAAATGTGTTATTTACACATTTATTATAGTAATCCCTCAGATCTGAGAATATTTAAGTATGTATGTAAACAGTAAAAACGACCTTTTTCATTAGATATCTCACACTCGAATGAATAAATAAATAAAAAATCCTTTTGAAGTACTCATTTTCTTGATTGACTTGAAAGCAAAGGCCTTTCTCATCCCCATTAATGTTAATTATAATTATATGAAGTGAGTCAACATAAAAACAATCAAAACAAGATAAAAATCCAAATTTATTCTTTTTACTTCATATTTACATTTAGTTAAATATTTCATAGACACATTTGAGTCAATAATAGGCTTATTATTCCAATTTGCGGGTTACTTTCAAATGCCAAATAATTTAGGCTATAGTTCAGAAACTTGATTTTATTTAAGGGACTTATATTGATCAAAAAAAAATTGACTTCATGTAATGCGGATAATTTCTTGAAGATATTTGATGCGTCAACATAAAAACAATTTTAAATAAATATCAAGAAATCAAGTTATATTTTTACTTCATATATATATATATATATACATCCCACTATTTCATGGAGATATTTTACTCAATTATAGGTTTTGTAATCAAACTTGTGGGATGAGTTAAGAACCCAATAATTTTAGCTATACTACAGTGTGTGCAAGCTATAAGTCCAGGGAAAAGTTTTTTTTTCAAATACAATTGTCTCTAAAAATCAGTTATCAGAATTAAAAAATAATACCAGATTATGAAACCTTCATGGATTCTGATTTATTTCATACAATAGAATCACCTCCAGCCTCTATTCGAGGCCGAAACTGCAAGTAGTCCTTCACCATTTGGTCCCTTCGCAAATCCTGGAATTATTTTTTGATCCAACTGATCAGTTCGTCTTTAATGTTGGAAGGGGTTGGTTGGTTTGTTATTCATTCGTGTAACACACAAAAATATCCAAAGGATTCAGATCCGGCAAGGTTGGAGGCCAAAAATCCGGCGAGATGAAGTAGTCAAAATAGTCTTGGAGCCATTTTGATACTTTTTTCAATGTGCCGCAGGGAGCAGAGTCCTACTATTACATGTAAGGCCTCCCATCCGCTACCATGACGATCTAGGGCTTCATCTTGATCAATAACACGTCCAAGTAGGAATCAGTGTTGACCCTGAGGCCTTGAGGGAGCACATAAGGAAGTATGACGTGGCTTTCAGAACTAATTACACCAAACACAATGACGTGGGGTGGAAACTTCGTCTGCATGATGACGGGATCATCCTATTCACTTCTAAACGAACGTCTCATAGAGTCCCAGAGTTCGAGCAATTGTTATGTTGTCGCTACAGGGTCGGGTTCCAAGGAGGCCTCCCTGCCTTTTCCATTTTAATTTGAATAATGCTAACTGAATTCGGACATGGTGGACATCAAAGATAAGTTTATAAAATATATACTAGCGCAAATATGGTAACTTAAAGATAGCCAATGAAAAAAGAAATTATCTATATTTTGTTTGTTTATGCTTAAATTCTAAAGTAAAACGATCTACCATAAATATATAATAGGTAAATTTATATTCTAAAACCTCCTTTTATACAACAATTTTTCGTTGTTTTCTGTCCATTTGATGTAAATATAATCAAATCTACAACGAAACATATTTTTTTAAACTTTGATTTTTCTAAATACTGAACAATTTTTCCAAATGTTTGACCATGTGATTTATTTATTGTCATTGTCATTGCTAACTTGCCATATTCCTTTTTCAACTATAATGAAGATACATACCTCGTCAAACTCACAAATCCTCTTCTTCCTTCATTAGCAAATTCATTTTTCTTAATTCACATTCAATATACGTTCTACCTTTTTCCGTTTGTACAATAAGTCGTTTTTTTTGTATTTTTTAAGGTGCATTTTTGAATCGACAACCCATACCTTAAAAAACAACTTTGAGATACGGGTAATCGATTTTGTTTTAATAAGAACAAAAATGAGTTTATTAGAGAAAAAATAGAAACATAGCCCTAAGTACTTGTATATCTAAAGTCTGTATTTGTCTACTCTTTTGAAGTTTTTATGATTGTTTTTCCAAGCGGGACGAACGAATATCAGACAGCTATATAAATTATTTGAACACTACTTAGGATACAGGAACATTATTTGTGAGCTTGGCCGCCATTGTTGGCAATTACTCCTTCCAAGTGAGGGGCATAAGGTCACACACACATGTGACATATAGCTGCAGCTCATCTTCCTCCACTCCTTATTTACGAAGGAATTGAGATCGGTAATGTTCCTTTTGGCGAAATCGCCAGCCTTTGGACTCCATTAGCCATAAGATGCTAAAGTCCAGATGGTTGAGGTCTGGGATCTGGATTGGCAAGAAGTTGCAAACAAAATTGAAATCAGAATTGTTGATTGCTTTTGAGTCAAAAATGGCCTTTCCTCAAAGACTTGACCACCTTTGAAATGATAGACCAATCTAATGACTTCTTTCTTCTGAATTCAAAGATGGGCATGGTCGGGTTGGCCACAAAATAGTTTTTGGTAGTTTTGGGGGTAAGCTTTACTAGCCTACCGCTTCGAGGACGACCCTTGAGGTCGAACATATCTTGCAGGTGTTTGCTAACGCAGTAGATGGTGTGGCGGTCAACCCAATCTGCTTGAGGATGCCCAATGTGTATTGGGTCTCGTGGATCAAAGTTGCAATCTCCATTTTTTTTTGTTTCCATCGTTGTCTATAAGTGAGATATATTATTTTGCAATATCTCGTTTGAAAAATATGGACCACAGCTTTCCCTTTCCTTTGTGTGCTAAACTTTATGATTAAAAATTTCTACAACTCTTAAAAATACAGATTAAGAGGTGGTGCAAGACTTATTCACTACCTGGTATAGCATTAAAAAACGTTATTTGCAAAAAAAAAAAAAAATCATGTTCCTCATTTTAGTTTTACAATGGTACTGGGCCTTTAATAATAACCATGTTTTTTATAAATTGAACATTTTCAGACGTCATGTACCATTCCAGAGGCGTCTGCAGGATTATATATATATATAGAAAAATGTTTATTTTTATTTTTTAGGGGATGGTTTGGTTTTTGGAAATTTTTTGAGAAATTTTATTTTCAAAATCCATTACCATTCTCAAAAAATTAAAGTTTTTGAAAAAAAATATCAAAAATCAAAAATTCTTTACAAAAATTAAAAAAAAATTTCAAATATTAAATTTTTTAAAAAAATATCAAAAATCAAAAATTCTTTACAAAAATTTAAAAAAATAAATTTCAAATATTAAATTTTTTGAAAAAAAAATTCAAAAATCCACAGCCGTCAACAAAAAATAATTTTTTAAAAAAAGTTTCAAAAATTAAATTTTTTGAATTTTTTTTGATAAATTTATAGCTATACACAGAAAGTTATATTTTTGATTTTTTTTTTGAAAAATTAAATTTAATTTAAAATATTACATTTAAAAAAAAATCATTATTAATTTTTTTTGTAAAAAGCAAAAATTCCTTATTCGGGGTGTGCAGGGTACCTTTTTACAACAATTGTTTTACACCTTCAAAGTATTTTTTTCATAGGACTTCAATAGATCAAAAACAATTATAATAACCTTGAGCCGGTCTTGAACTTTCGGATGAAATCCCAAAACTAATAATAAGTCAGTCGTATATTTTGATCACGTACTATGTAAAAAGTTTGATGGTGTCAAGATGGTAAAATCATAGCATAGAACAAAATTTATACTTTCGTGAAGAAACTTTCTTTGTGTCATGGAGAATGTACACACATAGAAAATTCTTTACTCAGAGAGAAAAAAGCCAATAGTTTTTTTGTTTTTGTTTTTTACTTTGATAAAGTTTTATTTCTTGTTAACTGCCTCAACAAAAACACACAAACGATGTATATAGATACATCGAGAGTACAAAGTTGTAACATGTACATTAAGTAAAGTGTACTAGTTAACACATAGTTACTAAATATGTAGATGTTCTCTCCTCAGGAACGACTGAATAATAATAACACCTTAAGAAAAGAAAAGCCTTGTTTAGATTACAAACTACAAAAAAAAGTGCACTCTAAAACATGCTTAGTATTTACAACCATATATACTCCTTTTCTTTTCTTATTTAATACTAGCAGTAGTTTGCGGAATTGCTTAGAGCTATTGGACGTAGACGAACAGAAAAGCTTTGCTCGAATGATCCGCATCTTTGTGGATGAATTGGACATTTACAAACGTCATGTACCATTTCGGGGGCGTCCGCAGGATTATATAAATATATATTTTTTTTTTTTTTTTTGGGGGGGAACTTGGTTTTTGTTAAAGTTTGTGGGGAAAAAATCTAAAAAAATAAACAACACATGGACAGCAATTAAAAAATCTATAGTTATTCTCAAAAGTTTAATATTTTGAAAAAAATATTAAAAATCAACAACTCTTCCCAAAAAATTTCAAATATTAAATTTTTTCGGGAAAATATTTTCTCCTTAAATATGAAAGAATAATGATAATAACTAGTTGAGAGAATAAAAAAAATTGCTCAGGTTAAAATAACTAAAAAGCTTTCTCGCTAAAAAAAACTGCAACTCCTTTTCTTTCCTATTTCAATTTGACACAACGCGTGTTGCTATGTCCATTAGGGCGGGCCGAAAACCAAAAAGTTAGAAATTGAATAAGCTATGCTATGCATAAAAATAAGCAAACATTCCAAATTTCAGATGGGTGGAAAAACGTTTTTCAGCTGCCAAAGCTAGATTGAAATAACAATATCTAATATAATTTTATTATACGTAATGACAAATTTATTATTCCAAATTCTAGAAAAGCTCGTTGTCAGTTGTGTAATGGAATTATTAGCTCAAATAGCTAATAATTCAAACTCTGAGAGCTATTGTTATTCTTCATATTGGCAAAAAATGAATAATGGCTGTAGCCAGGACATGTTTGAGGGAGACTTTAAATAAAGATGAAATGCTAGGCTCCTACCGGGTTCGGAAGTAAAACGTGGACTGTTAATAAATGCTAATTATGTAATTAAAATAGAGAGGTTTTGTGATTTTTCCCTGCATACTCCAAATCTACTGTCCTTTCTGCATAAGTAAACATTTCTCAAATCTTTCATCATTCATCAAGAAGCAAAAACGCAGAGGGTCTCAGACCTTCTGTATGCCAAAATTGAGGTGGCAGAGATTATGGACATTGTGAAGTACTCCAGGAGCCTCATTTTCAAGGTGGCAACAACTTGGCACAACTTGAAAAGGGATTCTGAGTTTCTGGGGGACCTGAAGAAGAAGATCAAGGAGGACCCCACAAAATCCATGAATCCCCCCTCTAATGAGTTTAACATGGACGAGGGGACAATCAGGAGGGATGTGAAGGAGCACTTGGGGTCCTCTTACACAAGGATCCCACGCCACCATCGGAAGACACTCTGAAGGAAAGGAGACTGCAGAGGTGCAAGAAAGTTCGTGCGTGGATCAAAGCAAATGGATCCACAATAAAAAAATTCTCTGACGAGAAGATTTTCACCGTGGACCAGGTCTACAACCGTTGAAACGACCGTTGGCTGTTATTTTATAAGAATTTACTTACGAATAAAATTATCAATAACCCATAAAAATATTAATAATGTATTTGTATTAAATAATTTTGATAAGATAAAATAAATTATTTTAGCAAAATAAAATAATAGCAAATTTTAGTCGAAAAAAATATTTTTCAGACCATAAATTTTGCATACTGTTCTTCGATGGTACGTATCAACTTTTTTTCAATTACCAAAACAGTGGTTTTAGCTCCTCAAAAAGGCCTGCTCTAATGAACATTGTTATTTCTTAGATCAAGTAGTAACAATCAAAAATTAGTCATGAAAAAACACCCAGACAGACAAACAAACTTTGCTTCATTAATTATAGAATCCTCTGTTTTTTTGAAAATTCTATAGTATCAACGAAGAAGGAGTACTATCGTTTATAGTGATCTCGGAAAGCATAATTATCGTTTTTCAAAGTTACCATATTTTTTTACTAGTGGTAGTAGCCGGCATTGTCTAGATCTATTAGGCGTCGACGAACATAAACACTTGGATTTAATGATATAGATTTGCTTTAATCATTATTTTACATTTATTAATTATGATAGACATTATTCTAACCTATAAAAATTTAATAGCTAACTTTTTTCTCTTTTTTTTATCCCATAAGATAACTTTAGAAAAAAAATTATTAATACTTTTTATAGGTTAGAAAAATGTCTATCAAATTTATTTGATGCAAAAGACTTAATTAATTATCTAAAAATGTTTTCTTAGTAATTATATTCACTAAGTCAATAGTTTTTGTCTTTTTCCTTAATTTTATCGAGATGTGACCCCTAAAGATGACTTCGTAGGCTAAAAAAATACATAGGTAATTTTCATAAGATATCACAACTTTAGACACTACCAATGTCCAAAAATTGAAAAACGAATCATTCTACTCTATATGCCTCGAGACAACCTAATATGATTATTTACAAATTTAAAATACAGTCAAACGACTCAAAATATGTAAATCCACAATATAACTAAATGTAATAATCCATCAATATATAAATGTATGTATACTAATGAAGGCTTTCATTAATCATATTAATATCCCTTTTGAAGAAGTAAAAGTGCTCGGAAGAAAGAACGAAAAGAAACTGCTCCTAACAACAAAAAATGATTTATAAATATGAGTACATATTAGAGAAGATGTTTTGTTGATACTTTTTATACTTATATTAGGATAGAGAATCCCCAAAACTACATCTGATGGGTAGGTATGTGAAAAAGGTATAAATGCTTGTGAGTGTAAAGCACAGCAAGTTTGAAAGACGGCATAAAGGTACATCAAATATGCCCCGAATGTGGGAACGACTTTTTGTTCCTGCAATTGGAACAGGG
Source organism: Lepeophtheirus salmonis (assembly GCF_016086655.4). Lineage (NCBI taxonomy): Eukaryota > Metazoa > Arthropoda > Copepoda > Siphonostomatoida > Caligidae > Lepeophtheirus > Lepeophtheirus salmonis. The sequence continues at coordinate 28,052,888 of NC_052138.2, read as the reverse complement.
TTTTATGATTTCTAAAGCTGTTATTTTTGTTTAATTATTGGGAAGAGAACTAGCGAGTACTTTAGCTCGTTACTAAACCTAATCTAAAGTAACATTCATTTTTTTTAAATGTTTATATAAAGTACTTCCTTTTTTATTTCATTTTAAATATGAGAGTTGCACTAAACACTTCCCAGATTTGTTTATTGATTTTAAACAAAGAAGTACTAAAGTTGAGTGATGTCATCAAGGACTGAACGTTTTTAGATTTTAGAACTGATATGCAGGACTGAACGAAACCGGAATTACAGTCTTCCATATTAAATAGGGACTGACAACACAAAGTGTGAGTGTGCTCTTTAAAAACGAAGAATAAGACTGGGGATTTCTTGGGGAGTTATCTGGGGAATTCCACGTATATTGTACATACTTTTGAAAATAAGACAGAATTTACTATTATGTCGATTATGACCTTTTCCATCTATAGGCCTGAATAAAGGTAATTCCATTGAGATTCTACTCTAATTTTTTGCAAACATATAGAACATAAGTAGGTTAATCTTCTTACAAAAAATTGTGGAAATCGATTTTGAAGCATGGCTTGGGCGCCATTTTGTATATTTTTCATCAATGTATAATTAATATTTTTTTACACATATACATACTATTTTTTTATAAAGTATAAATTGAAGCTCGTACTCTTAAAAATATTTTAATCCAAAAAAAAAAAAAATTAGCTTATTCTAAATGGAGTTATGGCATACTCAAGTACGAAGGTCTTTTGAGGGGCCAAACTTTGAGGGACTCCAAAACGGACCCTCGTGCCTCCACAAGTATAAAATTTTACAGATATTGTTTCTTTGGTGTGATCCTGACCTAAATTTATCAAAATCCGCGTTGGTAATGGCAGAAGGGTATGTTCATATTCTATATTATCAAAATTTGTCTGTTCAACGCCGCCTAATAGTAACACCTCGTTAGTATATATATATATTTATATTGATAGCCTGTAAGATATAAATGCCTTATGTATTAATTATTCTTCCCTAGATTGAAAATTCAAACGTTATCAGATGGAAAGGAACACTATCTTGCCAGTTCTTGATATTATATCGTCTCTCAAAGTTAACAGTATATCTATACTTTTTATATATAAATTTTCTAACAAGGATTACGAGAGTTTTCTCATCTCTATAAACACATACTATATATGATAATCCAGGTGTGAGAGACGAATGCACCTTTCACAAGTAGCTAAAAGAGGGGATCAAGGAAGGGGATTCTCTCTCTTCTTTTTCTCCTCTTGCACCTTCTTGGTCCCTCCCTCTAGCCTCGTCCTTCTCCTCAATTGAATGATGCAATTAACCTTAACAATGCGCTAAGCATTGGGGACTGTCGTACATTTATCATCAGTTACATTGCAACATATTGAAAATAAAAGTACTTCACTCCTAAATTATATTACACAAATACCTTTGGAATCCAATACTGTATAAGAAGTAAGAAGCGGTCCACGACAAACAGGGTTAAGAACAATTAAGAATAACACACTGTGTAATACGTAAAAGGGGCAATATATATTTCTCTTCACGTCTCTGTCTCCTTTTGGTTCAAGTTGAAGCAGTTCTCTCTATTTTCTTATTGTATAATAATGATGCGATGATCTTCCTCCCTCTGGTTCATAGAATCAACTGTTGCCCAAAAAAACTAACTATTATATATTTGTTTAAACGAAAAGAAGAATTAAGTTGGTCTTTTCCTTTACTCTTACTTTTCTCTCAGTTTTTCAAATAGTAAGGAATCAAAAGAATTTATACAATGTACAACATAATAAGTAGTGGGGGCGCCCCACTCTTTCTTTCTGGTATAAGTAAGGAGTTTTGAGCACGACGACGGCGATCCCCATCTCCTCCCTTTTACTATTCAAATAATTTATTAGGAGGTATAAGGGATTTGATTCTTGTTATATATAAAGCTGTGATACATGGTCGTTCCCTTGTGATTTGGTTTCATTCAATGAAAAGCCATTTCAGCGTAAAAATCAAGTCAATACATTAATATTTAGGGGTTGTGCAATACCCACAAATTACGAACCGAAAGGCAGCGCATGTTTTACTCCTTTTTGGTCATAATATCGAGGCTCTTAGCATTAGCCCAAGTTCCATAAAAAGGAAACGAATTACTAACCTTACTCTTAGAGCAGCTGAATTGAAGGAAAACTTTTCTTCAAACGTTCCTTTACCATTATATTGGGATGCTAAACTAATGCCTGACTTTGTTGGGCGAGAAAAGATCGAATGTTAAGCAGTTTTAGTTTCCGGTGTAGAGAAGATTATTTCATTGTCCAAGATAAATAGGGGAGATGCAAGCTCAATTGCTTCGAAGATCGTATCAGTTTTCGTAGAACGGAATAGAATTTACACAGTCCAAGTCTGCTCTCCCATTATGTGGAGAGAAAGGAGCGGTTCAATGCAGATGATTACATTAAACTTATGTAAGCCAAAGTGTTACCTTGGATCAGTTAAAAGTTTAAATTGGTTTTCAATCAAGACGCAGGCCTTCCTGAGACACCTTTCAAGAATTTAGGGACCTCAACATTTATAATCCTTGAGTATCTCCACTCACACCAGTAATTTGAATAATAAGCCTATAATTGCCTGATACATGTCCATGTAAAGTATTAGACTTATGTATATATGAAGTGGAAAAAATGAAATGGGATTTTTTTTTTTCATTTTTCATGACTTCATCCTTGTATGTACATTTTTTTGTTACAGTAATATGGTAGACAATTCCCCCACAAATCCATAGTGTGACTTTCTTTTTACTAAAAGTGTCATGAAAGTCAAATATGTGCAATGTCGAATAAAATTACTACCTATAATACTCGCCACTGCTCTGATTTATTCGGCGTCGACAATCGTCAGTATCACCCTCCTTTTTTCATAGCACACTAACACGTAGTTAATCAATACTTAAATGTTTTCTCCATGAGAATAAAAGAGAAACAGCTGGAGAAAATAAAATAAAAACCGCTTAGGATTTACAGCCCCAAATTTTTGTATCCCCCTTTCATTTTCCTCTTTAATATAAGAAGCTGAGCTTTAGCTACACACGCTCTTTACTAAACCTCATCTTAAGCCACATTCATTATTATATATGTTCTCCCTTTTCTTATTTAAATGTCACTCTAAGCTATAGCTACACACGCTCGTTGTTAAACATGAGTCTTTCACAGACATTCAAACAAACTCAAACTTCCTTGTACTTACGAACCTAGTATAATTCTACTTAATGCCAACTATCCTATGTACCTATGTTTTTTTGGCTTGTATCTTGCACATTCTGGAATTCCACGGGATGCCGAAATTTAAAATTTGGTTTCTTTGAATGTAATTGAATGACAATTTGTCCGGAAAATATTAAATTATAATCGAAATGCGGGTTGTATAAAAAACAATCTTGAAGAAAAACTTTAGAAAATGAGAAAATTTTAATTTATTTTATACTTGATATATGCAGATAACCCAATATTTCATCCATTGATTTGAGTCAATTTTAGGCTTATTATTCAAATTACTGGGATGAGTGGAGATATTTAATCATTTAAGCGTCAGTTTAACATTCTAATATGATTTCATAAACTTACAATATAGTCCCTTTCAAATATTATATATAAATTTATTATTAATTTATTTTGATGATCAATTATTGCTACTTCAAGTGCAATTTGCAGTACACTGAAAGGGTTAATAAGAATGATTTGTTCATATAAATTGAGGATAACTTGCCGTAAAAGAATACAAATGTAATCCATTAGCAAAATAAAGAAAAATGATCCTAGTATGTGCTATTAGACCAAAAACCACTCGGATTATTTTTATGTAAAGACCATGATAACAAGTAAAATATATTCATCAATAATAATCATCCCTTTAAAGCTAGATATTAGAAAAAGGTACTAAGAATATTGTGTAACTAAATACAAAATAGACAAATCCCTGGGTTTTCCTTGTCTTATTTATCCTCACAAACTAAAAATAAATTGTAACCAATTCATAATAATACATCTTATTCTATCAGATAGCAAAATAAATGTATGAACATTAAAGTGAGTCGAAAAGCAGAATTTTAGAAATCGATGAGGGGCAGCATTGGGAAACTTGTCATATTATAAAAATAATCTTATCAATAAAACAAAGTTCATGTCTAATTATGAATGTATGATTGAAAAAAAAAAAAAAATATTTGATCTATGAAATAACAACGTAGTCATATTAATCAAATGTCACAGGTTTTTTGCATGTAGTATCCAGCGTGTATATAGTGCTCCCAGATGTACAATGGTGGCCTAAAAATTTTCGGACCTCAGCCTTTCAGCCATGTCAGATTCGCAGTTGTTATTTAACAGTCGTTTGAGTGAGTTGATGTGAGTGTTTCAGAAAAAAAAAACTGGACTTTTTATTTTATTTTTCAAGAGAATCTCCTTGTAACTCTAAAACACTTATCCTAACGAACACACAGACCGAGATAAGAACATGGCTGGGAGAAGTGTGCAGACTATGTTGCAAGATACAATAAAAAACTCCGAAATTTTTTATTGTGTTAGATTGAAAAAATTTCAAAACATCATCGTATATATTTAGCATATTTTTTATCGAAGAAATAACAACATAGTCATATTAATGAAGTCTCTCTGGTATTTTGTATGTAACATGAAGCGTGTATACAAAGTACACTGGATATAGTGATCCATGATGTATATCATACACTTATACAATATAAAGCTGTATAATATGCATGGAGAACAGTATAATATTGCTCTCTGATGTATATAATAATTTATATAAATTTACATTGTATTTTAAGGTATTTGGTTCGAATCATTTAAAAAAAGAAAAAAAGGGAAGTACTCTATATAAATATCAAAAAATAAATGTGATTTTAGATTAGGTATAGCAATGCGCTGAAGTACTCCCTAGCTTATCCAATCATATAAAAAAAAATTGGGATACTGTTAATGGTATATTTTTTATTATTCGTGAGTAGAGAACGTCAAGTATTGAGTGAGTCGCTACGTAGGAGTGTGCCCATGAAAAACGGAAAATAAAACCTACGATTTGTTGGGGAGTTGAGTTATCTTCTATATTATTTAAGTAAAAGTGTGTCTGTTTGTCGACACCTAATAACTCCACGCAATACCAGAATGACTACTAGTATTTAATATATGCTAATATTTTTGACATGAATTTAGGCTTTTATTGAGTTCAGTATAAACTATCTTCCCGAGTCAAGTTGAGTTGCCAGTCTTTGGATTTGAGTTTCAGTAGAAATTGAGTTTTTAGTATTTACTTTCACTTAACTCAGAGATTAAATTACTCTTGTTATTTTTCATTGCATTTGAAGAAACACCTCCTATTATACATTTGCAGAAAGGAAGAATGGGGTAAACTGAAGAACGAAAGAAACATAATGCAACAAGAAGCTAGAATGAAAAAACTGATGGAGAATAAGAAAATTATAGAAAAGCAGCTCTTCAGCTACGTTTTACGGAAGCAAGAAATAATTCTAAAAGTAACAGAAATGATGAAAGGAATGAGATTGTCGAGCAAGAAATGAAGAAAATTCAACTAAAAGAAATTCAAATTCGGCAACTACAAGAGAAAAAACTAATTAAGGGTGCAAAGAAACGTTTGGGAGAAAGCTTAGATGATAAATCAAAAGCAACACATGGGACTTCACTTCATACAAAAGAGACATTCTCAAGAAACGAAGAAAAGAGATCACGAAGCCACAGCTTTGCACAAATTGTGATGTATATCGTGTGAAATTTTTTAGTGGCTTTTTTTAATATACCCAAAATACTCACGATTTTCATCACTTAACATGACCATAGGGAAGAGTGTAGAAGAAACTAACATTCATTTTAATTATATGACTCCTGCTCACAGGGATGGATCTCCCGAGTACCTAGAAGATAAAAATAACTACAAAGTTGATGATGTCAAATCTGACGACGATAAACCATATTAATATATCACTTTGTATAAATTAAAACAGTTCATGTACTATATTGTCCGACTGGTCCACGTAATTTCATATGCAAACATTAAGTAGCTACTAAGACAAATTTCATTTGAAAAAAAAAATGTTTGTGATACAATTTGGGAGCCAGCAATTAATCAAGAGGCTGTTTGCACTGACTTTAAATATATAAACATATAGTAATATTAAATTTTTGAATCACGTTTTCACAGAAAAGTTAACTAATTTTACTTTGATAACTAATATATAATTGGAAGTGTTATGCCATGCCCCTCCATTACGAAATGTCTGACGCAGAGCTGAGCATAGGGCAAAGAGTAAAATGTAATATGTTCAATCCATCTTTCGAGTCACGACTGTGAATAGATTTCCATTGACCATTCGGTGGAAGAATGAAATATGTTGACTCATGAAGAAAGGCTTCCTGGTATTTTTACATTTAATCACAATGTTGATCCTTAAAAATCAGTGAAAAATAATTGATTCAAATTATTTCTAGATTTTCGAGAGTGGGGTTATCTCCCAATTTTGCAACATAGTAATGATAACCATGCACTTCTCACCTCATTCAATCAAACATTTTAATGAACAAAGAAACAAAAACATCAATAGATAATAATGTACAGAGTGGGCCATTAAAACCTGGACACTTTGAATTTTAAACTTCAAGAAGATATAATTTTTGAATTAACAATATAATTTCAATACAATTAATACTATAAATAACTGTGTATGTGAGCTCTCTTAATCATTAATGTAGCCGGCCGTTATGAAATTATGGCTTCCAGGCGGCGGGAGAAGGTCTTGCAACCGCTGAGGATGTATTCATCTGTCATAGCGTCCCAGTGCTGGCTGACAGTGGCTTTGTGGGCCTCGGTGTTCGGATGAAGGATACTGCAGGCCTCCCCCTGAATATGAATCCAAAATTTGTAGTTGAGGGGATTGGCATCAGTGCTGTATGGGGCTAAAAGTGAGAAACAGGGCTTCAAAAGAACTAAAAAGACTCATTCAAAAGAGCCTTGCCAAGGAAGAGATGTGTTTCTCTCACACTGTGGTTGTCAAAAGTTGCCTCTTCACCATCACAAGGCTCTTTCCATCTACTTTTTTGATAGGATTATGGACAGTCTAGTGTAAACCCCGAGATCTCTTGGATGGGCCTTCATGAACTTAAGGAGATTGGCCAGGGCTGTTTTCTTTAAGTCCTCTTGGTCCAGTTTGGCCCTTTTGACAGAGCCCTTCTTCCTTTCCAACGTTTGAGACTTGCAAATGACGTAGACAAGTGATCTTAGAGACGCTTAATTGCTTGCAAATTCTTCAATCAAGTTCAAGTGTCATTTTCTCGATTTCTATATAAGCTAGAGACCTCAGATTTGTTTTGTTTTGTAACTAATTGTTTATCCTTTAATTCATCGAAGTATACATGTACATTAAAATAGCTCAACCTTAATTTCTTAAGAATTTAGAAAGTGTTTAGATTTCAATGGCCCAGTTTGACATTTTTGATAGAGCCCATCTTCTTTTCCAACATTTTGGACTTGCTGACGGTGTAGAGGGTGGCCCTAGAAATGCCTAACTGCTTAGAGTACGCGAATGGAAATTCATCGATCATGTTCATGAATCATTTTCTCGACTTTTACGTAATCTGGAGAACTCATTTTTTTGGTGTTTTTTTCTTTGTAACCAGTTATTTTTGCTTTAATATATCGGCATATGTATTAATTTCAATCACTCAACCTTCATAAATTATTGAATTAGTAAGTGTTCAGATTTCGATAGACAACCTGGTAATTAAGGCCTGAGTTCGTAGAACTGAAAAAAAAGAATAACTACACTGTCCTCCTTTTAAATGTTCTAAAGTTTAGAGTCCCGACTCAGTATACCCAGGGCTGTAATCATCACCGTACGGGAGGGCTCCTAAAAATTTATTAAGTAGTAGTAATAGTGAGTCTTCCATAGTTATTCCAATAACCAACATATGATTACGGAACATTCTATACCGTTATCAAAATTCGAAACAGTTGATAGAACCCCTTTGTAAATATAGGACTCACCCTAATGTACAATAATGAAGAAACTAATTTTATATGTACTTTCCAACATACTTTGTAGAATATCCATACATAGTTACTCTTATTTTTCTTTAAGAGAGATAAAAAGCAAGGAACAAGGAAGGAATTCCCATCTCTTGTTTGCTAATACTACTAAACTGTTCAAGAAGTCACAACTCGTATACAATACATATATGTAATTAATTGAGTGTATATACAAACAAAATTGGGCAAAAAAGAATTACCTATTAGGTTAAATTAATATTAAATATGTTAATATATGTATTTAATTACAAGGGAAATCTGATTAAGAGGAACAAAGATGAGCAGTTGTCATGTGTGCTAGATAAATTTATTCCCCTTTTGAACAGGGATATTTTTTGACAAGAGATACAAATAATATGAAACACCGGTATGTAAAAAACAACCGAAAATCGACTTGGTCACCTTAACCATACGAAGAATGTTTCGGAGGAGAGCATTTTTGGATTAAAAAATTCACAGGGTGTAAATAAGCATAATTTCCTTTTCCAAAAGGCAATAAAACAACTCTTATAAATTAGAAAAGTTATATTTTTATTTCATAATGATAGTACACATTTAAAGTTTTGTTTTACATTGTTTTGAAAATCATATCAGTTAGGTTTTTATTTGTTTTTCTCTAAATAAATGTTCATTCCGAGGTTTTGAGGGATATTGTACAAAAAGATGCAGAATTTAATTGGTAATGTGTCTTATAATTGTATAGTTATTGGCAATTCTGCAATGGTATACAATTATTGGGTTTTCTGGAATAAATCCGTTTCCAATTAGCCAAGTTGAACAAACTGCACTAATTTAAAATCCATAATACATAACAATTAATCAAAAAACACTAATTTCAGCTCTCTTGCACCATTATCCGTGGAGTTATTCGCGTACAAATAATTATGCAAATTTCAAATTATGAAAATGAATTCAAAAAATCATTTTTTTAATATTAGAAAATGAAGCAATTAACTGATTTTCATAAATCACGCCAATAAAAACTCAATAGCTAAATTTCATACGACATACTTCGGTAGTATTTACGGGATGGGTTGAGAGATACTAAGGAATATTAACACATGTGCTGAAAAGTACCATGCTTACAAAAGAATCCACATTTTTTTTTTTAACAAGAAATTATTTTTTTTATTGGTTTTATGGAGCGAAGTTCCCATAACACTTTTCTATAGATTTCTTAGCTACAACGGTATTTATTCCCATCAAGAAGCAATGTCAAATTAAAACACACAATTGTTTTTGATGAATTATTTTGGAAATAACAAAAATCATATGACATTTAGCACAATAACTCATAAACTCAGATAAAAAAATAAAGTATGACGTACGGGTAAACTTTATACAGTGTACCCAGAGATAACTTACCTAGAATTGCTAGTTTTGTTGTGGTAACTGAGTGAGCACACACGAAAAAGTTTTCTGTTTCCTCTGTTTTATTCTATTAGCTACTTTTTATTGACAATAAATAATAAGCAATATTTTTCATCCTATTTCATCATATTTTAAGGGAGAGGGGCTTAGGTTTTGGAATATTTTGTAAAAGAAATTATATTGCTATTCACAGAAAATTAAATTTTTGGAAAAATAATTCAATAATCCATAGCTATTCTCAAAAAATTATTTTTTTGGAAAAATATTTCCAAAATCTAAATCTGATCACAAAAAATGATTTTTTTTTAGAAAAACACTTCTAAAATTAAATAACAAATATTAAATTTTTTATGAGAAAAATTTTCATAGAGTAGAATTTAAAAAAAAAAAAAAATTCAATTAAATATCAAATATTAATTTTTTTTGAAAAAACGAATTCCAATATCGAATTTTCTAGTAAGAATCAAAAATCCCTTCATTTGGGGGGGGGAGGGCTATAGCTCCTCCAGCCATCTCCTTGCAGATAGCTGTTATGGTAACTCTAATCATATCAACGTATGACACGTCGTTATATTAATTTCTTCAAAAAAAACATAAGATAGATTCAAAATAATTTGGTAACGATAGCCAATTCTTTCAACCTGCGAGTTTATTATCCAGTAATTCCGAACACAGATATAAAGAAGAGAAGCAGCAACATTGACTGGTTACAAACACACAACCTGTTCGTCAAGGTATATTTTCCAAATGGGATCTCACGTGACAATTCTTTATCATACAATGGTTAAATTGTCCGAAAACATTATAAACTTCAATGAAAAGGCACACAATTATCAAATAGCTTGCAATGAAATTCTATCATAATCAAATCCTCAATGATCAAATTGATTGTAATGAATTTTTGAACAATCAAATTACCCACGATCATTTTGTCTGTCCATATAAATTAACGTAAAATTACCAATTTATTGGAAATTTTGTTAATTGCCTGGGCATATTGCAAAATCCCGATTTCTCACATTCCTCGTAACATATATATTAATAAAGAAAAGTTTTTATTCGAGTGTATGCACATCATTAATATAATTGACTAAATGAATGACTGTTTCTTTTTTCAATTTTAAATTGCATCTTGGGAATAAAGATTTCTCTTATTTTATACCGGCCCATATCAAGAGGAAATTAATTACATAACTTCAAAAGTACAAGTTCTGTTATATAAATTTAGATGCACAAGAAAACCATTGCCTAAGGATTTTACTGTAATATTGTAGAATATTGTATTTAATATGTTATAAAATAATAAGTTAAAATATAGTTGTACCAAGGTACAAAAAAAAAAAAAAGTATGTCTGTGGAGTACTCATTTTTGGGTGTTCGCTTAATATCTTAGAACTGTATGACTTAATGAGCCAAGAAGCAACAATGTAGCAACGAACAATGCTCAACGCGTCATATATTAAATGAAACAGATGGAAAGTACATTTCTATGTTTATAGTTGTAAAAAATATGACCTGCCGATTTGTTGGAAAAAAAAACCCCATAAATCTTAACCTGGTCACAATTTAAAATATAAATAATATTCTTAAACTTATAAATCTCCTGCCAATTCTTCCATAAACTCACGCACCTTATACTTAGACGTTTGCTCCTCAAGAATGAACCATTAAATGTTTATGTTGCACATATGCAACATACCCAAAAAACGCCATTCATAAATATATTCAACGAAAACATGTGTCAAAATGCAACTTTGTTTACATCTAAATACAACAGTGTTGGTAAGTGTGAACAGATATTATAAAATATATTATTAAAGCAAAGTGAATCTGTCTTTCTGTCTGTTCTAATGACGGGACCATTAATCGGAATCGGGTATTTTTTCTGGAATTGGTATCGGAAAAATAATGTTTATTATGCGATTCCGATGCTTATTTATTAGTGTTATTAAATTTATTACTTTTTTAAGTTAGGGAAAAAAATAGCCCCCTCCACCAAATTAAAGAATTTTTCCTTGTTACTAGAAAATTTAATTAATTTTTTTTTGTCATTTATTTTTTTTAAATTAATTTTTTTTTTTGAGAACATCTAGGAATTTTTTGAATTTTTTTCCAAAAATGTAATATTTCAAATTTTTTCCCAAAAATTTTCATTTTTTGTCAACAACTGTGGATTTTGGAAATTTTTCTACAAAAATTTTAATTATTTGTAAATTGCTGTAGATTTTTCGATATTTTTTTCCCAAAATTTTCATTTTTTGTCAACAGCTATGGATTTTTGAATCTTTTTTCCCAAGGAATTCAATTTTTTGAAAATAGCCATGGGTTTTTGAAATTTTTCGTTTATTAAAGTATTCGTTTGTTTAAAAAAATTTTGAATATCAAATTGTATTTCTTAATTTTTAGATTATTTTTCAAAATAATATATATATATATAATTATCTGACCGCCCTTGATAGCAAAAAGGTATTTTTTAAGTATTATTTAAAATAATAAAGAATCGGAATTTCTTTTTTTTAATCGTACCATCACTAGAGTCTGTTCATCAGCACTTAATAACTTTGAGAAATACCAGATATTCCCGGTTGTACAATAAATAAGAAAGGAAATTAAGAAGCTCATATTATTTAGCAGCATTCTCCCAGAGAAATATTTCTATTATGCCACTTTTGCACATCACACAAAAAAGAATTAATAAGTTATTTATTTATATAATTATGTATTTTGTGGCTTTCTTCACCACAAATGATATGATTTAGGCATTTTGCTTTGACACATTTGTAATGTCAAAATATATTTATTTAATAGATGTGTCCTCTACAAGAATTAGGAATGAATGATGAGGGTTTTTTTTACAAAGAAAAAAAAACCCACAAAATATTGGAGCGTTTTCATTGGCTTCATAAATTGCCTAATAAACTAAAAATGATACTTGATATATTTCTTACATAAAAAGGAACAATTTAAAAAATAATTAAGGAAATTACATATGTCGGTTTAGAATGACAAAAAAACAACAACTCAATATATGTAAGGAATATGATATCAATCAAAGGCACTGATTTATATTAATATAATAACGTTTGTAAGTTTGTATATATGTGTATTTTTTCTATAAAGTACTTTTTGAAGGTATCTTAGGACTGTGTAGATATATACTTCATCCATTTAATACCACAAATCTGTAAGCAAAGGCTCAAGCGCACCCACTACAAATGGGATAGAAGAACTAGGAAATTTCAGCAATTACATGACAATAATTTATAAGGTCATTTGTCAACCATTTGTCCAATTTGTATGAAAAAAACAACAATTTATTAGATTTAGGACGTTGTTTGATGTTTTGGCGGCTAGCCAGAAGGGTTCGTCGTCAGGGGGGGGTTTGTTCCACAATCGTAGAAAGGGCAGAGGGCGTCCTTGTTGCATTCTGCATCGGACAAAACAATGCTTAGATTGCTTACTTTTAAACCTGGACAAGTATTTTTGTCTGAAGAGTCAGGAAAAAACTAGAAGAGTCTAAATGTGATTATGAATCAACAGCAAATTGTGCTGATCACAAGATGAGGTCAGACTGCTAGAGGGATCAGGATTTCATAGCAAATGTGCAAAAAATCATTCAAATCCATTGCCATGGATATCAACTGTTCTGAAAGGCTGATCAAGAAGTGTGTGGCAGATTATTTGTGATACAAATCATACCAGATGCGAAGAGCTCAACCTCTGAGAGGAAAGACAAACGTTGACCTTGTTGACAAAATATTTATTGACAGTGTTTGGCCTCCAAGCTCATCGGACCTCTACCCCATAGAATTCTTTGTGTGAGGCTCATTTGAGCGACAAACCAACATATCTTCCTGCAATACAATGTCCGAGTTGATGTCCAAGATCCGGTTAGAAATGTAACAAAGGAGACTGTCATCTCCTGAGACTGAATATGTAACTCTTGAAGATTTTTTTTTTTCATATTTCGTGCAATCCTTCATCCTCAAATGAAGCCTCAAAAATTTGCCTCTCAAAACATAAAAACATTGAAAATCATTGCTTTGCCTTAGTTTTACTACCATTAAATTCAAGCTTCTCACCCAGAACAACAAATAAATTGATACCAAAATGATACTGCTATCATAAGTATGACCTTTAAAATCGGTAATTAAAGTTTTTCAATATGTGTGAACAGAGTTGGGCAAGTTAATGCAACTTAACTTAAGTTAGATATGCTAAGTTAATTAACTTTGAACTTAAATATTTAATTATTTAAACAGAGTTATTTTAACTTTAAAATGACTATGTAGTTATTTTTTTAAATCAAAATTAACTTTTAACTTCATTAGTTAATTTTTTAAACTGCATTATCTTAACTTGATTAAGTTAATTAGTTAAAATTAAGTTATTTTTTTAATTTTCAGATGAAAAAATAAAAAACTTTTTTGAAATAACAGTTAGTTCTCCGATAATTTAGTTGAACACTGTGTCGACACTACTTGTTTTATCAAACTTTGGAACTGGGTCATTCCACACCAACTCGTCTTTATATTTTCTCCGATATAATTTTACATATATTTTAAAATTACATAAAAACTCAAAAATCTAAAATTTTAGCTTTCTTTAACCTTCATTTAATTCGTTAATTTATTTTGCATTGCTTTTTCTCTTTGAAAACGGAAGTTGCCTGGAGTTTGAATCTGTTTTTTTCTTGATCATTCATTTGGATGTAGAAAAAATCCCAGACATAGATACCGACAAAATAATCGTTATTATAAAGCCTTAATGAATCTCTCAATGGACTAACTTAAATAGTTATTTTCTAATATCGATATTAATTTTAACGTAACCAAGGTTGGGTGAGTTAATTTAACTTAAAGTACTCTAAAGTTAGTTAACTTAAACTTAACTAGTTACAAAAATTAAAATCGAAATTAACTTTAACTCAACTTTTTATTAAAAAATAAAATAATAATTAACTTTAACTTAACTAGATAAGAAGATAAGGTAACTTGCCCATCACTGTGTATGAGCGCCACCTAGTGTTTAAGATTTTGAAATGGTTGTATCTCGGTAACCACCCTCAGAAAATTAGTAAACTTTATTAAAGTCAAGTTTTTTCCGAGTTCGAGTACAACTCGAATATAGCACTCATAGATAGGATTACAAATATATAATGTAGATACGCGCCGTTAGAAAGTAATCAATATATAAATACATTTCTTTCAATTTTAAAAGGTTAACATTTATATATAGATGGGTAGCAAATTAAATATTTTGTTCAATGAATATCCTGTAGTAAATATTTTGCTTATCAATAGCCCGCATGATGATACTAAGTTTATTTTTCTATAAAAATATGAGTTTGATTAAATTAAATTATTATTATTTAATAAAGAACACATTATTATCTCAAATAAAACGGCTTTGAACAAAAAGTTCCCAAACTTGTTTAACTCGTAGACTACTTCTCTATGGATTTCTTTTCCGTATATAGTAGATTTTCTTAAACATAATAATTATACACACTGGAATCGATATCCACTTTTTTGGGGGTATACTATTGGTTTATTTATTATTTCAGCATCCCTAAAAATCTTACACCATAAATTTACTGGAATATTGATATTTAAAGATCTGAACTGACCCAGATCAGAGAGCATATAGATTTATCCAATCTTAAGTTGTAAAGGTAAGTCCTTGTTGAACTCTGAGTAGAATTGAGGATAAAAAATTAAGTTATTTACTCCCTTCAGAGGCACCACAGGATTAGGGGGGCTTTGTTTTAGGATTTATTAAAAAAATTGAGAAATAAAATTTGCTGGAAAAAAATATAATAAAAAATCTACAGTTATTTACAAAAAAAGTTAAAAAACCCATATCCTTCATCTCACAGCTAATTTAATACAACGTTATGAGTGCTAAGCTGGTCTTATCTAAAACATTTTTTGAATTGCCAGAGTTACCATCTTTTTTTTGGTTTATATTTTTACATACTAAAAATGCTTAATGTATTTTGTTGTCAGCTGTAAATGTCCTCTTCTGACTTGATACGTCATGGGCATGGCTATTTCATAATGTATTTTTTATGATAAATAAACAAAGGAATAAGTTATTCAATACTTATGTTCTGTTTCCAAAAGAATAAGAATACAATTTCTTGTTGATCCCTCGTCGTTTATATAATATCTATATTGGCTATTTTTTTTATAGAAACAATATAATAACTACTCTTTTAATAAAATAATACTCAGCAGTATTATAATACAGTATCGAATAAAATACTGGGTAGATTTTAATAATATGTAGTTCTTTTAAAAAATGGTTAAGAAATAATATGACAGAGATAGTCTGCAATTATATAAGATATAAATAGCAGATGGCTTGATTTATTTATTTGGCTAACTAGCCAATGGTTTCGGGCCTTTTTTCTGTTTCTTTTTGGAGGAAAGGTTGAGTGATACAATAAAGATAACGACGTTGTTATATGTATAAAAACACTTTTGCTTTTTATATATGTTGTGTACAAGTTGCAACTTGTAAAACCAAACTGTACAAGTTTCAATTTATTGGTCTTAAAATGCAAAATTAAACTAGAATGGGTTCTAGTTAAAAAAGTTGCAAAACCTCCACCTAAAAGCATACTGAGTTATGTATCTCAATTTGTTTCAAAGCTATGGGCGTCCATGCCTTTTTTTAGATTTTGTGTTTACCATGACCTTCAAAATTTAGTTTAATATTTTTTTTTTGCTATTCTTCCCAGTCTCACCATCATCCATTTAAAATAATTGGATTTTCGACCCACCCTAATTTATACACATAGAAAATAAATGAGGTCTGGTTTTATCTTTGATGAGAAATATATATAAGTAATAAAAAAAGAATTAAATTAATTTATACTATAATTAACTTGATTATGTAATTCACTCAAGAACTAAACAAATACATTAATTTATATAATTGTTGTAAAGAGCTGAATGTATATATATATATATATACCTATATTCACCATTCAGATGTTACAACTGTGGTCTGTAGGTAAACAGTACACATATATATATGTGCCCGTCAAAACAAACACAAGCTAGCTTGCTTTTTTCATACCCAACAACTTTTAGAAGGGGAGGTGGGAGAGAAATTGAGCAGTGACCACGGATACCAACCTTCCCAGAACTCTTAAGCTAAAAGCCATTATCTGCCAAATATAGGGAATAACTTATTGAAGCAGATGCATCAGAAAACCCATCCTAATTAATTTGGAATGTATAATGGCTAAAGAACAGAACGCTTTGATAAATTTCTCCGACCATAGTTGTAAACTTAGACTTTTAAAATATTTACTAGATGTTCTTGAGTGATCAAATAGATGTTACTGGACCGATAAATGCAGCCATCATGATTTCAATTAAGTATGATAAAATTATAAAGGGTGGGATCAGGAGAAAGAACAAAAAGAACACTAAAATGTTTTTTGTGTCATGTCTCGTGTTTAATTTTTTTTTTTTACCCATGTCAGATATGTTGAGTGATTGTATTTTCTTATGGTAAATTTTTTTTACCATTAAGAGTAAAGATACCATTAAAATACTTATTGAATCAAGGTCGCATAACATATTTTACATAATCTCTTAACTCTTTAGAAAAGAAATTCACCAAAATATACACGGTGAAGCTTAAAGCTATTTTCATTTTGAAATAATAACGTGACTACAGGCTAAAAGTCAGGCTAGCCAAAATTAGCTAATTATAATTGCAATTGAAATTTTACTAAACCTAACTCATTAAAGCTACCTGGTTTACTCCTATTATTTTCAACGCACCTAACAAACATAATAAAATGTTACGAATATGCCTTTTTTTATAGCGTAAAAATACACAAAAAATCAAATTGAAAATTCTCAATAACCACTGGATCTGACACAGAAAAATTAATTTGGATGATTTTTTCCAAAATTGAATGTAGACTGCATTTGAATTCTTCAACGTCCATTTCTATGACCAAATTATTATAATTATCCCTTGGGGTGTGTCGCAAATGACACTTTAAGCCTTTACTCCCGTATGTGACTAATTCGCCATACTATAAAGAAATACATATACAGTGCGCGGAAACAAACCACGAAGTAGGATTTTAACTGGTTTAGAGCTATTACCCCTTATTTTAAACTATTTTCAGTTACATGAACTTATTCTATAATACAATTAGAATATTTTTTTTTTAAATCATTCTTATTACAATCGAGAGCGACGATGGAGGTTCAAAGAAAAAGGATATCCGACTTGCTCGACGCCCATGTCAAGGTGGCAGAAATTGTCAGGATCGTTGGCTGCTCGGAGAGACTCGTCTTCAAGGCAAAGAAGGTGAAAAGGGATGACCTAAGCCTCACACAGAGTCCTGGCAGCGGTGGTCTCAAAAAAATTTGGTCTCCAGTTTTTATGGACTCAGTGAAAGAAAAGATAGACAGGAGCCCAATGAAAAGCATGAGCAAGATGACCAAAGACCTCAAGGTCTCCGAAAAGACGCTTAGGAGACGGCGAAGGACCTATGAGCCGTCTCTTACATTAGAAGGCGACGTCAGCTATTGACGGAGGTGGCAAAGGAGAGGAGCATCGAGAAAGGGACGAAGCTACTCAGCAGGCTAAAGAAGGATAGGTGAGGAACACTAGGAATGACAGGTTACCACATTAATGAGGTCCCTGAAATTGACAGGAAAAAACACTCTGCTTTGTTTGATGATGTTCGGATTGGTGTACTCCGACAGGAAGAGGATAACAACTCACTGGTTCGAAAAGGTACTCAATGTGGACAAGCAGGAGTAACTCAACCTCATGAACAACGTGGTGAAGCTATGGCTGGATGATAACTATCCGGAGGGGGGCTTCGTGTTCCAGCAGGATAGTGCCCCCTCCCACATGTCCAAAAAGACACAAGATTGGTGCAAGAAGAACCTTGCCAATTTCTGGCCTTGGGAGATGTGGTCCCCGAGCTCGCCTGGCCTGAACCTCCTGGACTCCGGGGTGCAGAATGACATTGAGAGGAAGTCTTGTGCGACTCTCACCCCAATGTGGAGTCCCTGAAGCTTGATGGGGAAGACATGAGCAAGGACTTAGTGTGGAAGACGTTGTTGGCCTTCCGTCCCTAGATCGATTTTCATGATTTTTGTTATTAATTGAAACTAAAGCTACGAAACTTAGTGGGGAGACGCACGGACGGACATGGGAAGAAGAGGTACTCTGAATCACGAAGGGTGATTGGCTAGTGTCAACAGCATCAAATTACCCAGAAAAGTTCAAAATAGAGGCATTGATAGTAAAAATACAGTTATTCATGTAAGCAGGAACAACTAATACAAAGGCATTACCTCGAGGAATGGAAAAGATGGTCAAGATATCAATATCAACGATGGATAATTTAGACAATAATGGAATACGAATTAAATATACATACATACATATATTATAAATAACTATTATTGAAACGAATCTGGCGAATGAAAGGAGGGAGCAATAGAAAATAATGCAATGGTAAAGTGTTTTTGTTTTTTAAAGCCTAAATATATATACGTAAATACACATTTCAAATTAAAAGCAACTCATAAATCATCCAACAATACTTTAACTAATAAAAATTGTTTATAAGATGACTATTTAAAAAAATTATAACGAAATAAAAAAAGTACAATACACAAATTTTAGCACACTACTTCTTAATAAATATTTAACCAGTGTTCCATTCTCATCAAAACTCTCCATAATTTATATTGATCATTCACTATCTTTTCCATCCCTGGAGGTATTCCTTTTTTATTAGTCCTTGCCGCGTACATGACTGAGTGTATTTTTTTTTGCAATCAATGCCTCTATTTTGAATTTTTGTGGAAGACTTGATACTGTTGACACTAGGCAATCACCTTTCGTAATTCTACAGTACCCTTGATACTGTACCATCTCCTACACTTTGTTAATTAATTGCCGCACGGATGGATATAAGAAGAAGAGGTGTTCTGAATTTCAAAGCGTAAATGCATAGAAAGTGAATTAATTATTCAACACTGCTGATAGTTAGTGTAGAGTGAGGATGTAACCATTCGATATCAGAACTACTATTATTCATAAGTAGTAATAGGGTTCCCTAATACTGCTTTCGAATTCACGTTAAAGTGTAAGGTATCTCTTCTCTACAACTGCGATCCCTTATAATAGATTGCTTATTGTTTTTGAGGTCATGGTCCAAAGTAAAAAAAAAAAAAGAATGGTGTCGGTGGTAGATGAATCCTATGCTATACTTCCATTTGTTCCGTCTCACCTTGAAGTTGAGAATGAAATTTTTGACAAGACGATCACCACACCCCAAATGATGTTGTAAAGTGTTCGAACTTGTGTATTAAACCTTTTCATTTATTTCGTTATAATTTTTAAATAGAGATCCTATAAACAATTTTATTAGTTGAAATGTTAATTATTGGTTATTATAATTATCTATAACATTATGATTATGCTTTTAATTTATGATCTTTATTTTACGTAAATCAACTTCAAAGTATTTATAATGCACAAAAAAAAAAGTATTAGTGTTGGATTTCGGTCTAGAAATCCTAAAGCGATCTGAGACATTTATAATTTTAACTAATTTGGTCCATCTTTGGTCTGGAAAGGTTGTTTTTTTGTAAAATATAGACTACAAAGAAAAATCGATCTTAATACGGTAAATACTTTTTTTTTAAATTAAATTTCAGTGCACGGTTTATCCCTTTAGCAGAGAAACACCGCCAAACCTAAATTTTTACAGCCAATGCTTGACGGTGGAATGAATTTCTGACTGTTAAATACACCTAACATTAAAATAATAGATCCTTCTTTTGTTTGTCAGAGGAGAAACTTACAAAATTGGGAAGGAGTTAAATACTCATTTTACCCACTGTATTTTGCAAATTCTTTAAAATTGCATTTTAGCTTGGTACAGTCTATAAAAAAAGTTTGCAACCTATGGCACGCGTGCCACTACTGGAATATTCACTTGCACGTGCAAATTAGAACATATTACCGTAGTTTGAGTGTGTTTTTCACCATTAGTGTTGATAGTGGCAGACTCATTGATGAGAAATGTTGAAGTTGTCATTCCATGTCTCAAAGGTTGCCTACCCCTGGTCTATAATAATAAAAAAATCAATTCATTGTCTTCTTTAGGAACCTTGATGATTTTGATAAAGTGACAAGAGCAGCAAATTCTATGAAAGTAAATCAATTTTGCAAAATGCTGATTGAATTTTATTTGTCTTTTCTATTATTCTATTTTCGAAGAAAGACTTTTTTATAATGCAATTAAGGTAGTCTTGCAAATCCTTTGTATGTATATCAAAATTGTCACGATATTGAGAGATATTTAGAATAAAAGATTGATTGCACCGGTTTGTTGCTTTCTAATACGATATCCTGCGTTTATGTAGACTCGTTCTTGGACTAATGAATATAAGAAACTTTTTAAAGTTGTGTTGTGTTGGGCACAATTAATTCTGTCCAGTTCGGTCTTAGGAATCTTTGTCCCCGGAAACGGTCCTTACAAATGTTGGTTCATCGAATTTTTCCTAAAAATGTCGATAGTTTATTAGTCAAATAAGATATATTAAACGTGTAACACATGGCTGAGAAATCACAGGCTTGAGACATAGATGGCGGTATATATTTTTTTAATTCACTTCATCTTTCATTTATTACCAACCTTCAAAAGAGAGCCGTTAAAATTTCATGACACTGTTCGATAAAAAACTAAAGTGTTCATAAACTGAATTTACTTTGATACGTCCCGGACTTTTTATCCCATATGTTATAAAGAGCCTATGTCTTGCAGAAAATATTCATATAATTAATATACAAATATTATTCATTTTAACGAAGGTAGATTGAAGGTATCATTATGTAAATGTGAGAAATTGTTGGATGTTTGTAAGTGGAAGCTCTGTATTATCTTCAATGACGAGATAAAATGGGATATGGATCAACAATTTAGCAACCAAAATGATGGATTTTCGGCTCAAACTTCCCAATACATTCCCTTAGACAAAAAAATGATACAATGTCGAGTCAACAGCCAGTGTTTGTTGGTCTGAGTAAGAATTTCTAGCTTCGTTTAGTATTTCTACCCCAAGGTCGTCGTATGAAAACAGGAAGACTACATCTGGAACATTTTGGACAAAGCTGTTTGGAGAAATGGTTCTCTCTGCCTCAATGTGCTTAAGTACACGTCACGGTCGTTCCTAAAGAAAAAAATATACTTAATGTATATGGACTTCATGAACAATTCCTAGGTCAGATGGAGTAAAAGTAATTCTATAATTCTTACTTATACTTAATCAGTGTAACTCCATCCCACCAATTAAAGAAACATTAAAAAAAAACTACACTTTTTGGAGCCTGTAGTCTTTCCTTGGTTTAAAGAGCATCCCCAGGATAATAAGAAACTCTTTTCCAGCTTGATGGAGCTCTAATTCATACTGATCGAAAATAACCGGAGTGGTTGAAAGAAAGAATTCCATTTTGTCAAAAATCGATATGGCCTCCTTCGAGTCCAGATCTCAACCCCCTCGTAGAGTAAAAGCTAAAGGTTAATTCCTATCAGAATTTCATAACTATACACAATGTCATCAAAGAAACGTGGGTGGAACTTCCTTACAGTATGCAACTCTTTCCAATCTCGTCTATCAGATGTAATAGGCAAAGTAAAATGTTCAGAGAATTTTTTCACTTAACTTTGACAATAAAATTAAGATAGTTAGGAGTATCCCATTTAGATGGTTCAAAACGGTTTTCTGACTAATCTTCAGTTCCTGGACAATTGTATAAGTGCTCACATACCGGTCCAACTAGACAATTCCCATTATTGTATCGACATTTGCGACGTCCATATTACCAGAACGGAATCGTAAGAACCACTGCTTTGTTGTTGCATTTGATACTGTATTGGGTCCATAAACAGCACATTTTTTATAGCCACTTGCTCTGCCTTTTCCTCTAGGTCGTATTGATACTGAAAAATGTATCGAATTTTCTCTTTTTTTAATTCTATTTGGGAACACTGCAACACACACCTGGCTTCAGAAAACACAAGACTGTAAATGAACTTTTTTAAGTGCATAACCTTCAAGCATACTTGAAGCTTTTTTTAATGCAATGTATTGATTGCGAGGCATGGCTCACTAAAGAAATCTAGCGACAAACGCTCAGAACTTTTTACTTAACCTAATATTTACTGTTTCCTCAATATAACTTCGTCTTATACATTATCACGTAAAATAATATCTTTAAAACTTATAAATATCCCTGTATATGCTTACAGTAAGAGGTCATTAAATAAGTCACATCAAACGTGCACAACGCATAATCAACCACTTTGGAACAAATGAAGATACATAGCTCAATGTATTAGGTAAATTTATTTAAGGAAGAAGTTTGGGTCTCTCGTAGAGAGAGATGACTCACTATGGAATCGGATCAAAAATTCTTGATATCTCTGTTATAAAATTATCACGTCAATTGCATTAAATATATCATATTTTGTATATTTTCCTAAGTATACATTAGTTCTAATCAACAACATCCAAAATTATTTATTTGGACAATTAATTCATTTATTTGATGTACCAAAATCTTATCGACTTAGAATGAAATAAAAAGCATGTATTTATGCGCATTAAGCAGGATTTTTTGTATTGTGGTAGGCAATATATTTTCAAGGTTACCTTTTTCATATAAATATTGCGTTAAATTAGTCCACAACATTAGACACACTTTTTCAGAATGTCCTCAGTTACATAGTCTGAGAACATTTATTAGTTTAAACCTAAGGGGCCTGGATGACAATAATGTTGATATAATTACGCCCATAATTTTGTTCGTCGTGTCATCGAAAAATAAAGTTCATACTCCTAAAATTAAATCGATAGAGAATACTTTATTAAACCTTAAGAGTTACATAGCGAAGAATATAACTAGAGGGGAACCCATATTTGCAGAGGATATTCCTGCAATTTAATTTCGGCGGTTGCAAGAGCATTCGAATTGAAGGTTCCTATGACGATTGAAGGTGCTTGGGACTGGGCCTTTGATATTATTAAATAAAAGTCCGCTCACTATTTAATAGGTAGTCGTGGTGTTTACTTCTTCGTTTGAAGTAAGAAATTTTTGCCTAGCTTTGTTGTTAATTGATTTAAAAATCCATATTAAAATAAATATATGAATAAAAGTAAATGTAATGATAATATTTTCTCTACACCAATGCTATTTTAAATGTAGAAGGTTCTCCTATTTATAGCAGCAATTCATTTTTCTCCTCTCAAAATCATATAACAGACAGCTGATATTAAAAAGGTGTTAGTTCAATAGTACTATATGTCTCAATCCTGCCATGTCCTCGCGCTCATACACAAATCCCATCTTTAGACATAACTCCATCCAGAGAGCATGATTTCATTTTGTTTACTTTACATGCTCACAGAAGCAAATGCTTTTATTCAAATGTTACATTACAATAGTTTTTGTTTTTTTTTGCACAAATGTCATGTAACATTTTAATGACAATAATATTTCAAAATATGAAACTTTCCAATTAGAGCCCTAAATGAAAGAGATCTCATTGAAATCCCATTTTACATTAATAGTCTCAATGTAGAGACACGTAACATTTTATAAAAAATGTTTAACAAAACCTCTTGATATAACAAAACAGATCCTCACTTAATATTTTGTGTTTGTCAAATATATATTCAATACACGGGACCCCTCAACAATGTACAATTAACATCTAACCTTACTCTCCATATTTTTGTTTAAAAAGGACATAAATAGCGTCGGTTTTAGGGAGAAAGGGGTTAAAATTATTTGATTTGATAAGAACAAAATGCCAACTAGAATACCACAATCTGTATAACAATAAAGTAATAAAATCAAACGGTCCACATTTATTTAATGCTAAATCTAAAGTGCCACACTTAATAATTATGCCCTTTAAAAAAGTTCAGTTTGGACCGGACTCAATACAAAATTCAATCTATACAAATGTTATAGATGAACTATTGATGAAGTCACATACAGGATGTAGAAAAAAAATTCCAGTCAGTAAAAATAAAACTTTTTGGTTCGAAAACTCAAAATTACATCAACTGATTTAAAAAATATATATAACAAAATTGCTGGCAAATCACAGAGGCTACATCTTATTCGATATGGCATCCATTGGAGGCAATAGCTCATCTTGTTATAAGAAGTTTAGTGATAATTATGAAATTCAAGGCACTTTTCTAAGTGGGCATTTGGATGAATCTCAATCCTCATTCTCAGCAATGTGAATGAAGAAGACCTCCAATGTAATCGAACTATTAAATATTTATTTGCTTTATCACCGGTAAACTCATTGTTTCCACAAAATGAGTAAGTGATTCCATATTGACTTTTCGGGATTTAATGGCCCCCAGAGCTCATCCACTGTTTTGTTAATTTGAGTTTGACTCTGATTTCGATGAAGAAAAAAAACCTTGACAAATTTATTCCTCTGGGAGGAGGAAAGTTGTGCAAAACAATAGTGAGATGAGGAATTTGAATGAGAACGTGAATCTACTTAGTGGCTCACAAAAATATTGAGGAAAATAAACGGATTCGAAGAGATGAAGCAAATCAGATATATGATGAAACTGAAATATCAATTGTGGAGAAGGATTGGATTTTATTAATTAAATGACAAATTTATGTTATAATGTTGATTTCTGTGAAAATTTTAAATAAATCAGTTAAAAAATAAAGTCAGAGCAGTGTTTTACTTTTTTTTTTCTCAGCTTGCGAACGTTTCAATTCAATAGATAAATAAATCCAAATTTTTGAATTTTATTCTTAATAAATAATGGAACCTCCTTCTATTTCTACAATTAATTTATAATAGAAATGAAATAATTAAGGAATTATATGAAAGGGATTGAGTGCTTGAATACTAAAAGGAGAAGTAGAGTAGAGGCAGGAGAGGGGAAGAGAAATAATAATTAAGTTTCCTCCTCATTATAATTCAGTAAATATCTACATAATATATAAATAGACTAGGTAGAGCAGTTATTCCCAACCTTTCAATTATAGAGAACCATTTTAGAACAAGTAATCAGGAAACGACCCCAATTCTTAAAATATCTTATATATACAGTTTGCCTAAATTGCGATTATGGATTAGGTATAGATATTTTATTCGTAAATTCTGCATCGGAGAAGAAAATCAGCCGGTCGCCATGATGTTTGAGGCCATTAATAAGAATTTGACAACGCTTCAAACGGAATTGTTGATGCTATTGAGTCAAGAATGACCTCAATAGACAATCTCTTTGACTTTCTACCAGCACCCTTGGGCACCATTGACACGAAATTCTTACTTTTTTTTTTACAAAAAATCTATCCACTATGAAAAAAAAAAAAATCTGCCAGATACTCTCAAATTTGACTAATCTAGTACAATATGGGCTAATTAGGCAATACTGATGAAATTGTTTGGTACAACCAAAACGAAACCAAAGAGGGCAATACTGGCTCAGACGTTGTGTTGAGTGACTTAGGGAAAGGTTACATTTAGTTTCATAGTATGAATTTATATAACTGTCTTAATATGTTTTTCACTGTGTTTTATATAAAATACACATTCAACTCAAAATCAATCAAAAACCCCTTGGCATTGGTGTCACGACCCCATCTGGACTCGATACCCACTGAGGTTTAGTTCCCTACATAAAAATAATTTTCTATTAGAATAAAAGAACTAACTGAAGCATATGATACTCGGTAAGTTATATATTGTACAACATACGTAAAATATAATAAATGATGGGAGAAGAGTTTTAAAGAAACCACTTGAGATAAATAAAAGTATAGAATTATTAATCAAAGATAAACACACTCAAAGGTGTATGAAATATGTAGGAGTAAGGCTTTTTCTAGGTGGCAATCTGAAGGGTTTTTTTATTATTTAATTTTTTAAAGCTGTTGTCCTTATTATGTAATTTTTGAATAGAGAACATCTAAGTAACACATGAGCTGAAAAGTCATAGGCATGAGAATACGTTATTGCTTTGGAAATATAAAAGGGCGCCACATTTAGCAAAATAACTCACAAACTAATGAACAAATTGTCATTTGGACAGCTGTCTTTTGAAGGTAAGTACTAACTGAAAATGAGGGAAATTAAAATTAAAAAATAGTATCTATGTGTGAAGACCTGGACTTTTCTGCCAAACTTATAAAATAATAGCTCCTGCGTGGGCTGATGAAAGAAGGAGAGTAAAAAAGTTTGCTCCTCGGGAATGACAGGGTGAGGATTACGTTCGTGAAGATACATTTTAATTTATAAATTAGCATAAACTTTTGTGAAAATGATTAAATTCTAATATAAATTAATTAAAAAAAAACCTTTTGTACAGTTAAAGGTAACAACATGTATTCTTCATTGGGCATAGTTAATATTTAAAAACTTGAGATCCCAGTTGAAACAACAAAGCCATAATAATGATGACGTCACTTAAAAACCTCACGCCTAATTAATTTCATAAGATGAGAGCCCTGCGGGTTTATAAGTTTTCTTATCAGGTTCTGAAAAAACTTTTTTAATATATATCTTATAAAAAAATATAGAGTCGAAGTTAATTAATATATTTATTCGTCTAAAATCGACCTGGATCGTGCCCAGTGTAGTACCCTCAAAATGGTTAGCGTATACAACTCTGAATATATGTATTACCTTTTTCATTTCTTTATTATATGACCTGCTCGTTCTTAAAAATAAGTTATTTCCAAGACAATCAAACAAACTTTGCTTAATTAACATAGATTCCTCCCTATCTTGTAAGCTATAACGTATCAGCAAGAAAGGAGCACTTCAGTTCTTCGATTGATCTCTATCGATGAAAATAACACTAACACATTGGCTGAAAAGTCTCGGGATTTACACATAGATGGCACTATTTTTTTAATCCCCTCATTTTCAGTAAGAACCAAGCTAAGGGTGACACTCCTTTTTTTCCCCAAAAACAAAGGATCAAAAAAAATATCGTGTTTTAAATTTAAAATGCTTCTTGAGGGGAAAAAATACCGCTCAAGCTAAGCCAATGGCTTGAAAAGTGTAATGGTGACTCTGCTTCATAAAACGAATAATAATAGTAATTTAAATAAAAGCAATTTTGAGCGAAAATAAAAAACAAAACGTGTTTAGCCCATGTGTAATATTTACTTTTTGTAGTAGCTACATGAATATATGTTTTTATTTTCTAAAGCTGTTTTCATTATTGAGGAGAGAACTTATACTAGAGTAGAACTATACCCATTTATTATTAAAGTGCAACCAGGAATATGTTTCGTCATGAATCAGGGAGAGAAAACACGAATTTGTAAGTCCTTGTTGGACTTGGAGTAGAATTAAGGATCGAAATCGTCGTAATTCTTGCTGAGGGGTAGAGGGCTTCATATCGTTGCTAAATACGAGGATCTACACAACTTTGAGAATTCTATTCATAGTTACCATTTTTTTTAATAATATGGAAAGATGTATGATGTGTAAGTATTCCTAAAATATTAACACCATATAAATAAAAGGATGTAAGAAGGATTTAACTTCAAAGAGGGGGGAAAAAGTGGCTCAAAACTCTTTTTGTTACATTATTCCCTAAATATATAATACATATTTAATATTATGTACCTTCAATATAAAATGTAAAAATGTAAGATCACTTTCACATCCCCAGTCAAAATCAATATCAATCCCTGAAGACTTGAATAGACGTTCTTAATATATTACTATTACTATGAATAATACCAATATTCCGTTGGGAATAAGGAAATTGAACATGAATGACAGGGAATTAACAAGTTTCAACATTTTTTTGAGTCCAAGAAGGGCATCCAGTTGAATGACAAGAGCTCTATGTAGAAGTGTGGTCTGAAATGTTTCCAACCTCAGTGTGAAGATGGTAGCACTCAAAAATAAAAGCTAGTCACATCTATCTAGCATCTGTTGACAGTTATTAACTAAAATTTTACCCATTTTGAACGCACAATTGTTATGTAACAGTCGTTTGAGTGGGTTGATTAGAGTATTCTTCTGAAAATGGACAAAATCGAGTATCGAGCTGTCATTAAATAAATGTTGTCCAAAATGGCTAAAACAGCTAGTCACATCTATTTAGTATCTGTTGACAGATACTCACCAAAGTTTCAAACATTTTAGTAACAAATATTTAATTAAAGGTCGATAAAATTCATGGAGCGGTGTAGCTCAATGGAAAACACACTCACTTGGGAGAAATTAGTACCTTAAACTCAACGTGTGTATGTTCGATATTCTGTTGTTCCTAGAGAAGTGGACTTCAAAGAAAATTCCTAGGTCAGATGGAGTAATTGTAAAACTATAATATTTACTCATACTTAATCAGTACAACTCCATCTGACACATTTAAGGAGCATTTTAAAAAATAGCACTCTAAAATATGCTTAGAATTTACAATGCTATAGATGTATATGAATTTTTTTCCCTTAGGGAGAGGAGTTAACTTTTTAAGTTTTTGGATTGACATCGCATTTATTTCAAATCTAATATTTATTTAATGATGCTCTTTTGAATGTTTTATCCTATTTTAAGAATGACCAGTATTTTTGAAAGTGTTTTTTTAAATAAATTGTGTCCATTTTATGACTTCTTTTAAAGAAAATAATACTTCATTCTCTTTTAAAAATGGTCCTTTTTCTTATTTAAAAAAAAAGCTTTTTTTATTTTTTCTATAGTCCATCTTCATTCATTTGTTCCAACTCAAATATGAAATTTAACAAATATTGGTAGTTGATGATAATTAGTTCACTCCCTCCAACTGATTTAAGGTCTTCTCTCCCCACTTCTTTTTGGAGAAAGGTTGCAATGTAGATAAATAAGGTAACGGTGTGTTCTCTTTTCAGTAGAGAACAAAAATAGATGAACTTTGAATACTTTTCAGCACAATATATATGTAGAAAGCCCTATTGAATTTTATAAAGTCCTCTAACAAGGACATAAAAGAATATATTAAAGTAAAATGTCTACTTTTAACCATTGTAATATAACTCATAACTTTTTAGATTTAAGACCTACTATTACAAATATTAGATAAAACAGTTCACCCTCTTTTTGCCAATACGTACAGTGCTTATGATTATCATAATAAGTAATTGTTCAACGTTGAGCTCAATTATCTATACTCATTAAGCAAAGTGTATGTATCTATCTGTAGGAAGAACAGTCACAGGGTGCACTGTAAATAATACTCCTAATGTATATCATAAATATACTTTGATCTAAGACATAAAAATGTAGTCCTAATAATGAAATATTGCAGCGTGTGCATGTAGCATAAAAATATGCAGCACGCTTTCTGTTTATTCTTCTTATTACTCTCTCATGTATATCATTCATATGTATTTCCAGTATATGATAAGATTTGAATAAATTATAAACGCGGCTATGTAAAAATGAATTAACTCTCGCAGGCGTTATGTATTTGTGGCATAGAGGGAACAGGGGGTTTGTTTATTTTTGTTAGTGAGCTCTCAAGAGACTAAAGTGCACATATGCCATCCCATCATATTAATAACTTTTTATCACAACTCTTATTCTTTCATTCATGAGAAGGGAGCACCTCATACGGATTGATATAAGTACTGAGTAGTTACGTGTGAGTGTACTCATGAAGAACGGGAGTAATAGAGAAGATTTCTTGTAAACTGAATGAGTCCTTTAGCCAACGTCTAATTACTCGAGGCATAACCAGGAACTACCAAAAGTATTCATATAAATAAATTACATGTATGCTAGGGTGATTACTATTTTTGAAATGAAAATTTTAGTTTGAGTTTGCTTTAATATATAGACTTTTAAAACAAATTCCACTAACCAACAGTCAACAAAACAAATCGATAAATCACATATTATTATCAAAAACTCAATCAATAACCTTGGAAATGTCTAAAAAATAAGAAGAAGCAGTTCACCTGCATGTTTCTTGAATTATGTTGAAACAAGATTAGTGAGTGACCAAAACTTTCAAATATAATTGATATTTTTTTAAATGACAAAGTGGCCTTCTCACATCAACATTGTGAAATATTGTTCGGGCATATCTAAAATTAGATAGCTCACTGGACAACACGCTCGGGAGAAATTATTCTCTTGAACTCAATGTGAGTAAGTTCGCGCCTCCGTTATTCCTAGAGAAGGAAATATACATTTAGCATATAATTAGGGATGAAAATCGTGTGTATAATGGGCATGCTCAAAAAAGAAATTGAAAATCAACATTGTAACCCTGACAAATTAGAAAAATGTTTTGACGGATATCAGCTAGAATCGGCTGTGACAAGGGAGGAGAAGGAAAAAGAACTAAGCAAGTCTATCCATTAGAAAATATTCAATAATTGGAATAGGAAACTGCTTACAGCAACATCGAAGGATAGGATTATAATTCAACCAATCAACGTTCTCAACACTAATTAGGAGTAAAGAACCAGAAACATAGAAAAATACAATATATTTTTTTCTGTTAGCGAAGTAACGCCGTGATCTAAACCGAATTTTCTTTTGAGACAGGTCCTCACCAAACTTCATTAAAGGACTAAATAGATTTAAATGGATCAAAATATGTAAAATGATAGTATCAATTAATAGTTGGAAAATTAGAATGACCAATGTTGTAATTAAATCATGCATTTTAAGACAAAAAATTGCAGATTGTAGACAACATAAAAATTATAACGATCTCGGACTGATCTAAGATTTTCATACTGAACACAAACACTAATATTTATGTATTAATCCTTTCAAGTAATTACATAAAACAAAATTACTTATTTATTTATTTATGTTGCATAAAAAAAGGGGCCTCTATACACACAAAACATAATATTTGCATACTAATGCACTCTGCACTTTCCATCAATATAAAGAAGATACACTTGCATATAATATGCACAGCCATTTTTCAAGTATGTAATCAATGGAAACAAAAGGTCAATAACACTCACACCTACATACATGAAGGTGAGTTTCTACATCGATCGAGCATGTACACTAGGGCATTGAAATCTAGCACGTCGTCACTTTTATAGTATCACGCAACCTTTCATTTTAAAGGGGGGGAGAATCAGTTGATGGTTAGCCAAATAAGTCAATCGTACCAACTGCTCTTTATATCTAAAGTCTCCTTTTTTATCATATCTATATATATTTTATGTCTGATTTGGGTGATATCATACATGGAATTCAAAATATTCAAAAAGATGAAACTGAAATTTAGCAAGTAGACGTATGTATAAAATAACCAAGCATATTCCTATGATATTTATCAATGATCCATATAATTGAAGTCAAATTTAGTCAATCACTTATAGAAAAAGGAACCTTTTTATGATGTTTAATTTTTTATAAATATAACAAGAAAATGAATAAATATATATTTATCTTAATAGATCAGATCAGTTTAAATTATATAGTTAACAAAACTCCGTCTATCTAAGGCAGGGATGTCTAGTGTATGGCCCATGGGCAGCATTGCGTCACTCTTAATGAACGGCCCACTACTCATTCTCACTTCATGTAATATATTTTAGCAAAATTGTGACAATATCATCAAAACGCATTGGCAAGATATTGAGGTCTAAACATGTTCCGTATTTTAAATAACCACACTGAACATTTAGTATATTTCCTTCTCTAGGAACAAGAGAATAATTTCTCTTCTGCTCATTGACCATTGAACTACGTCGTTTCATAAATTGATTCATCAATTAGTTATAAAATATAAGCAGTTCAATATTTCATATCTTGATCCGCCCTTTTTTGTTGATCACCATGTATTCATTAAATAAGAACTAAATTATCTAATAGAAGGAAACAAAAGGTCCCTCAAACAAATACATATACAAGTTTACCAAGTTTCGTACTTAATTTTTTTCTTTGATAATAACCTTCTGTATTTTTTGTTCATTAAGAAGAATTTTCATGCCTCAAAGGATGAAACAAAATCCTCAAAGCCATTCCAAGATATAAAACTGCCAAAGGATGTTATGCTATAATTTCAAAAACGTTGATAAAGTATTGCCTACATAGTTAAATATTCATTTAAAATTGTATTATTGGAATATTATTAGTTGCAGAGCTTGAACGACCCGAAAATGGATAACTGTGAACAGTAGATGAACAATGTAAATAACAATCTGTAAGATATTTTGGTCTTTACTAGTCATCTTTGGGATATTAGGATTTTCAATTATAATATTTATAATAATCAACTCTTTATTCTTAAATTAATAAAAGTTTTGGTTTACTTTTAAAATAAATATTAAGGGCAAAAAAAAAAAAAAAAAATAGAAGATGGGCGGAAAATAAACTTAAATGGCTTGAATGCCATTTAAGCCATCTGGAAACCCTTTTTAAGTTTGATTAAATTAAAACATGAATAGTATTAAATGAAGGATTTACAGTACTTCGGATGAGGATAATGTAATAATTTTGAATATTCCATGGATGATCAATATATTAATGGAGTCATTTTGACTATTTAATACAAATTACTAGTTGTGATTCATTTTAACAGATCTAAACAGCCGAAATATGGGTCAAGAACAAATCACTTAGGACGGTTCAAAAAACCTTCAGTCTCGGACTGAGTCTCTATAGTAAAACATGTACAGGGTCCCTGGAAATAAACTTAAATTCCTTTGATTTTAATTTACGACGTCTAGCAACTCTTTTTTTCAGTTTGTATAAAGTAAACAAATATAAATCTCTTATTTTTCTTTCTTCCCACTATGTTTCGTTTAGATAACTTGAAAATCATTCACTTTTTCATTCAAGCTCAAAAGGATCCAAAGAAGATAGCAGGCATTGTTTTGGGTTGTCTCTGGTGAATGTATATACCGTAAATAGACTATGAGGTATAACTCCACAAAATACCCTACCTCCCTTGTGGTCTTTGGGGTCATCTGGAATGACGGGAATATAATATCTCCCTACTTTTTCAAGCAAAGAAAGTCTGTCGACATGAAAGCCTACTACAAAGTACTAGGGTACAATACCTTGCCCTGGTTGAAGATCAATTACTCCACGGGGGATTATTTGTTCCACATAACAGCTTTGGGAAATAAAACATCTTCAGAATGCCAACTAGAAAATGTCCCTCCCGCATTCTACGACAAATTTTACACTATTTAAGGAGAAATTGGCAAGAAAAAAATAAAATAAAGGAGAAGTGACAAAGTGGAAAAAATGGGCAACATCTATTAAGCTAAATTAATACATACCACCAATATAACACGTATTAAGATAAATGAAACATAAACTAACACGACAGCGGTTCGAATGGAAGTAGTGCTAATCATTTAAGTCTCCATTATCAATTATAACATTATAAGACATTATGAAGTATTCCTATTGGACAAGACTCATGGATTGACGAACAAGCATTAGTTTAATATTAGGGAAGAGTAGTAATTTCTATTTTGTTATGATCCAGGATGTGTAAGAAGAAAATGCGATTGGCTGTGGCGAGACAACCCCAGAAGATTCAGGGAGGTAGTCGAAGGTTGGGTAGTTGGAGAGCGCGAGAAAAGTTGTAAAGCTCAGTAGAGTTGGAGTCTTGTCCAATACGAATAATCCATCATGATATTATAATAGATGACGGAGAATTAAGGGATTTCTTCCTTTTCCATTCCCCCTTCCCCCAAAGAAAAAAGTGCATTAGTTAGCGAGATATATGGAACTACTGAATTAAGACCCTTGTTAAAATCAGATTTTGGTTAGAGAAAATAAATTACTGCCATAAGGAGGAGAACCTTCTACATGTAAAGTAGTATTAATGTAGGGAAAATATTAAAATTATATTTAAATTATGATGTATTTGAAAATCAATTAACACCAAAAACAGCCGAAAATTCTTCTTTTAGAGGGAAATGTTAACACACCACGACTTATTAAATAATGAACAAAAAAGAAGAAAGAGCACACACATCACCCCTTTTTCTTTTTTAAATTTTTAAACTTCGTGTTTCCTTACAAAAATGTCAACTCTAATTATATGAGTTACAATGACGCCAGAAACTTAAGCGGTTGTATATAGTAGATATATTGTGCTTCATAACATAATATAACATTCTCAAGGAGAAAGGAATAATGAAGATAATATACGGGAGAAAACAAGTGTTTTACATAAATAATTAATTTTAATTACAAAATGTTTACATCAATGCTCACAAATACCTACATACAAGTCGTGAAAACAATATATTTCATACTTTAATCACATGTACATATTGTAGGGAGGAGTAATGGACAATAAGAAGTTTGAATTTTGATAGTGTTGGATTCGACTCAAAAATATCGAGTTGGAAATTTTAGAGATTTTCTACATAGTTAATATGCAATGTGGTTTCTCCGGTTTTTATAGATATTTGATGCATCACTCGTGTACTCTTATCAATTTATGGGACTATTAGATACATATTAGTGTTGGATTCGTGTCAAAATGGTGGATCTCTAATTTTTGGATACGTGGTTTCTCCTTTTTAATACATCAACTCTTCTAAATTAAAAAAACTAAGGCTTTCTGTCTGTATGTGAGTATCTACTTGTTTTAATTTTCGGTCTGGAAATTCTAGATTTTGTTGGATCGAACTAATTCGGTCCAGATCGGTTCAAATGAAAAATTCGGTTTAGTTAGGTCCCAAATAATATAGATCTAAACCGATTTTACAAATAAATTGTTGATAACATGACATAATGTACTTTCAAGTACAATGACGTCCTACAAAGTTTAAATAGGCTCTGATGAATTTTAACCCTATCGTCTCTCGTGGAATACAGAATTATAAATTCAAGCATCTCTTCAGATGGATGATCAAGTTAAAAGTATCTTCCTTCGATTGCCTCTATCTTCCTTTGATCCTAACTCTTAGAGAACATAGAAGTCCACTTCTTCCGGTTTTAATGGATTAAGAATGATCTTAGGCCTTAGCAATTTTTAAATTAAGAGCACATCTAAATTTTAAATAGTTATACATTTTAGTTGTATGGCTATCATTTCATATTATAGTAGTAAATAATTAACATATTTTATTTTATTTAGTCTCAACACTAGTATCTACGTTGAAAGAAAGTCATTTTTGTGTGTAGATACATGATATAAGAAATAACAATACAATCGAGTATGCCCGTCATACAAAAATTGTATGAAAAAAGAGAGTACTTGTATAGTGTTGTATGAAAATGGAATGTAAAAATAAATGAAATCTCACAGGGGTTTAAGTCAGCTTAAATTTAAAAAGAAAAGAAAAAGGGAGGTTTAAAAAAATAATGTGACCTTAGATGAGGT
Source organism: Lepeophtheirus salmonis (assembly GCF_016086655.4). Lineage (NCBI taxonomy): Eukaryota > Metazoa > Arthropoda > Copepoda > Siphonostomatoida > Caligidae > Lepeophtheirus > Lepeophtheirus salmonis. Next base: position 28,017,016 of record NC_052138.2, on the reverse strand, counting down.
TTAGGAGCGAGCTAAAACACTCAATAGCACATCAAATCGTACTCATTTTTTTCCCATCTAAGCTGTTATTACTATTTTTCCATTCTTGAGGAGAGAACATCTAAGTATTGAATAACTAGGTGTGAGTGCATTCATAAATAATGTAGAGTAAGACTGAAGATTTCTTGGAGAGTTATTTTCTATAATATTAGAGCAAAGTTTGTCTGTTCTACAACGCCCAATTAATCTGGTACTAATGCCAATGTTTAAACAAGAAAAGAGTAGTGTTTGGAGCTTTTTACAACCCTTTTGAGTAGTGATATTAGAGATTTGACTAATCGTTATTCTAATGTTTTGAGTTTTCATTTTATTTCGTGTTAAAGTAAAGTCGAATTTTCCATTTAAAAAATATATATTTCGAACGGGTTAGAGTATTTTTCAGAAAATTGTTGACTTAAGTAAAGTCGTGCTTATTTTCCAGTTCGAGCAATACTCGAATCCAATGCTAGATTTTGATTATAATAACAAAGGATAATGTTAGCATTAGTATTTGCTTGGTTTTTTTTTTTCGGTTTGGTCAAAAGTGATCAATCTGGAACAAAATATTGGTCCAGAACCACAATTTTATCGTAGACCAAAAGTTCCTATTTAAAAAAGGGTTCCATGTAAAAAAATGACACTCAAATTTATTTTCTAAAAAAAATATAATATCATTTGGGAGAAATAAACAAAATGCATAATTCAAATGAGAATCTGGTATATATACAAAATAGAGTTTTGTGTCTGTGTGTCCTTTATGGGTGCCCACACTGTTGAATCTAGGAGGCGGAAATTTTGCATGGATGACTCTTTTGAAACTGATCAGGCTAAAACGGGGGTGTCCTTTTTTTTTTTTTTGGGGTCATATAAGGGGGCTCATTATATACCCAAAACACAAAAACCGGTGTTTTTTTTTTGGAGATTATGGAGACAAGACATGAGGTTGAAGTTTAATTCAAAAAGTGACTTAAGTATCAAAAAGAACTATAAATTTTGTAGAAATTTGTCTGGAGATTCGTTTGTATATAAATTTGACACATAAAAATTGATGTTTAACTTAAATATCTGTCATTTTCTGAATAATTTTTCAATTTTTTTTCATCAAACGTCAATTTCCAATTTTTAAGAAGGAATGCCAAAATAACAATGCATTTTTTTTACATCATTGAAAGTTTCCAACTCTTCTAAAGAGTAGTTTCAATTTCCAAAATATAATATTATATAACTGTTGCAATATTTGCAAAAAATATCGAGTTATAAGAAATCTTTTTCGTCGACATTATTCTCCATACATTTTTTGTTTTTGTAAGTAAGAAAACAATATTTTTAGTTTTGTGTTTCTCTTTATTATGTCAGTAAATATTATTTTCTATACTTGTGTGTGCGAAATTAGTGCAAAAAGGTTTTTTTTATTTTTATTTGCACATTTCGATTTGGCAATTTTTTTGACAGAAATAAAAAATGGAGTTCTCATCTAGAGATTTTTTTATGCATATATGCTGATATTGTATTTGATGTTTATAACACATTTTTTTTCTCTTAAATTAATTAATAATAATTAAATATATGACCATGATTCCAAAATCATCAAATTGCTATGGCTTGCAAAATATACATACTACTTACTTTCAAACCATAATGATTTATTTATTGTTTTAAAACATGCTAACATCTTCAATGCTTTATAAAAATACTTGGAAAATATGATTAAATATGATTCACATACCTATATACTTCAAGGACTCTCAAAGGCTCATTATAACAATTATCAAATAATATTTACAAAAAAAAAAAAAAAAAAAAAAAAAAATGGAGTAATAGAGAGACACTCGTAGAAGATGGTAAGAAAGTGTGCTTGTGATTCTTACAGGTTTCAATACATAATATGGCATTGGTATTTTGATACTTTTTCGACTAAAATATATAACAATTATGTCGTTATAGGCCAATTTAGAGGCACTTACAGAGGAAATCGCATGATTTTTGTGGTCATAGAAAAAGAAATATATAAATGTGACAAGGATTATTACTTGGCTTAGTTAGGGAGAAAGATAATAAATATTCTGATATTTAAAAGTTTAATACAGCTGTGTAATTGTAGATATATTACAATGCGTATGGAAAAATGAACTCGATTTGACTTTATCTAAATGAACACATCTCTAATTATTTTAATCATCCTCTACATTTTATTTACAGGAAGATCTACTCACTGATCATATGATGAGGGATGCTAATTTTGGGCAATTAAGAAATCCCCAAAAGTAATATGTTAACCTTGACAATTTGGAGGAGAGAAGCTTAGCTGTCTTCTCATTAGATCAGTTACAAGCAGCTGGGATGAGTGGGGAGAAGGAAATAAACTATGACTTAGGCAGGCCTGACTCCGATGACGATCATACATTTTAGACAATATGAACCTTAAGAATGAAAATGCTCATTTTCCTCCTTCTGTTTTTGGTTAGGGGAGAATGGGGTTAATTGACGCAAAAATTCTTTTTTTTTGTCATATTATGCCGTTAATAATTTTTTAATTCTTAAGGATGTAGCTCTCTGATGAACATTGCACGAAGACCAAGGTCATGGACGCACCAAATATTATTCTTATCAATATAGATCTTTAAAAAACCACTAAAGTAACTTCATTAGTTATGTATTGTTTAGAACAAAACAAAAGAATAGACTAAACTATATACCTACATACTTTGGAATATGTCTTCATATAATAGAAATAATAAGGGTAAAAAGTAATTAAGGAATCAATTTTTTTATTTAAAGCTCCATCCCATAAAAAAGATAAAGAATTTTGAGTGTGAAGGAAATAATTCAATATAGAGCGTTTTCACGAGACGTCAGGATTGTTGATGCCTAAACAGCCTAATTTGCCTCAATATTAAGGAAAATAGTGAACTATTGAATGTCTACATGGGATCAACAAATAAAATGATTTACAACTGACTGTCTATTAAAACAATATCCCTCTCATTACTTAGTTTTATCATATATCTGGCCCTAATATGTATAAAAATAGGTTATTATCGTTATACAATCTTATTTCCATATTGTAGATCAAAAATAACTATTACAATGATAAAAATAAGATATTTTTCTCTAATATCCTACATTTTTCGTCTCTAATCGATCCAAAAAAATTAATTGCAAACACCTTCCCATTTCAAAAGAATTTTCAAGACATATTACATTAATTATATTCAAATATATCTATTTATTATTGACATCAAGTAGTGTTTAATGCAGTTCCAAAGACTTTACTTAATCGTTAAAAGCCATTTGATGTAGTTTCATAAGGATTTATTGGAAATATGTCAATTTTATGTAATAAAAATATCAACTTTGAGCCTCCAGGATTGTTTTTTCTTCAATTATGATGCAATTTATGACGTTAGTTTAAACCCTCAATTCCCTACATTACCAATATATTAACGGTGCAATTTTGATTAAAACTACTCATTGATAAGTGTTCTGTGACACATTATAAGGTTTAAATGCCCCACACTTATATTATTCCTAAGTACATAATACATGCCTAATTTTAATATATTAAAATGAAATGCAATCATCAATCTATAGTTGGTAAATAAAATAATTGATTATATAATTAAATAATGCTTTTTAAGACGGAGAAATTGGAACTTGAACAATCTGTTTATATAAGTTAGAACTGGTACACAAAATATCTTGGTCAGAGTAAAAGTCAGGTTACTGATCATATTGAGAGATAGCTTGAATCGGTTTTAACGGATTTATTTTCCCTCCATAAGACATGATACTCAACAACAGTAAATAAATAATGTGCCTGGCATAAAAGGTCAAAATACTAATTTTTTATGGATAAAAGTCACTCATTTTTGTACCGTAAATTGTATCCTGGTCTTTAGCCCTTACATACAGTTACTTCGATTATGCAGCAACTTTTCTATTATCTAGGTAGTGCCATGCAGCTGTTACAAAACTGACGTAACGGTCACTTAGGTCAATTTTGCACTCTATATTTATGAGACTTTAGCAGTTATATCACTTTGCGCTGCTAAATTCAGCCTAAAAACTTAACCATCCTAAATATGTATATTAAAAAATATGTTCTATATATTGCATTTAAAGTAGAATAAAAATATAAAATATGGTTTTGTCAGTTATATAATTATTTGAATGCCTCAATATTGTTAACAATAAAGGAATCAAGACATCAATTACGGAATAGTATAGTAATCCCAGTATAATTACACGTAATTTCTATCTAAACCTGTATTTCATTATTATAGGAAAGAAACAAAGCCCCTGGAATACATTGAATTAACGAAAAATAACTTTATTAGATTATAATCTCGTTGCAATAGCTAGGATTGAAACAATTTCCGAAAAATATCCCAAAGATACATTTCATTTCTAAATACGTAATGTATAGAAAATCTATCATGTATTGTAGACCATAAAGTTGCTGGAGAGATGTACTTCCCATTTGCACTATTGTCATAATAGTATGAAAAATATTTTTTATATTGTCATGGAATCGATTTGTAAGTCTTGTGTTGAAAATTGTCACAAAATTTGGAGTTAATTCTTCATCGTCTCAGTCCTAGATATCCCATTGTATAATTTCTTAGTTGTAAGTAACAGTTTAGTCTTAAATTTTCAATGTATTTTTTAAGAATTTATTGTTCTAAATTATTCATCAAGCTACTTAACGTCTAAGAATATATTATTAAAAAAGTTCTAGAAGCAAAATATTCTTTGAAGGCTGAAATCATATTTAAAAAAAAAAATACTTCATATTTTAGTCATCATTTAATATTTTGTTTATAAGCCTTTTATTTCGTTGTCACTGAAGAAATTCATTACTTAACTAGTATTTTTGTATTTCTCTTTAGTGTTTCTGATGATAAAAATTGTGTTAAATTTGCATGGTTGTCCTAGATTTATATATCTAAACATGAATTAAGAATCATAATTAATATATAAAGATTTTCAGCACAAATTGCTTTAAGAATTGCTCGAACAATGGAACAAAAAACTGGACTTGGTGGGAGACGTTTGATTAATTAATTCAGGAATAAAATTAGAGTAAATGAGGATAATCCCTTGCATCTTGGCTACTTGTCATCGTGGAGGGTGTTTTTTTTTTTTTTTTTTTTTTTTTCGTCCTGATACATTATTTCCTAGAAACTATAACAATCGTTTAAAATAATTTACCCTTTTAATTTTTACTTTATTAGACACATACCTTTTATTTAAAAAATTTGATTTTATATTTTCAGAGTTTTTCTGTGAACTCTAAAAACATCTACATTAACAATAGCTTTGAAGCTATGTACATAAAAGTATTGATATTTATTGAATTTAAACAATACTTAAAATAAAAAAAAATCATCAAGCGCCAATTGACATAAAATCTTAATAGTGATATGAATTATATTAATATTAAAATCATGAATATCGGATCGATTCCCCCACAAGAAGGGATACAATACAAATTTCAGAATATTATATCCATATATGTACTTAGACAAGTTGGACTATTATTACACCACCTATAAACTACAAGTTGAGGATTAAATCGACATAGTGCATAAGTACAGGATAATTATATAAGTACATCATAATTTGAGGGAAATCATGTGAGAGGTTGCGAGAGTACTTTCCCAAACAAAACCCGAAATAATTTATTTATTATTTTTTTCATTTTTGTTATTCTCAAATGGAGCATTAAAGTTAGAGAAAACAAAGGCAGCTCTGCAATCGACTACAAAGAACAATATAGAAACCACTTATTCAAGTATTGCATGACATATACTTCATTAAAATATTAAGTTAATAAAATACTTTTTCACTCACATTTTAATTATACGCGAAAGAATAGGCGGCAGGGTTCACTCACTAGACACTAAGGTTTTTTTATATATATGTGACGTGATATATGTTCGCAATGATTGGTGGACTTGATAGAAAAGGGGTAATTGATTATGTGAGTTTGTACAAAAACAGTTTATAAAAAGAAGCGGCTTTGTACAACTTTTATAGAGGTGAGGGTGTGACTGTCAGTCAGATAAGTTTTCTGTAAAGACTTTTCCAATGGACCAATCGTAGTTGAGAAGAAAATAAATGTCATGGTGAGTAAAAAATGACGTCATTTGAAAAAAGAAGAATAAAAAAATTGGAAAAGAGAAAAGAGCTAGAAAAAGAAACTAAAAGAAGAAGAAAGAATTGTGACAAATGAATTTGAAATTTGATCAAGACTTTAGCAATCGGTGGTGATAATAGAATAACTGACGGCTCATTTTTTTTCTCGCTCTTCAAGCCACCTACCTAAGAAGTTGTTAGGAGGTTGTTGTAAGGTATATCATTCATTTTCCCTCCATCTATTTCATATATTTTTTTAAATTGTTGGATTAATCATACAACGAATCCTCTGATTTTTCGTGTTTTGGGGCCTGTAGTTAATAACTAATCCATGATTCTTTAATTATTCGAAACGTATAGAGAGATTTAAGTTGTGGGACTCATGAATATTATGGATAAAAACGTTTTGGAGAGTGGTAAATACATTTTGAAATAAAGGAACGGGAGAACACTTAAGGGTATCAAAAAGTAGAATGGGGTGTCTTGGAAGCAAATTCAATGCACAATAGAGAAATGTATTTATATGTATGTAGGTGTAGAGGAGGATAAAAACAACACTTGATGATGAAGTACTATTATTTTTGAGGGAAGGTCCTTTGTTTGTTTGCTTTATACAAATCAAATTTTTGTAATGACCGTATCTTAGACAGAAATAATAATATTTGTACCCAAAAAATCCCTAACTTATGTTATACCCAGTTCAAAAAGAATAAAATGTTATTTACTTCAAGGTTTAAATATTGACTATTGTTCGAAAGAGGCGGAAGTGATTATTCTTTAATGATTAAATATAGCTTAAGAGTCCTATAAATACATAATATGTGTCCCGTTAGCACAAAAGCAATCTTGAATGATTATGAGTGGATTACATTTGTATTCTTCTCCAAATTATCGTCAATTTCTATCAAAAAATTGTTCTTATTAATCCTTTGGGCAAATTGTACTTTAAAGTATCCAAAATGATCATCACAATAAAAGAATGAGAAGTTGATAGATATTATGGTTAAAAGAGACAATATCGGGGCCAATATAAGTCTCTTTAATCAAATAAAAAATCTAAACTATAGTTAAAACTCTTGGTTATCCTACCTCATTCCACAAATTGGAATACAAAGCCTATAATTTACTCATATGTCTTTGAACAATTGGATAAATTGGGATTTTCTTGATTTTTGTTCATGATTGTTCTTATGTTAACGCGCCGTATATGTATTGTTATGATCGTAAGAATACTTTTTTGGCTTTGGAACTTGGAAATATAAAAAAGAAATTTCATTTAATAGAGTTACTCATAAAGAACTATGAATGGGTGGATAAAATATTTATAAATGTCTTACTATTTAAAAAAATAAAATAATGGGGAGGAAAATAGAAATATTAGAGTGATTGTATGTACAAGGATATTGAAAATGCCATTGTTTGAGGGCTCAATGGAAGAAGACTTCTTCCTTATTATTTTCCAAGAATAATTACTTTTTATGTAAAACGAACAACAACAAAAAATAATGACCATACCATTAAGGACTTGAACTAGTTTAATACATAATTAAGTTTTAGATTTCCCCCTCAAGGGCTTTTTTTTATTATTAATATATATATATATATATAAAGCTTTGTGTTTAGAAATATTATTTATGCATACAAATCTTATCACGTGAAAAGTTCAATTTTTGAAGTAGAAAAATAAGAACTTACAAGTCGTACAAGTGTTTGCAGTAACATCTTAATGAAATACGATAAGAAGAAGAATGGCTTCTTTTGATAAGAAGGCGTTATTACTTATAGTTTGATATGTAACTTTATAATATGTTAGTAATTCCCTTTCTTTTATGATTCAGGTGTGTATGTGTTTACGTAGAGAAAAAGTCACGCTGCCTAGAAAATAGTAATCTATCTCAAAGTATCCTTATTTTGCCATTCAAACAGAAGAGGAAGACACCAGTTGTTGTTCTTCTTGTTGGAAAAATTGGGATCATTCAAAAACAAACGAAATATTAAGTGTACTTAGTTATACATAAAAAAGAAAAGTATTTAGTGATTACTGATACAAACGTACATACTATACAACAATATAAGATGTGCTGCTGTTGATATTATTAAGTGAATTACAAAATATATACATAGTGAGAATTGTGAGTGAGAAGTCAGCGTACTTGTCTTACTTTATTAAGTATGGAAGTGATAACGGGCCCTGGAAATGCTCGTCGTTTGAGAACTCTTAAACGAAGAAAAGAAGAGAAAAAAGCTGAAAAAAAGGTAGGCAGTAAGCCTTTTTTATTTTAGCTTTGTATATTTTTTTTTTTTTATTCACTTAACTACTCTTTCAATTAGTTTTATTTTTCATGTAGAAAAGTGTGATGACTTTTTTATGATATGATATTTTCCTCTAATAGCCTCCCTAGACTTATTCAAATCTACTAAGGAGGTTTATTAGATATATAATTATCCACTCTTTCATTTAAAGTTTTATGGAAAAAACGATTTATTAATTTAAAGATGATATCAAAAAACAAATTGCTATTGCTATTTTAAGGTATTATCGCTGAAAAAAATCGCAAATTTCATTTAATCAAGTTACGAAGAGTGCACCCATGTATTCATTTGCTAAATTTTAGACGGATCGGTTTACCCGTTTGTTAGTTTACACCGAAAAAAAGAATATGGGATACATACATTCAAGGTTTTCATTAATGTAGAGGTATAGTAACTATTCCAATTTTGAAATTGATATGTATACTTAAAAAACTGACTGAAACCACCACTAACTCCCCTAGATGAAATATTAATTAAACTTTATTTATTTATTATACTACAATATTATATTATTATGTAATATTTTAAGAAGCCTCATAGACGTTATGGCGTTAGGTGTCGGTAACTTAAGTTTTTGTTATGTTTTATGTTATACTTTTGGCAAAAATCTTAACCGTATAGATGCCCTGGTGCTTAAAGCGGAAAAATCAGTGGCCCATGTTGAATTATAGTATAGTTCTGTCATTGGTCCCTGTTTTTTTATCTTATTCGAAGGGGGCATCCTGTAGGGACTGTGGATGACTCAGCATGAATAGACCCATAATTACTACTGCTGAAAAAAATTATTGGAAGCTCTAGCTCTCTGGTGATTAAGGCCCTTCACTATAGACTAAACAATATTTATTTTGCAATGGAGTTTGATAGATCTAACTCTGTTTCGCTGGCGTGAATCGCTGAGTAAAAACTGTACATGATTTTATTTATTATTCAGCCCTACATAGACACCACAAAGTTAAAATAATATGGCCAAGATTTTGTAGGAAATGGCGTGTTTACATACAAACCCTTAAATGAATAGTATAAAGTGGAACCAAAAATGAATTAACTGACGCTCAATATACACTTTGAGGTTATAAAAAGTAGGAAATGTATATTCAGTGCATTTTTTCTGTGGGTTTACTCATAGGCGTAGGAGATGATAATTTTTTTAATGGTGACAACTTCATTTTGCCCTGGTATTAATAACTAATTCAATACAAATATAGAACTAGGATTTTTATGAAATTATGAAACTTCTTATTTTTTTTTTTTTGGGTATATGAATTTTATTTCTAGCTTTTTTAAATATTTTTTGTTTTGCTTAAAATGTATAGAAGAGGAGAACTACCCCTCCTCCTTTCTCATCTCATACAATTATCTAGTCAGGAAGTAGCAGGAATATTTAATATGGCGCCAATTTGGGGGAGGGAGAATGAAGGAATTCAAGAAATTAAAAATGGAAATTCCTTTTTTTATAGCACTTCCCCTGAAATGTCTTTTTTAAAAAAGGGCCATAAAAATATAATAAAGGATTTACGTTTTCTTCTTAAAAAGAACATCATTTAATTTAAGTTTATATTTTTGAAACAAATATTTAAAAAACAAATTCGAAGTTTATTTTTAAAAAATAAATAGAAACTCAAGGGCACCAAATCGAAAGAAGATGTGAAATTTCAATATCCTAAATTCCCCTAACAAAGAGTAAATTTCTTTAAAATTAGACTTATGTAAATCTGAAACGTAGAGGTGCAAAAATTTACTCATAGCCTCCCTGTGAAAATATTGTAACTCCGCCACATGAGTAAAAATCAACTCAATCCATCCATTAATAGTTTTATAGCTGATATTATAATATGTACATTTGTCATATACTAGTGGGAGTACCCGGAATTGCTCAGATTTATTAGGGGTCGACAAAAAGACATGCAAACTTTGCTGTAATAATATAGATAGAGCTGTAAATCCTAACCATTTTGTAGCGACTTATTTGATGTTGTTGTTGGCAACCTGAACAGTATTTTTTTTATTTTCTAAAGCTGTCATCATTTTTGTTTCATTCTTGAAGAGAGAATGTATCTAAATAGAAAGTGTGTGTGCTCATAAAAATGACAGGGAGTAACGCAGAGAAGCGTAAGTTCTGGTTGGAATCTGAGTAAAATTGAGGATCGACATCAGGGGTAACTTCTACTTATATCCTTGTAAAATACTGACTGGGATATGTGTTTATTTCCTTCCTCTCAAAGCTGATATAGCTAATCTAATTTAACGTGATGTTAGCTAAATTGCTCTCATTCAAAATATTCTTCAAATTCTCAGGTTTACAATGTTTATTTTGGTTCATTTTATATACCGAAAATAGAGATATGTACTCCTAGTGTTGTGTGAGTCCTTATTTATTCGGTCCAGTGTAGTCTTAGGACAATTCCTTCGGACTACCAGTACTATAAATGATTAAAAAATAAATAAAGTTGAGTGACGTCTTCAAGGACCTAACTTTATAAGTTTTAGGACTGAACTGGACCTGATCGAGATTAAACTGGACGGGACTGCAGTCTTCAGTCCTAAATAAGGACGGATACATAATTAATTGTGCCTATTAGTGCTTAATTCAAGAAATTTTTATGAAACATCGTGACAACTTAACTCCTCTCTCTCAAAATATTCTTAAAATTGTAGGGATTACCATGTTAATTTTCGTGAGGGTTGTATATACTAAAATGTTTAAGTTTTACAACCCTAAATACAGAGATGTACTCTCATTTTTTGTTCTTTTTTTATGAGGCGCTGAGCTGTAGCTACACACGCTCTTTTGCTAAATTGTTATTTCTTAAATTCGTAAAGCAGTCATGCAGTACTAAGATATACAGGAGACACTCAAAAATGACTCATCCGCAGACAAAATTGCCATTATTAAGATAGATTATTAAGTAAGTGTCACAAATGAATGTATGTAGAGTACACTCATTTGAGACACACGACTGTGTATTTCAATCGAATAGTAGATAGATTAATCAATGAAGAATAAGTAGTAGTAGATGTTATGTATGTCAATTGAATGAAAAAGGCAGATAGATTGTTTAATAATAATGAAGTGGTGGACGTACTACTTACCTGTGAAGTCGTCGTCTTTGAATGTTGGATTCATTCTTTTATTTGTTTATTTATATAATGTAATATATATTATATCGTGGATGTTGATAATGATTGATTAAAAAAGGAAGGGAATTTTGTGTGGGGTTTTTATTGTATTTATTATCATAACTCTTTTCAATGAACAAAGTAGGGGAGACCGGGGAATGTTGAAAGACTGTGTTTTTGCTCGATAGAGTGGGGTTTTTTTTTTTTTTTTGAGACAATTTCAACATTGTAGATGTTGGTCATTTTAGTGGCATAAAAAATTGAAGTTTTATAACAATAAGTCCATTTTTTCATTAATATTAAGAAAGATAGTTAACCTTTGGATGTTTATATGTTTCCAACAAATAAAAGAATTTAAACCTTAGTCTCTAGTAGAATTTTTTTCTCTAATGCTTAATTTGATCATGCATCAGATCATAATATGTATTAAAATTATATCGTTTAACAATCTTATTTCTATATTGTAGACAATCAATTAACTATTACAATGGAAATATTAATATATTTGTCCCTAATTATCCCACTTTAATCATACTTAATCAATCAAAAATATATAATTGTAGAAATTTAGACGTATCATAGGGATTTTAATACATTTTACTTTGATTATATTCAAATATCAGTATTTATCATTGGATTCAAGTTGTATATAATACCAGCATTCAGTCTTCTTTTATTCTTAAAGCCATTTGATGAAGTTGTATGAAGATTTGTTGGGAATTTTTAATTTTATGTAGTAAAAATATCAACATTGAGGCCATAAAATGGCGTCTCCTTCAATTTTGATGCAATTTATGACGACAGGGAAAAAGCTCATTAATTGGAACTGGTTCGGTTTAAATATACTGAATATTTATATAAGACTTAGAGGGAGATGTTTCCACTTAATGTCTTTGAATCCGACCTGTCAAATGTTGCAACTGTACCCCTAAATTAAGTTTAAGTTAAAAAATAATAAAGTTATTCTGAATAATATAATACCAGACTTTTGATGAGGATGAATCATTAACTTTCAATATATTATAGCAAATCATGATTTATATAAAAGATCGGATAAATTAACACTTTAAAAAAAAAACTCTTCAGGGCTCTGTTTTGGCTAAAAGATATGCTTGATGTGACGTGTAATTATAATAAAATACTAAAGTAAAATAAACTAAGCGGTAAAAAAATGCTACATTTGTTGCAACTGTTCCCTTTGTACTGAGTGTACTTAAATTTCTCATAAGTAGTGAGTTCTGAATTTCTATATTAAATGATAACAAAAGGGTCAATAATTCAAATGATATTAGGGATAGGCACTAATGTGTCAATTTTTTGTCATATTTTCAAAACCAGCTTGCCTGTCTTATTTTAGATGTATTTTAGTCCAATTAAACCAAATGTGAAGAAGAAAAAAAAGTTGTAATTTTATCATTTTTGCCAGCTTGCACCCTAAAAAACTGAAACTTTCACTAATTAACGGTTAGTTTTTGATCTTTTTGCGAAAGTAATCAACTCCCAGCTTAAAAATTCATTACTTGTATGACTGATATAAGCTAGTTGCACCTCTAAATATGTTTTTTTAATTTTATATAAGCACAAATTGCAAGTATTACTGGTCAAAAAAATACAGACCAGCTGGTTTTGAAGATATGACCTAGTACTGCCTATTCCTAATTATATAATTTATAGCAAAAAAAAAAAAGAAGCTTATTGTATTAATGTAGGTATGTTAAACGATTAATAAAAAATAAAAAAAGATTTTAAGGCAATAGTTAACGTTATTTGATGATTCCCTTTTTCCTAATTTTTGTGGTGCCAATATTTCCTAAATTTATTTGACAGCGACGACGTAATTTGAATTTTTCAATAAAAACTATGACTTCTATGACTTTCTTTTATTTTATAACGCATATGCTGAAAAGTCTGAGGCTTCTCACGAATATGGCGCTATTTTTTTTTTATTTTTTATTCGCCTCATTTTCAGTTAGTATGAAGCTTCAAAAGATATCTGTAAAAAGTCATGACTATCTGTTCTATAGTGGGTGAGTTATTGTGTTATCTGTGACGCTATTTCCAAAACAAATGATCAAAAACAATTTTGTGTTTGATGTCCAAAAATACCATTAAAGCTAAGCAATGGCTTGAAAAATGTTATAGGGACTCTGTTCTATAAAGCAAATAATAATAATAATTTTAGGAAGCCAATTTTGAACGAAAAAAGGGGTTTTCTTTGTTAAGCCCGGGATTTTTCACCCACTTATAACACGGTGTTTAGAATTATTCTGACACCTCATATTTCTTATGTACTTTTTTCTTTTTTTTTTTTTTTTTTATATTATGATAATAAATTCTAAAACTATATAATGAGTTAAAAATAATTTTTGTATGGGGGATGGGGGGAGTGCCAGTAACTATTAGATTTGATACCTAGACTAAAAACTGGTGCTTATTACTTATTATACAAAATTACAATTTAAATGTTGCTGAATAAATATAGTACTGATGATTTAAACTTGATCATCGGATTGAAATGACCGGATTAAAAATCATGTTAATACCCCATAAAGATTAAATTTTACAAGTAGGTTGTCCGACGTATATATTTTTTTAAATTTATTAATAAAATGTTTTTATTGTCCTATCCCAAGGAGTACTAGGAGTACACTTAAATCTAGATGTGGGGTTACCTCCATATTTTTTAACACATAATAATTAATAATGATAGCTATTCAATTTTGAACGCACTCAATCAAACATTAAAATAAACAAACAAAAACAGCAATTGGCAATAATGTACTCTAGGCCTGAGTTCGTAGAAATAAAAAGAAAAAAGAACTGAACTCTCCTTTTTTTTTTATCCAATTGATTTTGTATCATATTATACAATTATGATATAAATTTTGTGGTTGTAGTTTTTTCGATATTCAGTAAATAAAAGGCCTTGTTGCAAATGTCCCTGGTCTCCCCTACATTATATATAAATGTAAATAATAAGAATGTATCAAAACGTGAAAAGTCATAAAGAGTCATTGTGTTGAGAAAATCAGCGTAAAATGTATTGTATATATATAGGTACTGTTTTATTTATTTATGTTAATTATGCTTAAAGCTAGGCATAAATAGCAGAGTCGTCATTGCGTGACAACTTATGTATGATATACCTAGAATATACAGTGCGCGGCAACATAACTTCCTTTTTCTAAAAAGGCAATTAATCACGTTTTTTTGTTGGTTGTTTTTTTTTAAATACCTTTATTTAGATAGCAAATAATATATAAGAATGATATAAAATTTCTGATGAAGATGCATTTGAAGAAATATAATTAAACATTATAGCTTAAAACATTTTCACTAGAATAACGTTTACTTACAAAGAATAATATTCATAAATCCAACTTAAAACCATTATCATTTCTACAACAAAATATCCTTCACAGCGAAGATGAACCAGGTCTTTCTCAAGTCTAATTTTTCACATTTCTGAGCCTATCATCTCCCAAACTTAACCCTCTGGACTATTATTGCGGGTATACCATGGAAAATAAGTTTAACAGCCCCCACTATAATTACATTAACTACCTCAAGTCAGGCATCAGGGATACATAGGAGGTCCCGTCGATGGAGGAGCTTGCCTTAGCTTGATCCTCATTTCGGTGACGTGTCTAAGCTGTGGTCGCTACTGAGGGTAAATACTCCGAATACTCCTATAGGTGATATTGAACTCTCTATTTACCAATTTTCAATTCAAAAATCTAATCTTCCACAGGGGCGTGCAGAATTATTTAACGATTTTTGTTCAGAACATACCGCGGACAATAATGAAATTTCGAATGACTTGAGAAACAATTTATTCATACATTTTTAGAATAATAAAATAGTTTGTGATCAAATTTAATCAATGTAGCCACCATTTGACTCAATGACACTGGTCAGGCGACGTCTGAAGCTGCCACAGACTTGCTGGATGTAATCGGCGTCCATGGAGGCCCAGGCCTTGTTGACAGCAGCCTTTAAGGCATTTATGTTCTTGTGTCGTTTTTTGCAGGCCTTGGTCTCCACGTGCGCCTATATAGTGAAGTCTAGTGGGTTCTGATCTGGGCTCTGAGGGGGCCAGTAGTCCTTGGGCCAAAAGTTCATGTTGTCCTTGAGCCACTCCTGAGCTTTCTTGGAAGCGTGGGCGGGTGCTCCATCTTGTTGAAAACCCCAAGGAGAGTTGCCATCTATGGATTTGATCCACGAAAGGACCTTGGACGCCAGAATCTTCACATAATTATCCACTGTTAATCTGTAGCCAGTGGGGAACTATACCAGCTTCATGGCCTTCCCGTTGGAGGCCACGAGACCCAACATCATCACCGAAGTAGGGTGCTTTGTTGTTGCCACATAGCGGTGCTTATCTTGCACATCTCCAAAGCTCACAACACGGTCATTTTGCCTGTTGAAAACAGGATCGACCGTAAAAGTTTTCTCATCTGAAAAAATGATACTGCGTCCAGATGAGCTCTTGATATCACTCAAGATTTTCTTGGCACGCTCAAGTCTGACTTCTCTCTGACGTTCAGTTAGCAGAGGGCGTTCAGTACGCCTCAGGGACTTTCTTCCAGCCCTTTTCAATGCCCTTGAAACAGTTGATCTCGACGTTCCCATCTTTCTGGCCATGTCGGCAATGGACCTGTTGGGAGTCCTCTTGAACACTGCCTTTACTTGCCTGGTTGAGACAGTGGGCTTCCTGCCAGCCCCAGGGGAATGCTTGAGATCACCCCCAGCTTCCAAGCGCTTGGAAACGTTGTAAATGGTCTTGAACGACACCCCAAACTGTTCCTTAATGTTGTTATGAGGCACTCCCGCTCGGAGGAGGGCTACAATTTCGATCCTCCTTGTTTCCTGATTGGACATGGTCTCACGTGTGGAAGTTGTTACGCTCTCACAGGAAGGATTTTTGTTTATTTTAACAGTAAAAATACAAAACAATCAGATTGGTTGCCACAAAACCTCTTAAAAAGTATATTTACATCATCGGTAAATAATTTTGTACTGCCGGTATGTTAATAAAGCAAAGTTTGTCTATCTGTATGAATTTATGAAAACCAGGCACCGGATACACTATATATAGTGCTCCATGATGTACTGTATACTGTTGTTCAAATTCTTTTGGGTGATCTTGTAAGTGTGGCACGGTGGTCATCCTATGTTCATACCCAATTTGCAATCCCATAGGTTGCGTTGAGGGTGAGAAACACCTTCTTGGCCAAGATAATTTTATATTCATTGACGTTTAAGGACCATTTTATCCACACCGGTGGAAACACCTTACGGTCTAAACCAATGACGCCGAGCATCATGGTATTGGCTGGGTGTTTCGAACGGCCAGTGAATTTGATCTCGGAAGGGGCGTCTAGGCGATGTAACTATAGCTGCAGGAGTTGCTGACTGGGTCAACTGTGAACATTTTTCATCCGAAAAAGTGAGGACTTTCCTATTGGGTTTCTTCAATTTATTAAGGAGGATCTTCGATCGTGTTACCCTCTTTTGTCTGTGTGAAGTCGTCAAACTCTGAACTTTTGTTACAGCCCTATATTTGAGACCCAAATCTTCCTTAACGATGTGCCGGACAGCCGTTTCTTGAACACCGAGGTCCCTGCCCATTTAGCAGATGTTATTACGAGGGTTCGCGTTTATCTTTGCCTTGACACTCCTTATGAGGCTCTCTGTGCAGACCGATTTTGGTCTTCCCGACTTGTAACGATCGAAAAAGGATTCGGTTTCATTGTAGAGCTTCTTGGCGTTGTTTACAGTGGTCCTACTGATCCCGAAATTACATGTAATCACGAAGGGGTTGTCACCGGCTATTTCTTGACAAAGTTTTTCCATTTCTGTATTTTGGAATTCCTGAAAAACCTTTCGCCTGATTTTATTTCTACAATAAATACTGTGTTTTTTTATTTCTCCCTTTTTATGAAACGCACGAAATTGAATACAGATAATAATCTGCATAAAAAGTGTACAAGGACTTATGACGCATACAGTTTATCATAAACATATTTTGATCTAAGATATAACAAACTAGTCGTTTTAATGAAATATTGTAGGCATGTGCATGTTTTACAATAGCACTATTTCTGTTTGTTTTTGTGATTGGTTTGCTTAATTCAATTTTTCCCTCATACTCTTATTCTTTCATTCTTGAGGAGAGAACACGACATATGAGTTGATATAAGTATTATTGTATTGAGTAGTTACGTATGAGTGTGCCCATAAAAAATGGACATTAACACTGATGATTTCTTGGGAGTTAACTTCTATGGCTATCAAAGCAAAATTTGTCTTTTAGCCGACGCCTAATTACTCTGTGCAATCCCCTTACTACCGCTAGTAAATAATAAAGTGATGGTTGTTTATATTTTTATGTTTTTTTACAGCCACCCTGTACATACTACTGCTTATTTGGAATATTCTGAAAATGTGTAATTTGAGTTGCCCATACTAAGGCGGATTTGCTAATAAATATTTATTTTTATAAAGGAGCATCGCTTGGTAGATATGTAGATGATTAGTAAAGAGGAGACGGAATGAATATTGTTACATATTCAAATATTTTTATTTAAATAGAAAGGAAAAGGCTTGAAGTGAATAATTTCTCCTACACATCATTAGTACATATTTTATTCTTTTATAAAACATATACCTACTATACATATACATATAAGTGCTAATGAATCACACACCCAATTATATTTTTATTGTAGGTAACCCTATGCTGTACCTACTTTTATTTGGTGTAAGTGTAGCGGAGTTATAATTCAAAACGTGACAAATAAGTTTGGAGGAGTATAGGGGGGAGGCCGGGGGAAATATAGTTTTAATACGCATGATATATAATATTAAATTTGACTCACTGCTTTTGTTCCTATTTCTCAACTAATCGTGATTTTTTATTCATACATGAAATTTAGTCATTTCTTTCTATAACTCTTATTGTGATGTGACCTTATTTTGCCAACATTATGCCCCTAGTAGGGACATATTATAACTTTTTTTTTTTTTTTAATGTTATCAATATTTCTTAATCTATTGTAGTCATTAGTACTGTGCTGTATTCAACTTTATTTCCTCTTTTTTTAAATCAGTTATAATACTGACAGTCTGAAGGACCGACGGTCTTAAGGATTAGTTCCAAGGACTGATAGAACCTGTTCTAAGACTGTACTGGTACGAATAACAGGACTGACATAACACTTATCATTAGTGTTGGGGTTCCGTCTGGAAATTCGTTGTCATACATGTTTTCAAATTGTAAACACGGTACAATGACGTCATGCGAAGTTTAAATAGAGATCGGTCGTCTCTCCTGGAATTTGGAACTCCGAATTCGAGCATTTCTTATGATGAATGTTCAAGTTAAAAGTATATTTATTTCTTTGATTCCCTTTATCTTCCTTTGGTTCTAACTTCTGGAGAATACAGAAGTGCAATTAACCCGGTCATACCATAAGGTATATGGACAAAACTTGCACCAATGTATTGTATTATGTGAGGGCATCATATAAAACCATGACTGACAAAAAAATTAGGTCGGGAACTTGTGGTCAGACTCCCCAATTCGTCTCAAAAACGTTGAATTTACGGTTTATTTCCCCCCATTAAGTACATAGACAAAACTTGCATCAAGGTATAGTACTATCTCAGGGGCTTATATAAAATCAAGACTGATCACCAATTTCTGTCGGGGGGAAATTAAGTCAGAACCCCCAAAAAGTATCATCATCCCCCCCCCCCCTCTAAATTAAAATAATTTGTTTTTTTAAATTGCGTTTTATGAACTTTTTTTGGGAGCGTTTTTGTGTGACTTTATCATTATAGATACCTGTCATCTTGTATGAGGTATGAATAGTATCTCTTGCTCCTTTTCTACTTTGGAAAATGGTGGATAATTATTATTGTCGTGTATTTAGATGTCATACTTATGGGATAGCCCAACATATGGCCTTAAACATTCACTTCCCATCTATCAAAAATATATCTCTCTTAATTATATCCCAAGGACTAATATGTATAAAAAATAACTTACTTTTTATTAATACCGTGTATGGCGAAAAAATCTTTACACTTTCGATATAGGAAATTAATCAAGATCTATTTCATGAACCAGTCGTAAGCATAGGGTATGTCAATAAAATAAAAAATAACTAATATTATACCTGAGCTACCTAATCATCGATGTAGCCCTCCTTGGCATCCATGATGAAAGGTCTTCCACCTATTGTGAATGTAGTCCTCAAATATGGCATTCCAGTGCTGGTTGACTGTTTCCTTGAGGTTGTTGATATTGGGATGACTGACGGTGCAGGCCTTGGACTCAACTTGTATATAAAAAGTGAAGTCAAATAGGTTGTCATCTGGTGGGTAAGGGGGCCACATTTTATTCAGCTAGAAAGCCAAGTTGCCCTTCAACCACTTCTGGGGCTTTTGGGCCTATGTGCAGGCGCACCATCCTGCTGGAACACCACGTTCATGTCTGGGTTCTTATTGGAGATCACCAACTGCTTTGCAATCTCCCTTGGTTTCTTGCCACTGTCCAAAAGTGGGCGGACCGAAATTAGTTGGTCACGTTCAGATTGCATTTTCTCGGTTTCGAAGACACTTTGGAAGATCTAGTTTTTTATGGTATTTTTTGTTCCTTTTTAGTATTTGACCGGAACAATTTTACTGCATTCACAAGAACCTTGATCTATGTAGCAAAAATTAAGTGTCAAGATTTTTCGCCGCTCGAGATATTGTTAAACATTACAACTAGTGTGAATTATAATCGTGATGGTAAAATCCTCGTGAATGTAAATTAAAAAGAAAGGTATATGTTGGTAACTTTAATAGACGTCATTGGTCGTTAATACGTTTGAATTTTCAAAATAACAAGAAATGTATATTAATAAAGCAAGTTTTGTCTGTTTGTACATTGGGCGTATGAAAGTACACTCTTGTGTATTTATTATGACATTATCTTTTGGTTTCTTCAATCTAAATGGAAGTTCTATTAAAGAGTATAATGCATTTCATTATGTGACCAGAGATACAATTTTAGTATTCAGGTAGTTGAAACAATTTTAGTATTCAGGTAGTTGAAACAATTTGACTGAATTGAGTGAAATAACCTTCCTATTTATCGTGTAAAAAAAGTCTTTCAAAAGTAACATTGATTCGACTTAAAAGCCATCTAGCGAGTAAAAAATAAGATGTATGTATATTATATGTAATTTGTACAGTAATCTTGCTCATCAAAAAAGAAAAAGGAAAGAAGAGCTAAGTAATTGCATTAAAAAAATAAATAAATGTGATTTTAGATGAAGTTTAGCAACGAGCATGTGTAGGTAAAGCACAGATGGTGAGCGCTCCACTTATCTAGTTAAAAATCATTTGGAATAAAATTGATTGTAAAAGTCTAACCTTTTTAAGAGATAATACTACTACGTGTATATGTGTGTATTGTACAATATTAAAGTATTTTTAATGTCAAAGGACACAAAAATCCCATAAAACTCAACAGACAAATGAACAAATAAGTAATTGGTGCCCTTGGAAAGCAATGCGGATTATATTTCATAGGGATTTTAAAATCTATTAGTTTGACCTCAGTATCGTGGTTTTTCTTCAGTACTAAGATGGAAATTATGTAATATTTTGTTAAATACCTTAGTCTCCAACATGGGGGTATAGTATGAAATCTATAACTTTAAGCCTACACTTTAAGCTTTTTGTTGTACATATGCAACATAGCAAAAAAAACCGCCTTTTTATATATATTATTCAACAAAAATGTGTCAAATTGCAACTTTTTTTTACATCATAATAAAACACTGTTGGTGAGCAGATATTAGTGTGATTTTTCTTCACTATATTACTTCTATGAAACAATCAAACTAACAAAATATAAGCATTTAAGGTTTAAAAATGTGATTTTATGAGTACAGCCTTTTACTAATAACAGTTATATGTAAAGCCTATAACTCGCACTGGATTAAGTAAAAATATTTTTGAGTTTTTGATCAAAAATTGAGGATTTATTTATATTCAAAGTAGATGACTGACAGTTTTTGCTGATGATTATATAATTATATGAATTATTTTCTCGATTTAACACCTCCAAAATTAAATTTTATACTTTTTCGATGAAGCAATACCAACGTAACAACACTGGAAGGTCATACGTAAGAAATTTGTATTTTAATCTGCCTAATGATCCATTGATTATACATATATTTACAATTGCATCCTTTATGTTTTTGAGCCAAAAAACTGTCAAACTGATAAAATGGAGGATTCCAAATATCATGTATCAAATATGATACATATGGCGCCATAATGTTAATATGACTCTTTTATCAGAAAAGTTTTCCCATCCCTCCTCAAATTCCTATCCAAATCCAATTGTCCTTTAAAAAAAGGATAAAAGTTTTCTTTCAAAAATCATCGAGTTTCTGAGCTTGTTCCCACTGAAAAAAAATAATAAATCTGTGGACGCCCCTGTAAGTGCATGTCAATTGCCCTTAACGACATTTTTGTTTCATATTTTTAGTCAAAAAAGTATTGGGATACCCAATACCTACATTTCTAATGGAATCGGTACGGAAATATTGTGACAACACAATTCCCCTCCATCACCTATAAATTGTCATTTTTTTCTCAAATACAGTCAAACCTGAATAAAGCGGTCAGACAAGGGGAAATGAAAAAGGGGCCGCTTTTACAGGTCATCTCTTAAGCCAAGTTTCTTATTTTTTGACAATTTTATATTTGAAAACTACATAGGGCAATTATGTGCGGGGATATATTTAAGATAGGTGGCCGTTTGATTAGGTTTGACTGTATATTTGTAATATGTTATCATACACATAATTTGACGTATTTAACTATGATTATTATTTATGGAAAATGCAGACTTTTTGTATTTTTTGTCCATATATGTATCTTGTATATTTCCCTGGATTGATTTCATAAAATTTCCTTAATAACAATCAAGAATAGTGTTGTATGTATATGATATACCTAGGAAGTGTGAGATACTTTTTTTAGTTGCAACCTCAATCTGATTTTTTTTATTTTCCAAAGCTGTTACAATTATTATTTTATTTTTGAAGTGAGAAGATCTAAGTATGTAGTATTGTGTCAGTCCTTATCTAGGACTGAAAACTGCAGTATCATCCAGTTCAGTCTTGATCCGATCCTTAGATACACATTCTTATGCCAGACAATCATTTAGCCATTAAATTAAATACATTGTTTCACCAGTCAAAAAGCTCATTTATCTAAGGAATTTCTTTTTGCAAAATATTTTTCAAAATGATAGAACTCCTCAAGAATATCTAATTTATGCCAAAAATGGAATATTTTGCAAATAAGTTGTTTTGACAGACATGGGCACTATATCTAGTAGTAGTAGTGAACATCATTTCCTAAATACATTTAATCATATTCAAAACCTGATTGAACATTCGTGTGTGTTCATAAAAGACAGAGCGTAACCCTGAGGATCTGCTGTGGAGTTATAATTGAAAGCCCTTTTTGGAGTCAGAGTAGAATTGAGTATCGACATCGGATTAATTCTTGGCTATGACTTTGTTTATTCCCTTCTCCTCCTCCTCCCTTGTCACAGCTGATCTTATGAAACGTCATGACAGCTAAGCTGCTCTCCTCCAAAACATTTTCAAATCGTCAGGGTTACCATGTTGATATTCGGTTTTTTTGTTTGTAATAAACCCAAATTACCCACGATTTTCATCACTAAGTACAGTGCTCCTGTTTGTTAATACGTATGAATTTTCAAAATAAGGAGAAATAATTAGTAATATCTTGCTAGTATATTTTTATAAATAATGTGTGCCCAAGAGGATTTCTACCAAATTCACATCCCTACTCATATTCATATTTTGTACCACCTCCCCCTCCCTTTGATGTATTACTACATTGATATATAGCAATCAATTCATTTGACAGGCCTACTACATATTGTATTAGTGAATATAATATGTACTACTGTAAAATACATGTGTATAATATGATAAATTGAATTTAAGTAAGGAACAAGAAGAAATGATGATGAAGCAAACAGCCGAAGCATGTTTAAGTCATTGTCAAAGACTTGTGAGTGATTGAGTATCTGCAATAGTAGTAAGAATAGTAGCAAGAGGAAACTAGTCATGATGATGAACTTTATCACAATGATTGTAGTCACATCAGTGTGTATTTATACCCAGCTTTGAAGTACTTTATTTT
Source organism: Lepeophtheirus salmonis (assembly GCF_016086655.4). Classification (NCBI taxonomy): domain Eukaryota; kingdom Metazoa; phylum Arthropoda; class Copepoda; order Siphonostomatoida; family Caligidae; genus Lepeophtheirus; species Lepeophtheirus salmonis. Next base: position 27,993,178 of record NC_052138.2, on the reverse strand, counting down.
TTGTGTTTCTCATTTATTGGTGATTTAATCGATAAATAGGTATGATATCTAGGGTTGTCTCTAGAATGTATATATATATAGAGGTGTAGATATGCTATTTTTTTTTTTTTTTAGAAAACTACATACTTTGGTTTGGTACACCTAAAGCTTCAAAACAAAGTAGCAAAACAAGCTTGTTAGTTTGAGGAGATTCTTGGTTGTAAGATGTCGCTTGTCATCATCTCAAAGATGACGTCACTATATCATTTGTCTCATTTTTCCTTATACCGAATTCAACTGTTCTTGTCTTCAGAGAATTTACCTTTTTAATTCAGTTAAACGGGACAATTCCTTGATGCTGTGAAGTTAGTTATGGAGTAGTATTCAAAACTCTTCGTTGGAGAAAAAAGTGTCATTACGCTACTGCCTTGTACAGATATTGACAACGTGGTGCTTCATTTCACTACTTTGATTGAAAGCTCTTAGGTACACCCATCTGTGTACATACGTCGTAGAAATGAATGGTACAAAGAGGAAATAATTAACAATGATTATGGTAATTATTTATTTATGTAGGAATATTACATATTATTATAACTCATGATGATTATTATTGACGCTTTTTCTCTACCGCGCTCGAAATATGTTTTGACTACACCTCTCTATGTATTATAATTCACCGCCTACCAAATTTGATTACTAAAATATCTACCATGAACCTTTGGTGATGATGATATGAATCTATGCACGTAGTACATACTTAAGTTGCCAAAAAAATATATGAAAAATAAGGAGGATGCGACACTGATATTGCTTCGATACATTTAGACTTATGTAATTAATTAGGAAGTAGGATGTGTGTAGGTATTTGATGATATTATATATATAAGTCAGATGTTATGCCCAGAACAAGACAAAATGTAGTCCCCTTGTCTCATGATGTCATCATTTTAAGGGGCAAGTTACATCAAATAACAATATTCTGTGAATACTTTCATCCCACACACTCACTCTGATTTGTACCATACGATATACATATTATTATTATTATTATTGGCAAATCATCTACATTTTATGCTGTGTTTTTATGATTATTAAAAATTAGATCATTAGAGGTGAAGAACGTAGAAGAAACCAGTGAGTACACATAGATGGAGTTACATTTCGTCTATCTTTTTGTCAAGTTTTGTTACAATCTTGAAATGATTTTTATTTATTTATATTTCTTCTCGAAAGTACTTATCATTTTTTTATTTTATGTTTCTTTAATTGGTTAGATGGAGTTGCACCAATGAAGTATAAGTAAATTGATTACTCCATCTGAACCGAGGAATTGTCTTTGAAGTTTATTTACATGTGGGATCGTGTTTAACTTCATTCATATTTTCTTCTCTATGAGCTATTGAGTGTCCAACCAACAATAACATCAAATTTCAGTGAATAATTTCTCGCAAGAGCGTTATCCATTGAGCTACGTCGCTCCACTTCTTATCATTATTATTTAATTATTGAGGGGAACATCTGAGTATAAAGTCACCGGGAGTTTGTATGTTCATGCATATAATACTAGAAACCTGTTAGCGAAGGCTCAAGTGCTCCCACTACAAATAGGGTAGAAGGACTAAGAAATTACTAGAATGGCATTACGTTCAAAAGGCCATGTGTCATATTTTTGCAGGAAAAAGTATTTATTAGATTCATATACCTATAAAAAAATCAGCCCTGTGAAGTTCATAAATCATATTTTTTATTAAATGATTTAATTCCAATATTAGGACCATCAAAGCCTTCTTATTTAAGTATAGGTATACATTTTGCTATTTCAATTTAATACATTGGTGTGTTTTTTCATAAAAATATGACAAATGGGATCTTGTTATGTTTATGAGAGGACTCATGTTTTGCGAAAGTAAGTTTTTTGATTGTCTTCATCTGAATAATTCATCTCACTGACCACACTAATATAAGAAGTGAAAACTGTTTTGAGAGGGGATCATTTGATGGAAGCTGCAGTCTCAGACCGAGGAACGAAATTTAATCATTTCCAAACCCTGGATTTTTTTTTTTCAGTCTCACTCTATATACTACTTTTCTCCCCTGACTAATAATTGAGCTTTTTCATGTGAAATTTGTATAATTGAATTCGGCCATATTAGGGGCCTAAATAATCAAGTTTTATAACAGTGAAACCCCTTTTTTCAATAATATTAAGGGAAATACTAAACTATTGGATGTCAAAATGGGACCAACTAATTTAAGAACTTAACCTCTACTGTCTTTCTAAAATATATCCCTCTAAAGCAGGGCTTCTCAACAGTTTTTGGGTATTAGCTAAAATTAGATGAAAAGATCATCCCATTTTAATGAAACCGCTCGGGAAAAATTATTCTCTTGAACTCAATGTGTGTAGGTTCGCGCCCGATCGTACCTAGAGAAGACAATATACATTATTTATATGGACTTCAAAGAAGATTCTTAGATCAGATTGAATAACTGTAATACTATAATGTTGACATATATTAATAAATCAGTCCCAACTCCATCAAAACAACTAAAGGAACACTAAGAAAACATTAACATTAATTTAAATTGGACAGTAAATAATGTAAATATGATAAAAGTAATTGACGTTTGATTATTTTTTATTTATACATATTATAACTCTAATGACTGAAATTTTCTAGTGAGTTCAGAGTTATTTTTTTAAAGTTCCCATCCAGACAGGTTGTGGCAATCCTCGTTATCTGATCGAAGTACTCATGAGTGAGCTTAGTATGATATTTATTATTTAACACGGTCATCTGAGAGAAAACATACTCGCATCTTTAATTCAGGATCAAACCAGGAAACGCTAAAATCGGCCGTTGGGTGAATTTGACTACTGAATAATTTGTGTGGACGTAATATTGGTTGATGTGAAGGTGTATGAAGAAATGGCCGAAACAATTGGCTGCAATTGATTCATTCCCTTCCAAGATTAGGGGGGTAGTTCATGTTGGACTTGACATAAAAACATAGTTTAGCCTAATAATACCATCATTAAATGTATTTATTTTTAATTAATTATTGTTATTAAATCATTTTCGGGGCCGTATGAAATGCAATGACATGCCGCTCGTTGAGAATTAGAGATAGTACGGTTCTTGCACTTGGGTACAGTATAAGTGAATTTGTATTATACAAAAAGATCCGATACTCAACCCGGCTTTGGGTTCTTGAACATTTACAGATCATAAAAAGGACCCGAGCGATTTTCTACATCTTAAAAAGCTTATAGTATCCTCGATATTTTTTGTTATCTATATCGAACGTAGAATATCTTTTTATCAACTATTATTGAATTATAATTCCATAGCTGGAATAATTGCCTTAATACCGACTGATTTTTGGTTCTTTTTCTGTTTATTTTTGGAGGAAAGGTTGTGAGATACAACCAAAGTAAGGACGAGTCCAATGTTATTATATTAATAGTAATAAAATTGGGTTGATTATTGTTTTGGTAAACGTTATCGGTAAAGATGTTACCTTAGACCGGATCCTATTTTATTATGGTCCGAACTTTGGGTAAATCCGCATTTTATTCGATACAAATATCCATCTAATTTTAGTTTCGGATCTGGATCCGAAAGTTTGGGTACTCAAAATTTACTCGGAATGTTTACGTCTAAAAAAACGAACAGACCTGGATCCGTCTTATTTTTAGTTGAGAATCTCTGGTCTATGGAGCAATTAACTAGCTACCAATTAATGAGAGGCCCTTTTTTCCTCCTTCTTTTTTCGAAGGAAAAAGGTAGAGAGATGTGTAAAGGAGAATTCCTATGAGTGCTGAGGAGTCTAGCCATATATGAGTATTGAGTAGGTGCAGATGTTTTAACAATATTTGTACAAATAGTCAATAAAACCCCACAATGACTTTTAAAAGGAAATAACAATTATTAATGTTTATCAATCTAGGCCAAGGAATGTACTTTATATGTAGGTACATTTAACTCACTCGCCCACACAGAAGGGGAGAGAGCCCCTCTCTGTTGGAAATGACTTTATTACTTCTACTATGTGAAGGGTTGGTCAGCAAAACGTGGATTGTTAGTTAACGTTAATTTTATCATTAATATAGGAAGGTTTAGTAATTATGTTTTGACATTCTGGTTCAGCCATCCTTTCTGCATAAACAGACTTTAATAGACATTTCTTCATCATGAGTGTGCAGAAAGCCAAAAGGCAGCATATCTCATATTTCATAGATCAGTAGTTCCAAGCCTGTGGGTTGCGACACCAATGCCATGGGGTCGTTAATATGTTTTGGGAGGAATGTTCCATATTATGAAAATAAATTTAACAGTTCCCTAAGTCATTGGTTCCCAAACTTTTTTTAGTTCGACCCTTAAAATATGTGGGTAGACAATATACAGCCCCTAGACTTCTCATTGAAATATAATTATACATTTGGAGGGAATTTTATGCAAATAGATTACTTGGTTTTTGTAATTTTTTCGAAAAAGTTTCAAAAATTATTATTTTATTTAATTTGAGTCTTTTATTTATATTTTGCTGTAAAAAAACTTAGCCTGCAAAATAAAAAAATATAGTCAAGCCAAAAATTCCTTGATTCCTCGTGTTTAATATATTTTGTTGATGCACTTACCATTGGGAAATACTTTTTAAAATGATCCAGAAGAGACTTATAAATAATATTTAAATTTATCATTATTTTTAATTTATTGGTTAGATTTTTTTGTCGAAAAGTAAGAATACCTTGCCATTGATGGTCTAGGCTACTTTGGGGAATTCAAAGAGATTTGAAGAGAGACCTTTCTTGACTCAAAAGCATCAATAATTTTTAGAAGGGAAGTGAAAGGCGACTTGGGATTGTCTTCATACAAGAATATTATTGATAATTGAACAATTATTGAAGTATTTCTAAAGCAAACTCTCCATTTCACTTTTGCTGCTCAATCCTGTACATTCATTTTTGGTACAAGAAACTGCTATACATTAGGATTATGAATTATAGATTATTTATTCGTGAAGTAACAATAGATTCCGTAAATTATTCATCGGAGAAGAAAATCTCCCTTTTGCCTGATGTTTGAGGTCATTAAGAAGACTCCTATAACGCTCCTTAAGGAATTGGGGATGTTTTTGAGTCAAGAATGGCCTCTCCTTGTACTTTTGCTCAGCACTCTTGACCACCGTTGTCACGGTTTGTTATTATTCTTACAAAAAATCTAAGCACTAAGTGAAATAAAATTGCCCAAATGTCCCCCACGCCACATTCTGACGGATGTCATGAAGGACAGAAAGCTTGAGATTCCTCGTTTTGCTGCCCAATCCTTGTACATAATTTTACTTATTAGTTTTAGTGCCGTGGGCTAATAAGGTTGGCTATTATTCCTTAAGATTCCCTTACATTGACGGTTTTTTGTGGGTTTTTTTATAAGCTAAAGTCAAATTTCAAACAACTTTAAGTCTTACCGTGCTTTCTTGATACTTGAAAGGTATACTTAAGAGGAGAAAATGGTATTTCTGCACACAGGTGTTTATTAAATGAAGTAAGAGGAAGGGAGGGGGGGAGACCATTCATTTTGGGCCTTTTTTAAGAAAAAGAAGAAAAATATAAGAGTACAAATGACGACGATGGAACATCACTTACTTGTATCATCCTTCTGTTCCCTTCTCCTTTACTTTTTCTTATATAATATAAGACCAAAAGAAATCCCTCGGCCCGAACCTTGAATAAAGATTCTGCCTTGAGTTGTAGTAGTATTTATTATTTTGCTGCATGTGCCTGTTATTATTATTGGGTAAGTAAGGGGGGATACGAGGAATAGGCACATAACTAACTAAGTAGTGAGTGAGGGGGGAGAGAGAGTGCATAAGTATGACGGCAGGTCGCTGCTTGCTTGCCTGAGATGTGAATTCACGGCCCGAAAAAAACCATGGAGCTTTACTAAGGAAGGTAGTTGAATAATAGTTATCATAGGGAAGAGGTGTGCGAGAACTAAGTAATAACAATTACAATACTACTACTATTTAAAAAAGAAAAAACAAGTACATAACACATTGAAAAAGTTCAACAACTCTTTTTGTTTTTATGAACACATGTGGCGTCATTCATTGCATTTAGTTAGTGTGAGTTCAGAAGGATGTGACAGACAACTCAACCCTTGAGTTTCTGAGTTTGTAAATGATATAAGAGAGTGAGCATGACAATCTATACTTCAACCATGTCCTCCTTATTGTCCTCACTCCCTTCCACTTCAAAACAATAGGCTTGCAGTACAACCAATCATAGAAGTAGGTGACCTGATTCATTAATCAATCCAAGAGCAAGAGGCTATTGGGAGTATGAATCCTTCAGAGTTGACGGACACATCTACCTCCTCAGGAGGAAGTTCCGCTATTAAAAAGAAAGTAACGATAGCGGAAGAAGAAAATGTGGTTGTGGAGCATCCATCCCATGATCATCGTGATAGGAGATGGATGATGGGGGAGGGGTCCGGGAGAGAGCGGACGTCTTCGCCAGGGAAAGTTAAAATTGATTTAAAAACGAGTCGTATCAAGTCGAATGAAGAAATTGAGGCCGAAAGGGATGCGAAAGTAATGCATCCTTCATTGCACAAGGTTAGAACCCCTATTAACAACATCAATCTTTCGTATGTTAAGTAACTTAACTATTATTTTTCTCATCTTTATTTTTTTTAACCATAATGAGACGACACTTTCTCAAGAGCTAAGAAATTATGTATATAATACTATGTAGTGATGATATGTATCTACATCAATGTTTAAACGTAGGTATAACAACTTGTAAGCAACTATGAGGTAAAGAATGTATGCAATTTTGTCTTACACTTCGAGTGTTAAACAGATGAAATGATATAAAACTATGTACATATGTGACCTGTCAACAGAGAATCAAACAAGAATTATCTTTCTAAAAATAAAGTGTGGATTTAGATTAGTATTCTTCAACAAATTATCGTCAATTTGTAATGATAAAAGATTATGAAATGTCCTTTGGGTGTGCCGCAAATTTTACTTACAGTAGACAAAATTTATCATTACAATAAAAGAATTGGGAAATTAATAGATTGGATGTATTTGAAAGGGGCCATATTGGGGCCAATATAAATCTCTTAAATCAAATAAAGGTTCACAACTATAGATACAGTTTTTGAGTATCTACACTCATACCACATTTTTTTAAATCCAAAGGCTATGATTTTTACTTAAATGTGTCTATGACATATTGAACTTGATGTATATATATATGACTTGTTAGCATAAAAGCAGACAGGAATTTCCCCCCCCCGTCAAAACAACTATTAAGCTAAAATAATGGATTAAGTTCTTGAAGTTATTTTAAGATTTTTTTTTGATTTTTGACTACCAAATAGAAGCCCCAGTTTTTAACTACTTTATTAAGTGTGACCAAAATTCAATATGCAATGTTCAAGGGCGTTCAAGATGACTTTTTGGGTAGAGCTTGAACTTTAACAAGAAAATTGGCATTCTGAACAAAGTGATAATTTTTGGATGCTAAGAACAAACAATCTTCGATTTGGAAGTTGTTGAAGCAACCGCCAGCCCACCTGGTCCGTACGTGTTAAACATAGGAATAGAGTCTTTGATTTCAAAAAAGCTGTGACTTGTAAGGTCTCAAATTTTATATGAGGAGCACCATAGTAAGGCTCAAAGCCAGACTTGTAATAACTCCTTAGTGACAAATAATATTTTGTTCGTGTTCTTATGAAGTAAAACAGCTAGAAAAAGAAAAATCTATTTTTTATCTGAGCCAGCTTTTATGTTGACATGTCACATATATGAATTAAATAATTGAGTTTTTCTCATATCTTGATATTTGTTCAAGATTGTTTTTATGTTAACACACTACATATAATATACATATTTGGTCTTCGTACCACAATGTGTACAATATACTTATGTGTCCTTGAATATTTCATTATTATTATTATATTTTTTATTTTAATTAATTAAATGATGTAAGTGAGCCTTCTTTAAGAGAAAAAAAAACATAGTTTTATTTTAAAAAACCGAGGATGAGAATCCCTCTTATTTCTTCAGGAGGAAAATAACTAAGGAAGGAATGATGAGGATGTTCCTGTAATAATTTAATCTACTTTTGTACTACTACTTGAGTAGTTTGACTTGTGGGTTCCTTTGGTGACGAGAATGACATATTATATATACTATATGTATATGGGGTGAGTTGGCACAAAAACAATCTTGAACAAAAAATCAAGAAGTAATTGTCTAATGTAAATTATTATAAATTATAGTCAACTCCGAATATATTAAAAATACGCTTATAGTAGTCAACGTTCTCTCTCAGCTTTCAATTTTTTAGAACATAAAATACTTCACATAGAAAAAAATACGAAGCAAAAAATCCGCATAAAGTGAACTTTTTCTTCGCTTTTACTGCTATCAACTTCATAAGAATTCTTATGAGGATTTTTCCTTTTTTATAGGGGGAAATAGATAACTTAACATCTGGATAGACAATATAATATTTATTTGTGAAGATGAACTTTTTCTATTTTAAGTGCAATTTGCGTTGACGCCTCTCATTAGTTAGTAAGATTTAATTAGTTATCAAATGAATTTGTCGAAGTATACTTATGTAATCCAGACCCATTTTGAACTAAACCCTTTTACGCAGCTGGTGTTCGTGTTACCCAACCACATATGTGTCTAGCGTGGGAGTTGTACTTAAGTCTCATAAAGCTGGAACTTCAAACGCTGACTTTAATTGTACCTTATACTAATATTCTTTAGATTGACAAAATATCCTTTATTTTAAATTACTATCATAATTAGTATTATGTATTAAATCGCCCTATATATTTTTATTTGAATACATATCAGTATACAGTACATATTGATGATGATTGACTAATCAGCAGAACTGAATACTGTTAATACTCACGACTTGAAATATTCGAATCACACTCAAATCCCACAATAAAATCCGTTTCATTTAGAATTGAGTCCACAGATAGGTTTTTATCACTTGGTAGAAAAAAATCGGTTCACAATTTGAAACCTAGGTCTGGATCGAAATATCAATTCAAATTGGTCCGGCAAAAATCACTTTAAACTGAATCTGTACAAAAAAAAACGATATCGGACCGAGCCACTATAATGGACCCTACGTTTCTGTATATTCGATCATAACTTGATCCTTAATTATGGTTGAACACAACCAATTTGTTTGTTGAAAATCCTTGGCCGTAATTCCTCTTTTTTTTAATTGATTATCTATGGTGATAATTTCGAATCTGAATCGAAATTGGCGTAAATTTTTGTATCGTTATATCCCTAATAAAAATTATTTAAAAAAAAGTTATTTTGGGGAGGTCCTCAATATTTTTCTAATACAGTCCGTTCCAAAATGTGCATCCGAGTCGAGTCTCAGTCCCTGCATCGTATTTGTAAGGACATACAGTCTACTACAAACATATTAATGTATATACATACCTTTGAGGTATTATTCCTTTGATCTACTTATTTATTATTATTCATCAGTAAATACATTTCCTTCCTTCCGCTGTTCGTTCTTTCCTTCGTTTCTCACTCAATTAAGGAGTGAATCATGTTGTTTCCGCTCCTTGTCTATCGTTATTTGTCTCTCTCTCCCTGGCTCTTGACACAGTATAAATAAAGACTTAAAACATATGTGTGTGTCATTTAACATTTTTTTACGTAGAAAGTATGTATGTAAATAATAGATTTCTTGGTTAGCATTGTTATTCATAGGAAGAAAAAGAGAAAAAATAGATTGGATTTGCAGCATCCATATGTTTGTTTTTGTATATATCTCTACTATGTTAAAATTATGCAGATTTTTAATTGCTAGGGTTTATGTATGTAATAAGGAAGACTGGGAACAGTTAAAACATACTCTTTTGCAAAGTCAAGTTATTGTGGACGAAAATGTAACATAATTATTGTGAATTTTCTATGAGATATTGGATAAAAGCTGTTTTTAAGAAGTAAAAGTTGTTTTTGATGCAGGGAAAATATCTAACTCAAAAATTATTAAATTTCAAAAAATATCATCACATTTGAAAATGTAATTCATAATAAAGGGATACCTCATTTACATTCTGAATAGCCGCCTTTTGCCATAACATCCCGTTCCAGCCTGGTGCGGAACTTTGCACAGCAGTTTTTTACAATGCTCGGCTCTAAGTTGCCTCGAGCAATGCTTATGGAGACCTTCAGATAGTTCTTTGTTTTGCATCGGACTCCCGAAAGCTTTCCCTTGAGGTGCCTGAAAATAGCAATGGGGAACAGTCGGGACTGTGGGGAGGCCAATGGCCTCGCTTTTCATGCTTCTTGAGAATGTTTTTGTTTTTTACATAAATGCCAAATTCGAAAAATGATTTATTTTTAAAAGAGACTAAATCTTTTTTGAAAAATAATTTAAATTTTAGACTTTTTGGTTGAAGTTTGAACGAAAACTCTTTTTTTATATAATAGAACAGTAGTTCATAACCTGTAGGTCTCGACCACAAATGGGGTGGCAACATTAATTCCATGGAATCGTTCACATTGATTTTGGACAAATGCGAATATTATATTAAACATAGTCATAGTACAAATTTGTATAACTGTCTTAATATGTTTTTCATCATGACACTAAATGAAACAGTTTCCTAAGTCATTCAACACAACGTCTAAGTCAATAGTGAAGATGTTTTCTCCTTCCACTAGTATTGCCTAATTAGCTGATTTTCGGGTAGATTTAGCAAAGTTTGGCAGCATTTGGGCGATTATTTTTTCCCTTGGTTTTTAGATTTTGTAAGAATAGTAACAAAACGGTATCAATGTGATCAATGCCGCTGGATGGAATATAATTACATTATTTGACATTTTCTTGTTTAATAAACAAAAGAAAATGAGTGTACAGGATTGAGCAGTAAAAGTGGAATCGAGAGTTTGCTTTAGATATACTTCAATAATTTTTCAATTACCAATAATACTCGTGTATGAGGACAATCTCAAATCACCTTTCACTCCCATCCTGATAGTCTTAACAGCCATGGAGAAGTAGTTGGTGATGTGATTCATCGATTTGCTAGTGCCATCTTTGAGTTCTTCTCCAAGCTGGACAGGACCACCGTATTTCTCTTTAAATTGTGCTCTCCACTTCCTGCTTTCATCGAGAGGTCTTCTCCATCATTCTTCATGTTGGCTTCCTTGAAAACCAGGCTCCTGGAGCACTTCACAATGTCCATAATCCTCACCACCTCGACTTCAGCATCTAGGAGATCTGAGATGCGCTACCTTTCGCCTTTTTGCTCACTCATGATGATGAGATTACGAAACGTTTATTATACTTTTTTGTTTATGCACCATGGATTCCTGAACCAGTATGTCAAAAAATAATCACTAGACCTTGTTATATTGATGAGAAATATTTGATTGATTGTTCTAAAATGGGTCCCTATTTTTACAAAAGTTGGAAACCACTGTAGTAGACCAATTGAAATTCAAATATATTTCGATAATTTTGACAGTTAAAACTTTCTACAGAAGAGGAAAATAAGAAAAAGTTCCTCAAAATATAACAATTCCACAAAAGTGTTGTGTCAGTCCTTATTTATTTGGTCCAATCTATTCTTAGGACCGGTATTCTCAGTAGCTGATTTTTAGAAGAAGAAATAAGGTTGAGTGACATTATCATCAACGATGGAACTTAATTAGTTTGAGGACTGATATGTAGAACTGAATTGGACAGGACTGCAGTTTTCAGTATTAAATAAGGATCCACTCACACTAGGTCTATATTTCCGTCGCCTCTGGTCTAAGCCATAGTAAAAGTAAAAGAAAAGTGTCGCAACTGTCTTCCGTCTCCCTTATTTAGTGAGTCAGCTGGAAAAGTGGTGTATGCTGTGTAATCTGTATCATCAATCTACTCGTACATACATAATAAATATTAAGTATGAAAACTGTTTGATAGGAATTACTGATTATTATAATAATTGTTTATCTTTCTTAACTCTCTTTGAAGATATTATGTATGAGATGTTCCTACTACCTACTTCCTTTTTTCTCACTCCTAATTTGAAGGTTTTGGAAGGAGCTACTACTAGACATTGAACTCTCTGATCCGTATTAATTACACAAATATTTATAATAATTATTATTATCTCATAATCATCATTAGTTTAGTAATAGTACTCTTGGAGTGGAAGAAGTAAGTCGATTCACTTGGATTCTTTCTTCCCTCCTTCCTCCTTCTTCTTTTTAACTTTTTGTAATACATAATTATCATAGGCGTAGAAAAAATTGAATGTGTGGTAGAGTTTAAACTGTCTTGGGGCCCAGCACTTCACCTGTACAACCTGAGGGTTGGGATGTATTTGGGGATATTAGAAGGGGTCCTTGATGCTCAGGGAAGCGGCGGCGGATAAACTTAGCTTGTCTCCGGGTTTAGCAGTTCACCTACACAACCTGTGGACCAGGGTGTATTATAGCATATTAGAAGGGTTCCATCCCTGCATATTTCTTCATCATTCAATAGTTTAATCGTCCAAATATAATATAAATTGCAACGATATTGCACAGGATAATAATGTCTTGCAATGAAATTACTCACAATCATATTGCTTAGAATGATGTTATTTGACGATTATATTACCCACAAAGTTTTTCTCTCACATTGATAATGTACACAACGATATTACCCCAACGATTGTGTCTGCAACCTTTTTACCATATGATATTTTTTAATATATAATGGGATCCCAAATCTCATAAAATACAAATTTACCTATACTGTAGCCGAATACTTCGGATGCGGGTCCAAGACCCGTCCTATTTTAAATAAAAAATACTTTTTAAGATCCGTAAAAGTTCAAGTACTCAAAGCCAGTATGTGTCTATGATCTTTTCCGATAATACAAGTTGACTTATATTGTACCCTAGTACTTTGTATTCGTGTCCAAGACCCGTCCTATCTCTAATAAAACAAATGACTATTTCCTCTTTTGAATTCAAAGAATGTATTTTTGCTCGGTAAAGATGATTTTTGTACATTCAGTATGTATGTAAATATGTACAAGTTGTCTTCTTTCTCAGAAAATGAAGTTTGATTCCTTTCCAAAGAAAATCAGTAGCTTGCGGTAAGAGGAAGTGACAAATATAGTGAGTGAAGGTTTGTAGCTACATACCTAGGGTCGTCTTGGATCTTGATTAGGTATAATTATACTGTGGTATATGCACTCGTTAAATATTTTGTTAATTCAATAATAAGCTAACTGGAGTAGGTTGCACTAATACTACTAGGGAAATCCTTATTTCGGTTCTAAGATGTTTCGCCACCCGGATATATATTATGGCAAAAATATATTTTCTTACATATAATTTATTTATAAATAGGCATGGTTTATCTTGGTCTTATGAATACATAAGGCCTACTCCTAGCCACCCCGTTCATCCAAGGATTCATGTGGAACTCCTTGTAGATTTCCACATTCTACTTGATACTCTGAGAGGAGGAATACAGCAGAGATGACGCTGAGGGCCATGACGTAAGAGGGGGGGGGCTTGTGTTGCACCACAGGAACATCCTTGCAGATCTCGTTTATGTAGTTAAGGAATTTTAAGTGGCACAAGGGCCATTTTAAGCCCAAAAAAGAAGTGCAAAGATGCATATGTATATATATATATGAGGACGAAACATCCGCAGGGCAACACTTCCCAGGGTGGAAAATTTTGGGGACTAATCTTCCTTTCACCCCTTATTTGGTCAAAGTTGATATAACAATATAAGTAGTGTTGAGAATCGGTATGAGACGAGTTTTTAAAGACCGATTAGAACAGATTATTTGGTTGGACAAAGATTTAATTGTTTTCAATTGTTTTTTCTTGTTTTTTCAGTCTCACCCCTTTCCCAAGTATATAGGGTTTTCGTGTGACATCAGCATCATTGATGTTGACTATTTTGGGGGTCTTACTAACAAGTTTTATAACAATGAAAACCCTTTTTTATTGATATGTTAAAAGTAAAACGGTGAACTATTGGATGTCCAAATGGAACGTCTTACTGTCTATAAAACTTTTATCCCTCTATTGCCTAGTTTTATTTTATATATTACCTTAATATGTTTTAAAAATATGCTATTACATTGTTATACCATCTTATTTCCATATTTTAGATAAAAATTAACTATTGAAATGGAAAGAATAAGATATTGTTCTCCACCTGTTTGTTTATTTTTCTGTTAGTCACTAGGATTTGGCAAAAGTTGTCGATCGATTTTGATCTAACTTTATATGCAGATTATATATGGTCAATGTCAGAGGCCATATTATTTTGAGAGGTCAGGATAGCATATAACCTTAAAAATACATCATCGACCATAACTTTGGAACATATTGAGGTAAAGTGCTTAAATTGGTGTTCTTACGTAGGTTTATGAAAGATACTTCATATAGCCAAAAATCCAATTTTTACCATAGGTGGAGGTTTGCGCTCTACCGAGTACCCATTCTAGTTATCCTAAGCTTTTCGTCCCTAATATATAAAAAACAAAAATAGCGACTTTCAGTACATATTACTATGATTTAATTCGAAAACCACTGGTTATCATTGGCATCAAGTAGTACTCAATGTGGATGTCAAGTTTTTTTTGTTTTTTTAATTATTAAAACCATTTGATGGAGTTTAATCAAGATTTATTGAAAATTTGACTATTATAAACGTATCAACTTTGAGCCTCCAAAATGGCTTCTCTTTCAATTATGATGCATTGTATAACATCAGTGAAAGGCTCTCTCCAAGTTGTACACAATACATATATGCGTATAGTTAAATTGGGATCATCCAATCCTGAGAAAATGTAATATAAAAGTCAACAAACTTTTTGTCTACATGAAGTTTATATAGAGAGTTTGGGAAAAGAGCAGCTTAGCTCTCATGACGTTTTCCTACATCAGCTACTAGCAGCTGTGAGAGGTAGGAAATTAACAACAAGCACACTTTGTATCTAGCAAGGGCATAGGCAGGAATAATTCTGATGTTGATCCTCGAGCAAATCATCAGTTTTACTCTCCGTCATTCATGCACACAGACACTACAAAATTAAGGAATAATGATAACAGCTTTAAAAATAAAAATAAACCCAGGTAGCAACTACAAATAGTATCCCACTTGTTCTATGTCATATTTTATGAAGCTCTTAAAAATGTAAAATAGGGCGAATTTCTTCCTTTGAGATATTCATACTCGACGCACCATATTCACGACTGAATCGGCCAAGCGTAATACAGTCCAAAAAGGCTTACTACTATACATGCACAATATCACAACACCTTATCCTATGATCCAATGTGAACAATAATGAACAAGATATACTTAGTTTTAAAAAAAGTGCGAGAAATACGAAATTGCTTTTCTTCATCCTAGTAAACCTGAGAAAATGTAATATAAAGATAAAAAGGCAACCTCTTGTCTACATAGATTTTTATATAGACATGAGAGTAATGTCTCAGTTCTTCAATTGCTTATCAAATCAAATGAATTTGTTTGATTAATAAAACCATGTTAGGTTTTTTTTATTTACAAAAAATTAATATTTGCTTCCAAAAGGTTGAGTTCAAGCGCAATAATAATTTATTTTCTCAATTTTATTGAGGCAATAATCATCACTCACTCAAGGTTGATAATATGTTCCTATAATAAATATTTTGTAAATTCCATCGTTTGCCTTTCTATATTGATGACAGAATGTTAAAATATTCTTTGACTTAACCTTGAGTAGCTTAGGTGCAAAAAAATACAAAAGAACGGGACCCTTTACATATGTGGGGCGTCAACACAATAGCAAGCTAGAATGATTTTTCTCAAAATTGAGTGATGATTACATTTATATTCTTCCACGTCTAATTATCGTAAATTTCTATGAACAAATGATTCTTATTAACCCTTTGGGTGTGTCGCAAATTGCACTTTAATTTGCAAAAATTGGTTGTCGCAATAGAAGAATGGAAATTAATGGATTTCATTTAAAAGAGACTAACTATATCAGGATCAATATATATAAGTCTCTCAAATCAAATACAGGTTATATGCTATAGATGCGATTCTTTAGTACTACACTAATACCAACAAATTAACTAGTTATTCTTCTTAACTCTTTGGAGGTGTGGCAAATTGCTCTTGAAGTTGTCAAAATTGATCGTCACAATAAGAGAATGAACATTTGATAGATTTTTATCTAAAATGCCATATTGGGACACATTTAAGACTCATAAACCATATAATCGTTTTAAACTATAGCTAAAACTCATAACCACAGATTTGAATACTAAGCCAATCATTGACTTAAGAATGTCTATGAAATATTGGGCTGTATGTACCTATATATGCAGTCAAAAAATAAATTGAGATTTCTTCCTTTTCATTATTTTTATTCAAGATTGTTTTTAAGTTGACGCAACACATATATAGTAGCAAATATTTCTTAATAATAATTAATTAAAAAATCCCAATGCCCATTGTGTATGTATGTAGGCACATAAACATAAATGCTATGTAATCTTCTCATCAAATCAGTCAAGTTACTCAATGTATGCATTAGTATTGAGACGCGGTCCGAAACCGAGTTTTTTTCGGTTGGTCTAATGTTTTTTAGTTGTTGTTTTTTTCCAAATGTGTCACATGAAAAAAAAATTAATTCATTTACTTCAATTAGCATCGAAATTACCTTTAAGTCTTGCACCTTAGACGAAAATTTATTCATTACTAAATCGTCCTAATATGTAGACCGATTTTGTTCATTCTCAATCTATGAACTGATTTTAACGTTTAACTGAAATTAACGGAGTAAGCCTGATAATTTGAAGAATGTTTGAAAGGAGAGCAGATTAGGTATCATAACGTGTCATTAGATCAGCTGCAAGCAGTCGTGAGGGGAATATACAAAAATCTAACACCTTCTATAGCAATGCCAAGGGATGGTAAAATTGTCCAAATCCTGGTAATCTGAAAGATACTCCTATTAATTATTTCTCCCTATTTTGAAAATTCATACGTATTAGCGAGTAGTAAGGAGCACTATACTTTATTTAGAGATATTTTTCAGCAGACATGTCGTCTATTAAACTTGCCAACCTATACTGTTATTTTTTATTGATACTCATTTTCACATCTTTGGCTATCATATAAATGATCAAATTACACCGATGTTGACTTATTCTTATACTCCTGAGCAAAACTTATTTTTTAGTCTCCATCTTTTATGAGCACATGTACTAGTTGTTACTTTATACTTAAATGTTCCCTTCTCAACAATTAAATAATAATAATAACAGTATTAGAAAATAAAAAATCAGGTTCAAGTTGCAAAGAAAAAAAGTCTTTCACGCTTTATAGTTAATAATTTATACAACACTGCTGATTACCGAGATGTAGATTACATAGGATTTTTGAAACCCATTAAATTTCATGTGGCGTAATCATTGTAACAATATTTAAAATTTTGAAGCACACATTACGTCATCAACAATTTATCTGTAAAATCGGTCTAAACCTAATTTTAAAAGGGGCATATCCAGACCTACTTTCTTAGGAACCGATCCAGATCGAACTTTTTAAATAACCAAAATATGTTGCTTGGTCCACCAAAAAAATGATAACGGTCTCAGACCGAATTCCATCACTACTGTAGGCATATTTCTTTTTAGGCAGTAGTTCCATACATATTACTCAACTACGTATTTAAAAATAAAATAAAATACACACACATAAAAAAAACGAATAAAATATTATTTTTGTTGTTTTTTTATTTTTGAGTCGAATTGCAAAATGGTCAAATTACATTATTTCAAGTCTACATTATATTATTTAATTTTTATAAATACCTATGTACAATGTACATATAACATGCTTAAGTATTGAATTAATAAGAACTTCCTCATGTTATTAAGAAGGTTCTAAGATTTATGTATGTATACATACAAAAGGAGGAAGGAAGAACAGATCAAATGATCTCTTGAGTCAATTTTCTGCAGTGATCAAAAATGTAATTATCATTATGATATAGACATGTAAGAATATGTGGGGGTAATACTCGTATCTGTGGACTCGTACACATAATATCCATATACAAAGATCCCACATATTACTCACAAAATGGGTACTCTGTGTTTAAAATTTAAAAAAAGTATTCGAGTCATTATTTATTGGCATACTATTTGTCATTTATTTGAAGACACTATTGATGGATAATTTTGATTACTTATGCTTATACATGGGATTACTAGGGAGCGTGAGGAGAAGGCGGGAGCAAGACATATGGTATTACTGTATGATGACTCTTGGAACTATCGCCTGGCTGTTCTATGATTTTTGGGGGAGACAATGGATTGCTACTCTAAAGAGGAGAACCTTCTGCATTTAAAATTGAATTATTGCAAACAAGATATTAAAATTGTATTTATACATTTTTTAAACAATTTACACCAAAGATCGGCGAGAATTCTTCTTTCAAATGAAGATGTTAACTAATCTATTAAAGAACGATTAAAAAAGTGAAAAAGAATGTCAAATGTTTTAGAAAATATAATAACCAAAAAAAAAAAATCCAATGGGGGCAGTTTAATAAAAATTACATCATAAATGTATTGGGGGCAATATGGCAACTTTTCATTGTTATTGTCTCTCAAAAAGTGGTCTGACGCCTATGTTCATTCTCCATCGGTGATTTATCTATCTTACTGAGTTGCATTAGTACATGCTTTCGAAGGTACTTTGTAACTAGAACTATTATATAGCTTCAAATTACTCGAGGATATTAAAATATCCTGGCCAAGGTACAACCACCCGAAACCCATCCCTACTTTTTTTTACTTCATTTTGTACAGTGTTCACTATTACCTCCGCAAACGAAGTTGTTTGTTTGTCACTAGGATTACGGCAAAGTTACAGATATATTTTCATCAAACTTGATGCGAAGATTATAAATGCTCACAGTAAAAAGCCATTTAATTTTGAGAGGTCAAGTTCAAAGTAACAAAACTTTAAAAAATGCATTGTGGACCATAACTTTGGAAAAAATTCAGATACATAACCTAATTTAATTTTAATGTGTTTTTTTGCACTCTACCGACTGACCATTCCAGTAGTAATATGTAATTAATAATAGTTCTTATATATATTAGCCACATGTGATGTTGAGTGGATCCAATTTATTTATTTTCCATATATCACACAGATGTACTTGTATACAACATATTTTGTATCTAGAATCATTCAGTGTTTTGTAGCCACCTATGTATCATCATTTATTTAGGCCAACCTTAATTGAAATTGATATAGGTGGGAGGTTATTATTAGTTACATACGTATTTTTGTAGTAGGGGCCTACATATACCTTAATATACATATGAATCTAAATATTAAGTAAGTGTATTTTTATTATGAAACATCATTATTAAAAGCTTGTCTTTATCTTCTTTAATTAATTAGTTAATCGATCACCTAATATCCTTCACCGTGAGTTAAACTGTTTTTTAATGCTAGTGATGAGCGGATTGAGGTTTAACCTGCAGGTCGGATTATCAACCCCTTTAAATGTCATATTTCCTGATATCTCCGTACAAGGGATTTGAAATCGTGTTGTGTCAATTCATATTTATTCGGTCCAGCTTTTGTATTTACAACTCGTAATAAAAATTTCGATGGCTTATTAAGCCAAAGAAGATGATATCAGATATGTATTAATAGCATTGCACATATCTTGCAAAAAAGTATACATATTTCATTGTAATACAATACAGGGTGTTAAGATCAAATTGGTGAATTCTTCAAAAAAAAATATATTTTCACTGAGGCCACATTTTTCAGTGGATTTACTTGAAACTTAGCTTGAATTGTACATATGAATATTGAAAAAGAGCTCATTTGATCTATTCACTTCCAATATTGATCATAGTCTAGATCCAGGTCTGGAAAGAAGAGCAGGTGTTGAAGAGATAGTTCCTTGACATGTTGGTCATTGACTCCTTGATAAAAGAAATCAGATAGCCTTGATGGCATAATATGGTCAATTTGTTATAGATTTGACGTAGTTCCAGACAAAATAATCCATCGGATTAAGATCCGGTCTGTTGGGGCCATATTTCCCTCCAAATGAATTCATAGCAGTACTCCCTCAGCTACTATAGCGACCTGTCTGAAACATGACAAAGTGCTGAGTCTTGTTGGCAGACAATTCGATCTACAATGATTTGTTGGATACAAGGCAGCAGTTTTTATTTTTTTAGAATCTCGATGTTGTAATGGCAAAAAATCATCGTCACAAATTTAACAATTATTTTAAATAAAAAACTTAACATGAATATTGTTTAAAATTTAAATTTTGTATTTTCAAAGAATCGCAAAAGAAAAATGTATTTAAATACAAATTAAGCACTAAAAACTGCAAGTGTATAAAGTATATATATGTAGATGGATGAATGACTTAAGTGGGGAGGGGGAGGGAAAACAAAACAAAAAATTAATAAAATAAGCTAGTAAGGTTATGTGAATATATATTTCATTAATATTCCAAATAAAAATAATTAAATCGTTTAAATCTACCAAATAATAAATAATTTTGAATATGAAGCATCTATAAACTTGTTTTAATCCCCTTACTTATAAAGTATTTTTAATGTTAGTATATAGTATTACTTAAAAAATCATGATTACTTGATTTTTTTTGTGCTAATATACATTGTTTATTAATTGTAGTCAAGATAAAGTAATAAATAGTTTATTTTTCAAATGCTGAATGTTTATATCAATTTGTTATTTAATTTGATTTTCATATATATAGTTCTTTCATGTCGAAATATGGCACTGAATTGTAGGTATACCTTAAAAACTTTATTAAAAAAAGGCTTTAAAGCCAAACCTATAGAGGTTGAAAGTTTTAATGGTAATTTTCGTGTTCTACGGTTTTAATAACAATAATGAAACTAGGGGTTCAGCCTGTTGCATGGTATAATTTATGGTATACTTGGTATACCATAACATAATTAATTACACATTAATGTCACATTGACGACTATTTATTCATACTTTTGGTACAAGGTGTCTAGCAACTATAAAATAAAATGAAGAATTTTATAATAGGCTATATAAATGATAAGTTTTGATTAAAATTTCCATTAAATGGTTGATATATATTAAGGGTGTCATTATTGAGTTTTTTTTTATTTTTTATGACAAATACTAATTGATATGTCGTGTACTGGAGCACAATAGATGATAAAAATCCAAGGATTCACGGCTCTATTACTCGTAAATACATAAAATATATTTATCCATATTAATACCGAATGAAATGATATCATCAATTAATAGTTGGTGTTCTAATTGAATATGACGTGTTGTACAAGTTTTTTTATGTATACTACAATCTATAACTTGTACACATTATATATTATGATTTTCTACCTGGGGCATTCCATGTCAGTGTACATTACACTTTTTGGAAATGTACGACGTAATTATCACTGATTTTGATCATTTTTCGCAATGGTTTTCATCCCAACAAAAAAAATCTATCTCTGAAATTTTAGACTTGTAGGAGCGCGAGGGTCTCTTAGGGGAGTAACACAAAGTTTGGCACTTTTGGAAGAATTAATCGATTTTTACAATGTTTACTTTAAAATACTCATAAGAAGAAGTGTTCTAATTTAACTTTGATTAAAAAATAGCATTATTTTTTTGGGGGGGGGGTTGATTCTGAGATTGAGAAAAGCGTGTGAGCCGATGCAAAATCTTTCTCAACAAGCTTGAAAAGCGAGACTCTTAGCCTCCCCACAGACCCCACGGTTCCTCCCCCCTTGGGGTTTTTTTTTTTTTTTTTTGTATTTTGGGGACCTCAAGGCTAAGTTTTTGGGAGTCTGATACTCAACAAAAAATCAACTGAAGGCATCCATCATCACTATTTGAGCCAACCTAGAGCTTAGCTTTGTAAAGAAATACTGTGCAAAGTTTATCACCATTCTGGAACTGGTAATTTAGGCAAAATGTGGCTATATTGATTTAAAATCTAAATAAGTTGTCTCTTGCTGATTGTATTTATAAATGAACTTTTTTCCAAATTTGATGATATTTTTTTTAAATATAACAATTTTTGTTATTTTCTAAAAGCATTTCATTTTAGACGGAGAAGACTGTAAGAACCTTAGTCATATCCACCTCAGCAGTGCCCCTATAGGACAAAGTAATATTCACGTAGCCAACTATATTTGCCCAAGTATTTATCATGTTGTCTTCAATTTGCCACTTCCAAACTAGGTTTCATGTGTACTTCCCCCTAATGAAGAGTGAGATATATGTATGTAATTTCAGTGAACATCCATCCACATTTACATTTCTTCATTGTACAAAGTATGATGTATGCCTTTTTGCAAGTATTTTCACTCTTTCATCTTCTTTATAAAAGAACTTTGTAAATTGAAAAATAAATAAAAATACACTCTTTGAATAGGATGATGGTGATGATGACTCATGTAACCATGCTAAAAATAATAAAAAACCTTTTCTCCTCCTTTTAAGATTGTTAATATGCATACATACATACATACATACCTACATACATGTATTGGTTGCAGTTTAGTAATTGTTGGCTGGGATTTCTTCTATCACTAAGTACATACTAGTGTTGGGGCTCGGTTTGAAAATCATAGACCGGTCTGAACTCATTCGGTCCTTAAAAGAAGTTACCTCATTAAAAATTATATCTACAACGACGTCATATGATATTAAATGTGTTATATAATATATGGGCTGAAAAGTCCCAAGCTTAACAAAGACAACAATTTATTGTTTCCGTTCAAAATTGTTTTTTTATTCGCTTTATGAATGCAGAGTCCCCATAACATTTTAGAACCAATACTTAGATTAAACGTTATTTTTTCCCATCAAGAAGCATTGTAAAATTAAAAAACGAAATTGTTTTTGAATCATTTTGCTTTGGAAATTACAAGTAGTGTATCACTTAGCACAATAACTCAAAAACTAAAGAGCAAAATGTCATGAAATTTACCTGAAAATGAGCTGAATAAAAAAACCCGTCTATATGTCAATATTTTTAAACCCCATGAATAGAAAGAAGATCAGTACATAGATTGACTATAAAAAAATGTGTCCACGATTTTGTTTGATTATGGGACCAAAATATCGCTCCAAATCGGTTGAGAATAAATTAATTAAGATCAAACAGGTCAAAGACTCAGTTATGAACAGAGTCCCAACATTAGAATTTCCATTTGTATTATTTTTGGTTTTTGGTCTAGAAATCCTGGACCGGTATAAATTGTTTTAATTTGATTCAAATTTAGTTTAATCCGGTTTTGTAGTAAAAATCGCTCTTTAAAAATTGATCTGGTTCCGGTGTCACATCATTATTACTCTCACCAACGAAGCTTTGCCTCTGCTTATTTGTTAGCTAGCTGGTCACCTAGATAATGGCAAGAGTTACGAATCGATTTTGATCTGACCTGGTACAAATATTATATATGGTCACAGTAAGAGGCCATTAAATTTTGAGAGGTCACTGTCAAAGCTCATGGTAGCATAAAACCTTCAAAATATGCAATCGACCATAATATAATAAATGTAAATATTATTTACTTTAAATAAAGGAAGGCGATTTATTTTATCAATTGTAATTCTTCGGAAATTTTGACAAGAATCTCAGAGGGATTTTTTTTTTTGGATTCGTCCCATCACTAATAAAAACACTTTTTACTATATTAAAACAAAGAATTACAAAATGTATCTAGTAACACTTTTACTCCAGGCCCACGATGTTTAAAAGCAACCACTTAAAACCGGGCCGAAAGTAAAGTTATGTCTTGGACTGAGGCTCAACACTAATAAAAATATATATGAATGTAGTTGTGAGGCCCATTTTGTTGTGAAAGGTGTGGTTTGTGTAGGGAGGTAGGAGGAGTAGGAGGTAATGGGGATGGAGAGGGGAGAGGAAGTAGGAAATGACTTGAAATGAGAGGAGTTTATTATAAATATGTACATAATTATGTATTTGAGAGAGGTTAATTCTTTTCAAATAATAATATCTTTTATGTTCTTACATTACTTAGTTCTCTATTATGAGTAACACATATTGTATGAACTTATATTATTATTGTTATCACGCTGTTATCCCATGAACATGAAAATCTACCTACTCTCTATTTATGTGACAGCTGTTGATATTCCTTACTTTTTTTTCTTTTCTTTTTTTTGTATATGGCAATATTTCTTCCTTCAATACGAAAAAGAAAACGTCTCAAAACCTTTAAGCCAGATAAATCCTTCCCACTAACTGATCTCTAGCAAACATTTTGTTGGTACATTGCAAACTAGTGTTGTGTCGGTCCTTATCTAGGACTTAAGACTGCAGTTCTGTCTCGGTCCGGTCCAATTCAGTCCTATCCTTTGATGACGTCACTTCACTTTGTTTTTTGTTGTTAATCAGTTCTAGTACTGACAGTCCAAAGAACTGCACTGAATAAATAAGGACTATCACATGACTTTAGCAAACTATGCATATGCAAGTTGATAGCAAAGCAATTACGCCTATACTAGAGGTCGATTTGGTCTAGGCCTGAGCCTTACATTCATTTGTAATGTACAATAATTCCTTTACAACTAATTGATGACATCATCCTCGATTTCACACCTTATGGAAAAGTAGCTGAAAATAACGTCTTTTTTTATCATATTTGTATGATTTATTTTGTATCGACATGCATTAAACACTTAAAATGTCTGCTCAACCAACCTCTAATGTCAGAAGTTGAAAAAATAGTTGAGTTGGTAAGATCGAAAAGTCATAAACACATTGAAATAAGTTTATATAAAGCTTTAAAAAAACTAATAACTTTTTATTAAACTGATTGTGTGGTATTTGACTTAATGAATTAGTTATTTACATGCTGATGTTTTTAATATATTTAACTGTGATTGTATATATTATCATCATTCGACACGAATGCCCGTGGGCTGGCCCAAAACCTGACAAACCCAACTTAAACGGAATTCCGATATTTTATCTAATGATCCACCTCTAGTCTATACCGGAGCATATTTTCAAAGTGTTTTAAGATCCCTATGACATCTTTATATAGCTATGATATAATTATTATTAGTATTGTCATATAATTGGTAGTTTTTTTGCTCTGCTTATTAACACTAGTCATTAGATAACAATAAATTAACTGTAAGTTATAATGCTTGCTTATGTTGTATAGCAATGCAAATTTCTTTTTTATTTTAATTATTTGTATATTTACTTATTTGTGAATGTATTTATACATGTAATGTAGATGAATAAGGACCATGTAGGGGAAAAATAAACAATAAATTAGCTTTCAAAAACATATTATTCATGCTTGTTGATCGGAGTTTTTTCTGATTCGGTGATCAATTGCGATATGGCAATATTTTATCGCTGATTGCAGTATAGTAATCGGTTCTGATCTTTATATCACTATATCGCAACAAAAATTCGCAAAAAGGTGGTGTTTATTTGGGGGGGGTAAATCTAAATCTTTTGCTCCGATTTTCTGGGTGCAATGGGATATGCTAAGAACCCAGTAGTGCCAGCAGCGACCATTTAGACAAACAGGTTCTGAGGAGGACTAAACAGAGACTGAGAGACGACAACTTTGAGAAGCAGCTTCTGTAAATGTCAAATAAAGTGCTAGAAGAGAAATTAATTATGTAGATATTTTATTATATTTTAGTTAAAAAGGTATATAACTACATAAATGTATGTAACATATATATGTTTAGTTATAGGTTTAAAGAAGGTGTATATTTAAATATGATTGCAATTAAATGTATCAGATCGCTGATTGCAAATGGCCCTGATCGTTATATCGCAGCGAATTTGAGATCGCAATGTTTTTTCTGATCGCGCTCAAGCCTGATTTATTTGGACATATTTGAGCTAGATATATGCTAGCGTTAAGAATTAAATGTTTCTTGAATTTTTATCTCTCAAGTATCATACTAATAAAGTAAGGAATATCTTAAGGTATTCCTTAATGGAAATACAGTATCCACTGTGTATGCAAGGATCAAGTCAGAAGTATATTGAAACTGAAAATTGGGTTGTACGCGAGCATATTTCAAAATTATAATTTATAATCAAAATTCCTTCAGAGGCAAGAGATCAACAGTTAATTAAATTCCTGTCCTGATGAATACGGAGCATAAATTTAGTACTTACCTTTAAAGAGGGGATGTGTGTAAAGAAAAAACTAAGTATAACGATTAGAGAAGTAAAAATGGTTGATGCGTGAGCTCTTTTTTCTTTTCTTTTTTTTCATTATTTTAAGTCGTGGTTGACATTTCTTTAAACGAAGAATTGACGAATTGAAGAGTTTTTGGACCCCCTACTGGAACTTGGGGCACAAGGCACTCTGCGTGTAAGGTAGCTGCGGCCCTGTTTGAATCTAATATCATTTCTTGTGTCCGAATTTTCTAGCGACGCCTCTTGTTTTAGGTACCTGTTACCAAACTGAGGCTGTATAAAAAAGGAGTGAGACCGATAAAGCTGAACTGACACCGAGACCGTTGAAATGAAAGAACCTAGACCGGGACTGATAAAACCGCTGAACCTGAACCGTGCACAACCTTGTATATGTGGGACTATTTTTCATTTAATATTTGTTAGAAATCGTTCAAATCATAAAAACAGATCATTCCTGTATAATTAAACAACTCTCAGAATATTTATAATAAATCAGGAGAACATTGACTTCAAATGATAAAGAAATACTGAAAAATCGGACTTAAAAGCCATTCACTTATTAAACAGACTATATTCATGGGTGTCATCATCAGTCTATGTACTTTAAAGGAGGCATTCGATGTTTATAAGAATAATAAATAGGCTTTAATTAAGTCTACATACATTAATAGTTATGGCAAACTATTTTATGCATTAGAGTATCCAAATATGTATAACAATGACAGATATAATTATCGTTTCTGTTGAACTAATTCAATTAGCAATTCTTTTTACTATTATTTACTAGGTGCAAACTATGCCTTGTAGGCGGAGAGCACTTTCAAATTTCGTACTTTTTCAAGGAGGACCTATAAGAAGGACGTGAGGGAAGGCATTTTTATGTTTTAGTATTAAATGATAAGTGTATTATAACATTTAAGAAGAATTAGGCTTACTATAAGTCAGCTGGGGTATTGAGGGGAAAATAAGAGCAATTGAACTTTGAGCTGAAAAAAATGCACAATTAGCGGATAGAATCTATTCATTTAGTAGTGCATTTATTCCCTCAGTTTTATTGTTTTAAAATAATAATGTTTGAAATAAAGATGACATATTGCACATTCCCTAAATGTGTCATTGTGCAGAGTAATTAGGCGTCGGCTAAAAGACAAATTTTGCTTCCATAATATAGGAGTTAGCTCCCCAAGAAATCATCAGTGTTACTCTCTGCTTTTGATGTGCACACTCACACGTAATTACTGAATACTTATATCAATTCATATGATATGTTGTCTCCTGAAGAATGTAAGAATAATAATAAGAGTTTGAGAGAAAAACAAAATAATTGGTATAATCATATAGCTTGAAATACAACTTAGAACAAAAAATCAAAAGACTTATCACATTTCTAAATTCAACTCCAGCAAAAATTAAAAAAAACATTCGTCCATATAGAGTCAACAATTATTTATGACAAGGAATTTGAACAATAAGCTCGTTACTTACTACGAATATCTTTTAAAATGTTTATGTTCAATGAAAAATTAATGTAAATACAAATTAAGCACTAAGAATTTAAGTGTATAAAGTATAATATATAAGAAACAGGATCTATGACTTAAATGGAGAAAAAAGGGGGAAAAATGACGTCGGTAGAATTAAATATTTTTAGAATTATATTGTTTACCCCAGGACCGAATCTAAAACCAAGTAGAGAAACGAGGAAAATATGATCAATTTTCTCTCAAGTTTACCTAATTGCCTACGATAATACTTTTTTGTCCACTAGGGGCGGTTAAGGATATCGTAAAAGATTCTATAATCAAATTAATTTATACAAAAATGGATCCTGCCATTGTTGTTTCGTTTAAAAGAAATGAGCGTGTGAAGGGGTCCAAGTCTGGTAGTAGTAGTTAACTTTGAGGTTGTTGTTTTTATAACGATGAAAGGTTGCCAGATATTAAAGTTATAAGTAGGGAATATATGTATACAATGTACTACTGATCAAAAATAAGATCTATAATCTCATCCAGGAGCTGTTGATTCCATGTTAGTAGAGTGAGTATTGCATGAAAACAATCTGCATTGTCACGCCAGAGAAAGTTCAACTTGGATTCTTATTTTTCTTTTTAAATCAGAAGTGGATGGATGTGTATGTGATGATAAAGAGACGAAAACGTCATTAAATTGCACTTTATTTTGCATAAAGACTTAAAGATGTATATTATAATACGTGAAGGTTATTGTTTTAAACTTATATTGATGGAATCCAATCTGATAAGCCAGCTATAAAGGTTTTCAATTCATAATACTACATATACAACAGGAGGTCTGCAAAAAGTCATGATAAAAGCTTAATTATGTTTAATGGTCCTATTAATTGTTGGATTAGTAGATAACTACAACCATATAGGTTAAATATGTGGTACGTCAATATTAAAATAATCTTCAACAAAAATCAAGAAAATGATAAAACCCCAATTTATCACTTTTTTAATCACTTAATTCCTCCCATCAGCTCACAAGCTATGAATATTAACAACCCCCCTCGAAAAAAAAATTACACAATCAATCTAAAAATGCCCTCACAAGGAGACAAAAGAATTGAGATAACTAGTCTACTCTGTGCTGAAAAACAGAGATCCGAAACTTGAAGCATACTATTTATAACGTCTAGTAGGCCATTAATGACGGTATTGTCGTTGAGAGGAAGCCAGCACCCAGCATCGGTGATGAGCTAGATATTTTTGCATTCAATGGACTAGCGATGCCATTGATCTGGTTAAAAAAAGTGTACAGGCTCAACTCTACTGACTACTTCTTGTGGACTAAGTTGATTCCCTGGATCGAAGAGTGGATCCGGACGGGAATATGGTACTTAAACAAGATGGTGTACTAAAGGTTACACAGTCCTTTTAGATACCAACATTATGTTCTGGCCGTATTTCGAGACCAGGGCTTGTTGAACGAGAGCGCCGAATCTCAAAGCTTTCAAAGATCATGTTGATGAGTATTAGAACCCAATTACATGAGTACCACCTGTCAGAGCTTCCAGCTGCGCATCAAAGTCATTATCAAAATGGCTGAGGCCACATTGACGATTAGAAATGGCGATATATGTCCCATACAAAGTTTAGTTCATGTAGGTTTACTAGTTTAAGAAATGAAAATTGTTAAAATTTTAGATTCAAAAGGTCTAGTTTTCAATTAAGCACCCGGTAATTTTGAAATACACAACACGACCCACGGCTAAAAGTAAACTCGGTATGAATTTATAATTATGATAATTAAATTAAGCTTTCATTATGAAATAATTAAATGCGGGATTTCTCGTAGGCGTAAAACATGAGAAATCAAGGGAAAATAAATTCCTGGAGATAACTCATATTTCACAAATAAGTAGAATCACATTTACCAGGGCCTCGCTTTATTTCCGTGCTTGATTGAAAAAAAAATTGAATTTATTTTCTAAAAGAAATTAAAATAAAATTTTCGGAAGGAAAGAAAGAAAAGAGCCTCACACATTTATCTTTAATCCAGCCCCGATAAATCTTGCCCTAAATGATTAATCATTATCCATTCCCAAATTGGGATTTGGGCACTGCACAATCTACTTCGAATAGGGCCCTGCAAATATCTAAGGCCAGCCCTTATTATAACATCGATGTTGTATACGGAATTTTGTACGAAATATCTTCCACCTCTTCTCTTCGTAACAGCTATAAATCTGCATAAAAAAAATGATTTGCTAGAATCGTACACCCTTTATGCATGGTACTTATTGAACCACTCATAAATTAGCCTTCATATTCTCCCTTGGATTTCGTTTTATGTTCATACATATATTTGATAGACCATAAATTTTTATCAATAGAGCGTTTTCACTGATGTCATGTCAGATTGTATCATAAAACGAAATGACGCCATCTTCAAGGCCTAGGGTAGTTGATAAATTTATTAGATAAAATGGACAAATTTCCAAAAAAAGAAACATCTTGAAGATACTTCATCAAATGAATAAGTATTGAAAATTAGTGTTGTGTCGGTCCTAATTTATTCGGTACAGTCCAGTCTGAGGACCGGTCCTTAAGACTGTCAGTGATTAAATGAAGAAGATTTAAGTTGAATGACGTCATCAAGGACTGAGCTTTATAAGTTTTTGGGACTGATATGCAGGACTGGACTGGACCGAGACTGAAATGGAAGGGACTGCAGTTTTCAGTCCTATATAAGGACTGATATAACACTAATAAAAATCACTATCAAATAGCTAGATTGCTACATTTAGTTATTTTTTAAATCGATTAGGAGACGAAAAGTAAGATAATTATATAAATATACAGTGGAGGAAATAAATATTTGATACCATGCTGATTTTTGTAAGTTTGCCCACGGGAGACCTACCAAAACACTCCATGCCCTAATGTGCTTGAGCCGCTCTTTAGTTAATTTGGTCGTATATTTAGGATCATTGTCGTACTGGAAGATACCTTTTAAGTGTCTTTCCTTGTAAAAAGGAGGTTGTCGTCCATGATTTTCAGGTACATGGCCCATGTATCCAGCCTTCGATGCAGTGAAGTCGTCCTTTCTCCTTAGCAGAGAATAATTTCCAACACATTATGTTTCCACCACCATGCTTGACGATATGATTGTGTTTTTTGGGATTATACTTACCATTCAATTTATATATGTATATATATAAATAAAATCCATCCCTGTTAAAATAAACCTACCATTAAAATTACAAGCCGTTCTTTTCTTTGTCAGTGGGCAAACTTACAAAATCGTCAAGGGATCAAATCCTTATTTTCTCCCCAATATACTGAACCTTGCACATTTATTACTTAATTTATTGTCAACACAATAGGAATAAGTATATATATATTATAAAGAGGTGCCCATATCTTGATTTCCAAGAAAATAGGATACATTATTTTATGGAGTTAAGGTTAATCTTTTAACAAAAATGCAATTTATGAATATCTAAAATTTAATTCGTTTTGATTATTGTTTATTTATTATCAAACTTTTGAGTTTGGTCTTTCCTTATTTTTAATTGGACTTAAATTATAAATCGACTTAACTCACAAAAAATAGGACATATAATTATTTTATCAAAAGTTCCGGGACGTGAGATAACCCTACACAAAGTAGTTGAGGGGGTTAAGATCTGGACTCGAAGGGGGCTACATAGGTTTGTCCCAAAAAGGATTATTTGCTTTAAGCCACTCTTGGCATTGAACGGTGGTATGTATTGGAGCTCCATCTTATTGAAAGATCGCCCAAATCGTTTTAGATCTATGGGTTTTAAACCACAGAAGGGCCATAGGCTTCAAAGCATATGAAATGCAGTCACTCGTCTTCATACGGAAGCCCACGGGATAAAAACCAAAGGTAGCTTATCTCCTTTACTTGAAATCCCTACCCAAACCAAAAGGGATCAACTATTAACCCGATTCGGAATTATTCTTTGGTCTAAGGATACATCTTTTGACGATGAGGCCAAGATTCTGTCTTTTGACTTGTCAATTTTTTATACAGGTACCATTTCTTCTCATCCGAAAAGACAATATTTCCTCTCCACGTGCGAAGTTCTAATAACGTTTTACTTATTTGAATCCGTTTTATCCGTGCATATTCCATGAGATTCAGACCGTAACGAAACTTCAGAGACACCATCTCTAGGCCCTTATGGATGGATCGATTCATCGAAGGCACGTTGATCTCCTTAGCCATTTTTGCCATTGGTCTGTTGGATTTTTTGTATATTTTTTATTTAACTTTCTGGACGTTATTAGGGTTCTGAGCGGACCTTGGACGTCCATATCTTGGCTTATCATCAACGTTTCCAGTCTCTCGAATCTTTTTAACGTTATATTTAACAGAACTGAGATTGATTGAAGGTCTCAAAATCTGATAAATTTGAAGCCCGATGAAGACTCTCTAATGTTTTTCTTAGATGATGAATCTTGACTAATAAAAATATTTTTGATGGTCTTCTTTTTATATCAGAAGAGAGAGATTGAACTCAGATTGCAAAACAACGAATCAGATTGCAGGTTCTATACTTTACCGGCAAATCTAAGATGTTTAAGTCTTTTGGACACCCCTGTACTTACATATAATGAAACAAGACGTTAAAAGATTTTTTGTTTTGATAGACAGTGAAGGTTGAAGTATTCTTATTTATCAGTCCGGTTTTGACATCCAAATATAGAGCATAGAGCAGTAGATAGGTATAATTCACCATTTTTTTAAACATTAAAAATAATAAAAAAAGGTTTTTTATTTAAATTTGATTATTTAAGCCCCCAACGAAACGGTCTATTAAAATGTATTTAATATAATTTATTGTGGACTGTATATGACTATAATATGTACATTGTAGATAACACTTAGGATTGGGTTTCTGTCTGGAAATCCGAGACCGGTCCGAGTTGGTTATTATTTTAACTAATGGTCTTACTGTAAAATTTGGTCATGATCAGGTTTTGCCTCATTTTTAAATTTGAGGAAAACTAAAACTTTTTATTTTATTTTGGTGTGTCAATATAAAAACAATCTTGAACAAAAATCAAGAAAAAGAGAACATCCCATTTTTTTTATTTTACTTCATATATAAGTACATCCCAATATTTCATAGAAATATTATATCCTTTTTTTCAAATTACTGGGATGAGTATAAATAGCTATGAATTTTATCTACATTTGTGAACCTTTATTTGATTATGTAGACTTAAAGTGCCCCTGATATGGCACCTTTCAACCATAAAAACCATTCATTTCAAATGTTTTTATTGTGACGATGAATTTAAACTACGTTAACTAAAATTTGCGGTACCTCCAATGGGTTAATAAATGTTAAATTGGTCTAAGAAACTGAAAAGACTTCAGTCCGGTCCTAATAAATTTTTTTACCCCTACGAGCTGTCCTTATCGGTCTTTTATGCTAACTACAAGAGCTGATATAACTTAGTCACTAACTATGTATTTTCAGCTGCTCAACTTAACCTCTTTCAAAGAGACAAAATATCTTAAGTTTAAAGTAGGGGGTAGGGGTGACTAGAAGATAGTATTATACGTTTTTGCTATTATTCTTTATTTCTTCGTTTTATATCTTAAGAAAATAGATTGATTAGGAAATCAGTCATAGGACCTATCCAACACTAGTTAATAAGGATATTTTGTTGATAGAAACAGACTATAAATCGTTGATGATGAATACAAATGTAATCCACACATAATTTTGATAAAAATCATTCTAGCTTGTTTTTGTGTTGCTGGACCACAATTTTGTCTTTGAAAATTTAATTCCACGGTCTGAATTAAAATATAAAAATCATATTTTGAGTAAAAGAAAATCGAAAAGTAAATTCCGTCTTGAACCGATTCTTAACACTAGTAAATATCCATTGTAAAATACGAGGATATCCTTGATTGCATGTGACTGACAGAGTGAGTGAGTTGTTATTATTATTATTTATTTTGGCATTTTATCATTTTAATAAAATAGATATAATATTTATGTATGTATACCTATGTTTCATACGAGAGAAACAAGTTTGTACATATTATTAATATTTATTTATGTATTTTGTATAATACTTCATAGCTATAAATAGTACTTGAAAAATATATTGTGTGACACCTATGACTTATAGCAGCTGACTTTAAGCATTATGAACTCAAAAGATTATTATTAGAGATATACCAATACTAAAATTTTAGCCGGTTTCTATACCATCTTTATTTATGATTTTGATACCAATTCCTTATTAATATTATGAACAAATGAATTACATAAACAAATAACAAAATGATTTACTTATTTTAATGTTTAACTTTTGATTAATTAAGGCTAGATAACAAAAGACATAAATATATCAGTCATAATTATGATTATAATTAGTTGTAAATAATTTGGAATTAAAATTATTTAAAAATTTAGTACCTCTCCATGCTCATGAGTCAATTTATTCCTGGTTGGCTATATGGCTCATATCCATTGCCCATACTACTGGATAGACTTAATGAATGGATCTGAATTTTGTTATCCAGGTCTACTATTATTGCATTTATTATGTTTTTTAAAAAATTGATTTATTAATTTTTAATTATCTGGGGGTCCCTATAGGTAGGAGTCCCTTGTCTTAATCCGATGATAGTCTACAATATGATCCTCACTTCCTTTTATTGGTTGACCTATTGCAAAAAGAAAAAAAATAGAATTTTCATTTGCTTACTATTGTTTTCTACATTATATCGGTAGAATCGGCAATATTGAGCAGGTTCCAGCCGATTCTTATGCATACATATTATATGATTTTTATTTATCTAGTATTCATTTATATAAAACACTTTTATATAGACTCAATAATTTATGACTCAGTCATTGATTTTTATATTGATAAAATTATTATTCAATGCATGTTCCTTGATACTATCTAAATAATAATTAACAATTGACAACGAAAAAAAAATTCAGAAGGCAAGCTAAGCTACCCTTTGATTTTCCAATTTTTCCTTTTCTTTTTGACACTTGAGTTTGGGAGTGGATTGAAAATCTCAATGTGAGGACCAGTGGTAACTGTAATTAAATAGGTTTTGTATGGGGTTGTACATCATATGCATTTTGGGACGTGCGAGTCTTGTGCTATGCTGTTCTCCTTTAAAGTATTATTCAAATTGTTTGAGTTACAATTTTAATTTTTGATTTCTTATTTTTTTAACATGTCCAAAATACTACCGATAGAATCAATGTGTATAAGTGCAAGTCCCTGTTGGACTCGGAGTAGAATTAAGGATAGACATTAGAGCATTTTCTGCCTATGTCCTTGCTTGATACAGTTTGTGTTTTATTTCCTTCCTCTCTCAACTGCTTGTAGCTGAACTAATAAAACTTCATGACAGCTCTTCTCCCAGGCATTCTTCAAATGGTTGATTATCTTAGTTTTTTATTTGTCCAAAAATCTTACGATTTACAACCCTAGTTAAAAATGATGATGACTTTTACTTCATTTCGGATTAAATTCTTTATAAAATAATACAATATAGGAGAAAGACGTAATTAGGTACCTACACGTATTTATATTATATGTAATGTGGTGATAAGATGTTGATGATGGGTTATTCTTCTTCTTGTGTATCCCACATAATCTACATACACTTATTTATGTACAACCAACCACGAATTCCAACATATTATATTTGTATGTATTTGTATACATAGATCGTGATAATGTGATCGATAAAATTCTAGGCTATGACCTCTAAATAAAGTATACATACATATATAAATATGTAGTATTGTGATATCCTATTTTATAGATCCAAGATTGTTTTTATGTTGTACATATCTGTAAATTGTACTTGTACTGGTTACCATTTGTACTTAAGTTTCATTTAATTACATATGTACATTGTGCGTTAGCAAATTGTGGAAAGATCTTTAAAGCCAATTTAAAAAAAGAAAATTTTAGAGTGTCAGTAGAACAGATATTTTATCATGTGGAATTTCAGGTTTCAAATGATATTTTTATTTTGATCAAATCAGAAAAAAAAAACAGAGTTTGAAATAGCAAAAGCAAAAAGACAACGGGGGTTTGACTTACTCTGCACCAGAATACCAGTGTCCTCCATTTGTGAGGTTACCCCTTGTAGAAAAAAACTTGCTTATTAGGCGAAGAAGATCAAGAATGGGAAAAGTCTGGAGAGGAAGCCGAAGAGTCAAGTACAGAACAAAATGACGACTGATGAGTTTTTGGAGCAATTTGGAGGATGCTCTTGAGGACAATCCAACAAGGTCAAAAAACTTACAGGGGAGTTGAGTGTCTCAGAGGTGGCCAAAGAGTGGTGGGGAATCTCGGCATGACCTCATATGTCAGAAGGAAACGGCCAAAAATTAGGAGTAGTGCAGATCTAATCTGGCTGATTTCTGACCATCCAACTTTTGGTCCCATTATCCCATGACTTAGCTCCCCCTAGATATTGGAATCTGGGCTGTGTCGAAAGTAGAGACTGTGCCAACCACCACTCGTAGGTCATCTTCTTTAAAGCTGTTGTTGAGGAACAATGGGCTACCATGCCGGATGGCTATGTTCTGAGGCTCTGCGGTGGCTTCAAGGGTAGCCTTGAGGCCATGGTTGAGGCAGTAAGGGGACATTTTGAGAAATTAATGTTGAAGATTTTAAAAAATTAGTTGAATTAATAAAGATTTTTATTAACCCGGTAGCCTCCACGAGGCATTAAACTTGGATAAGTTTTTCATGCGATTCGCTGATGCACGCTGTATATGTAATACCAGTTGTTTTAATGATTAGTTTTATTACCAATTTAACATTTTGACTTATAAAAAAACTTATTTTATAGAAGGTTCTCATGTTGTTGACGTCGCCCATCTTGATAGGAATAAACATAAAAACTTTTTTGATTCAGAAGGGGTGTAAATGATTACCGTGTAATTGGATGTCAAAAAGGGCTGACAAATAAAATGACTTAACATTTACTTTATGTCAAAAATATATCTCCTTCTCCTCTAGTTTCATTATTTTACATTATATCAGAGCCTAATATGTATTAAATATATGTTATTACATCGTTATACATTCTTAATTACACAGTGTAGAGTGGATTAAAGCTTTAAAACAAAGTAGTGAAACAAGCCTGTAAGCTTAAAGATTATATTGTTTCTATCTTCTTATGATGGCACTAATGACGTCACACTATCATTTTTCCTTATGCCGTATCTAACTTTTTCTTCCCCTTGTATTTACGTTCAGTTAAAAGAGTGAATTTATGGAGATTGCAATGTTAGTTATGTAGTAATATTCAACAAATTAGTGCACACCACCTTGTACAAATATTGATCGCGTGGTCTTCGTTTCACACTTGGTTTATATGGACTGTTTGATGTACAATAATAGTCACTAGGGCGCCCTCTATCCAATTAAAACCAGACAGGATCTCAAATTGTAAAAACTAAAAGGAAATAATTTTTTTTTTATAAATTCCAATTACTCCATTGATTCATTTTCTTGTGATGAAGAGGACGTTTCCTTCAAATATGTATCTATGATGCAATTTTTGACGTCAATGAAAATGCTTTATCAGTTAATTACGTAAGATACAACTGCGAGCAATTGAACTTTGTCATATGATACATAATTAATGACACTGTCAAATATTAATATAGTGAT
This sequence comes from Lepeophtheirus salmonis, assembly GCF_016086655.4. NCBI lineage: Eukaryota > Metazoa > Arthropoda > Copepoda > Siphonostomatoida > Caligidae > Lepeophtheirus > Lepeophtheirus salmonis. The sequence goes on along the minus strand of NC_052138.2, from coordinate 27,955,731 downwards.
GAAAAGGTTGGGAACCAATGGTCTATTCGACTGCTAATAATAATTGATTTCTAATGTAAACTATGTACGCATTTAAAATGCTTCAACTTATTTTTATACTGCTGCAGCGTAAAGAATCTTCTTGTATTAAGTACAAATTACAACTATATCTTACTAAATCCTAATTTGTACACAACATATATAAATTGTTTACAAGTTTCAATTTCTAAGCTATACAAGGATAATGTACGAGTTTTTATTTATACGTCTTACCAATAACGCCTTATTTAATTGTAACATCGTCATTTTAATTACCAACCATTAACTGACGCTATCATTAGAGTATGATCAGATAAAATTACTTTTTATGTTGACGCACCACATGTATAGTAGTACAAAATCTCAACATGTACAAAACATACATTTTATATATACTGCATAACATTGTCGATTATCTCTAGTCCATGATGAAATATTATGTATATATATACATACCTAGTACTCAAGGCAGGTTTTCAAGCCTACGCATTGACTCTCTATCTCCTGTTTACCGGTCCACTTAATATAAAATGTACTTACACATGCAAATATACATATATATTATAGTTGGTTGTCTGTCTGAAAATCATAGAACTAATTCGGCCCTTAAAAGAAGTTTGGTCAAGATTGGTTCTTAAGAAATATATTTGGTCTGGGTTGCTCTTACAAAAAACATCAGTCTCATTTAAAATTTGGTCTAGACTAATTGTATAGATGAATTGTTAATGACGTCATGTGTGTTTTAAAATTGTAAGCATTGGTACAGAAAAAATCAAGTAAGACTGGTGTTGGATCTGTATAAAAAGACTGTGGTTCTATCAGTCCGGTGCTGATTAATTTTGTTAGTCCTAGGAGCGGCTCTTATCGGTCTTGTATGGTATCTACAATAACTGGAATGGCATAGTTACTAACCTCGTCATAAGAGCTGTTTTTATCCTAAAAACTTTCCAAGAGACGAAATACCTTAAGTTTAAAGTAGGAAGTCTGTGAAGCTGGAGTTTAGTTCTAGCTTATTTTCTTCATTCTTAACTAGAAGGGAAGAAAATATAATATAGCTAGGACTGAAGGGAACCCACTTATTGGTCCTTGGGACTCATGAATGGTGAAAAAATAACGGAAGTTTAAAGTAAGGGAGATGTGTGAGGCTAGAGCTTAGTTCTAGCGATCATTGATTATTTTCTTCATTCCTTGTTAGGAGTGAAGAAAATAAAAAGATAGCTAGAAAAAGACTGATTAAGAATACAGACCGATGTAAAACTACTTAATACCGAACCGGGGGAAATTTACTTTTGGACAGAGTCTCAACATAAATATTTGTATGGAAGGGGGGTCTGAAAAGTTTCCGACCTCAATGTGTAGACGGCAGCACTTGTGTAAATAAAAGCTAGTCACATCTATCTAGCTTCGGTTGACAGTTACTCACCAAAGTTTCAGCCATTTTGGAAGGTGCAGTTGTTATCTAACAGGCGTTTAAGCGAGTTGGTGAGAGTGGTTTTGTGAAAATGGACAAAATTAAGTATGTTATTGTAACCTTTAAATAAATTTAAACAATAGCAGATATATAAAGGCTTGTTGTGTTAAAATTTGACACGTCTAAGTTAATCCAACTTGAGTCAAAAAAAAGTATCTTGTGAACATTTATTTTGTAGAGACAAGCGCCGAGTACTATTAGGAAGGGTTAAAGAGGTTGGAGGATCGTTGGAAGAAGTGTTTAGAGTTACAAGGAGGCTATGTTAAAAAAATATAAATTCAGAAAAAATATCTTGGGTCTTTGTTAGGTCGGAAATTTTTCAGACCTAATTCGTATTTATACACATATACTACTATAGAACGTCTTTAATACCCTTGACAAAAGAATTTCTTATTAGCCGTGGTATTAACTTCACGTTCCTGTGTAAGGAATATTTCTTTTTTCTTTAACACCTCCTCGTCTTCATTGAAATATATTTCATTTTTTCAAGGAAGGGAAGAAGGAAGGAAATTCGTAGGTGGTAGATCCACCTTTAAAGATCCCACGTTTCTCTCCTCTCTAAAGTCAGTCACTTAAATTAGGTATACGAAACATATATTAAATGTACAAGTAGGTGTCAGACTGCTTTGTCTGCATATTATGATCCGATCTGAATAACGAGACAGTCGTCGAGTATAACGAATATATATGCCTTTTATTTTCTATTCAAAATAATATAATCAAATCTTGGAACGAAGGATTTTTTTTTTTTTTTATTGGCAACTTTATGTTGTCGAAGTGATCATTTAAAATAGCTCTATTGCGTCGTCTACATAGCAACAATCTTGAATAAATAGCAAGAAAAGAATAAATATTCTCCAATTTATCTATATACATTGACAGTCAAACGTTTCAAAAAATATGGTTATGTTGTTTATGGGGCTGTTTTTAAGTGTTATTTTGATTAATTTCTTAGGACTATTCCCATACATTTACACAAGAAGAAGTGATATAAATACATTTTGTCAAAGTTTTTTCAGAACAGGTTTTTTGAACTACACTTATAGGAAAAACTTTTCAAAATTACATTTTTTAGAAAAGACAAAATTTAAAAAAAAAATGCCTATAATGAATATTGTTTTTTAGCAAATTTAGTTCAAATTTCGACAACATACTTTCACTTTTTGACCAAAAAACGTTTTGTTTTCAACAAATTGGACAATAGTACTTTAGTTAAAGATTTGTCAATAATGAATTTTATATTCATATTTCTTGGATGACTTGAAATACTCAAGAAAGTAGTCATAAATATTTATTTGATTTGTGAGACTTCCGGATCTGTTTTTAATCAATTTCATAATGACGATAAATCCTTGCTACTTTAAGTGCAATTTGTTGTGTTTTCTCAAACGGATAATAATTCCTCGAAGAATACAAAATTAATCCCCACTCAATTTTTATAAATTTTATTCCAACGGTTCTTTTCTACTAAAACAAGAAATGACTATTAGAAATAATTTTTTTATGTTTAAACATCGATTTATCAGACTTTCTAAAATATATCGCAATCTTAAATGGATCGATTTCTTAACTTATTCTGAACTGTATTTATCTCCTAATTGAATTATGACTTATTTATTCCCAGAAGAATTACAAGAATTTATTACTATTTTTATTTAAAGAATGCTTTTTATTCATGATATAACATGGTAAAAATATATAGATTTTGAAGGACAATCATCGGTACAGGTTTTTTAGTATTTGATGAACTGTTTGAATGGATCTAAAGCTTTAAAGCAAAGTGTAGGAACGCCCCTATTAGCTTGAGTAGATTCATAGTCTTGCTGATTCCTTTTTTTCCATTTTTATTATACCACAAATGACGTCACACTATGATTTTTTGTCATTTTGCATTATTCGTATGCATTTTTTTATTCCCTTGGCAGAATTTACTTTGTACATTCGTTTAAAAGCGTGAATTAACGGAGACTGTGTAATTAGTTATTAGTAATAAAGAGGCTGGTTTTATTTACATATAAGAGTAGCCACTAGGGCGCCTTCTATCCAGCCAAAACCTGACAAGATCTCAAATTTTTTAAACACAAAAAAGAACTCGAATTTCTGTTGAAAATTTAAATTACTCCATGGATTAATTTTTCTTCTAAATTTTTAAACTTTGAGCTTGAATTCTTCACATTTCATAATGTTTAAAATCCTATTGAGTTTTGCCGCGATACTAGCGCATTGCATCAGCAAATAAGTTGTTACAGTTGTTAAACAGTATCTATTAAAAGCTCATACCCGAGCAAAAAAGTGTCTCTAAGACCACTTACCTTCTTATAAATATTGATAACATGGTTTTTGTTTAAATATTTGACTTGATCATTGCTCATATGCAAACTAAAATGATTTTCCTCGAAATTGAGAGTGGATTACAATTGTGTTTCTCAACGCATTATACGAAATATTTATCTACAAATTATTTGGAGACGTCGTAAATTACACTACTTAAAGTAGTCAAAATAGATCATCATAATATTGGAGCCAATATAAGCCTTTTAAATCAAATAAAGGTTCTAAACTACAGCTAGAATTCTGGATCTATTGGGCAGTATATATTATTTATTTATATATTAAATTGAAAATTAGAATTTGGTTCAAAATTGTTTTCATGTTAACGTAGGACATATGTAATAATAGTTGAGCAGCCCAGTTCTATACATATGAGCGAATTAATGATACAATGTTAATGGGCTTGTACATCTACATCTAGATACAAAAAAAATATTTTAATCTGGTAAATATTCATTTTTAAGCATATGTGATAAAGTAAGTCATCAACTTATGATAGGTATTTGCATTATAACCAGATGGTGTGGACTTGCTGCTATTCTGTTCAATGCAGTTTGCAGACTATCTAAATATATTGTACTATGTACTCGTAAGTAGAAAATATGAAGAAAAAAAAACATGTGGGCGACATGAGTAGAACCTACGGCTCCTTTCCTTGTAAAAACACGCAACTGCGCAATGTCACTCTAAAATAAAGGATCAATCAAGATATTATACGTATCTAATTTTGGCATCTCTATATATGTATATACAACCAGAGATATTATTGTTGATAATTTTTCCACACTTAAGAACATTCAATGACTTGGAAGAGTTGCAGCAGTGCCTGTATCTACTTAGACCCTAAGTATGTACAATAATAGACTGTTTCATTTTTGGGATGATATTTTATGGCCTTTTCTGCGGGGGGAAAATAAAAAAAAATAACTCAGGCCATTTTAATTTGAAAAAAAATGTTAATTCTGTCATATTTCGTTTTCATCTCGTTTGCAATCTTGTAAAGAAAATAAAATATTTGTTTTATTCAGACGAAGCCTTTCAAAAAAATAATTTTGCTTCATCTTCCAGGGCAGTACTTCCCTACCACAAAAATCTTCAGTGTATTTTATCATTAGCTGTCGAAATATTTTGCTTCTTTTCTTCTAATTAGTGTTCTGAACGTTGATTGGAATATTTCGAATTAGCTGTCTTTAAGGTGTTGTGAACAATGATTGAACAATAGTTCCATAGTTAGGACAAATTGCCGAACTACCAAATGATCTTGGACCTTCCCCTGTTTATTTTTGAAAGAAAGGTTGAAAGGTTGCGTGATAGAATAAAGCTAACGACCTGCTTCGTCTAGTAATCGTCATGCAACAAACATATGTAAACGAATACATTTCATCTACTCGTAGCTGACGAATTAAACTGTTTTTAAGCCCTAAATATGACTAATATTGCAAAATTTAGTTTGCAAATGGTCAATGTCAGTGCTAAGATATTTTTTTTTAGTGTTTGTTTAATTGGTCAGACGGAGTTGCACTGATTCAGTATAAGTGCATATTATAGTATTGCATTTACTCGATCTGACCTAGGAATAGTCTTTGAAGTCCATATACATTAAGTGTATTTCGTTCTCTAGGAATGGCCGGGGCGTGAACCTACGCAGATTGAGTTCAATAGAATAATTTATCCTGAACATTTTGTCAATTGAGTTACGTCGTTTCATTTTCAAATTAAAACGACCTGTACCACGCCAAAAGTAGCCTAAAAGGACTCAAACTTTGCCAAAGTTAGGTTTTTATTGTCCCTAGTAGAAAAAAACTTTGTGCAGGGGGGCAAAAATATTTAGCCGAAAACGGGACAATCTACTATACATACAATGTACAAAATATTTCATCGGAAGTCCTTTTGAGAAGGAAACATTTTACTGCCTGTAATCGTAAAATAAAGATGGTATGTCATACTTATCTATAATACATGTATTTAAAGTTAACATCGTAGGTGGAAAGGACGTGCTTCCTTGCGGTTGTGCCCATTTTTTACCTATCTATCTACTACCTTTCCCCCCATTTCCCACGCTCATATTCATTCCTTTTCAATTTCAATGGGTACAAAGTTAGTGTATTATGTAATAATTATATTATGTTTTTATATATTCCTGACAATTAATTAATTAGTTTTCACCATTCAATAAGCTAGTAATCAGAGGTGCTGCTGGTTTTAATCATTTGGGGGTAAGGGGGGGGGGGCTTATCCCATAAATTATATATGTCGTTATATAATTAGGTTTATTATATATATACTAGCAGAGGATGCCTTCGTTGCAGTGCTCAATAGAGGGGAATGAAAACAAAAAATGAATGTAGAAGAAAAGAGACAAAGAGAGGAGTGTAGAAAGATACTGAGGAGAAGAGAAGAGGAGAGAAAGAGTGAAGAAAAATTAGGTGTTATCTCGGTCAAAAACAAGCTCATAATTACCTCGGAGTCCCCAAAAAATATCATAGAAATATCCCTGCTTATTTTGCTACATTTAAGACTGATCTGTCTGACCATTTTGGATTCCATGTGTGATATCACCAAAAACAGACTAGCAAATATATATGACTGACACCACTGCCAATAATTATTGTCGCTTTTTTTATAAATAACTTATTATTTTCAATTTTATTTATTTACTTATACAAGATGCAACAATGTTATATCCTCTTAACATATATTTATTTGTTTATTTTGAAGGTTAAATTGGAACGAGTTTTGGGTCTAACAGTTCCTAGTAATGCTGGTCTTGCTTCTTCTCCTGCCACTGGTATCGTCGCATATCCTGCAGGGTAAGTCATTTTTTATATACATCTGTACCGATAGTGTTAAAAGTACATAGTGAATTAGAGTCCCATTAACTTTAACGTTATTCAATGAAGAGTATTCTGCGTAGAGATTTCATTACACTAGTCAAAAATATTGCAATCGGATGATGGAGTCTCAGTCCACAATGCAAAAATGGTACAAATACAATTTGGAGCATTTTTGGGACAAAACTAGAGTTGTGTCTCGGTATTGTCTCATACCGTTATGGTTTCTAGTGCGACGAACTAATTTAGTCTCAATGTAAAGTTCAGTCAGTGAAATTATCTGATTTTAACCTTCTTGACTGTACAATGTAGGATATGGTCGAATGGAGGTAATTACCATCTCTTGGCTCAGAAAGGACTCCCCCTGACGGCAACTGCAGATACAAAATATTTTGGAATATCGTTTGTCAGAACAAGAGCAAGGTCACTGAATGAAGTATTTGTCAATTTTAGGACAATATTAAACCTCTAAAAAATGAATGAATAAATATTCAGTGAGTAATTTAATTTTATTGATGGGACTCTAATCCTGGACCACATTTTAAACATACCTTTCTCCTATTTTTGTGTGAGTTAAATAATTAATGATTAATTAACGAACTGCATGAATTGTTTTTGATGTTCTTTTTTTTTTCTCCTTCTTCTCACATTTTGATCCCTCATCTAATTACACACCATTTAGTTGTACTGTGGTACTCTATAATCCTCGCAAAAACCGTCAGAGCCATGTTACTAACCTCTCTCGCAAGACCATTACATCCGTTGGATTTTCAGAAGACGGTAGGTTTCTCGTGACAGGAGAGTGTGGTCATCTTCCGAGTGTACGAATATGGGATGTGCATGAAAAAAATATGATTGCAGAGTTCTCTGGTCACAAATTTGGTATAAACTGTGTCGTAAGTCATCCTTATCCCTTTTACTTTCATCTTGTTAGAAATGAACTACATTCTTATCTCTCTTTCTCTTCCTTTTCTTGATTAGGCATTTGCTCCAAATAACAAGTATGTGGTCTCTGTTGGGTCTCAGCATGATATGATAGTCAACGTATGGGACTGGAAAAATAATGTCAAAGTTGCTTCCAATAAAATCTCCACCAAAGTGAAAGCCATTTCCTTCTCGGAAAACGGCAATTATTTTGTCACAGCCGGTAACCGGCATGTCAAATTTTGGTATTTAGAATATTCTCGCTCCAAATACAAGGATCCTATGCCTCTCATGGGTCGATCTGCTATTTTGGGGGAGCAAAGAAATAATTATTTCTGTGATGTATCCTGTGGTAGAGGAGAAATGGGGGACTCAACATACGCCATTACTAAGTCTGGGCTTTTATGTGAATTTAATAATCGAAGGTTGTTAGACAAATGGGTTGAGTTACGGGTAAGTTATTGGCCTTATTTCCCTCTAATACTACTCTTAATGACACATATCTTTTAGACCCAAAATGCTAATTGCCTCAGTGTTGGAGAGGATTATGTTTTCATCGGATGTGGGGATGGAATAATACGGTGCTTCTCTCCACATACACTTCAATTTATCACCACACTTCCAAGAACGCATTATTTGGGGTAATTATCTTTGTTTTTATGGTGTCCGGTACTTTTGCCTTAAACTATTTCACCTTAGGACATATTTCCTCAAGGATATTTCGCCTTATATGTCTGATAAGTGAATAAGGTTTATACGTCGTGTTTTTATGTGGGTTTTTTTTGTTGGTTTCTTTTTTTGGTTGAAATTGATCTTCCTTTAGAATTTTTTAATCAAAATATGTAATGTCGTGTGGTGTTTTTCTTTTTTTTTTTTCTTATTATACTAATTTTATTACCTATTTTGTCTCTGGTTCGAATTCATTACATATTTAGATTTAGTTGGTGTATGCATTGAAATTTTGGGCATACTTCCATCATTTTTTCAATAAAGAACAACTTTTTCATCAATTTTATAGTAATACACATTACATATTTTGATAAAAAAATTCTAATGGCAAATCAATTTTAATCAAGAATCAACAATAACGACGTATAAATCTCATTTATTTATATAAATATATAAGCAAAATGTCCTGAGCCAAAATAGTTTAAGGCAGAAGTACCTAGCGCCGTTTTTTAATATAACTTTAGTATTTAATTGTATATATTTTTTTTTAGTGTTGATGTTTCAAAAGGTTTGAGTATTAGTCACATGGCATCTCACCCTCCGACTGCTAAATATCCCGATGCTAAAGCTATCACCTATGATGAGCAAAACTTTAAAGTTACAGTTGTCTATAACGATCATAGTATATACGTTTGGGATGTCAGAGATATTAAAAAGGTGTTTTATTTCATATTTGTTTTATTTTTTTTAAATTTTCTATTCTTATTTAATTTTCTAGGTTGGAAAGTCACACTCTTTTATTTTCCATTCTGCTTGTATTTGGGGTCTAGAGATTTATCCCTCCTTTATAGATGGTGAAAAGAAGAATCCACAGCAAAAACCCGTTTTGCCTCCTGGTTCCTTTATTACGTGTAGTTCGGATGATACAATTAGGATTTGGAACTTAAGTTCCAACATGTCTCACAGTACTTTATATAGGTTTGTTGTGGCTGCATTTATTTACGTACTCACTAGAGTGTCTCATTTACCGGGTAACCAATTTTTAAGCTTTATTATTAATATAGCCAAGTTGGAACTTTATGAAGGAATGTTCCCAAAAAGTCATTTTTTATAAGAAATGACAATGTTGCATCAAACGTGCGCCTCACATTAAAAAAGAAAAGGATAGTACATTTATAGAAAATAATTAATGTGACTTTAGATGAGGTTATGCAGCAAGTGTGTGCTGCATAGGCTTAGCCAGGGAGCGCTCTAGCGGCTAAAGTATTCCTTGGGTCATATTAAAAAAGGAAAGTTCATATATTTAGAATTGTAAATAATAAGAATTTTATAGCGTTGCAAGTTTTTTGCTATTGACAAAGTTATATATTTTAATGGAAAGTGTGTCGATGCCTAGTTACTCCGGAAAATGATAGGAACTACCGCTAGTAATTAATAATGTGAACTTAAAGTAATTTACTCTTAAAATTAAGAAATAAATATCTGTAAAGCGGTTACGGTATTAAAATATTTGCACTGTAGTATATTTAATTAATTACAACATAAATGAAAGTTACATTACAAAATACTTAAATGGGAGATTTCTCGGTAATCTCATAGGTGTAAACCCTGGGAAAACGTGATCTTGAGATCCTGTGAGAGAAACCCTAATATTATTATCTTCTGAAATAACTCTAACCGTCTTTTGTTCTCTTTATAGACGAAATATATATAGTGATGAACTATTGAAAACTTTATACGTGGACAGCGAATTAAATCACATCAAAGAACTAGATAATTCAAATGTAGATAAAGGAGTCGGTGGAGGAAGTGTTAGCGGTGGAGGTGGATCCAACGGCGGTGAAACAGTTGTTGACCAACGTAACGGTGTGAGATGCATCCGGATATCTCTGGATGGAAAACATTTAGCATCGGGTGATCGATCTGGTAACATACGAGTTCATGACTTACAATTCATGGATGAAATATGCAAAATTGAAGCACATGACGCTGAAGTTTTATGCCTTGAATACTGTGGTCCCATTGAGAATTCAAAAGGAAAGTATTTGTTGGCTTCAGCCTCAAGGGACAGATTAATTCACATCTTTAACGCCACTAGAGATTATAACTTTTTAACCACCTTGGACGATCATAGTTCAAGTATAACTGCTGTTAAGTTCCTACCTTCTCCATATATTCAAATGGTATCTTGCGGAGCGGATAAATCTATTATTTTTCGAGATATTAACGTGGACAAGCAAAAGGGTCTTCCTGAATTTTCAAGAGGTACTCACGTTGTGGGCAAAACGACACTCTATGACATGGAAGTTGACGTAAGTTTTTTGCTTTTACCTTTAAAGTCTTAAAATATTATACATCTGCATCTCTGTACTTGTGCATTTCAGCACAATGCAAAACACATTTTAACAGCTTGTCAAGATCGAAATATACGAATATACACAGTGGGCAATGGAAAACATTTAAGGACTTTTAAGGGCTCTGTCAGTGATGATGGAACCCTAATTAAAGTGGTGTTAGACCATAGTGGTCTCTATGCTGCCACAAGTTGTACGGATAAAACCCTCGCCATTTATGACTACTATTCCGGGGAGTGTATGGCTACCATGTTTGGTCATTCTGAGCTAGTAACAGGACTCAAATTTACAGAAGATTGTAAACATTTGATCTCTGTTTCTGGGGATGGTTGCATCTTTGTTTGGCGATTACCTCATGAAATGACTTCAAATATGATAGCAAAATTAGCAACTGTCTCAAGAAAGGACAGTAGTTCTCGTATCTACATTGGAAATAATAATGAAGAATATTTTGGTTCTCCACCTCCTGACATGATGCATCCTACAGTAAACCGAGATGAAGAAGACGATTCATATCGCTTTAGTGTTGGAAAACTGCCTATTTGGGCAAAAAAACAAATGACAGAGCGGAAGACTACTCTATCACCTCCCCATTCACCTCAAACAGGAACTAAAAATTCAGTTGATTATCCAAAAGGGCGATGGGCCCAAAGAGTCGGCTCTCGTGGAATGACCGTCAAATCTCATTATGACAGTGACTCAGTTATACCTTTTCCTAAGAAATTTGATTCTAACTATAACAACAGCAAGGATAGTTCACTGGAGACTGGAGAGTATAAGCAACAAAAAGTAGGTCATTCACATTTATATATGAGGTCTGTTCATCAAAATAAAAGCAAGCTAGCATAATGATTTCTTTTTAATATTAGAATGTACATCTGCACTATTCAACTAATTAATTAATTACCCATCAAATATTTCAATGCTCAACCCTAGCATATAGCTAGTTAATATATGCAGAGCTTTTGAAAGGTATTTATAACTTGCTAAAGTTAAACACTGAGCAAAAAGCTATATGTTAGCGTTCAAAGACGGAGCAAAAATACTAGAAATTAAATGCAGAACATAAAAAATAAAAGTACAAATTATTAGCTAAACAACGCAGTCATATAGCTATCAAAATCCATACCGATAAATTATTCCAGAAATGACAATTAAATGTCTGGGAAATGATCAGTTATAATTATTTAAGAAAACATATGATAAATTCTATTTGAAAGGCCATATCATAGTTAATTGAAGGCTCTAGTTTATAGCTTACTTTACTTTGTATCTCAACCCATTCCAGAAAATTGAATTCAATGCCATATTTGACTACCGAAATATGTGTATGAAATATTTGGGTCCTTTGTATGTATGAAGGGAAAAATAATTTAATATTTCATATTGAATTAGTATTTTCTGCATCTTTACTCGAGATTGCTTTTGTGTTGATGCGGCACAACTTTTTATCATATAAAACGTATATTTTGTTCTATTTTTTATATATTTACTTGCTTTTTTGTTGTTTTTTGAGGACCTTGAGGATGACTACAGTCTCTCTGAAATTGAAAATAACCGTGGTACTTCACCTCAGCAACAAGTAAGTTACTTGATATTTAAAATGACTATAATTTTGATATCTATGGTTATGAATAATACACACTAATTGTGGATGTATTTAATTATAGAAAGATAGTCAAGATAGTCAAAGATCGAAATTACGGCTGGATGCATTACCTTCTCATCTTCGTCCTGGTAATAGAAACACTGATGAATCTTCTTTAGGTTCTTTTAATCTTGACAATACAGAGCATGATGCTGATATAGACGAATATAGTGATGGTTTAACAACCCAGGATGATGGGGGTGAAAGCACAGAGCCAGAAGTCACGGAGCGAACAATGTACTTTGGGCAATCCGAAGAAACTCCAGGCGTTTACACTGTCAATGCCATGGATGTTGATGAGCTTCGTAGATCACAGCGCCGAAGTAAGAAACCTGGAAAGGGCATTGAGCGGTTACAACAAGGGAGTAGCAGTAATAGCAATACAGCTGAAGTTCTCACTACTCCATCACAAGATTCGGATTCAGATGACTCTGAGGAGGAAGATGAGGAAGATGAAGAAGTTTCGACACCAAGTGCTGATAAAAATATCCTTTCCATCCTTTCTGTCAGCTCGGAAAATGTGGATTTAGTTGGACGAAGGGAAAGATTTCTCAAATCGAATTTTGAGTCTTTGGGCAGCAATAGTGGACTCGTTACTGAATCAAATTCATTTTCAAATCAGTATCGAGAAGGATCGGCACTTCATCGAAATGCCAGCACTATTGCTCGAGCTCAATCTTTTAGAGACAAAGAACAAAATAGGAAAAGGGAGGAACTTCAACGAAGGATTGAAGAAACTAAAAAGAAGTTGCAGAACGTAAGAAATAATCTCTTGAAAATATAGAGTTTAAGAAATCGCTTTCAAATATATATTACCCTTTTTTCCCCTTTTTTTTACTTTTTTTTTTAATGAACAAATAATACTATTTTTATTAATTATAGATTGGATATCGCTCAATGATTAAAGGTAGTCAGAGCATATCAGATCTCAGCATGCACATTCCTGAAAAAGATTTCTCAGAAGGATCAGCTAGTCGACCTACAAGTAGAAATTCTGCAAGAGGTAATGTATTTATGGGGCTATTTTTATTTTGGTTTATGTAGGTATATTTATGTACGGAACATTTTGCGTAACGTCATTATAGTTGATGTTGCCCGTGTTGGGAGCCTAAACTACCATGTTTTAAAACAATGAAAAGCCTTTTTCCATAAATATTAAAGAAACTAATTGACTATTATATATCAAAATGTTAGAAACGTATAAAAAGACTTAGATCGTACTTTCTGTAATAATTTTATTCCTCTATTGCCTAGTTTTATTATATATGAGGCATTATTTGTATCGTTATACAATTTTATATCCGTATGGAACATACAAATTAACTATTGCAATGGAAAACATGAGATATTTCTATCTATTTATCGTACTTTTATCGTCCCTAATCGATCAACAAAAAACAAAAGCTTAAATATCTAGCAATTTTATTGGGATTTTCAGTACATATTACTTTGATTTAACTTACATAAATATCAGTGTTTATAATTGGCATTAAGTTGTTTTCAATGGAAGTAGAGTGTTTTTCTTTATTTTTAAAGCCATATGATTGAAATTTGAACCCTTAAGATAAATCTTGATTAAACTCCATGAAATGGTTTAAAGAATAATAATTAAAAAATTTAACACCTGCATTGAATACTACTTAATGGCAATGATAAACACTGATATTTTAGTATAATCAATGTAATACATACTAATAAAAACCCTGGATAGATCTTTTTTTTTTATCGATTAGGTAGGAAAAAGTACAATTATTTCCGTTGTAATAGTTAAATTTATACTAATGGAATGAAGATTATATAAAGATGTAGAAGTATACTTTTAATACATTTTAAAGTAAGATAAAAATAAGCATAAGAGGGATGAATTTTTGATCGACAGCAATTTATAAATCTTCACACTTTTCCTGAATATGAATGAAAAAAAAAGTTTGTTTTTTTATAAGAAAAATGTATTTAGGCCCTCAAAATAGCGGACATCTTCAATGCTTACGTCTCATGAAACTGTTCTATTGTATACCTTCACTTATAGCGTAAACCTTGAGTATATATTATAGTCAAAATAATCTAATTGCATATTGAGTTATATTATTTATTTATTTTTCAAATTGTATGCTTTACATATATCTAACATGTTGTTGTCCAGGTTTTTTCTATTCACCTTCATCATATTTAAATTTTCGAACGTCCGGAACTCTGAGTGAAACTGATGCATCAGTCTTTCGTCGTAGAAATAATTTCTCGCAATACCATCATCATGCCCTACTTCTAGCCACACCACGTGATCATCATCATCTTGTTTCTTCTTCAACCCCAAAAGTGACCCACTCACATACTAAATTGAGACGGACACTCTCTGCTCGTTCCAGCAGAGTTCGTAATTTGAAGAAATCATCTGTTCGATCCAGTTATTCTTCCGACTCTGATTCTTCCTCTCATACCGTGGGCGGTGGTTTTGGTGATTATCTTTCAAGTTTGTCTGCATGTCCTCCTCTGGTTGGGAATCTGCCCACCAGCTCTTCCACCCTTGATAAATGTTACGGGCATTCCAGTCTATGTAGGCACATAAGTATGCCTTTCTCTGATCTCCCATCTATTGGAAAAGATACTGGAGATGCTGCATTCTTGTCCGAGTCTGAAACTGTCATAAGTGATTCCTTCTCTGATGGTGATTCATTGTCCTTACATATTAAAGAAGAGAAAATCAGTCCTCGCAAAGAAAGAATAATTACAGAAAGACTTCGAGAAATGGCTGCCAAATTTGAAAGAGATGAAATGGTGAGCATGGAAAAAGAATTGGAATTTCTTGAAAAGGAGTTGTGTCGTCGCCGAAAGAAAAGGAATATATGGAATTCCTTGACTAGGAGATTGTCCAAAGAAATATTTGGAAAATTTAATGAGAACATTAGAGTCTTAGAGAATAGTGAGATCCCTAAACCCATCTACAGCAATGTCCAAGAGTTTCATCCTGATTCAAAAACCCATGAAGAAATGTGCAGAAGGTCTAAACGCCGTCCATCCTCTTTTTTTAATCTTAAAAATATATCTGCGGCCTCCTCAATTACAATTCATTCCTCTCCTAATACACCCTCTCTCTCAGAGTTCCCTCCCTCCATCTCTAAAAAGAACCTACGGAGTCATCGAAGATGCAGATCTCTGACACATAATTATAGGGTCTATGCTCCTCCCTTTTTAACGTCTTCTCCTCCTATAGGGGCTAAATCAATGTGGATTCCCATGACTTCTGCCACATTAGGACGGAATAGAGCAGTTGTTGTCTCTTCTGCTCCCTCTAATTTGACCAGGAGAATTTCTCTTCAGAATTTGTCTTGTATTAACAAATGTGAAATAGGTTAGAAAAAGGGAGTCTTCTTATATATTTTTGATTTTGTTATTCATTCATTTGTTCCTTTTTTTTTTTTTTTTTTTTTGGTATTATTATTTTATACTAGACTGGTCTTACATTTAGTGTTCGTTTGTTTGTTTTTTCAAAATGTTGGAGGGATGTAGTTCAAAAATGTTCCTTTTCATTATTAAATAATAAATGCCTCATTAATCAAAGTTTAAAGTAGTGACTCCCAACCTTTTCATCACTGCAGAACCGCTATAATTATATCTTGGGGCATATAAAATATGCCCATGCAAATGAATTATTTATTATTCATGTAATCATGACTATGCTCAGTAGAGATCAAAGGCTCCGAGGAATTCCATTTGGGAATCATTGGTTAAGAGGTTGTGCATC
Source organism: Lepeophtheirus salmonis (assembly GCF_016086655.4). Taxonomy (NCBI): domain Eukaryota; kingdom Metazoa; phylum Arthropoda; class Copepoda; order Siphonostomatoida; family Caligidae; genus Lepeophtheirus; species Lepeophtheirus salmonis. The sequence continues at coordinate 27,939,743 of NC_052138.2, read as the reverse complement.
GCTTTTGAAGTTTATAATATTTCATAATTTGTAGAAAAAAAGATTCCATAAAACAACATAAAAAAGCCTAATTTTAATAAATTACTATTTTAGAGGAAAAATTATCTTTCAAAAGTTTTTTTATTCAACTTTCTCCTAAAATGAATATTTCTTATTAGGAATGACAAATAAAGTATGATCGTACCGAGCACTATTTCTGTTCTTATGTTTAACATAAGATCCATACTTTTTTATAAGTTTTTCAAATACTAAAAAAATGAATATTTTTAGTGAACCTGATAACATTTAATTTGTGCTTTACTCTGGCATGGCTATGTTGTATTCCTCATTGTAAAGTATCGTCCAAGAAAACCCTAGAATCACCTCATATCTCCAACGTTGTATGTTATCAATAATTAGGTATAATATGTGGCCTGTCAACAAAACAGACAGGTAGAATGATTTTTCTCAAAATTGAGTGCGGATTACATTCTTTGGCAAATTATCGTCAGCTTCTATGAAGAAATTATTATTATCAAACCTTGGGAGGACCCATAAGTTCCACTTAAAGTGAACAAAATTGATAATAATAATAAAATAGTAAAAAAATTGTATTTTTTTTTTTGAAAGGGGCCATATCTCTTAAATCAAATAAAAGTTTTAATTTATACATAAAATTCTTGAGCATCTTAAATCATTCGATAAATTTGAATTATAAGCGCATAATTTACTCAAATAAGTTTGTGGAATATTGGATTATATGAAGTAAAATAAGTAAATCGGGATTGTCTCCTTTTCTTGATTTTTGTTCGAGATTGCTTTTATGTTGACACGCCACAAATGTGGTTCTAATTTAATGACAACAGGATTGTTATTACTGGGGGCCAAAAATTAGTAGTATTTATCAGCCTATTCATGGCGAGTCATCCAAAATCACACCTCCCCAATGTCTAAATTGTGATTATGTTCTCTGGACAAGAATAATTACTAATATCCATTTTACTAAAATATGCGTTTTTTTCACTGTGGAAAACACTTTATAGAAAAGTTTATACTATAAACGGCTTTATTTTGATTTATATTGACTATTTTCTGGTAAAAATACTATTTTGACATTACGGCAACCTCTAATAGATATCTTATATTAATAAAGTAAAGATGGTCTGGATGGATGTTTGGATGCCGTAATGTCATTTTTTATCGAAGAAATACAAATGTAGCAACTACTGTGTGAAGTTAATGCTCAAGGGATATGTGTAAAGAAAAACGGTTGTAATCTAAATATAATTATAATATTTTCCCTGCACTAATGGTATTTTAATTATAAAAGTTTAATCTCTTTATAGTAGTAATCCCTTTTTTCTCTGCAAAATTGTATAAAAGGAAGCTGATATTTACAAGGGTCTTAATTCATTAGTACCACAAGTCTTGCTCCCGCCTTCTCCTCGTGTTTTTACAAAAAAAAAAAAACATATCTAATAATGCTTAGCGTGTTACATTTAAAAATAAAAGCTGTTTAGTAAAGCTCAGCGTGTCATATTTAATAAGAAAAGAAAAGGAGAGTAGATATTTAATTTATTAGAACCCATTTAATCGAGAGTTTGTAACTCTGAGCAATCCTGTGTATTCCCACTAGTTGATCAATGTGGCTCAAACTTTCTATTTTTTTTATTTTTAACTCATCTAAGGGAACATTTTAAGAATATGTTCCCCCAACATTTTGAGAGTGAAAAAACCACTAAATTTAAGAACCAGTCTATTATACATATTTTAATTAAATATTATTTGGTTGAATGATGACTGAGGAGACAGCTCCATCCACTTAGTTTTTGTTCTCTTCTTCCATTCTTCTCTTTCAATCTACAAATCATAAGATGAATGCGTTCGAAATTTGTGAATGATTTTATCCTTTAGTTCTACAGTCTACTTACTATCTACCTACCTAGCATGTTGCCTTCTTATTCAGTTATGTGTGTACAACGTTGTACACACATAAATATAACTACTTGTGTTTTATGTTATGCCATTAATTGCTCATATATTTATTTTATGTTTTATAATGAACCTGAGAACTACCTTCTATCAATATTAGACTCTCCCTTTTTGCGTGAATGATTTCTTCTTTTATTAGCATACAGAAAGGACTTTTCAGCTGGTTTGCAATAAAAAAACTGATTTTGTCAAAGTCTTTTTGGTAATTTTTGCTATGGTACAGGTCATTTTAATGTTTAAAAAAAAAAGAATTTTCAGATCAAAATGGGGCATTTTTAACCCTCTTCTATCCTGTTACGATGATGCTATCAATTAAAAATAATACTTTTTAGCATTTGGTTAAATGGGTAAAAAATATTTTGCACTTTGTTCTTTGTAATTCAACCCCCTAAGAGCGTGTTTAATGATTTGCAATTTCTGTATTGTATCAAAAATATAATGATCCTCCATTTTGTTCAATAAATATCACTTCATTTTAATTTGTTATCTTTATTATTAAAGCAAAGTTGGTTTGTTTGGATTTTTCCCCGTGCCTCATTTTTGAGTGTTATTAGTTGATACAACTAATAAGAATATAGCAACGAGCGTGTGTGAGTTTTGTTATTGGTAATCTGAACAGTGTTTTTTTATTTTCAAAAGCTGTTATCACTTGAGGATTTCTTGGTGAGTTATCTTCTAAAACATCAAAGGAAAATGTGTCTATTCATCGACACCTAATAACCCCGAGCTATGTCGTGTACTACTGCTAGTACATATTTGATGAAACTTACAAACTTCAAATGTGTTGACCCTTTAAATGATTATAAACAAGGTGCAAAATATTTTTTAGTCGTAAACCAAATATTAAAAAAATATAATAAGTACCATTTTTAACTCTGCATCATATTTTGGACAGTACAAGAGGTTTCAAAATTGCCAATTTTTACCTAAAATCCCAGTAATATAATACATTAAAAAGGGCCAAACTTTGCCAAAATCTCATTTTGAGTGTCTCCAGCAGAAAATATTTTTGTGCAAGGGAAACAAGTATTCACCCGAATACGGGGCAGTCTAAAGTATATGATGTGTAGAGAAGTGAAAATGCACGTATTTTTAAGCATGCAATAATATAATTGTACAAGAATGAAAACTTGTACAATTGTATCCTCACACACTTAAAAATGATCCCATATTCACTTCTCTAGACTGATATGTTCCTTCTCAGCTATCTTTGCTTTTGCTTTGCTTTGTTTAGTTTTTATTTGTAGATTTTTTTTTTTTTTTAATAGTTGATGATTGTCGAACCATTGGCAATTTTTCAAATTCTGAAAGAGAAGATCTTGACTCTGGTTTGAGGCGAACGTGTTCGTTATCCGACCTCAATAAACCCATTGCTCCAAGGAGAATTCTTCCAGCACCTCCAGCAACTGGTACGACAATCATGTTTTTATATTATTTGTTTCCCTCTCCTTATTTTAATTTCCTACTTCTCTTCTGCCCTTACTAATTCAATATATATGTATGTATGCATCCGTCTCTATTTATCTCTCATTTCATCTTCATTTTTTCTACAATTTATTTATTGTAAAGGTACAAGTCAACAAAATTATACTTTTCCCCATAAATTATGTAACTAGACTTATTTCGTATCAAATCTGGAACATTATATATTTTTCCACTTGAATTTAAAGAGTTTTTGTACAGCCTTTTTGTATGTTTGAGTCAACTTTTGAGTAAGGTTTTTTTTACTTACATTGTAATAGTTTAAACACAATTCAATATCACTGCTGAAACAGACCTTTTAAAGGCAAATACTGTGGGTTTTTCTTTTTAAATGAAAAACCAATAATTTGATCTGTGTAGTTAATTAATTATTCCTGCTTCAAATGGATTTTTTGAAAGAAAAAAAACTTCAAACAAACTCCTTAACTCTCAGTTACTGACCCTTCAAATACTTATGCAATTACTTCTCTGGGATGTTAGCCACCCCAACAATAAAATATACGTTTTTGCAATATTTTATATTGTATTATGTATTTGTCATTAGTAGCTGATGTATATAATACTAAATATAAGTTAGTTGTAAAAAATATGACCTGTCGGTATGTTTTAAAAAAACCCTGAAAATTAACCTGGTCACCCTGACAGTTAAAGGAATTACGCACAAATCCTACTCCGTATTTAGAGAGGATTTAGGCAGAATTTACTAGGTCCTCTATTCTACTCTGATTTGAATAATACTCATAACTTTTCTAGAAATATTGAGTTTTACTCTTCGTGTAATAGTGATTACTTTGTAGTTACATTTTCTCTCTGTAAGAATAATGATGACAGCTTTGAAGATAAAAGTATTTATTTAGGTAGCAACTACAAAAAGTCTCCCTCTCGTACATTGTCATATTTTTTACAAATATACATATAAACAATTTAAAAACAAATTGAATATTTTATTATCATATTTCATTCCTCTGAATTTATTACCCTAACAGTAGTTGAAGAAAATGTTTTTGTTGACTGTAAGAGGATTCTAAGCTATTATCGAATAAGATATATTCTGGAAGTATATGATAACTTTATAATTTACATTGAAGGTGCAACAAAAATATTACTATAATTTCTCATTTTTGGGGTAATAAACACCCCAGAGAGTTACGAAGGGTTAAAGAAAGAAGGATCAGATGATTTAATATGAAATAGGTAAAAACCCATATTTGGAAAAATAATTCAATTTCCCAAAAAGTAAATAATTTTTCAATGGATTCCTTATTTATTTTTTATTGTAGAATTTGCTCTTTTTATAGAAGAGTAAGAAAGAACGTAGAAAAATGCAAATCGATAATTGTGATCGGGGTTCAAATACTCATTAAATAGAATTAGATATGGAACTTGAAAGTTGTTTTTCATTTTTGACTTGTACTATTAAGGCTAAATGTTCATGTGTTTAATTGTTATTTATTATCTTTAATTTAGTTTCGGGTAAAAAGGTGCAATCATCCTCAAAGCACTGGAAATTTTATCCCTCCTCTCAAACACAGCATCAGTACCAGCAGTACCAGCAGATGCAGCCACAGACAACGAAGACCCTCCATGGCCCTCCTATTATTCATGATCGTCCTATTGCAAACCGTAGTAATAATTATAAGAATCTTGGTGGTAACGCTGCATATAAAAGTGGCCCCGAGTTCATATATGGAGAGGACGGGAGTGTCGTTCCCTCTTATATGCGCTCTACCTCTGCATCCGTCAAGAAAGAAAAACAGTATCCTCTCCATCAGTCCAACACTATTCCTCGCAGGAAATCATCCATTGGGCAAATGTCATCCCAGTCTACGTCAGATTTGAGATCCACAAAGGAAGGCGGTGGTGGTTCATCATCTAATCGCATAGAGGATTCCAGCTCTGAAGAAAACTCTGATCGTAAATCTGGAAGACGTCGATCTAGTAGTCAGGATCGGTAAGTCTCAATTAAATCAGTATATATGTTCTCGTACATATTAGTGTTGTTCGGTATACTGGTACTATTGTGGTAACAAGGTACTGAAACGTTTAAAACGTGATGGTACCATACACACGTGGTATAAGAACCGTTACTTGAAGAATTCTCCAAATTTTACTAAAAAAACTTCCCTCTCTGAAAAGCGTAGTGGACAATGTGCAGGGGAATTTTTTTTATCCTCGAGTGAGTATGTAACTCAATCTAACTAACAATGGGAAGAAAAATAGCCAGAATGAAAATTGCCTTTTACTAGTAAAGAAATAGGTTCCCAAATTTCTTAATTAGCACCTTATCAAACAAAAATCCTGCGGATTCCCCTGTAAGTGTATGAAAATTGCCCTTAACGAAATTATTGCTTAATATTTTGAGTCAAAAAGTACGGAAATACTGATACCTATTTGGTGACAACACTCTAGTCTAACAACAGAAACAATTTTTATCATTTATGTTTATTTTTTTACAGTCGGAGTTCTTCCTATAGAAACAATGGCTCTGAAGGAGTAGGATTGAACCATGAGCATCGAGCCCGATCTGAACGTGATTTAAGCAAGGTGACAAAAGTAAAAGTCCGAACAAATTCAAAAGAAGACTCTTCCTCTCTGGGCGTCGGGGGACCAACGCCCTCCTCTTACTACAAACAACAAAAAAACAAGATGAAAACGACTACTCTCATTGTGAACAACAACGATGAGGACAATGGGTTGAATATTAACCACAACAACAATAACGAGCTTCGTCTTATTCCTTCGACTCGAGTTAGAGAGGATATGCTTCATTATAATCAACAGTCTTCTCCACTAAGTCGTGGTCTTGTGGATAAGACTGCAGCTGCCTTAGTGCACGCTGCTGATAATTTAGTGCAATTATATAAACGAATAGCCATAGACTATGATTTGAACGACAACATGAAGTCGGAATTGTTAGCAAAACTTGCCAACTCTGCTGTAACTGCTCAACAGACTCTCAATCCAGTCCATCCCGGAATGGCTCATGTACAATTATCATAATACCTAATATTAGTAGTTGTTGTTGTCTCCTATTCTCATTTACTATAAGAGCAAGTTTTAGACTGTTTGTTGTTACTGCTGGATAGATCCCTACCATATATCCTTGTCGCCATACTTCTACTACTACAACTCCTTCCATCACTTCCACTACTTTTCCTTATTTGAAAAAAAAAGTGTGTAGTACGTAAATATGTAGTTGGTAGCCCTGAAGGGAGGAGAACAAGAGTGTTGTTCAATCCTGCTCATTATTATACTCTGTCGTAGTAAGTTATTGAGAGAGAGAGTGAAAATCAATCTTTCTCTCCTCCTAACTACTAACACAAGATGATGATTCATTTTTTTGCCTACAAATAATAGTAATGCTGGTGTCAGGTAAACTTTCTGCTGTAAAATTTGAAGAGTGAAAATTTACCGTGGGGAAGAAAATTACTCGTCATATAAATAATATTATTCTCAAAACCTTTTTCTATGGGATTATTTGAGGGTATATTAGAGAAATAAGTATTTGATCCCTCCCCGATTTTGTAAGTTTGCCCACTGACAAAGAAAAGAACGGTTTATAATTTTAATGGTAGGTTTATTTTAACTGTGAGATACATTATATGAACAAAAAAAAAGTGCTTGAAGGTAGAAATATAGTTTCCAAGAAACCTCCCCTCAAGTATGGGGTGAAAATAATATGTTTTAAGTGTCTTTAACTGGTTAGGGAAAAGGACGACTTGACTGTATCGAAGGCAACAATCTCTTTCCCCCAGGTACGACCATAGTTACAAAGGAGTAGGTCAAGAAGAATCACATTAAGATCATGGGCCTAGCCAGTTTCCGGACCTCACTCCCTTAGAAAATATTTATCAGTGGACAAACTTACAAAATTGGCATGGGGTCTTTTCTTTGACGCCTAATAACTTCTAGCAATACTTGGTAATATTGCTAGTAATTAGTTAAAACATTCATATCTTGCTTTTACCAACGTATACTTTTTCTTAAAATTATTCTCAATGCAATTTAGAGCATATTTTTATCCCTAAGTATGCCAAATAGTTAATATCGTACAAAATCAATTCATTGGTTTTGTAAGATATTTTCAGGACTGTCTCTGAGGCCAATTCATGATTATCTTTCATGGTTGTTGTAAAACATTTCACAAATTTGTTTATAAGTGTTATCCTAACATACATTAAATAATCCCCTCAGATCCCAAATATTAACATATTTGGATATAGATATTCAAATCAAATGATCTAGAAAAGTTAAATAATATTTGTTTTAAATATCTTATTATATATGCAAACATCATGGCGGCAAATTTTCCCATGGTAGATTTCATAGCAGCGAGTTTTCCTAGATCCCATTCATTAATGCTTCTTGTTTGTTTGTTTGTCTCATAACTGATAAAGGTGGTTTCTTGGCACGTCATATTTTTTTTTTTTTTTTTTGTGAGAAATTTCTTTACTTTTTGTTAATAAAAGTAAGGAAATATTTATTAAACAAGTGCAACGCGTCAAATGATGAACCTACCTTTACTTATAAGTAACACAACTCTTTATTAATCCATTCTAATAAGAAAGACTCCCAAGACGTTGTTCTTTCCATATAATTAACTATTTGACATACATAGTATAGATCAAAAAATCACTGAGGTTTTCATATAACATGTGGTTTTTTCAACATAGTTTCTATGAAAATCAAAACTCGAGCCTCCTTGAGATTTTCTTGTGTATTGTTTTTTAAAAAACTTGCAAACAGAAATCTTTGTATTTATAAAAATACATAGGGTTAATACTCAATCATCGTTAACCATCATAATATCATCAACTAAAAATATAATAATTCATGTTTATGTATTTGCTTCAAATTCTCCATACCTCCTCTGTAGTAACAGGTATGGCAATGATCAGAGATTATTATCTCTAATAGATATAATTTATGCTTAAACTATGGCCTTCAACACAAAACGTTTTCTCGGGAAAAAACTATATTTTTCCGTTTTGGGCTTGCATCCACACGTAGCTAGAGTTCTGTTGCAGCTAAAACGATATTTTTGTAAACGACTTCTTGAGTGGAAGAATTTGAAGATGTCGTTAATTAACTGGTACAATCTTCTTGGACAAGTTGCAACTTCTCTAAGCAAATCGTACTACTTCAGAGGATGAGTTAATTTTTTCACGTCGAATGCACTCACTTTTCCTTCTCCAATTATAAGATTCACATAAATATTCTTAACCAGTTCGAATTAAGCATATCCTCGCTTGTACGAGTAACTTTTTAAATCTGAATAAAATATATCTTTTTTTTAAAATTGTGTGGACGAAACCTAAATGTATAAATATTCTATTTTTAGTTGATGATATTATGATAGTTAACAGTGATTGAGTACATCACCTTGCAAAACTATATAAATAACCAAGGACGTTCATAAGTCAGAAATGGCTCATTATCGCCTAATCCGCAAATAAGCTCTTTTTTAGACGAGTATCGAGTTTTTGATAATTAAAAAACACTTGGGTATTGCTTGCAACAAATCACTAATAATTATCCTTGTTTGTTTGTCTGATAACCAAGAACACCTGAAGGAACACAAAACAAGACTACAAAAAGAGTAAGGTACACTCCTGTTATGTATTCCTTTGTCTTTTCAACTTCTATCCTGAGAGAAAAGAAAAGGGAAGACAAAACAGGGGTGTGCCTTACTCTTTTTGCAGTCTTGTTATGTGCTCCTCGCTGGAGTTTCTTACTGATAACACATTCTTTATTAATTCATTCTAATTCGAAAGAATTTCAGCATGTTTCTTTCAATGTGATTGATTGATTGTCTGTAGATACATATTATATCTATTTATATTAATTGTAAACTAGCGGTTGGCAACCTTGAGATCTTTATGGACCTCTAAATCCATAGTATTATCTAATAAATTTAGTGGACCCCTCACCAATCATCTTAACTTATAACTTTCACCCTTGACAACCATATATTTGATGAAATTTTTCAGGATAGTAATTTACCCTAAGGCTACTCTCTCATAAAGCTCTTAAGCCGCACTATCTAAAGGATTCTGAGAAAATTCCCTCCTAAAGTTTTTATAAATGGTAATGTAACTATGATTTTTTTTTTTTTTTACAATTATTATTAATTAGTATTAACTCATGAGAGTTCTAGGCTCTACAGACATTACCAAAGGCGAAAATGTATGCGGATAGCTTATATGTGAGTACATTTGGGGTAAACTACATTACTGAAAGGCTGTAAAATTCCCTTGTTAGTAGTGTATGAATAAGTTAAATATTATTCAAACTTTAAGCTATATTGGTAGTGTAATACTTTCTAAGTTACTTTTACTGAAAACCATAAAAATTGAATGTTTTATGATTATTTAAACATATTTGGTTTTTATATTTCTATTTTTTGTTATTTTGACGACGTCATTATGGAAGATCCATCTCTCAATTTTCTCAGCAATGTAGATATAGGAGGCACTTGAGTTATAACTTCTTTTTTTAAACCTTCAAAAGCTTTAAGCAAACCTGTCACCATCGAGAAAAGCTTTTTGATTGATAGGATGGACCTAGAGGGCATGCGATAATTACTGGAGTCTGAGTGATCGTTAATTCATCAAAAAATATATATCAGTTGGTAACCTGAAAATATTTTTATGTTTTTTTAAAAAAATTTTATTTCCACTTTTAAAGATTCAAATAGTGTTGGGTTTCGGTCTAGATTGTGTTATAAAAGAAAGAAAATAGTCGTATGTACGACCTTTTTTTATCACTGAATAAGACATTAATCTACAGTTCGGGTAAAAATTTAGTTCCAGGTAGATCATAATTAATACGCTATTTGACGGATGAATTTGACCAAATAAATCAAGTGACCCTGTATCAAAACAGACACTAAGGAAAGAGGTGACAAATATGTCAATGGAATGAAAATTATAAACTTGAATTCTGATAGGTTTAAAAGTATCTACTGTGTTATCCTCATTTTTGTATTCGTTCATTGTTAGGGGTGGAACTTTGGTAAAGAAAAATGACAGTTTTAGTACCCTCACACTCAACAAATGTCCCATCCGTGGTCATTTTTTGATCGAAGATAAGTGAATATAATTGACATATGTTATTTTGTTTCATTATCATTTCAACCGTCATGTCACTTCTTTCCTAAGAGTCTCTTTACTTGTATCTAAAAGATAATTATGTATAATATGCTTTGTAATAGGTTATTATTTACGAATATCAAATTTGAAATAATTGCCACAATTTTCTACAGACATCCAGTTGCCAACCGCTATAATACCTAAACATATTGCTCCATCTTTCAACTCTTCCGGAGAAAAATGAGCTTGCTTGCTTCCTTCTTTTATTCTTCGCAGTTGCAATATCTCCATAAATACATGATAACACTCTTGCTAGCTCTACAAACATAATTAAAACTATTATCCTTTAATGCAATAAGCTACTAAAATTTGCACTTATTATTAATGTGATGTAGGGGAAGAAAAAAATAATATAATACAGTGGAACCCGATTAAGGCGTCAAGGCTGCTTTTCACACGGATATTCCTTTATAGTGGACAATTATTAAAGTCTCGAATTAGTTATAATTAGTGTTGGATTCCAGACAAAGTTTTTTTTTCTGCATAATTTTCACTTAATATGTTTATGTGCTCTTACCTTTTCAATAGTACATGAACTTTTTTTTTTTGCATGGATTACATAACATCCGGATAAATTATTGACTTCTAAAATCACACAACCCCTCTAATATAACCATAACTGTTTTTCTTCGATGAATTATTTTATTTTATCGTTAAGGTGAAACATGAATTACTTTATGTAAAGTAACCTTTAGATTAAAAATAAGTTCATCAAGAGACATTCTTCTCCAATAGAAATAGAATATGATGAACTACGTAGGAACTGACAGTATAAAATGTATATCATGGATCAAAAAATGTCTTCCTTAAATGAGATTTAATAAGAGGTATTTCCTCTATACTCACTAATGTAAGACTTAGGGGATTAAAATTTAGATATGAGAGGAATAGAAATAAATTAAATACAAAAATTAGCTCTTTCTTCGATTAAATTGAATCAAACTTGATAATTACTTTTGGAGTACTCAAAAGTCGGATTTTCCCGCAAAATCTTTCAACTTTAGTAAAGTCGAGTTTTTTACGCTTTGAGTATTATTTGAATCCAACACTTCTTATAACAGAGTATTTAATTAAATATAGGGTGACCAAACGTTTTCTATTGCCTGAAAATATCCTCGTTTTACATTCTAACTGAGGATTTTTATAAATTTATGAAATATTCGGTGTTTAGTGTGACAAATAATATAAGATTGACATAAAGTAAATTTATAACTTGAAAAAAAGTCAAAATATATTTTCCAAAAACAATACAAGATTCAAAATTTATTGATACTCTATTAATTTCAAAGTATATATTTAAAAGGGTCATTTTTCTTACACTGATTCGGCTACGTGTGTATTCTTTTTTTTTTTTTTGGAAATCTAAATATGGTCACCCTAATTAAATGGATATATTTTGATGCAGACAGACTTTATTAGTTCCTCTTTGAGATCCGTCTTAAGCGGGTTCTACACTACACTGGATTTTTGTTATGAATAATATACATTAATTATCTATTTCTCTTATTTAGGGAGAACTTGCAAGCGCGGCCATGTCAAGTATCAAACAGATTTTAAGCAGCAAGCAAGGACCTCATGACAGCAACAGTGGGAGTAGCAACAGTTATTCACGAGGTGGTAGTGGTGCCAACTGTTCTTCCACAGATTTAGCGAGCAATCCTTACTTTATGCACATGATTGAAAATTATTCTAGTATGATGTTGCAGAATCTGGCGCATCAACGACAAATTAGGGATGGGGACGGCGAGTTGGAACAACAACAACAACATAATCCAAATAGTAGAGGTCAGCAACAACGACAGCAACAGTCAGTTTACAAATTTTCAGATCATTCTAACCAAGGACCCAGTTGGTGCTAGTTAATCATTATAATATAATTATTTATTCATATCCAAAAAGTAGGAGAAAAATAACCAGTCCAATTTTCTTGAACCAAAATGTGATAACATATTTAGTTGTTATTATTTTCTTTTCTTTTTTAGATGGTTATCAATAGTAATAATACCTTATTTATTTGTGCCATTTTATGCCTTTTCTACTACTATTTTGCACGACACTATCAAATAGGAGGATACAGAAGCTACAAGCTAAAAAAAGATTAAAAACAAAGCCTTAGAAAAATTATTATAATTATTATGATGTTAAACTTATATTATTATGTTCTTCTGCTAATCAAAACTTATTATTTGAAAGAACAAAAAAAAATTAAAATTAATGTCACACATCCACTATTATTAATGTACCCTTAAAATTATAAATATAATAGTTTTATATTTATATAATATAATACACACACCATTTGACATTTTTTTATAAATAAATAAATAGTCATAGCCTTCTAGTGCCATTGAAAATATATATTTATTGACCCTGTATTATTATTTGATTAGATTATTAAGGATGAGTTTAATTAATTATTATTATCACATATTTTATCTTAATATTTAGTTGCAATGACGATGTCATTATGGCTCGGAAGTTATAAGTTCTACCTTCCTTATTAGTTATTGTGTTAATCTATATAAAAATAAATAATAGATCATCCTTAATGAATTAATCAATAATGATTATCACTCCCTCCTAAGAAGAAAAAAACTAGTTGTAAAACATTATTTAATTCACTTTGCAGAAAATAAAGGTTATAGTAATTTAATAATAATATCGAATTTGTTATTGTCTTAGTATCTTTGTAATTACTCATTTCATTCGCAGTGTACAGGCAAACCCGTATTAAGAGCTCAGTCAGAGGAAAGTGAAAAAGCGACCGCTTATTACAGGTTATCTCTTAAACTAAAACGACGGTAACTCCCTTTGCGGACTGCTACTATTTTATTTTCTCAGGATTGGATGATTGCATCTCCAATACATGCACGTATTTGAAGTCTGTATAAAGTTTTGCAAATTTTTGCTTACTGGTCTTCTAACGTAGAATACCAGTGTTGACCCTTAGAAATCGGTAAAATATATAGATTGGAATTCTTCCTTGATATTCCCTTGTGAGTTTATCTCCCAATTTTGTAACATATAATAATTAATAATGATAACTACGCACTCAACCAAACATTAAAATAAAGAAAAACAGCAATGGACAATAGTGTACGTAAGTAAGGCCTTAGTTCGTAGAAATGAAAAGAAATAAGGAAGAAATGCACTGTCCTTCTTTTAGATGCACTTGCCTTATAATATATTTTGAGCTTAGAGGTAAATAGGACAATAACCCTCGTGAGCTAATTCGACTATTATATATAATTGGATTGTTTTCATCTTTAAGCCGATTGTTTATTTGATATGACTTACGAAAGAACAAATATAATTTTTACATACACCTAATCTCACATTTCCAAATAATACATCATTGATACTTGTTTACTTTTCCGGAGACATTTTTTTATCATAGAGATAAAATACATAGAGGAATTATGTGAAAAAGTAGTTGAACCCCTCAAAAAAGAAGAATAGTTGACCAAAACATTCGAATTGTAATAGTTAGGCAGATGTTAAAAACATAGAATGTGTTTCAAATATTATTATTGTTTTAATGTTGATTGTAATATAATAATGTATTACCATAGTTATATCAATTTAGAGATGGCAATAGGTTAATAAAGTATTTTTAAACGAATCATTTTATGAAGTAGATTAATATTTATTCCAATTTTTAAGTTTAAATATGATTTTATTTAGTCTTTCAAAATATTCATGACGGATTTGGGAGATTATTCTGACTATAACTCAAATTATGAGTAAAATATTATTTATTCTTAAATTGAATAGGATTCGTGAGTATTCTCCGAACTTTGCTCCCAGGAATCTTCTCACCTTCACGTTTTCACAAATAAAATTAAAAAAATCCACAGAACCTGCGTTCAATGAACGGAACGTAATTTTTTTTTAACGCTAAAAATAAGATTTTAACGTTCCGTTCCAATAGTACTTACAAAAAGTTCAAGAAATCAAAGTTTACATATTTTTTTAGTCTTTTAAATATGATTTAAAGGGCCGATAAAGCAAAGACGAACGCTTTGGATAAATATTTTGAGGCACAGTGGAAAGGGGGGGATGGTTCCTAGTACTCTACTTTAACAACTCGAACATTGAACTTGCCCAGTTCAATAATTCTAAATCATTGGGCTGGGACTCATCATTTGGCCGGAATGTAAGCAAATGGGCCACTAAATATTTTAAAAATTCTGCTCTTGTGTTTTGCAAGGGCTACAGTATAGTCCTACTCGAATACATATTTTCTTTCCGGGTAGTTTGACTTCGCCCAGAGCAGGACCACCTCCTGGAGGATGTACTGGTACTCCTTGGTCCGATTTTCAGGATCCAATACAGGGGTATCCTCTTCATGTGTGATACCACGATTCCCAGCGGCATTGCAGAGGCTGGGAACTTAGTCTGATTGATCATCAGAACCTCATTGACCGCGTATGTGAGGTAGGGGTTGTTCTTGGAGTTACTGGACGAATCCATGTTCCAGTTTTTCTTGTATTGTTGATGTACTGGGTGCGAAACAAATCGACTATACTTTGCCTTTTGACCTCCATTTTGATAATGAATTAACCGATTTTAATCAGTTATAGCTCATTTGAACCCTAATATTCACGGAATTATAGTGTTAAAAACTATTGAAACCTAGCTCTCAAAGGCCTCCCTGACACTATCAAATTGGAAGTCGCGATTTGCTATCGTATAGTGTATATCATTGGAACACGAAACGGAACGGAAATAATGGCTGAACGAGGGGAAAAAATGAACGGAACGGCAAAATAGTGGAACGCTTACAATCCTAATTTTATTTTCTGCGAATATATTATTTGATTCAGGTGATGAATCAAAGACATGACCATTAATACATTGAAATACCTTATTATTTTTCTTAAATGTGATATTTTTTACAACAACCATACTAATACTATAAAATTGTTGGGGCTTCTAAAGGAGAAATACAATGTTTTTGATTGTTTTGGTCAACTATCTCTTTCCTCACGTTTTCTGTCGCAACGTCAAAGAATTTCCCCAACTGTTGCTCAGTATGATAACTTTATGTATTTTATCTGTATGGTTTTTATCCATAGAATGCACGTCAATATCTTTATTGTATAACGCAACCTTTACGAAAGAAGGAGCCAAAATCAGTTGGCGGTTAGCTAATACTTTCCATACATGGAATTATTATTGCTTAAGAAGAACTAATTCTAAATCAACGTCAGAACACTGATTTGGAGAACAGAAGAAGAAAAATCGACAGTCAACGGCACGATACACTATATATTTTTCTGTTAAAGAAGTAATGCAGTTAAAAAATGCTTATAATAATTAAAAAAATCATTAGGGCGAACAATTGTTCTATTTTTACATTTGGTATAGGGACTTTCTTATAAATTAATAATGAAATGTTCGATTTTATTGAGGGAAAATGGCGCATATTGAAAATCGACATAAATAGAAAATAAAATTCAAATTAAAATAAGGACATAATTTCAAATTATATTTTTCCTAAAAAAATAATCAATAACCAAAATTTCAAAATACTATGACAAGTTTTCTCTCTTCAGAAATCATAATAAGGATAACCTTAGCCTGGCTGGAATATATTTGTAAGTAAGGTGAGGGCAAATTTTATCATGGTGACGGCATTAGGAGCGAACGAAGGATTTACTTTGGGACAGTACCGTCATTAAGTGTTGTATATTCGTATGAACATGTAAATAGGAACGTATAATAGTTATATATAAAAAGGACTCTTAGAGCCAGGGTGAATAGAATCTGTAATGAGTAAATTTGTTGACCATATTCCACCCCTTTCCCATATCCATTACCCCTTAGTGTAATCCCACTCGAAAGGATTTAATATAACTAGTGATGTAAATTGTCTGTATTTTTTAACTGCCTTATTATTATTTTTTTTTTTTTTTCATTGGTAATCTGAAGAAAGAATTTTCTTTTCCTTAGCAGTTGACATTATTATTTAACTCTTGAGTAGTGAACTTCTTTTCCTACACCATTCAATTATATTCAAAACCTGATTAAACATTTGTGCATGCTCATAAAAATAGAAAGTAACCTTTAAAATTTGCTGCAAAGTTAAAATTGTAAGTCCTTGTTGGACTCAGAGTAGAATTGATCGATGTCGGAGTCATTCTTGTCAATGTTCTTGTTTATTACCTTCTCCTCCCCCCCCCCCATCACAGCTGATTGTAGCTGATCTAATGCAACATTATGGTATCTATGTTGTTCTCCTCTAAACATTCTTAAAATTGTGAGGATTACCATGTTGATTTTTGGTTTCTTTTTTTTAACATGCCAAAATACACAGGGTTTTCATCACTAAATATAACTCATTGTTCTTAATTAGCTATGAGAAAACTAATACAGCTACCTGAAGCAGAGTTGAGAGCTAAGTGAAAGGAAACAGAATTGGTCGAAGAAGAAGAAACTTGAGATCGCTTCAATTATGAAGGAGTATATATTTTCTTGCAGAATTAATCCATATACTTTAGACTTCGAGTCTTGCTGATCCAAAGGATACGCTCAACCTTAGCAGCCTGATAGGTGTCTCCCAGCCATCACAGTTCCTCTTGGCTAGCTTGAGGAGAGGGCAGCGATGGGAATAATAGAAAGATGACTTCAGCATCTACCTTCTAATGTTAAGAATGTAGCTGATGAGATGAAAAAAAAAGCAGTGGTACAAAACCCTCAGGTATTCAGTCAAAAAGGACGAAGCTCTCAATACAGCAACTTTACAAGTAATGAGATTGGCGTGTACACTTGTGGAATCAGTACAATTTGAGATTTGCCTCTCTCGATATCCTCAGACACACGGTGCCGGAATATTTGGTCGGCTCAGGCGACCTCGGGCAAATCCAGCTTTGCCATTGTCCGGGTAATTGACTTCTTCAGGGCTTCCATAGACGAATAATACTTGGTATAGACCTCATGGTCAGCCCCCTCCCCCAGAGATAGAAATCGCATGGGTTCAGGTCTGGGCTGTATGTAGACCAAAAATCCAGGCTCCAAAAGTGTAGATATTTTGTGGCCAATACATCCTGCACTTTTGGCCTTGTTGGCCGCTTCACTCTTTTGTTGGAGGGTATAATTTCTTCCTTAGGTTATTCCATCCATCCAGGGAATGTAAATTAAAAGTGGAAAACCAGAACAATTACAAAGTTGGATCAGTATAAAGTCGCATGGGCTCGCTAAAGCATCTGGTACCATATAGTTTAGGTTTACAATAAAGGTGCATCTCATTATTAATAATTAAATGTAGCTTTCAAACGATAAAAAGTGTATTGTTCTACCGCATCTAGTTCGTTCGTTATGAGCCTTTAAAGAATTTGCCAATTTATCTGGTCCACCCTGTACCCCTCCCCATTCTCCAATATTCAGAAAAAGCCTCGAATTTATCGCTATCTGAAGCTTTATGTATGTCAAGAAGATGATGACTTTTAATGGTGGAATATGGGTCTTTCGGAAGATTTTCTGTCAGATGTGCCACTCGAGAAGCTATGTATAATATCGTCTAGTAACAAGCAGACGTAGTCATACTTCGTCTCCTCCTGGGTTATAAATTATTGAAAAGAAAACACTTCAAGCCTTCAGAAAATGTAAGTTGGGCTATTTTTTGGTATAAGAAACAGACTGTCTAATATTCCATAAATATTATTAATGATTTCGAGGTTTAAAAAATGTATGACGTCTCTATTTAAATGCATTTAAAAAAGTTTAATGTGATTAATCTGTTTGCAAGAATAAATTATAACACATCTTTGAAGATAAAATTAAGGATTCATAATTTGACAAGTACATATATATTAGAGTGGGTCGAAAATTGGAATGCAAAAAAATTAAATTTTTTGAAAAAAAAATTCAAATATTAAATTTTTTCAAAAAACAAAATATTTAATTATCTAGTCAAAGAAAAATTCCTTCATTTGGGGAGGAGGCTACAGCCCCTCCAATCCACCCCTGTAGACGCCACTGTTAAAGATTCTTTGACACGGTTGAGACATTATTTATAATTTGTTGATTTCATATAATATTTATTTTATTATTACCAATTATGGTCATAAATTTGAACCCTTGTGAAACTTGATCTGTATTTCTAACCTATAATATTAATAATCAAATGTTTCAAGTTTTGAACTTAATGAAAAAAGTTATACATAGGTCCCACAAATCTTTTTTTTTTTTTTGTAAATATTTATGCATCAAGAGTGAAACAATACTATTTCAATTTACGTAGTAACTACTTGATAAATAGCCTATCCTCAAAAAAAGAGTAGGTGGTTATCTTGTTTTTATGATAAGTACATGTGGTTTGTCATACTCTCAAAACAAAACAATTACAGGGTATAACACCAAAATCCGGGTGCTTTTGATCCATCTACTTTAAATCAACACATTTGGTCATCTTTTAAAGATTCATTCAAAAAACAAAAATTGATCAGCAGGCCCAATCATTGAGAATATATCTCAATGATTGTAGCCTTCGCTATTTTCAATAACAGAATCGATTTGGGTCCTGAACCGCGTGCATGCCCTAGAAACTAGAGCCTGATTTAAAGTCTTGCTCCAGGAGTCGATCAGAAACTTCTTGGTGCTGTGATAACCTCTATTGACTTTTCACTGAAGCTTGCTTTAGTACAAATAATCCATCAAATTCAAATAAGGAACCTAAGTATTTCGGACACACAGTCGTAGCAGCGCTCCTACAGCCAATCCTGAGTCTTTTTAGAGGCTTGACAGAGGTCAGAGTCCTGTTACCCTTCTCTTGTCATCTTTAAGACCACAGAATTGCTAATATCTAGATCTTTGTGCACCAAAACCAGTGCTGTAGTCGTCCTTATTTAGAACAGAAAAATTAAGTCCCTTCCAGTTTAGTCTCGGTCCAGTTCAGTCCTGCATATCAGTTCTAAAAACTTAGAATGGTCAGTCCTTTTTAGAGTCACTCAAGTTTCTTTGTTCAATATGTTATAGTATTGACAGTCCTAAAAACCGGTTTTAAAGACCGATAGATCGGTCCTAAGACTGGACTCAACAGGACTGACTAAATAATAACCGACACAATCCTAACAAAAACCATCAGAACAACAATGCTTACGTTCTTCCTTTGAATTATGTCGTAGGCTTGAAATCTTCTGTTTTTGATCTCAAACCGGTATTTTGCCTATAAGCGAAACCTTTTTATCTATACTTCACCAAAATAAAATCATCATATATCCCGGGAAAATCTTGAAATCTGAAGCCTGGATTTCGTAGTTATCAGAAAAAAAACTATATTATTTATTCGGGAACGTCTGAATCCCTCTTAATTGAGGTCATATTTTTATTTATTTGGAATACATTACTTTTCCCAAAATACGTAAAAGTTTAAGAAATGCCCTCAACACGACTCACTCTAATATATATATACAGGAATAAGAAATGATATAAGATTATAAACGAACAAAGAAAAAAAAAACGGGGTTTTCTGTATGTTGCATACTACATTTAGCACGTCGCTACCTTTAATGTATCACCCAACCTTTTCTCCGATAAGAAACATTAGAAAAGTGGCCAAAATCAGTTTGTAGTTACCCAATTATTCATGACTATGGAATTCTTATTCAATAGTTGTTGTAAAATGTTCACAGCTTATAAGGAGCGGATTCTAATTCAATAAATCAACGTGAAATACAGTAATTAGGAGAAAAGATGCAGAAACATGAACAGCTGACAATAAAATACCCTGTACTTTGTTGTGTTAGGGAGGTAACACATGTTAGTCATTCATTGAGATTCTTATACTATAGCTTTTGATCAATGCTATACACACCATTAAAATCATTAATAAATAGGTCTGTAATACATAAATATAGTATTATCAGGCAACTAATTTATCTTGAATCGAGTTACAGTCTTTTATTTAGACACGACATTCATTCCGATAACCTTTAGAAAGTTAATTCACCAACTGGTAATTTGTCTGCAATGAATGAGAAAGGTTGTACCATTATCAGTCTAGTGGTTCAAGTGGTTTTGGTTCTTGATCCGTTAGAACCAGAACCGAGAATGTCGAACCGAGACCGCAATATATTGTTTGTCGGTCTTGGTTCTTGTTGGGGGTATGGGGGGGGCTTATTTTCATTTGTTGTATTTTTTGATATTTTATAACTTTTTAATATTCCCTGTATCTTATTTTATGAAAATGAAACATATGGTTACCTTTATTTTATCACGTAAATTTCCTACAAAAAGAAAAAAAGCCAGATATAATCTGTCAGTTAGCCAAATAAGTCAACTATACCAACCGCTATTTTTCTGAACTACGAGACTATTATGAGAAAAATTATTTCTTCACAATTTTTAAAATGAATTCAGAATTATACATATATATATTCATAATATTAAAATCACCCCTCCCCCTAGCCTCCGCTCACGGTCCCACTTTGAAACCCATTGTCTTATGCAACCTTAGTTTTAGGGTCCCCAGCTGGAACTAGGGCACTACGCTCTCTGCGTATAAGGTAGCTGCGGCCCTGTTTGTATCTAATAATTTTCTAGGGATACCCTTGTTTTAAGTGCCTGTTACCAAACTGGGCATGTATAAAAAAGAACTGATACCGATAAAGCTGAACCTTGATCGAAATTGTTGAAATGAAAGAACTGCTAAACCTGAACCAGGTGCAACCTAATCAATGAACGCTCACATTACTAATAAGAGGCAAGAGAAGTAGAAAATTGATATCTGACAAAAAATATATATAACAGTTTTTTTATGTTTTGGGGATCAGTTCGTTACCTTTATTGTATCTGGCAGTTAGTGTTGTGTTGGTCTTATATATTTTTTCCATCCCAGTCGTAAGCCCAGTTCTCCTAAGGACTGTCAGTACAAAAACTGATTAAAAAAAGGAAATACAATTGAGTAAGGTCATCAAGAATGTTTAAGAATGATACACAGGACAGAACAAGACCAGATTGAGACTGAACTGGACAGAACTGCAGTCTTCAGGCCAAAATAAGGAGCGACACGACATTTTGGCCAACTATAGACTACACAACTCAATATACATTTTTGTGTTAGGGAGATATAACGCCGTAATAAACGTTTAGCAGAAGCAAATCAGGGACAAGCGAAGCAGAAGATGGAAGGCTGGCAATAAAGATACATACACTTGAATTAGCTTTTTTAAGCTGATGTGAACAATTCCTAACAATTTTTTTTCCTGTTCCTTTTGTGGTGGAAAGTTTGCGAAATACAATACAAGTAACGGCGTTGTCACCCCTCAGCTTTTCCTCATAAAAGATAAAAAGGCCATAAATAGCTGGTAATGAAAAATTCCTCCGTACTGTGGGACTATTCTTCATAATAAAAGGGATTTTTTCGCAACATATCAAGACCTAATTTCGGTGCAACCAATCAGTGTTCACAGCTCAAGGACAAGAAAAGCCGAGAAATTATAACTTTTAAAAAAATACGTATCAGTTTTTAATATTTCGGGGATCCCAAAAGCTATGAACCAAATGGTGAAAGACCACGTGATCAATATTTGTACATGATAGTTGCCGTAGCAACACTTTTTTTTGTATCCACACGGACTATTATGAACAAGGTTAATTTTTCAAAAGCATAAACCGTTGCATAGAGCTTAAGGGAAACACGTCATTACCTTCATTGTCTCACGCAACCTTCTCTCCTCCGAAAAGAAGAAGAAAAATGCCCAAAATCAATTGTTAGTGACGTAATCTATGGTATCATAAAAGGCGACATCTTGCGTGAAAAAAAAATAATATTTGTCCAACCTTGAATATTCTCTATCTAAACGACTAGCTTTTTTAATGACTCTCAACCTTTAGTCTCAATAGGGAAAGGAACAATTTAAAAAAACAAACATAAGGAAGATAGTCTTCTGTATTTTTCTTGTTGCCAACTATAAAATATTCTTTAGAGAATAGTTATTAACTATTATATACATTTAATTGATAATCTTATCAATGGCAGAGTATGAAATGACACGAATTCTCAACAAAGGCCTTTGATAGATATATATGAATTTAAAAATACAAATTCTTTGTAATAACTTTTTCACCTTCATAATACGTGAGCTCCTTCAGATCATACAGGAGTCAACTTATTCAAATTAATGAAAACAGATGAAAATAAAATATACTACATCTAGGTGATATTCAAAAAAGTAAGTTGTTTTATTTTAAAGCAAACACATGGGCTGTCACGAGCACTTCACTTAGCTCGTGACGCTATTTGTTTTTAATTCAACTAATCTTCAGTTAAGAGCAACCTTTAAAAGACAACTGTCAAAATTTTATTGCAATCTGTTCCTTAGTTTATGAGTAATTATGCTAAGAGATAGGCAACTTTTGCTATTTCCGAAGGAATTGATGAAAAATAATTTCCTGTTATATTTTTTAAACTACTGCTTCTTCATGGGAAAAAATACCGTTGAAGCTAAGCAATGGCTTGAAAGGCGTCATGGGGACTCCACACCATAAGGCCAAAGAAAATTAATAATTTAAAACAAAAAGAATTTTGAACAAAAAAAAACCGTGTTTTCTTTGTTAAGCTCGGTACCTTTCCGCCTATTTGTAGTGATAAGATGGGTATTGGACACTGATCCAATGTATCCTACCCGGATACGTTATAAATAAACTGGTATTATCCAAAAAGATCTGAGATCCCAGATATAAACTGGCTTTGGATACCCGAACTTTTACAAGTCATATAAAAGATCGGAGGGATTTTCCAGTTCCTAAAAAAGCTTGTAGTATTGCTTAACACTTAATCCTAGTTATAAAAAAGAAAAGATTTTATATATATCGAATATACACTCTATATATCTAGATTAGTGATTGGAGCAATATCTACATAAACAGTTGAATCGCGTGGTTATTCTACACAGAATTATCTCCTACGTCGTTACTTTTATTGTATCATGGAACTTTCCCCCCCGAAAAGAAACAGAAAAAGGTTTAAAAATCAGCTGATAGTAGCTCACGTTTACACTGTATATTTTTTTAGCGAGATAACACTGTGTTGTAAAATACGAGCTATCAAAGTTTCTTTTTCTACTCCTCTAAACAGTGTTCTTAACATTGATTGATTGGATACAAATTAGTTGTTATTCAGCTGTGAATAATTATCAAATATTATTCAATAATAATTCCATTGTAGGAAGAATTGATCAACTACCAACTGATTTTGGTCCTTTCTCTGTTTCATTTTGGAGGAGAGGTTACGAGATACAATAAAGGTTATGACGTGTCGAATGTTATTATAACAATAATTATTGTTTCGGCATCAATATTCAGTAAAAATGTATCTTAATCCTGATTTGATTTTATTTATGTATAATTTTGGGTTAAAATACTTGTAAAATTCCTCCTAAATTTGATATGAGATCTGGATCCCAAAATTCGAAAACCCAAAATTATTAAGGTCTAAAGATCCGAACCGATCCGGATCTGGGAATATACGAATTCGTCTTAAACTTACGCATGTGTTATTTCGGAGTTTATATATTTAGTTTTACCACAAATCTTCATAATATATACCTACTGAGAAGATAGAAGGAATAGGTTAAATACCGGGTGATCCATTGAAATATGAATACTTACTAATTCAATAATTGATGAAGGTTGAGTAATTGAAATTAATTCATATTTGGATATTGATTTCAAAAGAATAAATAATTATTTACAAAACAAACCTGAGCTCTCCGGATTACGTACAAGTCGAGAAAATGAAACTTGAACGTAATCCACAAATTTCCGTTCGCGCCCTTGAAGCAGTTGGACGTCTCCAGGGCCACCTTCTATCCCATCGGCAACTCCGAAACTTGGAAAGGAAGAAGGAATATTTCAAAAAGGTCAAACTGGACCTGTATGAGTTAAAGAAAACAGCTCAGGCTAATCCCCTCAAGTCCACGAGGGCCTATCCAAGAGATCTGCGGTTTCTCACTAGACTGTCCAGAGAGCGACAAAAAAAGTTGGTGGAAATAGCCTTGTGAAGGTGGAGAGCCCACTTTTGACACCAGGAATAAAAAAAACAATATTCTTCCTTGCAATACTCTTTTAAACTCTTTTTGACACTTTTGGCTCTCTACACCCATGATGCCAACACTTTGAGTACACCTTTCGGGTGCATGTAGAGGGGAAGGCCTGCAGTGTCTGTTATCCAAACACCGAGGCCCTCAATGCCACTGTCAGCGAGTACAGAGACACCATGGCATAGGACTACATGGCTCCTGGAAGCTATGATTGCCGCTAAGGGAGCCTACATTAATTATTAAGAGAGCTCATACACCCATCTATTTATAGTATTGATTTTGTTGAAATTATATTGTTAATTAATAAATTAATTCTTGTTGAAGTTTAAAATTCAAAGTGTTTAGATTTTAATGGACCACTCGGTATCACAACTAAATTAGAAGGGAACATTGAAATAGACGGAAGTGAACTTTAAAAATCATTGGAGGATATTTGCCATCATCATCATCATTCAACTTGAATGTTTGGACATGTTATGTCAACTTTTTCACTTATACATATATAATATTTGATAAGCTATAAATCCTGGGAATAAAAAAAAAAAAACTCTTGGAAGGGATGAGGCATAAAGAATATAAGTCATATATAAATATCATTATCAAGTTACTAGGGATGTTTTAAAAGCGTTGTCTTCCCTTGTATACAAATAGTGAATTGCTCATCATAATTTTATTAATTCACTATCAAATTATATAAATCATTTATGATGAAATATGTACAAGCAGTAAGGCGTAATTTGTTTCTGAACACTATGTCATTATTGCCTGATATTATTACAATGTATGTATAATATTATGTCAATCACTTTTGAAATAAATGTGATAATTATACAGGGTGAGGCTTTGAAATGGTCCCCTAGAGTATTTCGATATTTTGAAGACATTGATAAATGATCACACGTAATTAATAATGATGTTATTTGATAGATTATAATTAAGGCTGTTGATACAAAACGACGATACCCTATATATATATATATTTTTTTTTTGTTAGCCGTCGATTTCTCCGTCTCACTTGATACGTAATAACTATTTCATAATGTAGTATTTTTGATAAATAAACGAATTAATAAGTTGGGATTTGTGTAAGAGCACGAGGAAATGGTGGAAGCAGTACAAATGACACTACTTAATTCATACTTTTATTAATATCAGCTCCCTGTGACATGATTTTGCAAGGAGAAAATGAATTACTGCAATTCAGAGGAGGACCTTCTACATTTAAATTACCATTAGTGCAGGGAAAATATTGTAAGTCAAATATTTAAATTCATATATATTTATTTTATTATGCATTTTTAAATCAATTTACACCAAAGATATGGGAGAATTCTTCTTTTAGAGGAGGATGTTACTCAACTCCACGACTGATTTAATAATCAACAAAAAAAGAAAGAGCACACGCAATTGTCCCTTTTCTAATCGCTATAAATAGGGTTTTTTTTCTTTACACGGATCCCTTCTTTAACTATACTTATGCTCAGTTTCCAAAAGAACAGGAATATAATTTTTTGTTGATCCCTCGTCGTATACATATATATTGGACATATTTTTATTTATACCTATAAATTTTGGTTATAATACAGAAATGCAAATGTATAACTACGCTTTTAATAAAACATTACTAATTAATTTATATACAGTATTGAATAGAATACTATGTAAGATTTTAATATTATGAAATATGTAATTCATTTTAAAATTATGGATAAATAATATAGAAATGATAGTCTGGGAGTACTTTATAGATAAATAGCAAGTGTTGCGGATGACCTATATAGCTAACTAACAGATATTTTGGGCTTTTTTTTCTATTTTGGTTAATACAATCAAGGTAACAACGTGACAAGTGGAGTTTGCTTTATTCGGCCTCGAGATAAAAAATTAAGAACTCCACTTGTAAAACAATTATTGATTTACAATTCGCCCTTTTGTCTGTTTTGCAAAAGCAAATCCGTTTTTTGTGCCGGAAAACAATACAAAAATCGATGATCCACTTAAGGAATGATCAAAAGAAAAGTCGAGATCACTCAAAAAGGATTATTTGGAAGAGATACACACTCTGTTCAAAAGCGAACAGTGAAATTCCTCCAAAAAGTTGTTTTACCCTGGATCAAATAAAATTATTCGAATGAAGCAAAGCTGTTTCTCATCCCATACCTCCAGGAAGATGCCCCGTAATTCTGTGCCTAATTACTAATCAATGACAAATCAGCAACCGTGGCATCACCCAGGTGGCCAGTGGCTGCTCTTGAGTGTGGCAGCAGGACTCTGCACAAAGCCATGTGTCCAACAAGTATCTTGCCTGGCCCGAGGAGAAACTACAGCCTTGTAACCAAGAACCAGACAACCCCCTCCCCACCCCCGCAGACCCGATCCTAATCTGATAGATCATTTTCTCTGGGGATACCTTGAGGCACACACTAATATACGTCCCCACACAACTAAGGCAAGACTAGTGGCCGCCATCAAAGATAGCTCCTCATCCATGATCAGGGATCTTGTCATCAGGGCCTTTACCCACCTCAGATCCAGCCTGAGGGCAATTATATCGAGTAAGCTTCAAGGCACATCACCCCCAATAACTTTGTTTAAATTTGAAAAAAAACTATTAATTACGGATTTATATATTTTTTTGTAAATACGAGAGAGGGCGCCTGTATCATGATATATATACACGTACAATAGATATGGCTCCCCCTCCCCCCTGAATAGCAATATTTTATTGCTTATTAATGTTTTTCTTAAACTCAAGTTGTTGTTTTTTTGAATTCTCAAATCCTCGTCATTTTATTAAAATATAATTATTTGTGGTTAATTAAAGAGTTGAATCGAGTTAATTGTTTAAGTATTCAGTGATATATTATTAATGTTTGAAGTCAAAAAGTAGCCGGGGCAAGTTTGTTCCCAACAAAAATAGAACAATTTACAAAGCCAAAAAGCCTCCAAATAATAAATAAATAGCTCCTGTAATCTTGCATTTCAATTTGTGATACCACTTTGATTATGTTCAGTTTGATAAATAGATTATTCATTTACTTTATAATTAGTATAATTGTTTAATTATTATTAGTTTAAATATATACATTTGGTTTGATTAAATATTATTTCAATTTAACAAAAAAAAAAATAACCACTATTTTCTAATTGAAAGTCCAAGTCGAGTCTCAAGGACGTTTTTAACTTTGATATAGTTTTTTTAGTGGTTTAATTCAAAATAGCTTGTGTTAAGCTTTGAACAATTAACATCTATAATAATTATTGAAAAATAATTCATAGTCCGTTGTGAAGAATTGGTTAACGTCCAACAACTGAATGTGGGCCTTTTTTCTGTTTTCTTGCATAAAAAAAAAAAGTGTGAAGTACAATGAAAATATATAATTTAAATACTTCACCATTATAAATCTAACCTCTTTCCCCAGGTGAAATTGTGGATCAAATATATAAGTTTAACTCTATCTACTGGTTGTCAATTATGCCAAATTGCAAAGGAAAATCTTTTTGAAACATAATTTATCTAAGGCACATAGAAGGCTGGTGCTAGGATTTTTTCTAGGGGTTGTTAAATGTCTTTTACACATTTTTCGACTCACATCATATTTTTTCTGATTTTAATATCAAATTACTTTTTTTTACAAAATATATTTTTTTTCTTTATAATTTTTTTTGGAAAAAAATGATCGAATGACGTTACTTTTTAGAAAAACAATAATTAATTATATTTTTAAACTAGAGATAGTTCCCAGCATTGCCTGTAGTTATTAGGCATCGACGAACAGACAAACTTTTTGTTATTCACGAATTTTCATGAACTCTTAATTACTCAACACATAGATGATAGATGTTCTCTCCTCAAGAATGAAAGAATAATATTAACAGCTTGAGAAAAAAAATAATATGACATTATGACAAATGAACCATGGAGTTCTTTAGTCTCTAGAGCACTAAAAGGCTAAGTCATATCTACATACAACATGCCGGCGAGATTTCATTAATAGGATTATATTGTTATTTCTTAGAGCAAAAATATGGAAATGATTTACATCAGGGATCCCTATATACGGTGCACCCTTTATACACGTTCAATACTACATACAAAACGCTTACAATATTTAATTAATATGACTACATTGTTATTTTATAAATATGAATATGACATATTTTCATTCAAACATACAGACAAACTTTGATTTATTAACATAGATGACATTTTTTACAGAAGGATCGGGCTTCTTTTGGCTTTTTGAATAAATGGTTTCCAATTTTTTTTAATACTGTTTTTTTCATTTTCCAGTCATTAGATAAATAATCCAAATTTTACGAATCTAATGATCCATAGGGTACCCCCCGGTGCAATGGCAATATAACAGTCCTTGATAATAGTGTTATTACATGGATCATCAACCAAAAAAGAGAAGTTCCAATCGCAGGAGTGGATTTCACATTTTATAATAAACATTATCCGAGCCAGATTTTCTCTTCAAAAACACAATAAAATAATGTATCATTTCATAACTTGGAGACAAGAAAGTAAATGTCTCACATGCCTTATAAGAACAAGTATCATGGGAAGATTTTCACTTCAACACAAAATGTATGTTGGTATACTTTAATTAAAAACAATGTATGCATGATTAAAATTGGTTATGAGACGTTACGGGGATTGATTCATAGGTAGGAGGGTGGAAGGAAGACAAAGGACAATACTGCATAAGCTAGCGTGAAAACTATGTAAGGTAGAAAGTTAAAAACTTTAATTCAATCCCTCCTAGGGCCAGAATGATAAATAATATCATATATTATGTAAATAATGTTTTTAGAGGGAAAATGTTTTATTTTTACGTCATCAAATAAAGTTTTTTCTACTATTTTATCTTATAGCAATGAACAGATATATAAATTTTAAATATAATTGTGGACTTATGCCTCGCTAACTTTTACAAATAAAATAGGATTTACATAGTGGAGACCCAAAACTTGTGTAGTAGCATTTAATTACGGTATTATTCCATTATTTTTAAATACGATGTTTTATTACGCTCCCAAACGATAGGTGAAACGAAAATAAGCATCTCTCAGCGTGTCAAAATGTCTGAGCAATAAGAAAAAGGCAACACAGTTACCATCTCTTCCACGACAGCGACAGTGCCAGGAAGGCTATGGTGTTATCTCCGGCCAGACAGCCTACAACATCAAAAATCCGTGTTTCCAAATTGGTTTTATGGGCGCAATAACGTCATCTGAATTTAACTACCGAGTGGTCCATTAAAATCTGAACACTTTGAACTTTAAACTTCAACAAGATAAAATTTATTAATTAACAATGGAATTTCAACAAAATCAATATTATAAATAGATGTGTGCCTGAGCTCTCTTAATCATTAATGTAGCCTCCCTTAGCGGCAATGATGGCTTCCAGGAGCCATGTAGTCCTATGCCATGGTGTCTCTGTACTCGCTGACAGTGGCATTGAGGGCCTCGGTATTTGGATAATAGACACTGCAGGCCTTCCCTTCGACATGCACAAAAAATGTGTAGTCGAGGGGTCTGGTATCTGGGCTTTAGTGGTTCAAAAGTGTCAAAATATGTAAAAAAAAAACAGTTCCAAAGACCTCAAAATACTCATTCAAAAGAGTCTGATAACGGAGGATATCACTTTCTTTCATAGATGGTGTCAAAAGTGGCCTCTCCACACTCACAATGTTTTTGATAGCTCTCTGGACAAAGGGGATTGGTCAGAGTTGTTTTCTTGTAATCCTCCAGATTCAATTTGATCTTCTTGACAAAGCCCTTCTTCCTCTACAACGTTTCAGACTTGCTGATGTCATAGTAGTTGTTCCTGTAGACGCCCAATTGCTTCGATTGTGTGAATGGAAATTCGTGGATCACGTTCAAGTGTCATTTTATCATCTATTTATAATATTAATTTTGTTGAAATTTTATTGTTAAATAATAAACTAATTCTTGTTTAAGTTTAAAAATCAAAGTGTTCAGATTTTAATGGACCACTCGGTAGTTCCTTGGAGTAAGAACTTTTTGCCTATCTTTATTGTAAATTGATTTAAAAATATATAATATAATTACAAAATTTTCCCGTCACTAAAGCTGTTTTAAATGTAAAAGTTTCTCTTCTTTATAGCTGTAATCCATTTTCTCCCTGCAAAATCAGGTAGCAGCTGATATTAATAAAGGGCTTAATTCGTTAGTGCCATATGTATCCCTCCTGCTTCGCCTTTCGCTCTTTTTTTCCTTGCAAATATGTCAACTCTAGTAATAATATTGACAGCTGTAGTCTACTTAACTCTGTTTCATACTTCAGAAGCAAATGTGAGCAATAATAAAAATACATAATATTATTAGAGTAAGTGTGATTGGCAGGAGTTTTTAATGTCAATCAAAAAGGATTTGAAGATTCTCAAGACTAGTTTTTTCTGATTCTTCCAATCGTGTTTGTATACATTGTATAATTTAATAATAAGTAATAACTATACATAGTATCATTAGTTACGATGATAAACTCAAAATAATGTTGCGCAACAGTCAAGTTTCTTCATCAACGGTGGCTCTCATCTACGCCAAGTACTCATAAGATTAAAATTACTATTTAGATCATTATAATATGACGTCATATTCGATGATGGAATTACGTAGTATTTGACTAGGCATAGATACAGAACGGTGTTGTTCCAATATAAATAAAGTACAATGATTCCCAATCGAGGGAGGATCTGCGAGGTTATCTAGTGGTCCAGACAATGTGTTATGTTTATAAGACTAAAATTAACAAAACATTGTCACTTCCAATTTAAAAAAAAGTCAACAAAAAAATATTTTCAAATAAATAAATACTAGACCTATAATTGCTCCCTCGAATACAAAATCAAAATAAGAGACTCTTCAATAATGAAAATTCTTGAAATCAAAAATATAAACACGCAGAATGTTTTTTTTTTTTTTTTGGGGAGTCCATTTTTTCCGTGGGTCCCGATTTTCAGGAGCTCATATACGGGGGGCTATTTTCTATAACCAAAGCGCAATAACTGTTTTTAGAGTTCAAGGAGATTAGATAAGATGCTGAGTTTTAAATCACAAAGTAACTACATTTCAAAAAAACAACTATTTTTAGGTGCAAAAAATAATGATTTCAAATGGAATATTGGATTCGTAAAAGGGTATTATGAAGTTGGATTCTCGTTGGCAACAAGTTATCGAAGAGAACGAGGCATACTTGGCTTAAATCGGATGACTTTAAAAAGCATTGAAGTAAAGCGAAAAAATTGAAATTACTTTATTATCATGACATTATGTATATTTCTTGCAAGATATGTGTAATGATCTAATACATATCTCATATATCTTATTTGGCTTAATAAATCATCAACATTTTGATTAAAAATTCAAGGACTGACAATTCTATGGACCCGTTCTAAGACTGGACTGGACTAGAACAAATAAATAAGTACCGACACAATACCTTAACAAGGATAATCATGGATGTATCAGTGTGTGACGTCATCGTAGTCAAATTCTATAACTTTAATCAACATAATTTATACTTAAATTATGAATAATGCTTAAATATTAACGTGTATTAAATACATTAAAATTTTTACAAAACTAATTCAAATGTTGAACTGAAATATTTTACTATAATATTTTTGAAAATTATGCCTTGTTGAGGGCACTATAAAATTTGGGGCATTTTGTGAAGACTGATAACCAGGGACGTCCGCAGAGGGGTGATGTACGGGACTGTACTGTACCTGGGTCGGGGTTACGAGGTGATGGGCTAGCCTAAGGGTTTTAAAGCCAAAATATGATAGTCTATACAATAAAGGAAATCCAATATATACTCATGAGGGCTAAATATCTAAAAAATCAGCATGTACTAACTAATTCATGAAGTTAAATACCAAGTAATCAATTCAATTAAAAAACATTATTTTTGAGGCTTTAAATATTGATAAACTTGTTTAATTGTTTTTATGACTTTTCAATCTTATAAACCCGCCTATTTTTTTAATTTCTAACATTGAAGGTTGGTTGACGAGACATTTCAGGTGTTCATAAAAATTCATAAAAAATACGATCTAAAAAGATTATATTCCTATTAAGTCATAATTTGATTTAATATCACCAACGATATTTCAATTAATTAATCGATCCTGTTATTATTTTTGTATCGTTGTATGTCTTCATAATTTTTCGTCATTTCCTTAGCTCTTTTTTTTAATAAGGCTTCAAACTGAGGATGACGTCATCGAAATATTTTAAATAAGAAATAAATGTCGGGCTGGAGTGTTCGGAATACAGGTTTTTCAGGCTTGGCAAAATAAAATTCGGAAGGTGGGCTTTCAAGCTCGGCCCTTACCGAGTCCACCTCTAATTTTTCCTCTGCTAAAAATTCCATCCCAGCATTTTTTTCGACTAACCAGGAGCGTCTGGAGTATTATATTGGGGGAGGGGGAGGGAGAATTTCAAAAATCCACAGCTATTCACAAAATATTTAATATTTTGCCAAAATTTCAAAAATTATAATTCAAATATTAAATTTTTTGGAAAAATATTTCAAATATCCAAAGCTATTCAAGGGAAATTTAATTTTTCTGGGAAAAAAATTCTAAAATTATATTTCAAATGTTAAACTTTTTGCAAAAAATTTCAAAAATCCATAGAAATTAACTGAAAATTAAATTTTATGGAAAAATAATTTATATATTAATTTTTTTTTTTTAAATTATTTTTTTCCCTATTTTCGCCTAAATTTTTTTCATCCTCACCAAAAAAAATATATATTAAAAAACAAAAATTCATTTTTTTTCTTTGCCTTTTTTTGTGGGAGAGGGGGTTACAGCCCTTCTAGCCAACCCCTGCAGACGCCCCTGCTAACAGATTGTATTCATAATTAAATATAAAGGAAATGATGTTTTTTCATATCTCTAGCATAACATGGTGGTCGGGAAACGATAATATTATCAACTAAATATTCATAATATTATAATTTGACCCTGTTTATCATTTATTATTGAATACATAATACTTGTTTGTCGAAATACAGAAAGTTATTGACATCACATAAAGAAGACTTTTGTACTGTAAAACTCCCTTACTGAGTGCACCCTTGACTATTTCCCCCTTGTAAAGTCTTCATAGCATGTATTTTTAAACAAAAAAGTAACAAGAAAGTACAGGTAATAATCAAAATGAGAGCTCCCACAAAAAACAAAAAAAAAACAGGTTTGATTTTTCCTTTTTGAAGGATGTTTTTCGATTATTTATAACAGAAATATGCGAAGCTCATGAAATACATAGAGCAAATCAAAATAATATGTTGAACTTGAATCTCACCCGGTATCTAATCCTTCTTCCACCCCCCCTTCAGAACATGTATCAACAACACTTCTTCAAAATGTCGTTTGTCCAACAGTGCATCACTTCTTTCCTACGGCTCAAATCATCAAAATAGTGCAACATCGTCTAGTAGTATGACGTCCATTTTGGGAGCTAAAAAGGAGGGACGAGGCTCCATATTAAACGTGGATCTCAGATCAGACACGCAAACAGTGCCGTGTAAGGCTATGAGAAAGAGTCTAAGT
The DNA here is from genome assembly GCF_016086655.4 of Lepeophtheirus salmonis. NCBI lineage: Eukaryota > Metazoa > Arthropoda > Copepoda > Siphonostomatoida > Caligidae > Lepeophtheirus > Lepeophtheirus salmonis. The sequence continues at coordinate 27,905,498 of NC_052138.2, read as the reverse complement.
GAGGCTCTTGTCGGTGATGATGTTTATGGGGAGGATCCTACAGCTATTAAATTGGAAAAAATGGTTGCGGAGATTGCTGGAATGGAGGCTGGGCTTTTTGTTCCATCTGGTAAGTTTATCAATTATTTAATGTAGATAGCGTGTGCTAATTCCATAATCAGGGATTTTTTATTGGGAAGGCCTGATTTGAGTCACTATAGAGATAATTATACGCCATTAATAGGGTCAAATAATCCTAGACCGTTTGGTACATTTGGCAGAAAAATGATATTTAATATATTGATGATCCTCAAATTGTTATTATAATTATTAAAACACGAATTTCCAACTGCAATTTTTGAATAAATTATGGTCATTTGAAGCCCGTTTTCGCTTGGATTCTACCAAAATGTATTACGTGATGAAAAAACATTGTATATAATGGTGAGACAATGTATTGAAATCGGCAAAAATTGGCTTTTTATCGGAATCGGTTATTGGAATCGGCTCAATAAATGTCCTTAAGTGTTATATTTAATTAATGACTCGAATTTTCCAATAGAAATATATATTTTGCATTTTGCATTAAATGGTCATTTTAAGCTCTTTTTTATCCATTTTGGCCAAAAAAGCTATAAGATTGTTTCAATTTAAAATGATAGTATGATAAATAGCTTATTGTTGATATGTTATATTAGGTAATTAAGGATTTTTATTTGGGATAATTTTTTTAGGAATAATCCATCATGTCGAATGATAATTAATTAATAAAGAAGTAATTAGCAATTCTTCCATTCGAATTGCTATCTTGTTTCCTAATTTTTAATATATTTAAAGTGTTACAACGGTAAAGAGCTAGATTCGAACCACATGCTACTGTGTTGTGTTTATATAATGATCATTAATTAATATAATTAATAAAAAAAATATTTTTCTGCAAAAAAAAAAACCTCATTAATTTATCTTACGTGACATATATTATATGTACCATATCTACTTATGATACTATAATTTTAAATTGAATTAAAATATACAATCCTCTCGGCCAAATGCTTGTTGGGCAAATTGTCCATTAGAAAAAAAATATATATGGGCTTCAGAGGTTGTTCAATACATTTTTAAAATGTCTTTGTTTTTTTTCATACAATTCATTTCTTTTGTGAGGATGGTATTCACTCTATCGTAAAAAAAAGATCACTCTACACATTTTTATGTGGATTAACTATTTATTAGGGACTGACTATGATTCATAACTATTATGTATGAAAAATTGGAAAAATTAAGTGGGACATATATCTTTTTTTTAATAAGAATAAAACTTGAACCATATTTGATTTTATAAGTTTAAAATACTAGTCAATTGTATCCAATTTTGTACCATAATTAGTTAATGGAAAACATAGAGGGGTTGGGAGCAAAATGTTGACTCTCGAACCTCCTGGCCTTCATGAACTCTGTCAGAAGGTGGCGTGGAGTCTTCGTGTATGAGGGCAATCCCAAATTGGCATTCATAACCCTCTTAATGGCCCTAGTAGCCACGGAGAAGTTGTTGGCTAAGCGATTCGTCGATTTGGTGGGATCATCCTTGATCTTCTTCTTTGTTTGTGCATAAAGGATAGCTGAAACAGAATTATATTTTTAAGAATGTCAAAAAATGATCACTAAACCTTCCTATATTTATGATAAAATTAATATTAATTAACAGTCCACATTTTACTGACCAGCCCTCTACATGTTGCAATTTATAGGCCCTTCCATAAAGTTCATTAATTAACCGTTTAACGTAACAAACATCAAATTGAATTTCTATCAAGTTGAATTATAATAATCACGAATACTGTGATATATTGTAGCGATCAACAGTCCTTTTTTACCCAGACATCTTTATGTGGGACAAATACTCTTTTTTTGAAGATCAACTTCAAATGAAAATAAATTATTCATATAAATTAAAACTGTGTATGTGGTAAATCAACATAAAGACAATTTTGAACAAAAATCAAGAAAATCCATATTTATTTTTACTTCATAAATATATACTCCCCAATATTTCAGACAGATTTGACGTAATTATACGCTTATTATTCAAATTTGTGAAATGAGATAAGATATCCAAGAATTTCAACGATACAGTGTGTGAGGTATAATCGTGAACATTTTCATAACAAAAAATAGACTATTTTTTTCATGATAAGGCCTGACGGAGACCTTTAAATCAGGGGTGGCACAGGTTTTTTTCTCAACTGCACCCCAAATGCCATAGTCGATGGGGGGAACAGTCTAGAGAGGAGGCGACATAAAACGGCGTTTATGGTTTATCCAAATCAACAATTTATCTTCACCCAATTGGCGATTGAGTTGCTGATGTTTTCGTACATAAGTGGTCTTCCCTAATGCAAATGCCTCCTCACTGTCCAATCACATACATTAAGAGCCTAGACATGCGCCTCATCAACTACGCCGGGCTTCTGTTAATTATGTTGCCCACGTCCCCCACGATACCGATTTTGAGGAGTCTACTGCTGCCACAAGACCTTGCAAGGCTCTGACCTGAAGACATTATAACTTTAAATCTTGTAAACAAGACTCCTGGAGGACCCCATGATCTCCTTTGGTGTGGGGCAAATCTGACACCCCTTTACTTTTTGCCCCCAAACTGTGTTGGTATGTGCGGGGACAGGGGCATAAATAAATGAGTGGATACATTTTCTTCCTAAACATTTTTAAAATTTGATTTTTGCAAAAATATTTTCACTTTTAAAAAAATATAAAATACGGAGCCTTTTAGTTTAATTTTTCAAATGACCTTTCTTATCCAGTCAAGAAAGAAGACAGGGGCACGTGCCCCTATAACCAACCCTAATTCAACATAATTAGAATAAAAATCTTGCTAAATCAAATATTCTTTTATTTTTCCTTGAATAGAAACAGAGAGAGCATTGAAATTTTCTGCGGATGACCACACGTACTAATAAAAATAATTACTTATAATCATTCATGAGATTCGCATTTCCTTATTCATGTATTATCTATGTATGTGTTTAATACATAGGTTGAATTCATGCCTCTCCTTATATTTTTTCAAATAAGTTGTGATGTGTCACGAAAACTCGTAAATTGGTACTCGAGTTTGACTTTTACTCGTAACTCGTCAAAAATTATGTTTCTCCTCCCTTTTCTTTTTTTGAGAATATTAAAGTATGTAAATCCTCAAAAATTAATTTTTTTTAATTCGGATTCAAAAAGTTATGTTTCCACAAGAGGAAGAAAGCTACTTCATCCGAGCCGGTTAAGAATGTGAATCTTAATATTACTGAATATTAGAGAGGAAGAAACAATTTTTAAATGACAAATTACGAATAATCCTATTAAAAAATATGATTTTTTGACTGACGAATTAGTTAGAACTAAAAAAGTGCTAAGTAATGTCAGGGGCGTCTGCAGGGGGGGGGGGCTGGAGGGGTTCTACCCTTCCCCCCTAAATCAATGATTTTTTGTTTTTTATCAACCCAAAATTATCAGTTAGGGAAAAATTGAAAGTTTAATACCGATGAGAGTAATAAGTAACGAGTTTTCAGACGAGTAACGGGTATAGCTCGTAATTCCTCGTGTGTGTTTTTTATAAGCTCGGAAATACCCGAGCAGCAAAATTCAGCTCGCAGGACATCACTACAAATAAGTAACAATAATGTTGATATTTCGTCTGATTGATGGAGCTACTCTTTTCAACATTGGTAATTAGTAGTGTTGGATTAAAAGTTATCGAGTTTGAATTTGTGAATATTGAAAAAATAATTTTTAATGAATTGTTATAATCTAAGTTCCACTATTAAGTCAATTTGAATATATGGTAGCAGGGGCGTCCACAGGGCGTGGGCGTGAGTGGCTGTATACCCCTTCCCCAAATTAAGGACTTTTTTAAAATAGAGAATTTAATATTTAAAAATTTAATTTAATTCTTCTCCAAAAATTTTATGTATGAAATTTTTTTTCAAAAAATTTTAATATTGAAATTTATTTTTTTTCGAAAAAATATAATTTTTTGAAAACATATGTATATGTTTCAATTTTTTACTAAAAATATTATTATTATATTTGAAATTTTTTTTTAAATTTTTTTTTTTCAAGAAATTTAATTTTTGTGAAGAGCTGTGGATTTTGAATTTGTATAAAACAAATAAAAATTGTTGTTTAACAGAGATACCTGTCATTTTCTGAATAATTTTTTTTTTTTTTTTTTCATCAAACATCAATTTACAGATATCTAATTTAAAACTTACCATTAATTAGTATTTTTAATTTCCAGAACATTTATTTCATAATTTTTGCAATATTTGAAAAAATGAGCCTGTTATTGAAGCTTATTTTTTCGACGACATTATTCTAAATAACTTTTTTGTTTTTGCAAGTAAGAAAAATATAGGTAGGATTGTGTTCCTCATTACAATTACTTTAAATACTATTAACTACTTCTTTTTTTCTTTTTTAGTAAAAATAATGCAAAAAAGTTTTGTACAATTTTCTTAGTGAATTTCGATTTGCCAATTTTTTAACAAAAATAAAATATGAATTTTAATCTAGATACATTTTTCCATACATATATGTCGCCATTTTATTTGTTTTTATAACACAAGTTTAAAAAAAAAATTCATAATAACACATAAATATACATGCGCTATTTTATAAGGCTCGCCCACACCGAAGGGGTCTAAACATTAAGGAAAAATTACGTTGACCTTTGTCATTGTTATTTCACGCTCCTTCCTTGGTCCGACCAATGCCCGGTATCACTTTACTAGTTATTAATAAAATAATAGATAATTTTAGATTTTTTTTAAAATCTTTTTAATATTTCATTTATACGCAAAGAACCATGATTAACAAAATATAATTTTTTTTTTTTATTTATACGTGACTTCACAAATTTTATGATAAAATGTGTCACGATCAATTAGGTTTCCATTACATTAATGAAATGAGCATAACTTTTTAGGGGTTTGTATTCTAAGAATACAGTAGATGACATAACTAAAGCTAAGTAATTTCTCTCAGAGAATGAGTGGTGCTCCTCATAAGGACCCAGTTCTTTATGGCTGAAAAATCCTCTTAAATTATATGAGTTCATCATCAAATTATTTATATAGCTAGAAGAAGAATAAAAAGGAAAATTATATATCAACATGATTGACTTCGTCATTTATCAACCATTGATGAATGAATTTTACATTATTTTATTATTAAGTTCTTCTTTGATTTGTATATATATATTTAGTCAAATCATCGTTTTTGGGATTTCAAATATTATCCCAAAATGGAAGAGTTGATTAAAATACCACGTGATGATTACAAACTCCGACAAAATAATATAGCTTTATAATTGTACAAAGTTTATATGAGTTAACTAACAGGGGTTTCTCATCAAAAATGATGTTTTTCAGCATAACAGGTTGCGTGATTGGAGCTTGTGCTCCTCCAGATATTATTAGAACTCATTGGCTATTCCTTTGTACTCTTATTTATTAATAATTATTTCATCATTATTTTCCTTTTTAAATCTTCTTCTAGCTATATAATTAATCTGTTCGAGATACAAAAGTAAAGCTCGAACTGATAACATAAAAAGGAGGCGCATATCAATGTTATAAGAACAAGGTTCAGCAGCAAGTACGGCAGATTAATAAAATAAATATATCTCTTTTATTATTTCTGATGACGTCATTGGGAAAAGTTATTAATACTACAAAAACTTTAAAAGTACAAATTTGTGGTTACTCGATATTTCTGAAGCGATATCTTACTAAATATAATGTCAAAAGTAAGTTTTTAAATTTAATAAATACATATTAGAACATAGACGTAACACATGTTAGTAAATAATATCTCATAATATTTTTGATGTTTCATCTACTTAATTTAATAAGTTAAATAAAACTAAGAGTCTTTGCAGTGGCTATTTGTAAAACCCAAGAGGCTTTTCACACCGCCGATTCCCGAAAGACCTTGCCAGAGGGAAGGCTTGGATTTTGTCTTGTTAAAGAGAAGAAGAATTCAATACGGATAAAGCCAGAATTTAGAAATATAGATTAGCCACTTCTGTGATAATCATATCGTTTATTTCAGTTTTTACTTTTTAAATTTATGTAGTATCATGAATAACCAGGACTCGTCCCAATGACGTAACCAGAAAGAGAAAGATATGTATTTAAATCAATCTGCTGCGTTCGTCCAGCCATTTTCTTGTTGTCTATCCTTGTTCTATTAACATTGGCACATATATCATGCGGCAAAATCTCCTCGAGGCAACAAAAATCGTCGTAAAATTACCAGTTACTGTTTTTCCCTTTCAAAAATATCAACTCCACCAATTACATTTCGCCATGATTTCCATCTAACTCGGTGCTAAATTAATTTGCTAGAATAAATATATATATCATGGTTTGCTCAAGCAAGTTTTGAACGGCCTCCAATGTTTTTTTTTGTTTTTTTCAATGGATTTTGTGATTATTCAATGCAGGGAGTTTTGATCATTCGAGTTTAATCCATTTTTCTAAAATATTATTCATGAGGACAAGTTGGAATAATTTTCTGTAAATTTTCGGTTTTGGTATCCAGCACTAGTAATTAGGATTTCTTTATTTTTAATCCTTAAAAAAACATGCTAAGTCCTCCGAATTAAATTATTATTTTTTTTAATAAAAAAAAACAAAAAAAAATAGGACTATAAAATAACAAATATTTCCTACTACCGGCTGTTAGTTCTCTATTGTATATTATTTATCATTAAATGTGACATTTCGTAACGAATCCTCTATACTATTGAAAGGTGACTGTTAATTAGAACAAATAACCTGAAGCGAAATGTATTTTATTTTTATGTATTAATCAAGGAACTAGAATCTATCATACGTACTGGCTAGGATATTTGTGTATGTCGTTGCCTATATTGTATCTCGCAGCCTTTCCTTCAAAAAGAAAAGTGAAAAAAGTGCTTAAAATGAATAGAGCCATGGTATGAAAATTGTGTGATTTTTTTAACTGGCCTTTTTTTTATTGGAAATCAGAAGAATGAATTTTACTTGGCAGTTGTCATTTTTATATATCTCCTGAGTAGTGAAATTCCTTTCCTAGTAGATTCAATTAGATTCAAAACCTGATTTACATTGGTATTTACGCATAAAAGACGGAGAGTAACCTTGATGATTTGGTGGTCGATTATAATTGTAAGTCCTTGTTGGACTCGGAGCAGAATTAAGGATCTACATCGGAGTAATTCTTTCTTAAATCCTTGTTTATTTCCATCTTCCCCTCCTCCTACCTTGTAACAGCTCATTATAGCTGATCTCCTCCAAAACATTATTCAAATTGTAAAAGTTACCACATTTTTTTTTAGCATAACCCTTATACACACGATTTTCATCACTAGGCATGAGTGTTGTTTACTTAAATTAGTTTGTAAATAAGGCGACAGAGAGTGGTGCTGAATTGTGACAAAATATTACAACTACCTGAATGATAATTATCATTATCAGATAGAGGAGACGCCTGCCCCCTCAAGCAATCTCTTCTTATATTATCCCAGCTACAGAAAGTCACACCACCTAATGGATAATGTACATTTTTTCGTTAGCTCATAGCTTACTGATATCAGTTCGACAGTTCTTCCCAACAATGACAATTATTATTCAGTAATTGTGGGATTTATTTGCTGTTTAACAATAGAGCGTTTTCAAATGATGTCAGCATTGTTGATGTCGGTCATTTTGAGGGACTAAATTACCAAGTTCAATAGGGTGGTACATTAAAATCTGAACATTTACTAATTCAATAATTAAAAAAGTTTGAGTGATGAAATTAATTCATATTTTGATATATTAAAGCATAAACAATTAGTTACAAAACAAAACAAACCTGAAATTCTGCGACACACATCTATTTATAGTATTAATTTTGTAGAAATTATATATGGTTGAAGATTAAAATTCAAAGTATTCAGAGATTTTAATGGACCCTTAGGTATAAAAATGAAAACCTTTTTTCATTTACATTAAGGAAAATAGTAAACTATTGTATGTCAAAATAGTACCTATAAATAATAGGACTTTAAACCTTACTGTCTACCAAAAATATATTTCTCTAATACCTAGTTTTATTATATATCTTACCATAAATTTATTAACCCAGTTAAGTTCACTTAAAGTGAATAGCTTATCTAGATGTTGAGTAATCCATGATCTGACATTAGGATCTATTAAAAATATGTAATGACATAATTATATAACTTTATTCCCATATTGTAAGCAATAAATGAAGTTGAAAAATTGAGATATCTTTCTCTTTTTCGTCCCTAATTGATCAAAAAATAATTTCATATGGATTTCCAGTGCATTTTACTTAAACTTAATTCAAATATCACTGTTTATCATTGGCATCAAGTAGTATTCAATGTAAGTGGTATGTCTTCTTATATTCTCAAGACCATATGATGGAGTTTAATCAAGATTTATTGAATAGGTATATGTCCATTTTATGTAGGAAAATGAGGTTTTATTTCTGTCAAAAACAGTCTCTTAATGACCCCCAAGCCCTCCAAAAAATCATAGGAACATGTTTTGTTAGTTTTTACATCCACTTGCTAAATTTGAGACTGATCTGTTCGACTTTTTTAGATTCCGTGTGTGATCGTTTGGTCACCCCCCTAATTCATGAAAAATTCATTTTGCCAAGAACATTTTCGCCTCTCCGAGATTTTGCGTATAACATATTTGCCGCCTTTCCATATTTTTATATTATAGGTTTGAACTTTAGCTGAGATACAACAGTAAAGACTGAAGGTGTAGATCAGAAAATAAAAACAAAATAGTGAAGAAATATAGAAAGAGTATTATTTATAAGGACGAAAGAGTAAGAAGTCACTGATCGTTTGAAAGGACTCATTGCCTAGTGGCCCCATACAGAGTTGATCTTATTAGTGATACTCATAATTCGATTTTTACTAAATCGGATTTTTATTCGTCGATTGTCTTCAAACTCGGTGAAAGATAGGTTTTATTACTCAAGATTCCTTGCGTAAAGTTTCGACTCAATTAAAAACAAAACAAAAAAGAATGTGTAAAATGGAGCAACAAATGAGTGACATTTTGAAGCTTCTCTCACGTGACATGTCCCCCATTACCATACCCAAGGAGCTCGGGTCAGCTTCCGTGATACATATCTCCAGAACAAAAAATCGAGCCGGAACGTTGGCGTAGGGCATTCTAACCACCACATGCAAAGTCTGCCATCCCATTTTCCGGCTCAATATTCGATACTAATATCAAACTTCTGCATCCTTGAGCTAAAGAAAATTTCGGCAATAATTTTGTTTTCACTGAAGAAGGAGCTCCGTGTAATCGCACAGCTAAGACCCAGGTCTTCCTGAGTGAAAACTTTTCAGACTTTTAGGACTTCTCCATGTGGCCACCTTCCTCTCCAGACTGGAGTATCACACAGTCTCTAGAGGCTACAATCAAGAAGGAGAGGACCAAGCTCGAGTCTGACTATAGAGTCCGGACCGGCAAGGAATTTAGGTCTCGTATTGAGGCCATTATTAGAGTTGAGGGCTCACAAATTGGATAAAAGTTGAGCCGAGCACTATTTTCAGATAATTTTGTTAAATAAATGTCCTTACATAACCTCTCGTTTAAATTTTACTCTTGAAAAATTAAAAATAATCAAATATGTACCACAAGATAAGATCAACCCATTAGTTAGTGATTGAAGAAATGTAGGAAACTTCATCAATAGAAGGAGGATATGTAAAGACTAAAACTATAAATAGAATCTATACTACAAAACCATAAAAAGGCGGCGAACATGTAATACAGCAAAATGACCTACAACCACCCTTGTTGTCCTTGCAAAAGAAATACTTTTAGTATATGATATAACATAATAATCATAGATAGATTATACATTATATTTAAACTTGTTTGAATGTTTGATTCAAACATTTATTTAATAGAGGGATTGGCTTCCATTTCCTTGTTCTTCTTCTCAGTTTATATTTCTCTCTATTTTCATATTTCATAGGAACGATGGGGAACTTAATAAGTATCATGGTCCATTGTAGAGAAAGAGGAAGCGAAATCATTCTAGGAGATAAAAGCCATATCCATTTATACGAACAAGGGAACATTGCTCAGGTACCAAATCAAAACTAAAACTAACTAATACCCATAATCACATCTAGTTGAACACTCTTTTTATAACACTGTTAATGAACTGGATAAAAAATAAACCCCAAAAATAAAACGTTTTTACTTATATAATTAACAGTTCTAGGGTTATAAAAATTACATCATTCAAATTTTGTATCTTTTTTTAAAGGTATTCTATCAATTTTGTACTCGTAAATATACAAGTTGGTCCATTGAAATCTGAACACATACTAATTCAATAATTAATTAAGGTTGAGTGATTGAAATTAATTCATATTTCGATATATTAAAGCATATACAATTAGGGACAGCACAAAACAAACCTGAGCTCTCTAGTTTACGTAGAAGTTGAGGAAATGACACTTGAATGTGATCGACGAATTTCCTTTCGGACACTTTAAGCTGTTGGGCGTCTTTAGGATCACAGTCTACGCACTTTGCAAGTCCAAAACGTTGAAAAGGAAGAAGTACTCTGTCAAAAAGACCAAACTAGATCCGAAGGAGTTAAGGACAACAGCCCAGACCAATCCCCTCAAGTCCATGAGTGCTCATGAAATAGATCTCGGGGTTTCACAACAGAGAGTCCTGTCTATCAAAAAAGTGGGTGGAAAGTTGCCTTGTCAGAGTGGAGAGGCAACTTTTGACACCAACACTGAAAAAAAACCATCCCAAGTATCTTATGAATTATTCTTTTGAACTTTTTTTGACAATTTTGGGTCCCTTACAGCCCTAATGCTAACACCCTCGAGTACACCTTTTGAATGTATGTCGAGGCCAAAGCCTGCAGTATCCGTCACCTAAACACCACGTAATACAGATGACTACATCCGCAGTGGGTGCCAATCCTTCCAATGCTGCCTTGAAGTCATCATTGCCGCTTAGGATAGCTACACTAACGATTAAGAGAGCTCATACGCACGTCTAGTTATAGTATTAATTTTGTTGAAATTATACTGTTCATTAAGAAATTATATCTGGTTGAAAGTTAAAATTCAAAGTGTTCAGATTTTAATGAACCACATGGTATAGAAAAAACTTTTAACTAAAGACAATTAAAATATAAAAGAATCCAAGAAAAAGAAGAAACGACTTTTAAACAAAAAAGTTAATTTAATTCACTGACCCTCGATTAAAAACTAATATAAAAATACATTCTAAGCAAGGCATTATCAAGATATAAAAAATTGCAAATAATATCAGATTGAATGTCTTAAGGAGCATACTGAAAAGTATTAGAAATAAAATATATGTTTAAAGGAAATAATTAGCATTTTTATCAGTCTTGGGGAGTAAAATATCCCAATTCACAAACGGAGGGCTTATGAAATTAGCACCACTTAGAGGAGATTTTACCGTGAGCGGAAACTAGGGAAAATATAAATATATGAGGGCCTTTTCTTGCCTTTTTACAAAATTGAATTATATTTTTAGAAATTTTGAACTAATATTTAGTACTTTTAAGGGACCTTTTTTGGGAAAAACCATAATATAAATGATAATTTTTACACGTACATTTCATCTCTAGTAATTTTGACTCTAAGAGAAATATAAGAATGACATATTCGCCGCCTTTATATGTTTTATTATTATAGGTTCGAACTTTAGCTTTAGTCTTAATTGTTAAAAGATTCTTCTTTCTTTTTTTTTATCGATGGAGCTTCTTACATATCTTCAATTTCTTCAACTATGGTGCCACTAGACAATGAGTTCTTTCGAAATAGACTCATGGAACTGTGACTCTTTTTTTATGTTTTATATCCTAGGTTCGAACTTTTAATATAATATTTAATATTGTATCTTAGCTATACAGTGTGTGACGTAAAATCGTGGACTTTCTGATAGCAAACAACTGGGGTAAAGTTTTGCAAGAAGAAAAAGGAGTACAACATTCAGGCTTCAACGCAGACTTCTTTATTTATATATCTTTCATTTTTCAACATGATTTACTTATGTGTAACCATGGCCTTCAACTTGGGCCAAGGGTGCCGCTGCACTTCTTGATGAAGGCCGCTCACGGCTGCTCGACAGATACCTTGAGGTTATCCAAACTTTGGTGAGGGGTAGCACAGGCTCTCTTCTCGAATACGATTTAAATGGCATAGTCGAAGGGAGAACAGTCTGGGGAGGAGAGTGGCCAAACTGACCTATTATGTTTTAACCAAATAAACAATTTCTTGGCTTGGTTGACCCAGTTGGGATTGGTTGCTGTCGAAAGACGTTGCCGATAATGTCGTACATAAGAGGCCTGATCCTACAGATACCGCATCATAGTCTAACCCCTCACCTTGAAGTGCCTTGACATGATGCCTCATCCACTTGGCCGGACTTCTGGTAATCACAGTATCCAAGTCTTCCATGATCCTTATTTTTGGGCATGTACGACTGCCAAGGGACCTCTCAAGGCTCTTACCTGGGCTCCATATTTATAATATCTAGGAACACCCTAAGACCTTTATGATCTCCTCGATACCCACTTGGCCGTGGAGCAAATCAGACACCCTTTGCCTTTTCGCCTCCAGCTGAAATCTGTAGATTTTTGAAAGCTTGTTTATTTATTGTTCATTAGCCGGAATAGTCCTTACTTTTAATTACACAACCTAGAATTTTAAAATATTCATCCTAAAGTAAATCAGATTGATTTAAAATCAAGTCCACGATTTTACCTCGCAGACTATAGATCGGAAGAAAAAGAAAAATGGAATACTTGCGAGGAAGTAAAGAAGCAATAGTGTTTTTAAGGAAAAAGGAGTCACAGATCCGGAATCATGAGTCTATTTCGAACAAACTAATTGACTAGTGTCACTGTAGACATAGTCTTTATCTTATTTGATTTTGAAGAAATATATGAAGCTTCATTGACAGAAAGGAAGGAATGCTTCAACAGTAAAAACGTAAGGTAACGTACGAACCTAAATTTAAAAACATAAAAGGTCGGCGAATATGTCATGTGGCAAAATGCCCGGGAGGCAAAATTACCGGCGGTGAAAATGTAGCCAGCAAAGATTACATAGAACCGATTAAATAATACTTTAGGTATGGCAAGGTTAATAGAAAATAGAATTATAAGGTTAGACCATCATGTAATCTGGCTTTCTAGAATTTTCAATCGGATGTATTGTAAAATACGCAACCACTCAAAGTCTATGACGGTACTATTGCTAGAATTTCCAATTTAATTTATCGGTGGAACTCAAACATCAGTCGGTCAGGTGTTATAGTATAACATTGTATTTCTATTAACCTTGATATATGGAACATGACCTCTTTTCCTTCCTTCCTTTTTATGACAAACAAACGGCGATTTTTTTTTCTTTTTTTATTAAATAGTAATGAAATGGAAGCTAGAATTGAATTAAAATAATTATGTAATTAATATCTTAAAGCATAAAAATAACTTTTTTTTGAATTAATATTCTGATGACATAAAATAAAAAGTTTAACCCAAGATACTATTTTAATTCCTTAAAACATTCATTACAAGATTGTTCTTTCATTTAATAAATGCTCTAGTCTAAAGAATAGACTTAAGTTTGACCAAATAAGGGTGGGGATAAGGAAGTGCATGTTTGTTCCGTGTGGTTCTAGGACAATTGACAGAAAATATTTTAACGAATGACATTTTGCCGAAGGCTTATTTGCCGAATGTACATTTGGCTACATTTGGCCGAAAAATGATTTATAATTTATTGATATATACGCTTGTATATTTTAATTCAATTTAAAATAATATTATGATAAATGTGTTTAATGACTAAAGAAACAGCTTCCAAAAAATGTATTTGACACTTCATGTAATTGTCTATATTAAAATAACTGCTATTGCAAGATATTTTGCTTGCTCGTCAATCCATGAGTATTTTCCAATATGAATAATCCATCATTTCGAATGATAATTAATTAATTAACAAAAGGAATAGATTAGCACTTATTCCATTAGAATCGCTGACGTGTTTTTATATTAGTTTATTTATTTAAAGTAATTTAATGGTGGTAAAGATTCGAACTACGTTCGAACCACATTGTTGTGTTTATATAATAATCATTAATGAATATAGTTAATAAAAAAATATTTGTCTGCATAACAACACTCATTAATTATTTACCTTTATGACTTACATATTATATGCACAATATCTATTTATCAACCTATCACTCTATAAATTGAATTAAAATGTACAATCGTATATATCAATAAATTAAATTTTCCTTCGGCAAAAAAAATCGACCAAAAGTCTGCTTAAGGGTCCATGTATAGATTTACTATTTCCCCCATTTTACATAGTTTGGTGGAGTGCACAGTCGAACACTTCCCAATGCCCCAGATGGAACATTCGATCTCCAATTGGCAGAGTCCTTAATTAGATGTGACGACATTCACTACCCCGTCTCAAAAGTACTTGTAATTGAAAATACTCATAACAAATGTGGTGGGAAGTCATTGCCTTTAGCTTGGATTCAAGGCGCTTATGAGATGTGTCGTAAAAACGATCTTATTCTCCACTGCGATGCAGCGAGGATTTTTAATGCAGGGATGAGTTCCGGAGTTCCTGTGAAGGAATTGTTGTCCCCCTGGTGTGATTCTGCTTGTATTTGTTTAAGTAAAAGTCTAGGTGCTCCAATTGGCTCAGTTGTTGTTGGAAAAGTGGAATTCATTAAGAGGTACGTTTGAACAGTGCCCGGTAATTTTGCCTTGGGACATTTTTCCTTAATACATTTGGCCTATTGTTTATTTTTGGTTAAAAACAAAATATGCAATATTTATTACAATAAAATGCATTGAATATTTGTTTTCTGTCAGAATATTGATGGAATTATGCTTTTGCCTCATATTATATATTTTCGTCAATTTCTAGTATGAATAATCCGTCATGTCTAATGATAATTACTAACAGAGAAGGGATTTTCAATTTTTCGTTTCGAATCGTTGTAGTGATTATTTATTTTCTTATTATAGTCATTTTATTATCTAATTTATCTCTGGTTCAAATTCATTAGATGGTCAAATTTTGTTGGTGAATGCATTGAAATTTTCGGGGATGATTCCATCATTTTTCCAAGAGGAAACAACCATTTAATACATTTTACAGTAATAGAACTTACATATTTTGATTAAAAAATTCCAAGAGAGCATCAATTTTAACCAAAAATAACAAAAACGGCGTTTCATTTATTTATATATTAAGCCAAAATATCCTTGAGACAAAATAATTTACGGCAAAATTACCTAGCGCTGGTTTGTACATTTTGTTCTTAAGTTATAATAATAAAATTCTTTTTACTACACGAAAGGGCTCGTAGATTGAGGAAAGCTCTTGGTGGAGGGATGCGACAAGCTGGAATCATTGCACAGGCAGCTATTTTTGCAATCGAGAACAATGTGGAGAAACTAAAAGAGGATCATGAAAGATGCTCAAACTTGGCTCAAGGTATGTTAATTATAACATTTACAAATATTTTTAAATCATTTTCTTATTTATTTCAGCAATAAGTGAACTTGAGAATTCACCCTTTTCCTGCCCTAAGCCCCATTCAAATATCGTTATGATTAACATCGATGAAACTGTGACTGTTACAGCTGAGGATCTTGTACAAAGGTTATTGGAAGTATGCTTATAATTTATTATTATGATAAATCGGAATGGGAATACCTACATTTTTTCAGTCTTGGAACCCCACACTTTTTCCTCTAATTCTTTATTTTGATTTTTTTAAACAAAACGTCGACCACGTAAACATGTTCTTCCAAATTTAGTTGGCTGCGAAATAACTTTTTTCCTCACTTAATCATTTTCTCTCCTTACATATGCAATTGTATCTTCCCCTTCGTAGAATTCACCTTGTAAATCCAATAGGGTATAATTGTTGTTATCCGAGGATAGTAACGCCATCTTGGGTTTATTATTGCATAATTTTGTTTAAAAAAATCAGAAAAGGAAAAATGGTTGTTGCGTGTATTCCTTCATCTTCTTTTTTGTTCATTATTTAATAGGTCGTTGTGGTAGAAGGTTCTCTTCTTTATATTAGTAATTCATTCAACCCCCCCCCCCTCAAAAAAAATAAAAATCATATAACAGGCAGCGGATATTAATAAGGGTCTTAATTCATTAATACCATTTTATGCAGAGAAAATGAATTACTGTTATAAAGACAAAACTTTCAACATTTAAAATAGCATTAGCACTGGAAAAATATTATAATTGTATTTATATTCAAATATATTTATTTTATTACGTATTTTTGAACACTTTACACCAAAGATGGTCGAAAATATTTACTTCAGAGGGAGAAGTTAACACAACGGCGATCCACTAAATAATGAACAAAAAAGAAGAAAGAGCACACGCATCAACTGTTTTTCCTTATCTAATTTCTAAACTTACTTTTTTCATTACAAAAACGCCATCCTTCTTATAAGTAGTTTGGAGTAGTTAGGTGTCTTTGGAAAGCAATAAAAAAGGAGCGAAGAAATGAACGCCGTTCAGTGGTATTTTTTCCGTTGAGGCGTTCAAAAATGAACGGAGTTTATTTTACCCTCAATATAGACTCTTTTATTTTGCACATTGATACAACATAAATATGTATTCGGATCTCAAATCCAAAAGTGGATTTCTAATCCTTCTTATGAAATGAATTAAATTAGGGGGAAGGTATTTATTATACGTCAAAAATGACTCTAGGCTGATGGTGACTTGTGTGTTTGTTTTTTTCTTCGTACAAACATGTTCCTATGTAATCGGAACCTAGTTTTAGTACCTACATACACAGGAGTAAGCTTTATGTACTTAGTTATAAATGATATACTATTCTTTGTAGAGAGCTAAAATTCATGATTTGTGTAAAATAATCATAGTTATAATTAGAGTAAATTGAATTTTCAGATACCCGAGAAAGAAACATATGATTTAGAGGGTAAGGGAGCGAGAGTGTATACCTTGGAGTTTGCAAAAGTAATTATTTAGTGTTTTACTTTAAGAATATAGGATTTATATATGTATATTTTGCTTTAATTTACAGAAAACTGTTCGAATCGTTTTCCATTTGAGTATAACAAACGAGGAATATCTGCATGGATTAAAGAAAATCATGTATGTATTAAAGGAATTCTCAGGACAAAAGTCTTTATGATATGATAAATACATGGAGAACAAGGGTACTTATTAGTTATTAATCCTCCTCATTATTTTTCGAGGAACATCCATTTGACAAAAGATCATTTGTATTTTATGAGAAATATACAATTTTAAAGTGAAGTTATAGTTTTTGTTATTATTAATAATTTTTGGCGGTAGCAAATTGCAAATAGCTCTACTAATTCAACATATCATCATCATTCAATAGAATTGCTATCGTTTGCCCATTGCTATTATAATAATTTATATTTTATCATTCAATGATAGTGCATGCCGTTATGTTTAATGCCTATCCAAACAGATTCATGAATGACATTTACACATCACCAAATACTAGTAGTCTATGAGTGACTTTACACTTTATGAATTTCATCATACAACTGATGTCGACATAGGTGTATCTAAAAACTCTTATTTAGTTATTAATGTCATGGATTTTATAGTAATAAATATTTGGTAGATGAGATCTGCTATAAAAGCTTGGAGCTTTGACTCCATAGCTACAACAAGTGTAAGCTCATAAGGTGTTGCGTAGTTGCAGACGTCTAGATGGATTGGTGGTTCTGTCTACTTAAGGAAAAGTAGTGGACTTGGGAGTCCTATTTAGGAATAGGTATGAATACTATAGTTTTTTTAAAGAATTCATTTCTAAAAAAGTAAAATAAGGTATCATGGTAGGGGGGCGAGGAAGGCTTGTATGTATACTTAGAAAATCTTCTCTTAACCTAGGGGTACCTGCAGCATCATTCATAAATATTATATAGCATAGTGACTTTACTTAAAGCGTCCCTTAAAAAATAACGTATTTTGATGCAACTTGACACACTATGGAAATGAAGTAACAAAAAGGAAGAAGCAGAAATGTACGCTGGTTCACGTACCTCTCTTTTTCTCGATCATTAGGCCAGCTAGCTACTAGCTATTTGACAAGTAGTAGTAGTAGTAGTACATGATGTGACGTCATGAAAGTAGAAAAAGTATATTGGATCAACCGACTAGCTGCCTCTGTATATGTGGACGACAGGATCAATAACAGAAGGTAGTTGTTGTAGTAGTATTCTGTAGAGGAAGGCGTGCAATGGTGGTACTGTAGATAGTCCTTGTGGTGATTGGGCCTGCGTGCGTGCGTGTACGTGATAAGAAGGGAAAGAGAGGATGCGTGTACGTGTGTGCTTCTGTTTCTGTATATGTGGCTTCTAGCCTATTTTAGGCTACTAGCAGCAGAGCAGCAGCTCTTGGATGTGATCCTTTTGCTGGTCTTGAGTCTTGAGTTTTACAGGAGACTACAGTACTACATACTATGTAAGTAATAAAAGGGAGAGAGGAGTAAAGTGAACTGTGAAGTGATTGTGAATGTATGATGTATGTTGATTGTTAGTGCTAATGCAGTGCAAGTGTTCGCTTTGGGTCTCATTCCTGTTCTTTGGATCTGGATTGGTTGTCCAGCCTGTGTGAATGTGAGAAGTGGTAAGGTGTCTCGTAGCTGTAGCTCGTACCTGGTATGGGATGTTCGGGAAAGGACTGCATCATATTCCGGGTCTCCCGCAAACCTACGTGCGAGTCCTCTTCGACTTCGAGTACATTGATCAGGAGAAGAAGCGGGTGCTCATGCGAGAAAATGAAGTGTTGCTTCTCTTGAGCAAGACGAACGTGGATTGGTGGCAGGTGATTCGGAGAGGAGAGCGGCGCCCATTCTATGCCCCTGCGAAGTATGTGCTTGAGATGCGAACGGATCCTCCTCCTGTGGTGGACACACGCTATTACAAGCCTTGCACCACTTTCGGCTTTCCTCACAAGAGGAGTTCCTACGCTCCTCCTTCTGGCTCCACGGTGCCGCCTCCTGCCGCTCTGGACGCTCGCTTCCATCCTCGCTACAGGAGTAACTCCCTCGACTCCATTCTTGTCTCGGACCAAACCAAAGCCATGATAACGCTAAGAGACATTCCTACTCGTCCCCCTTACCTGGAGAAAAGGCCCACCATCGAAGCCCTGGACAAGAGAAAATCCTGGAATATCCTCGACGCTCCTCCTCCCAGACTTCAAGGTCGCCTTGCCGCTTACCAGAATCATACTCCTTTTCTTCTTCACCGACAAACATCCAAAGCCAAGAAACCCGTTCCTCTTCCGAGGGCATCCAACAAGTCTGTGGCAGAACCACCTCCTAAAGCCCTCGGTAAAAGGTCTAAAACGGATTTAACTCTCGATGGCCTCAAGGCTTATAAGGCAAATCGCAATTCTTCCAAATTAGTTATACCCAAACTTCCAGTAGAAGAGCGTG
This sequence comes from Lepeophtheirus salmonis, assembly GCF_016086655.4. Classification (NCBI taxonomy): domain Eukaryota; kingdom Metazoa; phylum Arthropoda; class Copepoda; order Siphonostomatoida; family Caligidae; genus Lepeophtheirus; species Lepeophtheirus salmonis. The sequence goes on along the minus strand of NC_052138.2, from coordinate 27,885,915 downwards.
ACCCTTTTAAAGTACCAGAGAAACCCCTCTTATCCACTTTTGGTGTCAAAAGAAAAAGTGCAGAGGAACCACTCAGTCGTGTTCTCTCTGAAAGTAACCTTGTTGTTGCTTGTGCTGAAGAAAAAACATCGACCTCCCCTCCTAAAGGGAAAGAAAATCAAGAGAAATTCGTCAAATCTGAACCACTCATTATCATGACACAACCGTTAAATGACTCAACTCCAGGAACTAAACTAGCATCCAGCCTTGAGTCATCAGGAGGCGAGGATCTGACTAAAAGCTCCTCCTTTGATAGTTGCTTTGATGACACTTCTTTGGACGACTCAGCCATGCTTTCGCTCATCACTATATGTGACGAAAAGTCAAGTAGATATATTGACGATACGGCCTCTTCATTGTCTCCAGATATGAAAAGTCCTGTTTCTACAACATCTCGATCTCCTCCTTCTCCAAGTCCAAACATGACTCCTACTCGAAATGTAAGTTATCATCATCCACTAATACACATTAAAAATATATATGTTAAAAATAGTTTAATTATCTAATAATTTATATGACCCCTATTTGCTCATGTAAATGTATAAAAGAATTAATTATAATCATACATCATTGTTTCCATGCATGTATGTATTGAGTTGCGATAATATATGCGTTTAAAGGAAGCGATTTCGATAATGACTTTTAAAAAGTGTTTCTTTACTTCCAATTCCATTTTATTCTACTATTATATTATACAATTAATGTTATGTTTCTAATCGAAAAACTTTTCTCATAGGCTTTTAGAATTGAATTGCGTTGGCTTAACGAGATGGATTTGGTTGTATTTTTTTGCAATTAAAGAAATTAAGGCTTTGAAGAAAAAAAAACCATGTTATATTTCTATACTCAAAATTTATTAAAAAAGTATTTAGAAAAAGCGCATATTTTTGTACATGGGCAATTAGTGTTATCTTTAAAATTACTGTTATATGTGTTTGATAATGTATTTTAAATAATTAATAGAGTGTAAATACATTTGTGTTTTCTTCCTTTTAATCATAATTATGGGATCCTTGCTTTGAAATTTTTTAATTTTATTCATGACTGATTCATATTGTATTTAAATATATTTACATATCTATATGATTATGATTTTCTTGTTTCGTTATAGTTAATGGTAGAATGGGAAGAATATTGTGATGAAAAGTCTGGAAGAAAGTTTTATTATAATTCCTTGACGAAAGAGAAAAGTTGGAAGCCTCCTCGTAAATCCAAAGGATGGAGTGAAGGTCAGTCTGACTCATTATTACCTTTTATATAGGATCATTATGTGTATTCCCACAAACAAAAAACACTTGACACTTTTTCATTCTTCCCTGCCTATTTTTTTTTTTTTTTTTTTCATACACGTATTCATCAGTTAATAAGAAATAATTTGACTTTTGATATGTTATAGGATATAGTGCTCCAAATAGTCCGGATCCCGAGAGCGATAAAGTAAAACGGAAGTTGGATTTGAATGACGTAATTTCGGCTCATTTCTTGGGTGATGATTGTGATGAAGTCGATCAAAATATTTCCAATCATGAAGTAACGAGTAGCACACCCACCGAGGAGGTCTCACAGGACTCTATTGTTCTTGAGGAAGAGAAAGAGGTTTTTGCGTCCTCGACTCCTGAGACAAAAAAAGATGAGGTAATACAATAATTTATGGCCTAATAATGATTTATCTATCTATGTTTGTCCCGTTATAGGAACCTCCCATCCCGGATGGCTATGAGCGACACGAAGAGGAAGACAACAATTTCTATATCAATATATTTACTGGTGTTCGTTGGTACAGTGCCAAGGATTTAAACGGGAAGGTTTATTTTTACGAAGAAAATGGAAACGAATCCTGTTGGACTCTACCAAATGTAGCACAATCAATACAAGACCCAAATAATTCATCCTGTTCCTCTGATTCTTCTAATCTTAGTCCAGAGAGTGTACGTAAGCGAGTTCTATCAAACGTGTCTGAAGTGATCCAGCGGTCAATGGAGGACGTCAAAGCAAAGCAAGAGGAGCATCAACGCCGACATGAGGATACTAATAAATGTTTTGTGTCTTCTCCCAATTTTCAAATTGGATGTGTTAGTATAGTTGTCCTCAAGCAAGGGCCTCTTAACAAGACTAAAATATTCGAAAATGGGAAGAAGCAAAGAAAGAACTGGTGTAGTTCTCATATAGTTTTGACCGACACTTTTCTTTTGTTTTTTAAAGATGCAAAAGCCTTTGCTTCCATGCAAAATAGTGGAAGTTCCGGAAGTGGAAAACCTGAACATGTAGTTGATCTCAAAGGGACTTTAATTGAATGGTGCAAGGGAGATAAGTCAAAGAGGTCCTATGTATTTGAAGTTACATCAGCTCTCTTTGGTCTAAGTGTCTTGTTGCAAGGTGATAGTCTCAACGTCAGTGCCGACTGGTTTAGAGAAATAAATAATGTAATTGAGAAAATAAATGGTGTTAATAGGAATTCGGATGAATCCAAGTGTGGTTCTCTAAGGCTAAGTGGTGTGGATTCAATTTCATCTGCCTCTTCTAACAAAGTTAGTCGGACAAAAAGTATCAAGATGAAGTTTCTAGGATCGAGTGAAGAACTTGAGTCACCCCCTTTGAGTGGGACCTCACCTCCAGCAACATTCGATTTCTCAGCTCCATACAAGTCAAACATTAGAGAAAAATTGAAGAAATTTTTCTTGAGACGACCCACAATGGACGATCTGTTCAAGAGGGGAATAATCAAGAATGAGCCCGTGTTTGGTAGTACTTTGAAGGAACTCCAGACAACTGAGCTGAGTGATATTCCTCTTTTTGTAAAGAAATGTGTCAGAGAAATCGAGAAAGGTGATCATTTGTCTACGGATGGGGTTTATAGACAGTCTGGCAATTTGTCCACTATTCAAAAAATACGTCTTCAGGTGGATCAAGGCAATTTGATCATACTCGAGACTGTAGATGATGTTCACGTTCTCACAGGAGCATTAAAACTCTTTTTTAGGGAATTAAAAGAACCTCTTATACCTTGGGAATGTGTAGATGCCTTACTTCAAGTTCCTACTCAGCCGAGCCGTAAAAGTCGAATCAAGGCTCTTAAAGATATTTTATCCAAAATGCCTTTGACCAATAGATCCACACTCACTTTTCTTCTCAAGCATCTCACTCGTGTGACTGAGTTCAAAGAAAGTAATCGAATGCAAATTCATAATTTAGCAATTGTCTTTGGCCCTACACTCATGTGGCCTCCTCCTCATTTAGGAGCCTCTAATAATCTGGCTCTGGATATGATGCAACAAAATATCATTGTTGAAACATTGCTCTCTCATGTTAATAACTTGGTTTGAGGAAGAAAAAAGTGCCTTTTTAATTTATAGTGATTATATTATAATTATTGTTTAAACCATACATACTTTTCAAATCCCTTTTGCCGTGTGGTATAGAATTTTATATGATTGTCTATTTTAATCTTCAAATTATTTGTTAATGTTTGTTAATACATACATATATATTTACACATAAAACACGTCCAAATAATATATAAATATATTATGCCTTTTTGATCATAATTTATTATTAAGTACTGAGAATGCAGTTCAATCATGATCGTCATATTATGGCTGAAACACCCTTACTTACTGACGGACTTTTAAGAGAGTTGTCTATAAAGAAATAATTACAAGTCAACAATAGACCTAGAAATACGTGTATTTTTGCCATAGAGAATTTGAAATCAAATAAATATTGCTCCTCAATACAGATTTCCTCCTTTTCTTATATATCTAATTAATAAGAGGTGGAATCACGACTTGGACTGGATTCCATATTTTGAATACTTGCATCTTGAATCAAGCCTAAATATATTAAAGATTCGAGACTTGGGTGGGACTTGATAGCTATGACTCGAAAGCTATTTTATTCAGAACCTAAGAAAAGTCGTAAAACCTTGGATCCTATATTATAATTATGGAATCGAAATGTACTCATTGTTGATAATGGAAGTACTTGAGACACGACTTGAACTTGCAGTATAAGTAGCTCTGAGCAACAGTAATAATTAAAAATAGAAAATTAACATAACTAATGGAACACCGTAGCTAAATTGATAACGTGCTCAGGGGAAATTATTCCATTGAACTCGATGTGAGTAGGTTCGTACCTCGATCATTCCTAGAGAAGGAAATATACTTTATGCATATGGACTTCCAAAACTAATCCTGATTTAGATGGAGTAATTGTAATACTAAAATGTTTACTCATACTTAATTAGTACAACTCCATCTAACCTACGGCTGTTTTTAGTGAGCAAGGTTTTGAACATATGGTAGAATATCAGAAAGTGACTCCAAATTAAAATGGTTTTGTGCTTTTGATGTCACAGCTGGCCGAGTTGAAATTAACATATTCGCAAAGATACGTTCTAGATCTTAATATGTTTATAGTATTAATATGTACTTAAAGCAAAAGCAGATTATTACTGAGAATTAGGCGACATCCTTGCGTAAAATTCACAAAATCTTCCATATTTTGCTCCATTAATGTACATGTGTTATTAGCTCCAGAAACTATTATTGGGATATAGATTTATAGAGATTTGCATGTGCTTGCTTTAGTCCTGACATAAAAAGTACTTTGTATAATGTTTAGAATTAGAATTAAGTTGAAAAAAGAACCATTTCAATCAGATAATACTAAAATTAATCGTATGACCCTTGCTCTACTATTCTCTTTTAAAGCTTAAGGTGGGAGCTACAAGTTACTTTGTATGTTAAGATTTGATAGAGAAAGTAGTTGGAAATTAAATTTCTTTGAATTATTACATATTTATATAATATTTTTTACCAATAAATTAGCAAAATTTATTTCAAATTAAGAAACCCTGCTCTAGAAGCAAATATTCTTGATTTTGATAAAAGATCAACTATATTAATCACTTTAAATAAGTTATTTTTGTTTCCTAGTAAAAAGTTGAGGTTTTTTTATCATTGAATAAAACCCTTTAAAAAATAATTGTTTGACATTGATTATTCTCAGAAAAGGATGCTCTAAGCTGAAATATGCATAAATTCATATTTCTAATCGACGTGTGAATTTTTGGACTTATTAGAATAAAAAATAAGCTTGCTCAATCCTATAAAAACTGTGAAAATACTCAGAATTTTCAAATCGAAAATGCTCGAAACCCCAATTAACAGATTTTTGATCAGAGCGAGTTAAGTACTACCAGGATTAGATTTATTACATAATATGGAACCCTGAATCAGATTGTTAACAAATTAATACTTTATTGACTAGTCGTATTACTAAATTAAAAAAAAATATGAATTCATTGTTTTGAAATCGTATGAATAAATTATTGTCCTAAATGACAAAATCTAAAAATAAAGTTCCAAAATTACTATGGGGATGACTCCTAGTTGGAATTTGTCTTGATAAAGTCTCAGTTACTTATTATAGTTCATCTTTTAATTCTTAAGCTGCTTGTATAAGTACTCAATTTGACTTCTAGTACATTTTAATTGTTGCGACAAATAGTCAATATGTGATGGTTGTATATTATTTATTTTGTCGAATTGCCTGTAGAGGTAACGAAGCTGTTTCTTTGATGGGATGAATATATTATTCTTTTCCTGGTCTTTTGCACACATTTCAATCATTTCCACCATGTTTGATGAAAGTTCCTTGTCCATTGAAGGTGAAGAACTGTAATTTTGTTTTATATTAATGAACTATAATTCAATTTATGAATTAGTTGATAAAAATGTCTTATAACTCTAATACTGCTAAAAAGGCCCACTCATACTAAAACCAACCATTGTTACGGGTCCGAAACCAGTTGCCAAAAGTAGAACTTTTTGCCAAAAATACTAAATAAATGTCATTATTTGAATCAACGGTTCATAATTTAATTTATTAAAGATTTGACGTCAATAATTAAAAGATTAAAGGGTTTAGGATGTAGGTTAATCATTGCGTTTTATTAAATGGTTGAGACAATTTGTATGAAAGTAATTATCCATAAATCTTTAAATCCTTATTATCAAATATGAATTTATATATTTATTCAATATTTTTTCTGCAAAAAGTCATTTCTAATTTATGCTCAGATTTTAATAAGAATTGTGTAGAATGAGTGTCTTGACTTCAACTAAAATTGGATTTTGAATTAGTACAAATATACTATTATGACATCATTAGCTAATGTGTGAATACTAAAAATGTATATGTAAGTCTTAAGATCTTACTATGAGGCATAAGTCAGCCAACTACATTTAATAATAATTATTAATCATTGTAAAGTATAAGATATTTATAATTTAGACTACTAAAAGAGTTATACAATAAAAAAAGTAGGTAATTGTATGCCATAATACATTAATTGGTTTGAAATTAAATGTTACAAGCGACAGAGTTCATGTATTTACCCATCTTATTTACTAATTTACGTACGCTGTGTTAATTATTTAATTAGTTAGTTATTTTGATTATCTTTCAGATTCAAAGTTATTAATCTTTTTTCAAAATTAATACTTAATTAGCTGAATTCATTTAATTAGAAAGAACATATCATAAAGATTGTCATGTTGAGAGTAAATGTCTCAGGGGGTTGGCCAGGGGTAAGTGTCACACTACATTCACTTCTTACAGTAATGGTTAAATCGTGTGTTTGAATTGGTAGTTGAAATTATCCTCATTTTAAAAACCTAAACCTATGAACGGTATAAGAATTAATTAAGATAATGATAAAATGGATTTCCTTTGTGGCTTTCCAAGGCTTTCTTGGATATATTCAATCTCTTTTATAAAGGATCGAACATCATTTTCTGATTTTATGTAGGATTCTTCACTAAAGGGTGATTGGAAGTTCACACATCGTGGATCAATAAACTCTTTATATTTTTTGATATAACGAATGAGTCCACTACGAGTATAAATTGATGTCTTAATTGGAGTTAAAATTGTCACTCTCCATGTAGTAAGGGTATCACAGTTCCTTCGAACACACTGCTTTCTCCATCCATTGGGTAAGTCTACCCAATAAATTTTAACTTTTACTGAATTATGTCGATGATTACTCATAGTATTTTAAGTAATAATTTTACTATTTCAAATTTAGTGTATTTAGTTTAAAAACTTGACCGGGACAAAATTACGTCAATACTTGGCATGACGTCACTTTGGAGCTACTTTTTCAAATAGTATAATATTATTTTGGATGAAGCATGATACTTAGAGACACTTTTTGTCTCTAAGTATCTTGGGATGAAGTAGGTATATTATATTCCATAATACCACGACATTATTTGAGTTTTTTTACTCAAAATCTAAGATGAAATTTATATATTTTATTGTAGGATATCATTATATTTCAAAAATAATTAAGTGAAATTTTCAAATTTTGTCGATAAAAACATTGTACATACCATTTCAATGAGTACTTTAGTTTAGACTATCATTTTAGGAATTTAAATAATTGTATTTTTATAATTATATCAATAGTTAACTATTCACCCCAATATATACCTATATAATGCATTCTATATTTAATTTTATAATATTATATCTATAACCATTTTGAAATAACGCAAGTACAATTTCATGTCCAAAAACTATATCCTTCAATTGACGTAAAAAGAATATAAATTATAATATAAGCAAAGACTTACCAATTAGTATATTTGCTTTCGTTTGCTAAAGACCCGACATCAAATATATTTATATAATGTTCAGTATATATCTGAATAATAATTAATCAAGTTCAATTTGCATAAAAAGGTCCAATATAACCAGGTTACAATTACAATCAACCCTGATTTTCCATAATATTTACAGCAACACCTTAAATTAAGAGTAATATTCTGTACAAGAGAGAAGTGTCCGTAACCCCAAACTGATCGAAGACTTGCTTCCTAAAAGTATAATTACTTTTATACAAAGTTCAATGTGTTTATTAACGAGACACGGAAGGATTCTTGCATCAGGGTTCGCTGAGAAGAAATTGATTGATCTTTTTGGAAGAGAACGATGGGGGTGTATTTTAGTATCATTTTCATAATTCTTCAGTTAATAAAAATTGTAAATTTTCACTTGAATACTTAAATGTAATCCATATTATGGCCTATGAAACTGTATAAGTTTCATCAAATCTATGTAATTACCTCCACCAACAAAGTGTTTATGTTTTTGCCTCTGTTTGTTTGTTAGTTACCAGGATTGCAGCAAAATTTACCGATGAATTTTGATAAAACTTGGTACGAAGATTATATAATGTCACATGAAGCGGCCATTAAATTTTGAGAGGTCAAGGTAACACAAAACGTAAAAAATGCATAATCGACCATAACTTTGAAACAAATTAAGATTCATAACTCAATTTGATTTTAGACGGAGGTTTTGCACTCTACAGAGTGCCATTGTAGTTGATTGTATGTTTTTTTGAGCAATATAATTAAGTTATAAGAAGGAAACCAGAGTCCAAATATTAATTCGTCTAATTTTTTAAATTGTGATTCAATGCACGAAACACTAGTAAACCAAATGAGTTTCGAAATCCAAGTTCTAATTGTAATTTTTTTTTTTTTTTTATCTTTTTGTTTATATTATCCAAAACTCAAATTTATAGCATAAGAAAATTAGATTTTTTGAAACTCAAATTTTTTTGTATATAAGCAAGTTCAATTATTCATTTTTTAAATAAACAAAATATTATATTTATAATTCGAACAACATAATTAATTATTGTGGAACACGTATTATGTATGTAAATTGTATGAATTCATAAAGGGCATCAATTCTTAATTGCTTTTTGCATCAAATACTGCGCAGTCTTAATATCCGTTTTAAGTCCTTTGATCATGACAATAATATTTGCTTCTCCGGGCTTCATCTTAGGAACAATTACTTTACACTTTGAATCCCGAGTTATTTCAGAAATTGTTTTTCCTCTTTCTCCGATCAATTTTGGGACAAGCTTCGCAGGAAAGCGCACTTGACTAGAAACTACCTCATCTAAAAATAAAAAAATAATAAATGGCTTGTTCTTCAACTAAGATACAATTTATGACGGCAGTGAAAACGATTTATATCAAATTTTTGCAAAAACCATTGATCTTCATAGCTAAAGCAAATACAAAAATATGAAATAAACAACTGAGTTATGACTTTCGAACAAAAGTTCATCAAATGAACGAATCAATCATTATTTAAATTAATTGGACTACTTGAATTCAATTCTTATAAAAAGATTTACAGCACTAAATGTTTTTTTTTTTCAAACTCTTGTTATCAATATTTGAGGTCAAAAATCTTTTGATTATTATATAGAAATCGGTTTTTATTACTTTCCACAGATCAGTTTTATGATGAAGGACCAGATGTTATCATTACCTTTTTTGTGTGTCAGATTAAACTTTGAGGCACCTTCTCCCCATATTCCTGACTCTGGAATAATAGGTTCAAGAGAGCGTAAGACAGACTGGGCATCTTTATCCCCAATAGCAGACATATTAAGCAATAAATGTGCTGGTAGATATTTGGTAACACGAACAAATTGTCCAGGATATATCAATTGTGATCGATTTTCCATGGTGCGATCAACAGCTGCAGAGTCTACATAGTCAACAAAGCCAAAGCTCTTGAATCGAGTTTTGTAGGAGTCGTAGAATTGCATCGTTCTGAATACTTTTCCAAACTGGGTAAAATATTTTTCCAAATGCTAAAAAGTTAATTCATTAAACATCTTTCTAATAATTTCATAAATTTTATGTTATGTACTATGTGTTCGCATTTTAAGTATGCTTCGTGAAAAAATACCACATTGGGACTAAGTAGAAGCTCTATTATAAAACGACTACAAGTGACTTTGATTCGGGAGATGTTTCCCAATGATATTTTCTGACCAAAGATCCTTCGTAGAGAAATGGATTCTGTAAACTCTATAGCACAATATCCCTGATGATGTGTGGTTTTGGGGTGTCGCGTTATTGCTTTAACGTTGCCGTAGGACTTCAACTCTAGTCTTATGTCCTCATTGGATATATTTTCAAATAAAGGTCCAATATAGATGCGTTTCTGGTCAGGTAATATAATATCCTCTGTAGGAGGAAGGCTACTAAAAAAGAAGAAGGGATTTCATAAAATCAAAGAGCAATTAATAAAATACATTAGTGGCACGCTACCCTTATGGAAAAATAGTAATTTTTCCACCATATAATGAGTAAACATAGAGGGTTTTCAACAGAATTGTATGAAAATTGGACAAAACCAGTAATGTATTATTATTAGAAATGATAGTATCAATTAGAATAAAATAAAATATTAATTTTTTAATCAATATGTAAAATTCTCTCACGATACATTTATAAAGCTGTTATTCCAAATTAGATTATATTCAGAATATGAGAATTAATTTTAATTCGTCCAATAGATCATATTGCAAAAATGAAAATAAATTTGACGAACAAGTTTCTTTAAAAGTTTTTTGAATTTTCCATCTTTCCTATCATATTTTATATCAATAGATATTATGATTCTTAATATTGTATTGTAATGCTGATTTTTCCAATGCTCATGGAACGTAAATGAAAAGAATCTACTATTGTTTCCATAGGGAAAATATGGGGCTTCTTTCGCCTACACTTTTTTTGAGTCCGGATCGGATTTGGACGTTGCAGGAGATACTCTCATGGAATGGCAATTTTCCAAATTGTGTGAAGGTGCCTGTAGGAAGGTTTTGTGTCAACTCTGGGTACATCTTGAGTTCAAAATCTGAATTTACTGCGTAATTTAGGAAATTTTGTCTACTACTACTACTCAAATAATAGAATTGAAAAGAAAGGTGTGGACATTTGCGAAGGAATGCTAAATGAGAGATCAGGCTGACACAACCCAACCTTAAGGGCATTGAGTGCATAAGCCTCCTCACGGAAGGTGATAAAGGCATAACCCTTGGATATCCGTGTTGCATAGTCTCGAACTAAGACTAAATCCTGGATTTCCCCAAATACTGAAAAGTATTCACCGAGAGGCCCCTCACTCAAATTGGCGGGCAAACCCCCCACGTAGATCTTGGAGGCATTCTCGTGGCTCTCTGAAAGGAAAAACGATGAGTCCAAATGCAGGAACACTTGACTAATATATCTATGCCTTACTTCCTGACTTGCTCTCCTCCTCCGGAAGCGGCTTGAGCTGCGTGAGGGACTCGGGCATGGACTTGATCTTTTTGAGCTCCACTTGCTCATCCAGACTCAAGAGGGAATGATCACACTCCAGAGGATAACCACGCTTCAACTCTCCCTTCTCATTCCCCGCTGAGGACTCGTATAGATCGTCAAAGTTCTCTTCTTCTCGGGGGTCTTCCGCGGCCTCAGACATTATTTGATATTTCTCAAATGAATATGTCAACGTCAATTTTAAGTCATTTAATATTCTGTCAGAAACGGAGCAAAGATAGATAAATACAGCCTATCAAGCCGGAAGCAAAAAGAAGACATCCATTTCAAGGGTACCACAAGAAACATGCCATGGTCCATGAAAAATTACCCTATTTAATCGCTCTTTTCTGACATGGTGGAGAATAAGGATCCGGACAGAGAAGAGGTATGTTATATCATATCAATGTAATAAATATGCAAAAAAGAGGAATTTTTAATATTATTTTAATTAGTCGAGTTTCAATGTGACCAATTAAGGGGCAATAATAATAATTAGTAGTATTTTTACAGTGAATATGAATAGTAATTATTATTGAATTGCATGGAGTGTACTAGCCCTGCATTGTGATTTGTGACTGATGATGGGTGTATAGTATTAGACTAAGTACATAGTGAGCAAATTGGAATTGAATGATGAAAGGGGAAGAAGGATAAATGATAAATAAAATAATTATAATTTGGTTTGGCTTTTTGCCAGGAGGAGAAAAAGAGAGAGAGAGAGAGAGAGAGAGAGGGAGTGTAATTAATATAGAGCTACATATAGAGTGAAGAAAGAGAGAGAGAGAGAGAAAGTGAACGAAATGGTGAATGCGGGTGGGAGGAGGGAGTGAGTGCGGTCGTGCGTGCGTGCGCGTAGACAAGTGATGGAGCTGAGCTGAGACATTGAGACGAGGGCGACGGAATAGAGAGGCGGAGTTGGATCCGAGGAGTGCATTGGATTGTGATTGATGTAAATGAGATTGGAACGGAGGAGAGGAGGAAAAGAAGGAAGTCTGTTAGGATGGGTGATATGAACGTAGACAATTTGATCCAGCGACTCCTTGGGGTCCGTGGGAGTCACCCGGGCAAGAGAGTCAACATGGATGAAGAAGAGGTCCTGGGACTCTGTCTCAAGTCTCGCGCCATTTTCCTTCAGCAACCCATTCTATTGGAACTGGAAGCACCTCTCAAGATATGTGGAGACATCCATGGACAGTACACGGATCTTCTTCGTCTGTTCGAGTACGGAGGATTTCCCCCCGAGTCCAACTATATCTTTTTGGGTGACTATGTGGATCGTGGGAAGCAGTCACTTGAAGTCATTTGCCTCCTTCTTGCCTACAAGATCAAATACCCGGAAAACTTCTTCCTTCTCAGGGGCAATCACGAATGTGCCTCCATTAATCGCATCTACGGATTCTACGATGAGTGCAAAAGAAGATTTAGTGTCAAATTGTGGAAAACATTCACAGATTGCTTCAATTGTCTCCCCATTGCAGCTATTGTAGATGAAAAAATATTTTGTTGTCATGGGGGACTCTCCCCTGATTTACAGTCCATGGAACAGATTCGTAGGATCATGAGACCCACGGATGTGCCAGACACTGGTGTGTGCTCTTCTGTTATTAGTAGTATTACGTTACCCCATGGCTGGTTAGCAGTAGCAAGCTCTTACACAGCCCCTTCATAATAGTCCATGCTGAGCAAATGTTCACATTCTCTAATGTTTTCAATGTCATTATGGTACACTAATTACTTTTTTAATCTGTGTGTCCGATAACGTTTATTTTATTTCATTTCATGTATGTGAAGTATGATTACTTAACTATCCAATTATTTACTCAATTACCCTTATCTACTTATTGTCCATCTCACAGAGTAATTTGATTTGAAGAGGAGGATGAATAATATATTCTTCTTTGTTAACATGTTTATTCTTTTTAACTTAATACTTTAGTATTAATTTATTGGCTAGATAAGTTTTGAATAATTTTACACGACATGAACTACTTCTTTTTTAACCTTTCTTTTTTTTATTGCATTTATATAAAGATGGGCCACTTTTAAATTGGTGATTTAATGGGGAAAAAATATTGTCATGTATGTCTTAAATTAATACATATATGTTGAGTACGAGTTGCGATATCTATACAAGTTGTAACTTGTTTAAGCAAATTGTACAAGTTGAAATTTCTTCGTCTCAAAATGCATTGTTTATTTACAACATTGGTCATAGTCTAATTACCAACTATATATTCATACTTTCTTTTATTCTGATCTATTAAAATTACATGGTTATTTTGTATTTATGAGTAATATAACCCTAGGAATTTGAACTTTATACTGTGCTACAAAGTACTTATGTTATTAGTAATTTGTATTAAAATAGTCACCGTTTAGACCACTAATATATCAATGATGTATGAAATATTCAATCATTGGATTATCTTCATCTCAAGTACTGTAAATACTTAATTGAAAATGAGTAATCTCATTTTATGGTTGCAACTTGTACAATTTGCTTATATAAGTCACAACTTGTACAAAATCGCAACTTGTATACAACATATATATTTTTTAAAGGTGTTTTTAAGGTCAGTTATAATTAATTAGAAAGTTAATTATCTAATAGCATCTGTGTAGAGTCTCTTCCCGACTCCCCCCTCCCATATTTTACTCAATTTATAATTATATAGTAAGTTTTTTTATTTTCCAGGACTATTATGTGATTTACTTTGGTCCGATCCTGACAAAGATGTTGAAGGATGGGGTGAGAATGATCGGGGTGTTAGTTTTACATTCGGGGCGGATGTTGTCTCAAAATTCTTAGAGAAACACGATTTGGATCTCATCTGTCGAGCTCATCAGGTATGATCATCTTTTATAATTAATAGGCACATAAGTTAACTATTTGTGCTCATTTTTTTATTTTATTTGTGTAGGTAGTAGAAGACGGCTATGAATTTTTTGCAAAAAGGCAACTTGTCACCTTATTCTCTGCACCTAATTACTGTGGGGAATTTGATAATGCTGGAGCCATGATGAGCGTTGATGAAACTCTAATGTGTTCTTTCCAAGTAATTATTCCTTTACTTTTTATTTGTTAGTAGTCATTATTATTTAATCCTGAAGGGTAATTCTAACTGGAGAGATATTCAAATAGTTAATTAACAAGTATTGAGTTTATATTATCCAAAAAATCAATTTGATTATAATTTTGTTTAACTATCCAAACATTTAATTTATAGTAATTATATTATTTTAAGTAAAATCCTTTTTTCTAACTGTACCGACTGAATAATAATTCATTAAATATATATATATTTAATATTATTATTAAATTGAGAAACAAAAGTATATTTTTTCCAAGGTTCATCACCTTTAAATATTAATCAATATATTTTTACTTTTCAATTTAAAATCTTCTTATATAGACATATCATACGATGGCCTCATCTTTCATCTTTTAAAAAATATTATAAATTATATTTTTTTTCTCCCATAGTCAAACTTTGAGGCACCAGCAAATTAAATGTATTGATTGTGTTGTTGTATATTTATCCTGACGCTAACTTTCTAATGAATTTTGTATTTTTAAGTATTATGAAATTTTCTTTTGATCTCAATGTATGTCTGATTTTGAGCGCAGTTTGAAAAGTAGGATTTATAATTTTTGAAAGTCCAGTATTTTTTATGTTGTTCACAAATGATATTTTATTAACATGTTATTTCACATATATACATTTTATTCCCAAATGATAATTAATTAATAGTTATATTTATGAATATGAAAATAAAAATATATTGAACTAACAAATTTTTTGATATATTTTTCCGATAGAAGTTTTTCCGCTTTTAAGTGCTAGTTAATAAATCCTTTAAATTATAATTTTTTAAGAGGGTGGGCTTTTTAAAAAGGAAATTTTGTGGAGTTGATAATTATCTACTTTTTTAATTATAGATTTTAAAACCCAGTGAAAAGAAAGCAAAGTATCAATATCAAGGATTGGATAATTCAAGACCCCGTTCAATCCGCGGAATTCCTAATAGAAATTGAATACATAGTATACCTAATTGATTGATGATGAAGTATCGGCTTAATTAAATATAAAAACACTCTTTAAGACTGGATCATTCATTCTACTTGCCCTTTTTATTATTATAATTAGTTTCTCTCATCTTTTGTTTATTTTGTGTTGAATGATAATTTAAGAAAGGATGGAGACCATCGAACACTTATTTTGTAGGTTGCCGAATAGAAGAACTGAACTGAGAGGGGGAAAAAATATATTTTTTGTATTATTGTCAATAGTTATATAAAATATAAATATAAACACGTGGTTTTACTTCTTGTTTTGACAGTTTATATATACCGATTTTGTCCACATAGCTAAATAATAATTTGTTCATTTATAATTGTTAAGGAAAGCAAAACACTAAAAAAACAAAAAAGGAATCTATATTATTATTTAAATTAGAAACAAATTATACGAATCGAAATATAATTAAATCAGTAACAGAGTAAAAATATTTTTTTTACATAATTATTCTCTCTTTTGAAAAGAAAGAAAGAATATCATTATTCAAATAATTAGGGTATATAAAAAGAGATGTTTAGTTACATCGATGACTTGTTAAAGACTAGTTGATTTTAAGCGATGATGCAACCACTTTCGTTAATGGGATCCTTTTCACTGTTTTTAATCTCGACTTCTTTAATGGGTTTGATCTCCTCCTCGGACTTGCTCTTTCCCTTCTATAAAAAATATATAACTTATTTTTAAGAATGAACGATAATTAAATTAGTCGAGTAATTCACCTTATCTTCAACACTAGGAACTTCAATTGCCGCATATGTGGAACCCTTCCAAAGTGGTGAAAATTCAGGGAGTACAAAAGGCTCAGGTGAAACTAGGCCATAGGCCTTGGCGTTTTCTTCTAAGGCAATAGGGTCATAAGGAACTTTTTCATGATATCTACATAGATAGTGGGGAAAACAAAAGATAGTTAGTTATAAATTAAAAAAATATTAACTCAGCTCGCATACATTAGACTATTTTCTCTTTCACATTTCTCCAGGGTTCTATTGATGATGGGTCCCAATTTTTTGAAGAATAAATGTTGATGTGGCTTTGCATTCGTGCCAGGTCCTTTGACTTGACAATACTCTTTGGCTTGGTTGATAGCCTCTTCATAATCTTTATCATAAAAAGTACATTAGTGTGGAAATCATGGATATAAATACATAATAATTAGGATTTACTTTTTTGTGCCTCTCTCAGGGAACGAATTGCATCTCCGCATTTATCTTGAGCCAAAAGACTTTCTCCCTGATAGTTGAAAGCCTACGTAAAGAAAAAATATTGTCTTGAATGTACAATCATTGCATAAAATTTATACGTTGACATAAATAGTGTGTGGAGCGTCAGTACAAAAGCAAGTGAGAAATATATGTATTTTTTCACTTCATAAATAAATATTAACAGCCCAATCATTTTATTGTCAATGTTATTGTTAATGATGGGCTAATATTCAAGTTTGAGATACCCATGAATGTTAGAAGCATTCATTTGGCTCGGATATGGCCTTTAAAATATAATAATTAATCAATCCGACATATTTTTTTTTCTGGAAGTTGTAATTGAAAGCTACGTCGCATTTATTCTAGTCTATATTTCGGCAAGAAAAGAAAATATTTGTTTTATTGAGACGAAAACTTTCAAAAAAATTGTTTCGTTTAGTCATAAAAAAACATTCGTAGACGAATACTTTTCGTCTATTCATAGCTGAAAAAATTAACCTTGCCATTAAGAGCAATTTGTAGCAACTCCAAAAGATCAATCAGAATAATTTATCCATTAGTATAAATGGAAGATAATTGGTTGACTTGTAGTCCCGAATGAATCATACTTCAGAATACCTATTCCTTCTTGCTTTTCTGTTAACAAACCGTATATACATTGATATAACATACATAAGCCTGATAAAACATGGATTTGAATTTCAAATACGCTGACCAACGACCAAATTTATTTTTATCCAAATGCTCAATAGCATCTCCAGCCGTGGTATACATTTTAAAGGTCTCATGAGCAAGGGTTGTAATGAGTGCAGCATTATGTTTTAATTCAATGGCTCGCGCCATTGTAACTTCTTGTGCCTCAGCCATACATTGATTTAAATATGCCACTATCACTTTGGGGTCTAGATCCGTTTCCGAGTCTGGCTTTTCCACGAATTGTGGTATTAAAACATCTTGGACAAAAACTAGATAGCCGGCTCCTCTTCTGAGACTCGTGTGAATTTCCTTGGCTTCTTCCATTTGGAGGCTGAAAAGAATGGAGTTTATTAATCACACACTCATGATGATCTCATGAATAATTAATTACTCGTCTTTTGAAGCAAGCATGGAGGCACGTTTCATGTGCCAAATGGCAACATTAACAAGAAGGTGCCCCATTTCAAAGACAGCATCTTTTTGTGATGCAGATGGGCCCTTGGGTGCGCAGCTTTGGGACCATTTAAATGATAAGGAATGACGTAGTTTTGAAGGGCCTCCACTCCCAGGAATTTCAAGAAACCCCCTTAATAGGGAAAGATAGGAGTTCAAAGCAGTTCCCATACGCTCCAATTCATGATGGGGATCCGGGATCAACTCCACAATCCGATCTCGGGATCGCTTTAAGTCGCTTTTGATCTTGATGGAGTCTTCGTCGGAGACGATCAGTTCTAATGGACCAAAGTTAGCAACACTTCCCTTCAAGGGGTTCCGATGAAACCAATAGGCCATAAGTAATAGCTTTATTAATTATCTTATATCAGAATTCACAATTATATTTAATTCCTAGATTTTGTATTT
This sequence comes from Lepeophtheirus salmonis, assembly GCF_016086655.4. Classification (NCBI taxonomy): domain Eukaryota; kingdom Metazoa; phylum Arthropoda; class Copepoda; order Siphonostomatoida; family Caligidae; genus Lepeophtheirus; species Lepeophtheirus salmonis. The sequence goes on along the minus strand of NC_052138.2, from coordinate 27,867,849 downwards.
TCTCTCTCTTTTTGTCTATCTCTCCTTCCCTCTCTTTATGAGACATTATTACGTCATTACTGTCACTCCTTCTCTTCCAATTAAAACCCTTCTCGCTGGATGCATGATTTCTGCAGCTCCTCCACCCATTATTACCAAACCTGCCAAACAGAGCAGACAGTTCTGCAATTTTTAATACACTTATTTTCACATCAATAGAGCGTTTTTACGTCACGTCATAATTTTGATGTCGTCCATTTTGGGGGCTAAACAGGAAACAACCAAGTTTTATTATTTATAAAGCCCCTTTTTCATTTCATTAACATGATTGAAAATAGTAAACTATTGGATTCTGCCACGATGATAAATACAAATAAAAGGACATAGACTTAACAGTTTTATAAAAATTTCATCGCCTTGTTTTATTATGTATATGAGCCTAAAATGTATTTAAAATATGTTATTAAATCCTTATACAATCTTATTTCCGTGTTGTCGATAGAAATTAACTATTATAACGGAAATAATAAGGACTTTTACTCTAATTATCATACTTTGCTCATTCCTAATTGATCTTCAAACAAAATTAATTGTACTAGCCATTTTTAGGGATTTTCAGTACATATTACTTTGATTTGTTTCTAATGTCACTGTTTATCATTGGCATTAAGTAGTATTCAATGCAAATGTTAAGTCTTTTTTATTATTATTAAAGCCCTTTGATGGAGGTTTATCAAGGTTTATTGGAAATTTGTGTATCTTATGTATTAAAAATATCAACTATGATCCCCCAAGATGCTCTATTTGATCACTTCATATCACTCAGCATGGAATATATGGTCTAGCTAGGATAAAATATTTTAAATTATAGTGTATTTATCCATACTCTAGAATTATATATAATTGAATTTCCTTTATGCTAATCATTTTTTGATGGGCTTCACATAGAGTTTGCTTTTCATTTGATGGCAAAAATATTCTTTCAGTCAGAATTGCATATTAATATTGACTTAACGTACAATGAAGTTGCCTTGTTGTTACTATTGTAATTAAAAATCTATTGACTCTTCATTAAGAACAAATTATCTAAAGAAAAAATAAAACTATGCTATTAGTCTGTAATTTAAGGGATTTTTTAAAGAGCGAATAAAAGCTTGATGTTCTCGTATCCACAAATCGGATTCGATTTATAATGAAGTATAATTCAAATCCAACTTTGGACTCAAGTACTTTAGGTCAAATAATCGAGACAACTGGAAGTCCATATTATTCTATGGATTTTAAACTCAACAGTTTTCTATATTATTATATGTAGCTTTATTAGTTTAATTAATATGATCTTCCATTTTCTCCCAAACACTTCCTTTATTTACATCCTCTAAGAAGCGTTTGGCGACTTTTTTAACTGGGTTTTTGTGGGGTAAGTCGATTTTCATTCGAATTAAAGTAAAAGTCAAAATATTTAAATAAGATCCAAATTATACAAAAATCGAAATATTAAAAACAATCTTCCCTAAACTCCCCCACGGGTCCTTTTTTTTGGGGGGGGGGATCCAAATATAGTTATCCAAATTAGTTTAAAAGTATATTTTCCATCTATTTATATTTAACAAAACTAATTAACTAAACATATTTGAAATATTATCATTACTAATACTAATAACCATAATTCAATTTGTTTTCAGGATCAAAGGTTTTGAGATCTAAAATAATGTAATATCTTTTAACGGATCAAACTATATAGTATACCTTGAGCAAAATTGTACATAAGTACATAGTAATATTTTTTTTTTAATTCATTTTTTTATAAAATTGATTAGTTGTTGTAATTACGCTTTTGCTCCCCAATATTTGAATGAAAATATTCCCACCATTTAGTCCGTATTCAATGAGTGCGGACTTCGTTATAATAGCCTATTATAACAAAATCTGTTATATTATTAGTAAGTAAGGAAATTTTTCATCATTTTAAGACTTTTTAAGTAGGTTATCAATTTATTTTCCTTATAATACGCTATTTAATTACAACATCAGTCATTTAAATTAAGTAGTAACTATTCGTTCATGCTATAATTTCATTTTGATCTTTTAAAGTTACTTCTTTACATAGACATAAATACTTTAGATTCTGGGGAAAGTCATTTTGATCTATTCAAATTAATGATCATTATCCATTTATGCAAATTTGAACTTTATGATGTGTTCCAGAGTACTTATATTTTAGTAATTTTTAATCAAATAGTCAAAAAATACCCCATTAATATATTAATTATCCATTAAATATTCAATTATTGCATGATCCTCATCCCAAGTACTGTAAATCCTTCATTTAAAAGTATTCATTTTTTTTATTGCAACATGTAGCATTTGCTTGTACAAAATCGCAACATGTACACACCATATATATATATATATGAGTGATGGAACTGTGAACCATTGAATTATCTAACAGTAATGTGGAACAGAATTCTTATTAATTAATTATTTTCATTACATTAGTAAGTCAAAAATTACAGCATAGGTTCTGTAAATTAATTAGTCACAAAAACTTGTACAATCTGTTTGACATGTTACAACCAAGACTCTCATAGCCCAAAGATAGGTCCCGGAGCTGAGAAGATTTGTAGGCTCTGATAATCTAATACATAAGTAGCAAAAAAACAACTTTCTAGCTTATCAGTGGGTTCCTGAGCTTCAGTCCAAGTTAGTCCTTGCATTAAAGCGACCCTGGTCACATCTTGTACATAATGATAAATGACAACTCGTACACAACATATTCTCCGTTTATCGAATCATTCATTATCCAAAGTGTTTCATTTACTTATTAAACTACATGCATCATAATTAATCATGTCATTATTAGTCATTTTTTAGCAGACCTGAATGTTAAATAGGGGGAAGAAGTACTTATTATAGCAAAAAGTCATGGCAAATTGAAAATATGTTTATTATATGATATATTTTTTCGTCAAGATGTAATAAGTAGTACACATGCAAATCAATTATAAATTATACAAAATAACAATCCTAACTGTTTATGAATCTACTTTACTAAGTAACGATCAAATGAACTATGTTTTATGTTTGGTTGGTTGGTTAGTTCGAATGAAAGTTAGGATTTTCATTAATGTATATGTGGAATATTTTGTAGGAAAGGTACATAAATATATATATATATACTACTGACACATTGCGCCTCCAAAAATACATTATATAGTATATCAAAAAATAAGAGAAGTACATACAATGTATATGTGTCCAATATATGTATTATATTTATATAGCAGCGAGCTGCAGAGTACGTACGTACTTGTAATGTCCGGTTCGAAGTTTATAAAGAGAGGAGCTATCTGTAGCTGATGCGTGGGGTAGTTAGGTGGAGAGGAAATGAATGACGTCAGAAGGTAAAATAACCGCTTCGTCACTAAATTCAAGGTGACACTCTTCATAGCTCAAGGACATCTTCCTCTTTTTTGTCCGTAGTAGTACTTATTAGTTATTAGTAACTTACTTAGTAGTAGTAGTGAATAAATATTTATTTCTTACTCTGTCTGGTCGTCATCTGACTACTACCACATATTGATCCAGATAATCATGGGTGAGAAATTAGCCCAATTGGGTTTAGTTTCAGGTGAGGTCCGGGAACTGAACATTGGGTCCAGCTTTCGCGAAAATTCTACGTTCCACACCATACGCTATGACTTTAAGCCTGCTTCGGTGGATCCGTCTAAAATGGGGGTGCTCTCAGTGGGAGGAGACTCCAACAGCTCCGTCTCTGTCAACGTCCCACACATGAATGGAACTGGAAACACGCATTTTGGGTAAATTCTTCTTATAAACCAAGATTCGGATTTCCTCTCTTTCTGTGGCGAGTGAATCGCAATCCCCACATTCGGATTCTTTAAAAAAACTATTTCCGTTTATTAAGGAATTTGACACGTGCAATGTTTTTAAAATATTTTTAATGCATATCGCCCGTCAATACGCAATCAAGCTAGAAATACTTTTTGAGTCAGGATAACATTTGTATTCATCGACGACGACAAATTATAATCAATTTTAACAACAAAATATTCAAATTAGCCTTTTGGGTCTATCGCAAATTGCACTACTTAAAGTAACCCCAATTCATCGCCACATTCAAAGAGGGATAAATTAATAGACTTTTTTTTGTTAGGCCATATGGACGGCAAATTAAGTCTCTTTATTCAAATAAAGGTTATAAACAATAGCTAAAATTCTTGGCCATCTCCACTCCTTCCAGTAATTTGAATATTAAGAATATAACTGACGCAAATAAGCCTATAAATCATTGGCCTGTATGTATATCGAGAGTTGAGAGGGAAATTGTCGTAAATCAAATATTTACTTTACCGAGATTAGCTTGTAAACTCAATTGTTTCATTATGAATAACGTTGTTTTCCAATTTTTACAGTAAAATTCATTTCAATAGTCTGAATCTCTGAGTTTTTAAGTATTAGGATTAATATTATATTTCAGGGATGACATACAGATAATAAGGCTAATATTTGTCCTTTTTGATTTACGACAATTTGACCCTCAATCTTGGATATGTGAAGTAAAATAATGAATTTTTATTATCATTCCTTTCATGATTTTTGTTCAAGATTGTTTTTATGTTGACGTTCCACATATCAAAAATGTAATTCCAATTTGACTATGTGAATCAATTATGGAGCTCAACTCTTTTAATGTCTTGGTGTCGTTATCAAAAACAAATTATTTGTAACTTTTTTGATTTTTTAATCCCTTTTCTAATCAAAACACAAATTACAAGTGCAATTATTTTCTTTTGGTTTTGACCACAACACTAGCCCAATCCCTTGAAAGGCTTGAAATACACTAAAATTATATATCTTATTAATTACTTTCTCAATCATAGTAGTTTTTATAAATATGACGCGCATTGATCATTTATTTTTAAATAATAGGAATGTTAATTTCTCTCTCTCTAAATCAGTGATTCCCAAACTTTTCATCACTGCTGTGCCCTACTCCACTTGAAATATTTATGTTATCCATCTCTTGCTGAGCCCTTGATGATGCATTGCGAAGCACAAGGGCTCCAAGGATATGAATATTTTAAAAATAACCCAGGAGATCTATTTTGAATCATCTTAAAAAAATATTTGGTGGAAGAATATTGAGCACGAACATATATGAGATATATAAATACATTTGGTGTTTCAACACAAAAAAAACTATATGTAGAAATTAAGAAAAGGATAATTTCCCAATCTACTGTTTGAATTTGTAAATATAAACGAATCATTTTTCGTTGATTTTTTTGCTCAAATATGGGACTTACATTCTAATTATTTAGCTCTGATTTAATATATGATACTTTTTTTAGCTCTGATATGATATTTCAAATATCATCCTTTTCCCCTAATTGTCATGCTAGATTGTTTTTGTGTTGATGGGCGACTTATTAGATTAGATAACTTAATAGATTGATAAATGGAGTATATCCTTTACTATTGTTATTTATTATAATATCTTTTTGCTTTTAGGGGCCATGCCAAAGAATCCAACAAACGAGAATGCATTCTGATCTTCGATGCGGAAACAGGGGAATTTACTTTGGAAAAAATATCAAGTCAAATTCTGTTAAAAAAGACACGGCCTGAAAAAGGTGCTCCTCCAGAAAGCATATCACAGCAACCGCCGCCTCCACCTCCTCCTAACCATTATCCCTCCTCATCCTTCAAACATTCTTCGCAACATAAAAAACATTCCATTCATCGATGTAATTTCCTACAATTTAATACTTTTTTAATCACTTCATTGCACGAATCAATTTTGCTATGATTTGTAAGCAGAATCCTATCAACAGCACAAATATTTGGGGTTTATACATATATACTCACACAATAGAACTTGCTTATGCTGGATCTCTAGGGATCGACAAAATATGTCTGCTTTAATTATATACTCTACTTATTTTTATCGTTCCTTTAATTGGTCAGATGGAGTTACACTTATTAAGTATAAGTAAACATTATAATATTACATTTATTTAATCTGACCTAGGAATCTGTCAACAGTTCATATACATAATTTATATTTGCTTCTATAGCAAGAACCGAGACCCGAACCTACGCACTTTGAGTTCAAGAGAATAATTTCTCCCAAGCGCTTTGTCCATTACTATATACGGGACATTCATAAATTTCAACTATAAACGAACATCGGTTTATATATTGGGTTCTACTTTAGTCAAATCCGAATTAGAGCAACCCCTTCATTTCATGAAAAAAGTAAATATGTTGCTTTTATCTGAAGTGAATCTAATGTCTTTTTTAATACAATGATAAGTACATAAGCGCTTCGATTATGAGATAATTCATCATTAAGTTTGAGATGCATTTAGTCAATGAAATAAGCAACTTTTCATTAAGTAAGTTTGAGTTAAGATTCCCCCCCTTATATATGGGCGAATGACGGAGTCCAATGTTTGTGGATTAACTTTAAGACTACTATGGATGGATATATTTGTATTAAGAATATGTTATGAAATAATTATTTGTATATTTGATGAATCTTTGTATACATCTTTTGTTCATAGATTTTAAATTGGAAAAAGTAGATCTTATTCAGATTTGATAGTGATATATATATATATATATATTACCCACGAGCGTTTCAAATAATATCTCACTCCATGATTATTTAATTATACATATATTATATATGTATTTATTTACGTGGAATGTTATAAATAGCGTTTTCTCGATGCTTATATTCAAATATTTGGGATGGGTAGAGCTTCGTGGAGTGTCTTGTGTATTATTTGTTAAAACTAATTATTAATATATTTCGTATTCTCCCTATTTCAGCAAAGCCTATATCTCCTGCTCATAGAATCGCAAGTCCCGTTCCTTCACGGCCTAAAGCAAACTCATCCATGGTGCCTTCCCATCATCCGCCTCCCTCAAATCATCATCACCATCAAACACCCGCATCACAGTATAAGAAGGCCCCTGAGGAGTTTTCTCTTGATTTGGATGATGAGTTTGATATTATGAAGTCCTTACAACCAGTAAAAACATCTCCTCGAGCTAATCGGTCTAATCCTATGCAGACGAACACGACGAATAATAACGCGTTCTCATCATCAACTACTTCTTCTTCATCTACATATCATCGCCAACAACAGCAAGCACCTGTAAGAAACCAACCTGAAAAGAAACCACCTCCACCTCCTCCACGACCCCCATCTCCACAGGCACAAGCATCAACAGGTGATTCATCAGATTCATCTAGTAGTGATTCATCCAGCGGAAGGTATTCCTTATTTTTTTAATGCATTTTGTATTCATTTTAATCCTTTTTTTAACGACCCTTAGTGATAGTGATAGCGATGATGAAGATTTCCAAGAAGTTGTTTCGAGTGAGAATAAAAACAGCAATGGTGGTGGTGGAAGTATGATGATGATGGCTCCGTCAATGCCCTCCTTTTCAACTTCCCCAAATCCTCATAGTAAAGAAAATCACCAGCAACCCACTTGCTTACAAAGCAATTCAGGTCCTCCCTCTATGAAAGCAATATTAAATGACGATCTACAACTCTCATCAGAATCAGATGATGATAGCGATTAATTCATGTTGTTGCTATTATTAATTGATTGACTAATTAATGTGTGATAATGTTTTCTATTACAAAATGTGACGAACCTTTTTTTCTGTCATTCTTTATTCTGTGCAAAAAAAAAAAAAAAATCAAAATCGGATAAAGATGAAGTTGCGAGTATATTATATAGTTTGTATTATTTATGCTCTCGTTCTCTTTTTGTTATTATGAAAATATATCCATGTTGAAAGTACCTAATTTCCTTGAGAGACTCACTTTTACATTCCTCTACCATAACATATTTTAAACGTGATTTACACACATTATTGTCCCAAAATTCTCTCTCCAATATATGTAGATCCGTGAACAGTATATGAATGCTACACTTAATTTGTATTTAAGATTACTTGTTCATACATCATCTTGCAATATTAGCCCATGTCAAACGGATTTTTGCACATAGCGATTTGAGTTCAATAAAATTGATTAATATATCCAAACTGCATATATTTAATCTCATAGTAGATATCGAGTAACTACAGAAACCCTCTCACACTGAAAGATTGCGAACCTCTTTGAATTGTAGATAATATTTCATTGTTCAAACTTCACTAAAATTCAATTAATTATTATTCGTTCTTTTTATTAAGTGTTTTAATATCGAATATTTTGAATTTGAAAAAAATATAGTAAATGTTGGGAAACATTTTTATTTCCAGTGATTCTCAAAATTTTGAGATATGCAAGCTCCTTCAAATGCATAACCGGATTTTGCCGGAGGGCCAAGCCCCTGATATCTAGTATGTAAATCAAAGTAATTTCCTTATCCCTGTCTAATATAAATATATGCTTTAAATGCAGTGATTCACAAACTTTTTTTTACTTGCAGAGAATGAGGAAGTATCTAACTTTGGCCAAATATTTGAGGGTTTTTTTAAACTTGGGGGAAAAAAAAGACAATTTCTTGGGAATTGGTAGAACTTTTAAAAAAATACCATTCTAGGGACAATGACCTTTAATTACTAACACATTTCTTGATAACCTTGGATAGCCTTGGTTGGGAATCACCGCTTTAATTGTACGCGGAGCAACGTCATACTCATAAATATAGGTTAAGACTCCACTGTTTAATATTATTAATTTTGGTGAAAATGATACTGTTAGGTTATCTTTATATTTTTTCATGCAGTACACACTAAAAAGTTTGAAAATTACTGATCTATGATGTAAATAGATTAGATAGCTATTTTTATAGAGATAATTCCAGATACACATAGGGTGTCATGATAGAACACACTATACTCCTCCAACCTATTTCTTTCATCTTTTGGCAAGGAGTGAAAAAAATCAACTCTTCGTATTAAACAAAACATCCAAGAATTCAAATGCACATGTTATTCAGTAATAGAGTGATGTAACATGATGGCTCAAATACCATCAAGTTTACCACCACACCTTTATGATGATGAATAAGACTTATTAAATACTATTACGTACACGTAAGTGGTAAATACTTCTACCACGAATTCCACGAAACCAAAGGCCAATGTTATGTAGAGTCAGTCGAATATATACGGGAGTCACAAATGACTATAGTGTTTTTCATAATATTAAAATATGGCCTACGTTGTATTCATATAATTAATAATGATCCCTGAATGTTCCTTCTGGCTATGCAATCATGTATCTATGTATATCTATGTATTTTTTTCCCCGGTAGTAGTCATTCTTATTATTAGAAGAAGGTTTTTTAATAAATATAATACATTCAATATACAGTAATACCTTCACATACGAGTTTAATTAATCCGTGGAACGATCTTGTTTGTCAAACCAATTTATTCGGTAAGAAATCAATTTAAAACTTGTAATTTTAGTGCTGAAATAGCCTGAAAATTAACTCATTTTTGTATGTATTGTCTCTCTCTTTGGCCTCTCTTCACCAACTGATCTGGATCAGCTCGTATGTAAATACAAACTCTTGCTCAAAAACCACCTCGTATTTAAAAAAAAACTCGGCTGTTGAGATACTCGTATCTCAAGTATTACTGTATTATGCAATTTAGCATAGGTCGTTGTAAATTTTATGACTTGGACTTAAACAGATCCGTGACTTGAAAAAACTTGCAATATCTAGCAGACGTTAGGAATTTGAATCAATACAGTAACTTGGTCTCAAGTTGCCTTCCTATCACTTGAATTAAACATAATTATCTTGCCTTAAATTTGTGATTTAAAAAAATCATATTTGACTTGAGACTCTCCCTCCTCCCTCAGAGGTCATTATAAACGCCATGACAGTTAAGCTGCTCTCCTTCAAAATATTCTTCAAATTGTCAGGGTTACCATTGTGTTTTTCGCTTTCGTTTTCCTTAACATGTCCAAAATACACACGATTGTTCTTTTTCTTCACTAGTTATAATACGCTTCCAATAACATGACTTGACACACTTGAATCAAGAAAATAAGACTTAGTTATATATCAAATATCAAGCAAAATCAGTCCCATCTAATATTAGAAAAAAATAAACTTGGGACACTGGATTTTTATGAGAATTTGTAGGTTTGTTAGCTACTTCAGAAGAAATATGTAGTTTAAAATATTCAATGTCTACATTAGTATTCAGGACTCTCATCAAGTAAAACTTTCTCAAAATACTTATTATGTAGATATTTCCTTAAATTCTATTTTACCACCAAATTATCTCAATTTATACAGAAATATATTTCTTGGTTTAATACAATTATATAGCCGTCAATATAAGCATCCATGGCCAATCTAATTTCAGGAACTTACGTCATATGTTCTTCAAAATAATGTTTAGATTAATCTAACTTTCAGTATTTTAAACACCTAAAGATACAACAGCAGGATAATAAATAAGTGGCCTTCTTTTGTGATGAGGCATATCGAATGTGATTTTGACTTGATTTGAAATCTATCTATAATACTTAATAGCGTAACAATATTTTTATTTCAAAGAAATAAAGAGGACACTACACTGGGCACGATCAGGGTCGATTTTAGATGGATTTATATAGGTATTAATAAATTTGACTCTAGATTTTTTTTAGAAAATATACTTAGTATTTTGTTTTATTTTATACAAGATATATCAATAAATTTTTTTAAGGGTCTTGATACAAACCATAAATCCTCAGGCCTCCCATGTTTTGAAATACAATCGGCGTGAGGTTTTTACGTGACGTCATCATTTTTATGACTTCGTTCTTTGGGATCTCAAGTTTTTAAATATAAACTCTGACATTATGAAGAATATATGTCGCTACTTTTATTGTTCCTCGCAACCTTTCCTTCAAAAAGGAACAGAAAAAGGCTCAAAATCAGTTGCTAATTGACCTATTCATTCATACCAGTAACTTCAAAATAAATTAATTTTCCATTCGTGTATTTTAAGAAGTTGGGCGTCTTTAGGACCACCGTCTACGTCCTCAACAAGTCTGAAACGTTGGAAAGGAAGAAGGACTCTTTCAAAAAGGCCAAACTAGACCCTGAGGAGTTCAAGAAAACAGCCCAGACCAATCCTTTAAGTCCATACAAGACATCTAGGGTTTCACACCACATTGTCTAGAGAGCTATCAGAAAAGTGGTGGGAAAGAGTGTTGTGAGAATTAAGAGACAACTTTTGAGCCAGCATTGAAAAAAAAAACCATCTCCTCCGTTCAAGGACTCTTTTGAATTATTTTTTGACACTTTTGGCTCACTATATCCCTGAGCCCACCCCATGGACTACACCTTTGGGTGCATGTCGGGGGGAAGGCCTGCAGTGTCCGTCATCCAAAAACCGAGCCCCTCAAAGCCACTATCAGCTAGCACTGGGACGCCATTACAGAAGACTACATTTGCAGCGTGTACCAGGCCTTCCCTCACCGCCTGGAAGCCATCATTGCTACTAAGGGCGGCTACATAAATGATTAAGAGAGCCAAAATACACATCTATTTATAGTATTAATTTTGTTGAAACCATATTGTTATCTCTATACAATACCGTTTGGTCCAATCAGAAACAAGGATACAAAGCACTTTACAGAATATGTTAAATAGTTCAATTGCTTCTGGTATTGAAATTGTGTTCCGCGCATGTCAGTTGTCAGTTTTGTTAAAAAAACATTTCCCAACGTGAAAGACAGCCAAATTTGTTTTTGAAAGGAAACCTAACGGGTGATTTGGGAGTAAGGTATATTTTTAAATGTCTATTCGACGTATGAGACATTGATACAAGATAATACTAATGATTTGAACTAAAAATTGCCTTTATATATATATATTAAGGTACACCATTACATTGCCAAACTGGGTAGATACAGGCCAACCTGCACTAACTGGCGGTTTTTTTACTAGCTACGTGCTAGTGTATCTGTCGAACACCATCTATATACAAATATCGTAATCAGATAAGAAGGAGGAAGGTGTTTAAAAATTCTGAACACAATTTATAATAAATTAATTTGATTAAGTGAACCAAATGCGGACATGGGGGGGCAAAAAAATGCAAAGCATTTGCCTATATAAAATGCTTTTCGCGGCCCTGCCCCTCCCCAAATTATGAGGGTGCCCTTGTTGACGTGTTGCCGTTATATAATTTGGCCTTCCCACTCGCAAATGCACTCTGGTGCAGCTGACATGGTCCCTTATCAAAAAGAGTCATTCAATTTATGAACTAGCTCCCTCTTTTTGCAGTAATTCTGCGTTCATTCATTTAAGTACCTATCAATTACCTCTAACTGTTCTTTTGTCTTATATTTTTGGTCATAAGCATAGTATCGAAAACTTCCCGAAATACCTATATCGATAAAACATTGGTAACATCATAACACTTGGGTTGTATCAGTTCTTAATATGGGGCTTAAAATCCTTCACGTCCCGTTTGTCCCTGTTAAATGCAAAATATACGAAATTTTAAAGCGCCCATTTTACCTAATATTATACATAGCATACGGTGTTACCTCACAAACACGAAGATATATCTAAAAAGTTTATTTTGTTGTCAGCTGTGAATGTTTTTGCTCCTTTTCCCCTAATCAGTGTTCTGAACAGGGGGAAAATTTGAATTATATCTTTTTAGGGTATGAACAATTATCAACAATTATTGAATAACAATTCCATAGTCGGGAGGAATTGGCTAACCACCAACTGATTTGAGGACTCCCCTCCCCCCCTATTTCTATTAGTATGAAAGATTGTGTGAGACAATAAAGGGAACGATGTTAGTAGAGTAGAGTATCTCAATTTACAAATGATAATTAGTTTTGGATAACTTCAAGTATCTTTAAATGACGTGAGTATTTTGCCATTCTTCTGTATTTAGAGCTAAATAAAATATAACTTAGGGTTATTATAAAGTATAGAACACAAATATATGATAACGTCGCTGGTAGATATCTACATATAGTGTTGTGTCTGTCCTTATCTAGGACTGAAGACTGGAGTTCCTTCTACTTCAGTCTCATTTGGGTACAAGTCAATCTTAAAATTTATAAAGTTCAATCCTTCATGACGTAACTCGACTTTATTTCATTTTTGTTTAATCCGTTCTAGTCCTGATGGTCCTAAGGACAGGTACCAATGACAGATAGGACCTGTCCTAAGACTGGAAAGAGATGGATCGATACAACACTGGATATCTATGATAGCTTCATTAACACGCCGTTTCCTCGCTAACACAAAAATACCCAATGTATTCTGTTGTCAGCTGGCAATTCCTTAGTCTGACTTGATACGTCATGGCTATTTCATAATATATTATTTTTAATAAATAAACGAAGTAATAAGTTATTAATATACGTTTCCAAATGGACAGGGATACGATTTTTTGTTCCTCGTCATATATATACAATTATTAGGTTATTGAAAATGGAATTTCGTATTTCCTGCCCCCCTTTTTTTAAAACTGAGTATACCTTTTTCATTATCGGTTCCATCAGATCATACTATAAGGCGTTCTAGATATGTGAGTGTATACTACAAACCCTTTTTGGGCAATATTGTACTTGGTCGGTTTAGTCGTGAATTATCGTGCGTCGAATATGGAGGTCTCAAAGAAATAATTTGTACATATTTAACATTTTTACTATTTGAAAGGGAAAAACACGTCGACTGTGACCTAGAAAATTTGTCATGTATACAGGTTAGGTACTATTTGGGTTCGTGTAGCACAACAGTGGTTCGAACGATTTTTTTATTTTCGCTCAATTCTGCCCTCTACTGTCATCAACTCGACTGTTCGAGCTGGCTATCGAAACAAGACATCGTCAAGACAACGCCAGACCGCACACATCTTTGATGACGCGCCAGAAGCTCAGGGAGCTCGGATGGGAAGTGCTTATGCATCCCCCCTACAGTCTGGACCTGGCACCATGTGACTACAACCTGTTCCTGTATATGGCCAAGGCGCTTGAGGGTACAAATTTGGCTCAATAGAGGCCTACAAAAATTGATTGTCCGATATTTTTCCCAATAGGGGCAAGAGCTTCTACGACAAGTTGGAATTATTGTAGGTAACAAGTTATTGAAAAGACCAAGTCGTGAAAAATACGAAATTACTTTTTCCCCCAACATATTACATTGGCCATCCTATTATATCTATGTAGAAATTTTGACTATGAAATACGAATTTAACTAGGCAATATTATAATTCAGTATTGAATAAAATAGTATATAGGATTTTAATATTATTACATATATCCTTGTAATTCATTTTAATTATTGTGGAGAAATAATGTTATGACAACAATAGTCTGGCAGTACTTAAGAGATAAATAGCAGTTGGTATGATTGACTTGTTTTCCTAACTACAGTCCTTTTTTTAAAATTTCTTTTTGGATGAAAGGTTGCGTGATGTAATAAAGGTAAATATGTGTTAATTAAAGATTGTTTGATGAAATGTCCAACTCGGACGCGTCTTTCAAATGTAAAACTTCAAAATTTTGGTAGCCATACATACCTAAATTACAAGAATGCAAACATTATACATGTATATAGGTTCCCAAATACTAGTCAAAAGGGCTTTACTGTTAGTATCAAGGGATAAGATTATTATTATAGGTAAACAAGCTCGTAGTTTCGTTGTATCTACTACAATTCTATATAAGAACATTGCGTCTCCCATGTACTACATTATAGAACATAGAAATATCTAAGTATTCCTACAAACAGTATGTATGAAGTAGAATAATGTATGTACGTAGTCCTACGACGTGGATATACAGAAAGTTAAAACTCCCGCGGAATAATATGTATTTTTGTATTTCTCCAGCTGAACAAAAAGAGGGAGAGTTGTTGTAGGCTTCGAAGAAGGACGACGAGGAGGAGCTGGTAGGTTGTTTGAAGGGAGGAGGGGGGACGTCTTCTGTAGTATTTATTATGCACAATATATACGTTAGACTGCTCCGTTTTCGAGCTAATATTTTTCTTCCTCTGCACAAAGAGATTTTTTGCTGGTAATTCATTATAAACAAACTGACTTTAAGATAAGTAAGAGGCTCTAAGACCTTTATGGGGGCAGAACAATCCTTTTTCGTTTGAAAAAAAAAAAAAAAAAAAAATAAGTGTATTTTTGGGTCAATATTAGCCATTTAAGGGCCTCTTGTAGCAATACTGCTATGAGTATTGTTGAGTCGGTCCTTAGTTATTCGGTACAGTCCAGTCTTAAGACCTGTGCTATCAATCTTTGGGCCGGTTCATCGGACTGTCCGTACTAGAACAGATTAAACAAAAAAGAAATAAGCTACATCTTCAAGGATCGAACTTGATAAGTTTTGAGGACTCAACTGAGACTGAAGGAGAAGGGACTGTTGTCTTCAGTGCTAAATATATGACTCAAAAGTTGTACTAGTTGTATATGCTTAAGTATTTAGATGATTAGATAAAAATATTGTGCACCCTGTCTTTTTATAATTTAAGGGGTTTAACAGTTGTTAGCTCTCATTTTTTCTGCTACTTTTCTCCTTATCAGTATTCTGAACGTTGATTGGTTGAACTAGAACTATCTTGAGTGATGTACATAATGAGTATTTTTTAGCTGGTACGTTTTTTTTTCTTGTGGAATTGGTATACTTTAAAATGAATTTTCTTTTCCTCAACTGATTCCATTATTATTTAATCCCTGAGTAGTAAAACTCCTTTACTAAATATATACTTAATCATATTAAAAACTTGATTGAACATTCGTATGTGTTCATACAAGACGGAGAGTAACCTTGAAGATCTATTGTGGAGTTTTAATTATAGATCCTTGTTGGACTGGGAGTAGAATTGATGATCGCAATGGGAGAATTCTTGCCAATCTCTTTGTTTATTTCCTTCCCCCTCGTCACAGCTGCTTGTGGCTGAGCGAATGAAACGTCAAGACAGCTAACGCTCTTCAAATTGTGAGGGTGACCATGTTGTTTTTCGTTTTTTTAACATGCCCAAAATACACATTATTTTCATCACTAATGTACTCCAAATAATAACCTACAGTTATCGAAAAATAATTGCAAATTTGGGAAGAATTGGCTCACTACTACCAACAGATTTTAAGCCCTTTTTTCTGTTTCTTTTCAGAGGAAAGGTTGCGTCATATAACAAAGGTAACGATTTAATGATTTGCGGTTTCCCTGTTTTATCAAACATTATCAAACTAGATAATGGTCCTCCTTTTTGTTCAACACTAGACTTACATTTTGACAGATTATGTTTGATAAAAACATTGACCTAATATGTTTTTAAAAAAACAAATTGAAAGGTCTTGTATACGACCAAAAATGGTCTGAGAGGCTTGTAACTTTGGCAATGTATGTTTCTGAATGTGTTCCAACAGAAAATGTTTTTGTGCAGGGGAGACAAATATATGCCCAAAAACGGGACAGTCTAATATATAGTAAATGTTATAACAAGAACAGGGGTAAATAATACGAAATAAAAATCGATATAGAAGAGAGGAGCAGAGTTTAGTTTTTAATGTATATACATATGATATTAGTAGTGGAAGAGGAAGGAGAAAAAGTCCTGTCTATTATGTATATGGTAGTCCCTATCTTTCCTTACGACCTATTCAGTAACCAACTAAGTAATAGAATAAATGTATATACTATATTTAAAGAATATTTGTTACATAAGTTATAAATATGTATTATTATTCATCAGATAGATGGATTTTGATTCTCGCAACCTTTCCTCCTCGCCCAAAGAGAAGGAGTATTAAAGTAGTGATGATGTGTTAGTCCTTATTTATTAGGGCAGTCCAGTCTTTGGAGCGGTCCTTAAAACTAGTGTTGATCTAAAAATTGAAAAGACTTTTTATTTATATATTTTTACTTTTCACAAATACTTTTTTTATTAAAATTGAACCACAGTCTTAGAAGATATGACAATTTAAAATAGATTTTGAGTAAACGTATAAAATAAATATACTAAATTTCATCCAATTCTGGGATGCCCAGGTGAAAAAAAGAAATATTACTGTTTCACTCATTATTATTATTAGTTTGTTGGATCGGTCTAAAAAGGCTGTAGTTCCGTGAGTCCGGCTCTAATAAAAATGATCAGTCCTCAGACCGGTCCTAATTGGTCTTTTATGGCAACTACAACAGCTGAAATGACGTAGTTACTTAGTCATTTTCATTTTCTGTTCAACATAACCTCTTTCAAACTATAGGGGCCATTTTTAAAATTTTACCTTTCAGGAAACATTTTTTATACTGATAAAAATATTTCATTTAGTCTAAAAAACCTTTAATGTCATGTTTTTTTAGAAAAAAAAGGAAAGTTATTCATTCAAATTTAGTCTCTTCTGAAATTGTATTTGTCACTCTGAAATTTAAAAAAAATTTGTCTCTTCTAAAAAAAAATTCTTTGTCAAATTTGGCATTTATTAAAAAAAAAAATCCCAACGGCCCAGCTAGCTCCCTCGAAAAAAATAAAAAATCCTGTGGACACCCCTGATAACGTCATCATTATATAACTTGCCCCCTTCACACCCTCAATGAATAATAAATTCTGTCACGGGTGGTGACTACAGAACTAAAGGGCCATTGTCCACCACTTTTTTCTCCCAAATGGAATAGCTAAAATACCCACAAAACACTTCTTATTTTTTAATAGAGTTTAGAATGGCAACATAAGTGGACGACGACATGAGACTCTAGAACCCAACATTAATTCGTGCAGGACACACTCCAACTGTGATTTCAAAGTTAATTGGAGTGGCTTACAGGGATACTTTGAAAGGAAGGATGACAGTCGTAGGGAAACCTATTATTAATCCAAATTAAGTACATCAGTGGGAGAAGTCAAAGTGGCCTCCCTATAGCCTAAATGCTAATCCTCTTGATTATGATTTTTGTCCACTTGTTGAGATATAGGCATGTCATAGAATTGTGGAGTCATTTAAGGCAGCTGTTGATTACGTATGAATTGAAATGGATCCTTATTACATCCATAAGTACTGCGTCTCTTTTCCTAAATTCCTAAATTTCTGTCATTTACTTCTTTTTTTTTATCAGTTCT